>NC_053018.2:8125000-8750000 GCF_016746245.2 Drosophila santomea
ATGAATGATGTTTACCCAATAAAAATTGATATAGAATACCAATATCATAAAAACAATATTTTTGGAAATATGTACAGATATAAACAAATATACGGTATTGAGGTATATTAGCTCCTTGACTATAGTTCCTTAGGAGCAGTATCTACTGTACGTGTATGCATTCGGCGCACATAAATCTAAGGCAACAAAAACTTGGCTAAATCGCAGCTCCGTTGCACGCACATACAAAAAACTGGGGGGCGGAATGGGGCTTAGAAGTTGGCGTTGGCGGATCAGAAGGAGCCATATCTGCAGTTGTGCTGAGTTGCTTGTTGGCATTTGGTTTTCTCTTTTTTTTCGCCATTCGAGTTTGCCTTTGGTATGTTCATTATTTTTATCTCTTTCGCAATGAATGCAAAACTAGCAAACGAAACAAAAACAGAAACAAAACGGCAAACTGCCGCAGAAGCACGGACTACGGACTACCAAGTACGGACTTTGGAGTCCGGAGCAAGGATCAGGCACGCAAATATGCAAAACAGTTGGAGGATTCATGGCGTTCGAAATCTAGGCGTAAAGTGTGAATAACGCGTGGAAAATGTGAATGAGCCGAAGGCGCTTTTCACTCGCAGCCCAAAAGAAAATGCCGGCGAGTGTGGGCAATGCAATCAGCGGAATTGTAATTTGCCCCAAAAGTGGGCAAGTTCCAGCAGCGCAATTTGCGGTTTTTCCACGCCGAAGACAAAGGAGGAAGTGTAGCCATTGAAATAAAGGGAATCATCCTGGACGTAAACAACTTCCGCTGCAAAATGGAAAATGCCTTGCGGATCGGTGCGTTCTACAAAGATTGCACAGAAAAAGAAGTTATCACATCGAATTTTTAAACAAACAATAATAAATGTCAGTTGTCAGAAAAATGGAATTATTTTATTTGATCTAATATCTATAACTGATCTAAAAAAACAATGTAAGATCGAAGACGTTCTTTTAACTTTATATAGAATTTAAAGGGTTATATACACGTAAAACATTTTTTGACATTTTGGATTATAATGTGTTATGTGTTTGCAGTTCTGGTACTCTCCCTTTTTTCATCATAACAAAGATTTTATTCATCCTTGATGGCAGCTATGTCATGTTAAATGCGCTGCAAAATTGCATTAACTACGCACGCTTGTCACTTTCTGATAAGGGAATTAAATTTTGCGGTTTTACGCTGCCGCCAGCACACAAACCAAGCCGAAGCCCTTTCGCTGCAGCTCCTTTCCCGCCAATCCCCATGATTTCCCCTCTGGCATTGGCCGTGTTTATGGCCAGCATGTCAGCGGAGCTGTCAACACTGAAAGCGAGACATGGCCATAACCAACGCAGTCATCATCATCATCCCTTCCGTAGCTTGGATTCAATTTACTCGACTTGGCTGGCTGAAACAATAAAATATTGCGACGTACTTGGTGGATAAGGTTCTTAAGGATTCAGGAATTTTTGATTTGGAATTCATATAAAAATGTAAAGGGTTTCCTTACCTTAAACAGTATTAGTATTGAAATGTACCAAAAGAAATCAGTTGAAAGAATCTCATATAAATAGATAGAAAAATTCAGCAGAAATAACTTGATTTAGAAGAGATGTGGTTGTCCCTTTGCCAACAGAAAACGCATTGAGGCCATCAGATGGCATTTACTATACAAGGCAATTGTAGCAAAAGTTCCATTTCTGATTTCCCTACCGAACGGATTTACATAGAAAGGCAATTGCGCCAGTTGGTCGACGGATAGTGAGTGGATAATTACCGCAGAAGCGGCGCTATAGGAAAACCGCATCGTTCTGAAATAAGTGGGCCATAAAGTGAACTTTTTTCCACACGCCGTACCGGGAAAAGTTCTCCTTGTGCTGAATTAATGTGCATATGGCACGCACAAATGTCAAAGAAAAAGCAGTGAGGGGAATATACAAAAATTAGTGATATATAGAATGAGAATGAGAATCTATACTTGAGGCATTTAAAACTGGGCGTTGCTGCAGTGCGCCACAGTTTAATGAGGTTTTGATTAATTCGATTTGATTAATTGCCGTGGCTCATAAATCATTAAATTTAGCATGCGGCATATTATTGGCTCCAAATACACGCACACACTGGCAGCAGCGATATCAAGGATATCAAGGATTTCCCCTGAGCCTGACCCGAAGAAATCCGCTCGGTGGGACACCGCTTGACAAATGGCATTTTGTTGCCTTGGCATGCCGCTGAGCTTGGGCTAAATATTTTCGTAATTACATTTCCACGTCGAGTAATTAATTTTGTCTCTTGCCTTTGCTGGCTTCCCCCGTCATTTTCCCCACCCGGATTTCCCGATTTTCCCCACGCTGCTTATGCTGTTGACATTTGCCATTATAGGTTGCATACTTCTGTGTGCTTTTTGCTTTCTTCGAGTGTCACAGAGCCTTTCTTCGGGATTAAAAGCAGACCTCGCCTTATTATTACTATTATTATTATTATGTTTCATTATTTTATGGGCCATCTTGTCACACTTTTCATGCCATTTTCCCGACTTAAATCTGTTTTATTGCCAAGTTCACGTTTGGTCCTTTGGGGACCGCACACGTAGACGGGGTCACATAAAAACTTTTCTGGCTACTTAAGCCGTTGCCAAGCCGAAATTGTGGCCTAAATTATGCAACAAGGTGGCCATAAAAATGGATAACCATTCGGGGCATGTCAAACGGGGCGTATGTGTAATTAAGCCTGAAACAGTGGATCAGCATTAGAGTTAAACGAGTAAGGGAAAGAAGTTTGCGAAAGAGGTTTTAACATAGAATAAAGCCTTCTACAGAAGTTTAATCTAACTTAAAGAAAAAATAATAAATATGTTTAAAATCATCTGTAGGAAACCTCTTATTTGGCTTCAAAAGAGCCAGTCTTGAATAAATAGCCAATAATTAGTCAGCTTGAAAGAGCAAAACATCAGGGGATTACATTTAAACCATTTTACTTTCCCTGCACCTCACGGACACCCAACTCCTTTAAACTCCCTTTCGTTCACCTCATATGCGACAGCATAATTTGGTGTTAATGTACTTGCAACTCAGATCCTGTTCTGGCCAGCTGAAGCTGACAACTTGGCCATAATACAGGTGCAACTCACACAGACATTTTTAAGGTCCAGGCGACACATAATTAACCCAATTAGAATGCGTGCGTGTGTGTGTGTGTGTGAGTGTGCGTCAACGCTAAGCTAAATTTATGTGAATTTTTAATTATGCTCGGACAGCAAGAGGTGTCGTTGGCCGTCCACAGGCAACCGCAAACCAAACACCAACTAGCAAACAACAAGCGGCAGGAGCCACATCATCCAGGCAAAAGCAGCAAAGAGCAGGAAAAAGCAGGACAAACGACCTGAACCCAACGTTGGTTAAATGAAAAACGTAGTAAACTGTGCGCAAAACACCTGAGGATTCACCATGGCGACCGACAATGAGTGGCCAAGTGGCGTCTGCTGTTCCAGCTCCTGAATCCTCCTGCTCCTGCTCCTGCTCCAGCTCCTGCGGCAGGATCTCATTGCTGTTGTTATTGTAGTCGAGCAGCTTTGCCATTTCCGGGCGTGCCTTTTGTTTGCCACGTTTACCTTTTTGGCCCTTTGTTGTTGCCGCTGCACAGCGGAAAATGTATTGTCTGCAAATTATAAACAATCACAGCAAGTTTAAAATAGTATAAAGTGCCTTATGGTATTGTTAAAGGTGAAGACATTATTTTTGCAATTAGGTATTTATACCCAATTTAGTAAATGGTCAACGCTGTGAAGACTATTGCTTGTACTATTGTTTCATAAGTTTGTTATACATTCTAGTTTTTTCCAGTGCATGCCAACTGCTACTGGAGCTGCTGTTGGTTGAACTGCATCGTGCCGGGCGACTGTTTGTGTGCAGCAACCGCAACTAGAAAGCACACGCTTGCCATCCGAATGCCCTGCCCCTTGGAAAAATCCTCCCCAAAAGTCAGGGACTGGCAAAAGTTTTAAGCAAATGTTGCCAAAGTGTTTAACATTTTGTACGGTGTCAGTCGTTTCCTGTTTGTGCGAGAATGTGTGTGTCTGCGTGCCAAGGCACCACAGGGACTTTGGCCCAAGGACCAAGGACCAAAAGTCGGACCAGAAACAGGACTCGGAACAGGCAAATGAACTCTCCACCTGGAGTCTTTGGGGCCAGCAAACTGGTTAAGCGTGTGGATAAATGTAAATTAAACTGAGCCTAGAACGGGGACACAAAACTCAGAGGAGCTGGCGTCCCGGAGGTGGAAACAGATTGCAGGATTGGCAGGCTACGGACAGAAAAGGAGTTAGGTTCATTTCCAGTCTGATTTGTAGCAAATTGGGCATGCAATACTCGCAGTTTGCCCATGGAGGTGGAATGTCTAGTACAATAATAATTTGAAATCAAGAAAATACATTTTATTCTACAATAACTAAGTGCAACATTTGTACAATACTTTCTATTATTATTTAAAGAATCTTTTGTGTTTTATACTAGGATTTTAAGCAGAAAATTTGAGACAACCCTCGGGGCAAACCAGTTTAATAGTGTGAGCCTGAATAATTGACAACTTCCGTTCAATCTTGTCGCCGCTCCGGCGTCAAGTGTTTGGGCATATTTCTGGTCATCCGGGTGCTGGATTTTGATTACCAGGTTATGGAATTTCATTAAAAAGTTGCCGGCACCGGAAGATGGGAAGGTGGAGTTCAGCTTTAAGCTGGATTCCTGGAGTTTGCGTGCGCTGGGCAAATGAATAGCAGACTAGTTCAAATAAAATTTTATGAGGACAAAAGCCAGAGCATTAATTTCTATCAGGAAAGTCAAAAAGGTTGAGTCTCTGCTGCCCGGCAAAGGAGACAAAGGCCAAGCCATGAAAGAGGTGTGGGTTGCACTCCTCTCATGCAGTGTTCTCTTCTTTCTGGTGCTTTTTTTTGGTTCTTTTGGGTATTTTTTTGGTTTAAGGATAATCATCCGACATCGCGTGCTGTTGAAATTTAAGGAGTGTATGTGATTTTTATCATGCAAACAGCCGGAAAAAGCCGGACCTCCCACCAACCGACATCCACAACCCCTGTCGCGACCCTCATTCAAAGAAACGTGCTAAATGAGTAAGGTAAATGAAATTACCTGACCGAACACACCTCAAAAACAGCGATGAGGTGGCTGTCCAGCCGAGTGTCCAGCTGTGTCCTGGATGTCCTGGTTGTCCAGGGGTGTCCTGGGGTGTCCTGCGTGCGTGTGCCCAACAGCGGAAATTACAAATTTGTCCGCCGCTAATGGATTTCCATTCCGAATTGCTTTTGCCTCTGCTGCTGGCGCTTTAAGGCCAGTTAAATAACTTGCAGTTAAATAATTGCAGAAGCTGCATATATATTTTTTGTTAAATCTTCGCCTGGCGAATGCAGCAGCTCCCGTTTTGCTGCCACACGAAATTAGCTGCACAATTTATGCGAATTGTGGCGCAACATTTTGGGGGCGAAAATTAAATTTTTGCCTGCTGTTGTCAACGCGGCGCGTCGTCATCGTCCTTGCCACAAAACGCTAACGACTACAAAATTGCAAGAAAATTACCCGTTAATGTCCAACATTTATGTCTGCCTCCCAAGACGCTCAACGAGGTGGAGGCGCCGGTTCTCTTCGGCTCTTAGCTGTTTTGGCCTGACTTGGCCTCCTCCATTTGGTCTAGTCTACACTGAAAAATATTTATTACAAGGGATTTCAACAAACCTAATATACAGAACCTTAAAAGTAAGTACTTTAAAAATCGATCCTCATTTTGATTTTAGAAAAAGTTTGAATACAAAACTTCACATAATACAAAAGCTTATTTCTCTTTAATTTTCACTGACCATTTAGTTTCGTGAGTTCTATTTTGGATTTACACATGGAGCAAAGATTACAAAGATCAAGAAACATATGTTTAGATAGGAATTAACTTTATGAAAACTATTTATTTATTTTACTAGAAGGTCATTGGTAAGTACCAAACTGATCTGAAAGTTTTTGCTATCTGCAGCAGGAGCAGTTGGCTCTGGGCGGCTTTCGAGTCATGGCCGCGTAATCGTGGCGGAATTTCGGGCGCAAATGCTTCGCGGGCGGAGAAAGCAAAAAAAATAAAATAAAATAACTGGCAAAACTATTATGGCCCTTGTGCTTATTACTCGCTGACATGCAAACACTTGCGCTCTCACTCGCGCCTGCAGGTCCTTATTTTTGCCAGCAGTTAGAGTGCTATCATGTCCTGGTGGGCGGATTGGTGTGGATGGGCAGATGGGTGGGTGCCCCAAGGACAAGGACAATGTAGGAAATGTAGCGAAAACTTGGCAACTTCAACGCCAACTCACGTGTTGAGGGGCGGCAAACTTTAAGCAGAGCTGCATTAAATATTCAACGTATTTTGGCATTTAATTTGCAGCACACAATAAATAATAACATGACACATAGCAGCCACCCACTTACCACCTACCACCTCCAACCTTTTCATTTATAAGCACAAATCGAAGAATATCAGTAGTAACAGTTGCTGTTGCAACGGCACGAAATAAAAGTAAATAAAATTGCTTTTCAACAAAACTTCCGCTCGCCGAACCTGACACACATGTCGAAGAGTCATTAATAATGAAGGTGGAAGACGTTGTTACTGGAGGGTTGGACTTCAGCCCCACCTATATACGTAACATATATATAGTATACATGCCAGAATCAAGTGGTCCAAAAGAGCACAATGAATGGCGACGGGCCAAAAGTCAAGCCCGGTATGTCAAACCAAAATTTATGCACCCACACGCCATCGAGGAATGCGGGACAGCCAAAAGTGTTTTGTAGTTGGATCGGCAGCCCCCTGTGGTGCAAATAGTACCTTCTTCCTCCGGATCGAAGTTGGTGAAATTTGTGGTGCTGCCTGCCACTAATTTCAATATCATCAAAAATTAATTCCACTAATTCGATTAGAGGAATTTCGTCCTCAAGGAGCAGCAGTCGTCCTGGGGAATTAATTCTTATGGAACTTTTTCTTTTATTTTGGCCCAAGAACTATATCACTTGTATGAGGTGGCAATGGCGTGTTGGGTTAGTCTGGGATCTGGTAATATATGATGCTTGGAAAATTGTAAACGACGCACTCAAGTAGTATTCTTGCCAATTTTATACGAGAAAAGCTGCATAATGTTGGGAAAAACTCTTAGCAAATAAGCATATTTAATATAAATTCTGCAAGTGTTCATCTCCTCATTTCAATTGTGTTCTTTCGGGCAATATATATCAATATGCATTTGCTTTTGCCTTACTTTTAAGTAAATATGCTCAAGCAATTAACTTTTATTTCATCAATGCAAACGCTTTAATTGAGTTTTCTATTTGAGTTGAGTTCTGTGTACACAATCATATCGAAGAAAATCCAATTGTTCTTATAGTATGTACATATATGTACATGTAACCAAAGTGAAGCCACAATCCCTTAATCGCATTTTTTAAGCTTCGCATTTAATTAGGTACCAGAATAAACTCGTTTCAAGATGGGGAGAGCCCCAAAAACGGCACATTACGCACCACATTTGAGAAGCTTTTTCAACGCAAATGAAATCTTCAAACAAAGAGTGCCGTGTCCTTGGGGTTTTCCACCGTTCTGCCGGCTTTTCATTTTTATGCAAGTATTTTTTATTTAATTTCGCTTTATGGCCTCTGCCGCACCCTATTTCCTTTCGTTCAGTTCGCATTGTGCAAATAAGCAAATGCTCATGTGTGAACAGGAAACACCGTGGTAAGGGGTGGTATTTTTCTTTATTTTTTTGAAGAGGGTGCAGGGGAGGAGAAGCCAAACGTTTCCAGGACGAAACGCCAAAAGTCACGAAGTGGGCGCCGGAGGGGGCGTGGCATGGCATGGCTTGCCTTACACTAATTGTCTTTGCTGTGCGTGCGTGCGGGGTGGCAGAATATCTGGGGTTTGCATATATTTTACGGTTGTTTAGCTACACGTATCCCGCATACGGCAGTTGGCTTTTATAGCCGTCATTTCCGCCGGATCTCGGCGAACAATCCGCATTTCCCCTCGGCCGCAGAATTTACTTCAAAAATGTGACGGCTAAATGAAATGCAAATTATTTTTTGCCCACTCCCGTTTCTCCCCTCTCCTAAGCACCTGAGCAAATATTCAAGACTCGTATACGATATATCGCGGCATAATGCTATTTGCATTATTCTCTTAATGATCAAAAATAAACTTTTAATAAGACTCGTGATTTGCACTTCCGTTTGTGTTGACTCAACGCGAAAGCGTTCACTTACACATCAGTCTAATTTTGGATGGATATGTGATTAATGAAATGTAATAAAAACAAAAAAGGCAGAACTTTTTAAGTATATACTATATGGGTCATATATAATAACTAATATAAGTATTTTATTAAAATCTACGCATGCTTTAGTTCTCACTGACGTGCATATGAGTACAACTTGCTACAGCAATATGGTTGTGACACGCACTGTACCTATGTGGGACATGCCAATCAAAAGTCTCCAACTGTGAGTTGCACTGCAGGACTCGTACTGTATAAATGAAAGATCCGAAGTCGGAGTCATTGTCATTTCTCCGTTGGCTGGCTGACTTGTCATTCCCACTTCCATGCCATTCTTTAACCGACTCCGGCGAATTCCCAATGCCAATTAAATGCGGCTTTCACATTGTCATCCGGCCAAGACTTTCCATATGACAATGCCACCGGCAAACCGTAATGAGCTGGTCCGCCAGCAAGGACACCCACCCCCCTGAGTGCCGCCCCAGCAGGCGGCCCGTCGTCGGTCGTTGGTCGCATGTCCTGCCAAAGTAAATTAATTGCTGGATACAGCTCCTTGATCCTGCTGCTCCTTGGACCTGCTCCCGTTTTGCTACACGTGCAACTTATGTGCAAATTAACATCATCATCAACAAGGACGGCTCGCTGGCTTGCTGGCTCGTGTCCTCCGCCTTCGCAAAACACTTGCACTCGTCCTGCGTAGATTAATCGGACTGATTAACCGCACGCAGCTAGCCAGCAGGAATACTTTGGGGGTTACTGCCACTGGAACGAAAACGAGAACAGGAATAGGAACAGGAACAGGACGAGAAACAGTGCCCTCTGACCCCTGCTCGCTTGTCCTGCCTATTCATTATGCAATTATTTCGAATGACTTTCGTAAGTGATATTTCCTTTGGCTTTCGTGCCGTCAGGGAAATGCATTCATCAAGGCAAACGGGAATCCATTTAGGCCAAATGGGGTTAATGCTTAGCCAGCTGAGATGGATGGGTGATGGGATTAATAAATTAGACCAGGAGAAATAACAAGTCGTCGGTAGGGATATTTAATGTGACTACATATAACAAAGAATACTATTGAGTTAAAATTTACATCAAAAGAAGAAATTGAATAATCTACACAGGCGTATAAATTTATTATTGTTATTAACATTGTTTTCTTGTGAAACATGGCCAATTAGAAACCAATAAAAATTCAGCGCACTAGTTTCTTCAAAAAGATTTAGCATCCACTTAGTCATTCGGAAATTATGATTATAGCGCCGTTGAAGAGTCCATACATCACCGCCAAGTATAATTTACAGCCATAACAATTAAGTCTTAAAAATGGTTCGCATATTTCAGCGCACGACATGAAATACAGTTGGGCCAATTTACAGCCAAAATTTTCCAGGGGAATGAAACTACAAACATACCGCACCTTCCAAAATTCCGGTGAGAATTTCTGGCCCACGGATTGGGCAAAAAGTCACGGCCCACGAAATCCCTTTGGGCCAAAAATACGGCAATGGCCAGGGATTTTCTTCGACCATGTTTAATTGAGGCAAATAAAAGACAGATTTATTGTACGTGCCCGATTGGATTGTGCCTGAAGAAGATGTCCATTAATAATCTTTTGTAGGGACGAAGACCATTGAACTTAATTGGTCAAATCTTACTTTAATTTATCTGATAACAATTTGTTAATAACTGATCATTCCATTTCATTACTCAAGGAACTTAAATATAATTAATATTAGCTGATCAACTATGAGCAACAAAATTAAGCCAATAATAATAAAACAACCAAATAAATTCTTGCGAATGAACGAATTGGATACTTGGACATTAATACAGTACGTTAAATACTTTTAAATAGCAAATAAAAAATCTTGAAAAAATATTAATTTTCCAAAAAGAACTATAACAATTGTTCAGTCAAGAAAATACCTACTCAATACGCAATGTCTGAAGATATTTTGGCATAGTCCGTCACTTTTTTGCTTCTCGCCTGTTTGGCAATGAACCAAAAATACGTTTTGGCCAGCAGACACCACAATAAGGCGAAAAACAACAACTGATTTGTACAGGTGCGAAAAGTCTGTGATCATTCGGATGTGAGGCGAACTCTGCGATCGCGTCATCTCATCGAGTGCCCTTTGGTGGCGCCTGCTGTGGACTCTCAAGATTTTCGCCCAAAAATGAGAGGAAGACGATCTTATTTACGTCTTGGCTCATTTGATGTTCTGCGAAATGGATATAATCGGAGCGGGTAAAAACAGTTTTTGCTTAGACTGCTCCCCGTTGGCTTCTAATTATTTGTCTGGTGTTCGCTGTGTCCGCTTGTTTACTCGCCTAGCAGTTATTTTTGTTGACTTTTGACTATGCGATTTTATTTGGTACACAATACACTAAAATTGTAATTTTCATAACTAATACTCTAAATATTTAAATAATATTATTTATTTTCTAAAATAGATAATAAGTAGAGATTTGTCTTATTATTTACAGAATATATTTAAAACTAGCTTTTCTAATTTTTACTTTTGTTGTTTTCCCAGTTTCGCGTTGGGTTTTCCAATGGCCAAGTTTTCTTTCGTACTGAGTATAATAAAAATCTGAATTTAAATCAGCAGCGGACGCCTTTTGTTTTTGCAACATGTAATTGGCCAGCGACGGTAATATAAAAATAATTTCTTCTCAATTTTATGAAAAGAGGAAAATTGAATATAAATTTTGATTCAATTAGAGAATACGCATACAATTATTTTTAATTGAGTCACATAATTTCGTTTATTATTTGATGAGAAGAAAAATATTTCCTTCTATTTATCATGATATTAAATTGTGCCAAATAAATATAATAAGCATAATTAAATAATTTTTTTCTTGTGCATATTTTAAATCATCTATATAGCAGAAACTGGTTAGTTTTGTAAAAATAGTAATCGGCGTAGATAGAAAGATCGCGGAATACGCAATTACGTTCATATATTAATTAAATTAACTTAATAGTTATAATTATTTTAATATTAAATATTTTCCTGGCAGAATATGTTAGATATTTTGTTTTTAATTCACCGAAGACTTTTCATTTTCAACTTATCCGCAATTACAAATATTAACTTGATTGAGTTTGTTCAACGCACGCACCGTTTGGCCACGCCCACAGTGTGTCAAACACGCTAATTTACTGTTACATTATTTATACACACACACATAGATATCCCCCTTGCAAACATTGGCACACAATCAGTAACATACAAACCATGGCTATGTAGAAGCGATAAAACTGAAAGGTTGTCACTTTGGCAGCGTTAGGCGGTCGCTCGTGTTGGTTGGGATAGGCAATGGTGTTGGTAATTGGGTAGTAAGGGACGGCCCGGGGGGTGGTGGTGCCGGGTGAAGGCGGCACAGAGGGGGAGGCAAGGAAAAACAACGAAGAACACGGCGAATGGGACAACAGGGCGCATGAGCGATGTGTGTTGGCAACATTTGGTGCTCCTGCAACATGTTGACAAGGTGGATTGTGAGTTGAGCAAGGTATGGTTTCAAAAGTAACTATTTCCCGTTTTGAGAGAAAATTTTACAAAAAATTAATGTGAATACGAAAAGCACTAAAAAACTTAGAAAGCATTAAAATTAGGATAAGGTATGACATTCCATATTTGGACCAATATTTCGAATGCTGTGATCAAAGTACTGATAATAATATTCGCAAAAAACAGAAAATCGAATTTCGGCAAAATTTCAATATTTTCGATTGGTATTTTTGGTATAACTTGGCTAAAAATGGTCAGAAAGCTAAAAGAATTACATTTTTTACTCCTAATTAGCAATTCTATCCAACCAAATCACTTTTTGACCGACTCTGTTAAAAGAATTTGTGGTCAAATTTTCGTATTTTTTGTAAGGGGTACCATCATTAAAAATTGCAAAAAATGTGAAATAAATATAATTTTTTTTTGAAAACACCGTTCGATTGAAAATTTAATTACGAACTCAACGAGGTATGACATTCCATATTTGGAGCTATATTTTGAATGTTCTGATCAAAATACTGATATTTTTATCGCAAAAACACAGAAAATCGATTTTCGTGAAAAATCCAAAATCATCATAAAAAATTGCAAAAAATGTGAAAAAAAAATTTTTTTTTTGAAAACACAGTTCGATTGGAAATTTAATTACGAACTCAACGAGGTATGACATTCTATATTCGGACCAATATTTAAAATGTTCTGATCAAAATACTGATATTTATAATCGCAAAAACACAGAAAATCGACACAGAAATATGACAGTCCATATTCGGACCAATATTTAAAATGTTCTCATCAAAATACTGATATTTATAATCGCAAAAACACAGAAAATCGATTTTCGGCAAAAATACAAAATCATCATCAAAAATTGCAAAAATTGTGAAAAAAATATTTTTTTTTTTTGAAAACACAGTTTGATTGGAAATTTAGTTACGAACTCATCGAGGTATGACATTCCATATTTGATGCTATTACCTGTTTAAGGACCTCACTGAACGCCAATTAATTTAATTAACAAGATTAGATTTTAATGTCTAGCATATTAATGGCTTCAAGGAGCCACTCCAAATGCGATCCACAACATTTCCCGCCAATTGCAGAACAAGCCGAAGTATCTACAAACAAACGCTGACACACACACTCACACGCACACACACACACACACACCGACACACTCTCTAACAACAACCCCGAAAAGCCACAAAGCAAACAGAGAGGGGGTGGGTGTAGTGGGTGGGGTTTTTTTTATGGAGCAGGGGGCACACATCCATTCGTCTGACGTTTTGGGTCGTAAGGCGTAAAATCTGCAAAGCTCAACACTGAGACCAAAAGCCGGTTTCCCATAAACCCCCGCACCCCGCACCACCCAACCAATATACCCTCCTGCCCACTGTTATTTACATTTTGTTTTGCCGGCTTTTCCACACGAAGGCGAAATCCGACAGATAGCCGAAACAAAACGAGCGGAAAATCCGAAAGATACACGAGCCTTTGTGCCAGCGTTTCGGGGCTGGCTTTATTTCGATTCCTATCCACCGATTCAGTTGGCAACGGCCCGCACTGTGAAACGGTCAACTGTACGCTCTTCAGTTCGCCAAGCAAATTGAATTCAAGAGATCTCTGTATGTCTATGTGTTTTTGAATATTTTCCTCCTAAATATTTGGAATCTTGGGTGCCGCGTGTGTTATTTTGAGTTATCGCGATTGCGGCTAAGTGCAATTAGTGCCACAAATTTAGTGCAATGAATTGGGAAATTTATTTCTCTGGCCAGGCGCATCATTAGCAAATGAATTTACCACAAAGATATTATAAGTGAGTGAGCTATCGTGTGTGTTGTCGATTTTGAATGGTGTTCGAGTTCCAGTTGCTCTAAGGTAATTTCAACCGAATATCTAGTCCCCTAACGTCAGAACCTAAGCATATGTCACAAAAAAAAAAGGAAAAAAAAAGAAATAACAGAATGTCGCGCATGTTAATTAAGACGAGAGGCATAAAAAAGAAATGCCGAATGGTAGTGGGGCCAATGCCAATCCATCCATCACTCAATTGCCAGTTCAGCAACGGATTTTCCTTCATTTTTTTGTTCTTTGTTTGGCGTTCTTCCCCCATAAAACTCTGTTTTTCTATTATTTTTGTAGGCCGCCCGAAATCCAAATGTGCATTGATTTTAATTTGAACAGCAAGAGAGTCGAGTGCACATGTGTTTCATTATTTTTTAATCTGCCGCCAGGCAATAAATAATCAGCTGGCTGCGAGTGCGATAAATATTTATGCATGCGACTCACTTGTCTAAACAGATGCCGCAGACAATCTTAAGCGAAGCGATCCTCGCCCAGTACTTAATAAAATCTGTGGAAAATCAGAAAATCACGAAATCAGACTTTCAATCTGGGACACATCAACTCCGTTGTTGTTTACTGCCCGTTTACGGAAATGTTTGTTTATCTTGATGCAATTTGTGCGGCCACGCCTCTCAATTAAATCGGAGCCCGAAAAAGTTATTCCTTTGGGATTATGGGATGGGATCCTTTGTTTTGATGTTATCAGCTGAGACTCTGCCGTTGCTTTTGCTGTTGCATGTTGGCTAACAAAATAATTGACAAAACAAATCATTTACGTGGCAAAAGTTTGTCAGCCCTCCTCCCGAATTTCTGCACCCCTCCTTAACCTCAGTCATCGCTTAAATTGCACACGGCGGCCAGACACGCAACATGTTTGATGACAAAAAAACAAACAAAGCGGTGGAAAAACACACGAAAATTGTGCAACACTCGGGGGCACTGAGAATTTCGCGCTGAAATATAAATAACAGCATAATAACTAGACAGACCGGCCGAGTGGAGATACAAATGAGCGGAATGAATAGGTTGCAAATGGGATGGCGATGGTGCTGGGAACAATAAATTAGTTCGGTAGACTTCGGGCTCTATTCAATTAAGCCTAGTCCCAAAAATAATTTTTAAAATTTAAATAGTAAGAAAGAAGCAATGTGTAAATTAAAATGTTACATATAACTGATTTGAAGTGTTTCAATCTGTTATTTAGCTAGTTGAGTTAGTTAAATGCTATTGAAATATGGAAAGGATTATGACAGAAATATTATATTAAGCAAACACAGTGAGTGCGACTATCGAAACAAAACCCAAAATCGGTAATCAAAGCAAATGCAAACGCAAACCGCAGGTTAAATCATATTATGGCCCGTCAAACCGCAAAAAGGCCCGAATCCTGCGGGAAACGGATTTGGGGTTTTCCGGGGTTAATGTTTGGCTGTTGTTGTGGCTCACAGTCGATTGCCTGATTTACGGGCACGCCCGCATACGAAATGCTCATTGCAATAGTCAACATGTTAACATGTTGTTAAACACACGGCGATAAATCGCGGAATGGGGGCGACCATTTTTACGGTCCGTTTTCGGCTAGAAATGCCCAAAATCACCACATTTATGGCTATTAGATTTTCGGTTATTGCGGCACCAAACTGAATAGTGCTTTGATATGGAGGGGTTCCTGTAGAGTCCTGTAATTCCTCTGCTGCCAGGAAAATGGGGCCTGCTGCTATTCGGTTTATTAAAAACGTATTACTACCCACCAAACGCCACTAAGTATGCAATGGTTTTATGGCCATTCAATGGCTGTACGCAGCATAATAAATAGATAGAAATAGTAAGATACAATGCGTTGTCCTTGGAACTTTGCAGGCGACGATAGTTCAAACAAATTGTAGGCCATATATTTTATGGCTCCTATGGATTCTCGTTCAAGTACATGCTGAGTTTATGTTCCGGTGATTGGGTTGTGAAAAACTTTATAGCATTTTAATTGCATAGATTTTCGATTGCCTAACGGCTCGGTCACATGTGCACAATTCCTGAAACTTATTCATCTCGATCGTGTTTATTTATCTGCGTCTTATTTATGCAAGTAGCTTGCTCCACCGGAATTGTATTAATATGATAAAAATTTCAACAACTTCGTCGTCGTCACCTAGGTTCAAGTATTCGAAAGTCTTGCGTAAAAGTGAATAATATAAACATAAACGTTCTAATTCTATGGTACAGAATTTGTTTAGAGCTAAGAGACTAGTTTTGTAGGTTATATACATATATATATATACCCTTTAGAATTGTAACCTTTGTGGAATGATTTAATAAGGATTTTTTCAGTGCAGAGTTAGCCTGTTCATTTTTGGCAGCTGACGCATCAAAGGTCGCAGCCGTATTAACTTTTCATCTAAACAGCCAAAAACCACAAAACTATTTAACGCTTTCTGCAGTCAAAATGAAAATCAGTGTTTATTGAGGGGTTTTGCTGCGAAATTCCGAGCATATTAAAGCCATCTGCCCGATGGCGATGGCGATTGCGATTCAACTGCAACTGCAATTCGCAGGTGTTGAGATGCCTCCTAATTTATGAGCTGTGCATAGTGGGTTAATGTAACAGCAAATGGCCCATTGCAGTTTGAGTTAAACAAGATGGCCCATCCCCACCGCCCAATCCAACCACTGCCACAAGGTCACCTGACTCGATGTGCAATCGAGTGGGTGGCGGATTCCGGTGGGTTGGATTTACATGCTCCATTTGACAGAAACGCGGAAGCGGGCTTAAAGTAAAAGAGTTCAATTAGGGAGCTTATGTGGCACGAACATGGGAACGAGAAACCACTGGGAATCCGAAATCGGTCGATAATTTCATTGCTCCGGCTTCCCACTTGATTAGCATTCCTTTGTGGCACAGATGTCTCGGGTTATTTATCTTAAATGTCTGAAAAAGAAATACTATTCAATTTTAAACGATTTAGCTCGTTTCATTTCAGGCGGTTTAACATTAAAAATGTACTACAATGTGGTACTTAAATTTTTACAATCTTATAATTGACATATTCTGGTAGTAGGTTTGCTAAGTTTTAATTGAAAGAAGTTTAAAAAGTAGTATTATGTGAAAGCTAAAATTCACTTGTCATGTTTATTAGTTTATTCTTTCGTGCTAAGTAGTAATAAAAGCTATTAAAAAGTTGCCAACTGCAAACTTTTGGCTATAAAAACTTTAAATAAGCGAGCAAATATAACAAGCTCGTAATTTAATAAATATATTCAATAAATTAGAATGAATAATTATGCATATTAGGCTCGCTTCAACTATGCAGCTCTGTGAATTCAATGAGTTTGTAATAAACCATCGAAATATTACGCATACGCCAGGGACGCATAAATAAATAAGCGAAACGAAATATTTTCCGATCTGATTGATGCCTTCCTACCGGAAAATCGTTTTGGCCAATGGCGTGAAATTCACTTTCGTTCGCTGTTGGCTTTTGTTGTTTTGGCCCCCTTTTTGATTTTGATGCCATGCACATTTGCAGGCTTTGTTTTTGGGGTTTACGTGTTTGAATTCATGTGCCACGGGATTTTATTGATTCCAGGCTTGATTCACTGCCAAGAAACAAAGACAGGCAGTTGTTAAGTGGGCAAAAGCCAAGGCGAAACACAGCGAAATAATTAGCTAGTCAGCTCGTAATGTTGGGCCATAAATCCAGAGTCTGGCATTTTGTGTCAAGGCTCATCGGCAAATCGATTGATAAATTAATCAGAATTAGTCCTTGAAAAGCTATACTAAATATTTATAGGCTTCTTATAAGACAGTAAGTGCTTCGTTGGGAATTTTTCAATTTCAATTGTAATTTTAAATGTCCGCCCATGGGTGTAAAGTAGAATAGGCCACCTTTAAAGCTTTAGTGCACATTGTCTGTATATAGATATATAAATCTAGTATATCTGTATCCTCCGCCCAAGAACGAAGCCACTTAAGCCAACTTTGAATGTAGCTGACAAATGAAGACTGACATTTACCAAACAATTGAGCTTCAGATGGAAAAAAGAAAAATAAGGAGAGCTGACAAAACAGGAAAACCAAATTATTCCGCTTACAACTTGTCGCGACTGTTGAGTTTTTGAAAGCAACTTGTTTTAATAAAGCTTCAGATTTCCGCGCTCTTAGTTCTTTTTTCTGTGACTTTTTCGGTGACTCTGGGCTGAACGTGAAAGATTTAAAATAAAACCACTTAGTCGCTGAGCTCCATTTGCAACAATTGTTTGAGCCTCGCGAGCCATGATAAAGTGTCCTCAGAGACATCAGTTACCAAAGAGGGCGAGGATTTCCCCCGAATTTGCGTCAAATGCATGAAATTTCGGGGGAAGAAGCATTTTTGAATAAATTTAACACTTGGCGGTTTTGTGGTGACAAATGTATATGTATAAGTGTTTTATTAAGACTAATTTGATTAACTCATTTTGTGATTACTATACTCTAACTGACAGTGGAAAGTGGTTCTTGTAACTTGTACCTAATTGTCCGAAGTTTAACTATAAACTACTCAACCCTTTAAGTAAATTTCCGGCCAAAGTAATTTGATTACATCATACAATGTTAATAGTTGCATTAGTAAATCTTAGAAACCCCTAGCTACTAATTTCCACTTTCCATAAATTCCCAAAGTTTCCGTCATTACTTAAGCCCTTCAAGCAAGTTTTCCCAAGTCCAAAGTCCAAAGTGGGATGCGTAAATCCTTCGATGGAATTCACCCGTGCCGGAATAAAATTTATAAGAATTTCGCTGGCCAGTCGAGCGTATCCGCTTCAATTTAAACAATTAATGTCAATCTGCGCCGAGGGTGAATAATTTTTGCTCTGCTCTAGATACGTTCTTGCTGCGGAAAATATATATATTAAAAAGTAAGTTCATTTGATTTCATTAGATTCGATCCCACTGAGAATTCTATCCATCTATTTACCCCAAAAATCATTATACGCGAATGTAAATACTATGTGTGTTTTGTTTACATATATATTTTTAAAAAGCCAAACACACAAAAGGGACGGAGGGGGTGTGGGGCAAAATCTTTGAACTGTATAGCAGAGGGAGGTGGTCAAAAATAGAGTGTAGCGCAAAAATTCAGATACTTTTGAGCATCAGCTCAACTACCTGGGGCGCAACTAAGTGACACCTATTTCGGGATGTTGGCCTGTGTTTTAGTTGTGTCTTGTGTTCATTATTAACTGAAAGCTGACAGTTGGACATGTAATTGTGTTTAATTGAAAATGAAAAGCCTCACATAGAATCATACTCAAATTCAGTATGCACACCTGAAATCTCACACACACACTCGGTACTTTTGGTCGATTTGAATGTCAGACTGGCGCAAGTTTTCAGCCTTTCAGCTTTTCAACATTTCAGCATCGCTCGTTGTCTGGCGGAAATTTCAACGTGTTCGGGATGTCAACATTTCCCTTACACTTTCCCCACCCGATCATCATTTTCCAACCATGCAAATGTAGAAAATGCAACAAGTTGGCCAGCCAGCCAACAAAATGGCGGAAACGTGTTGCTGTCGGCGTCGACTGGAAAATCAAAGCTCCCCCACTGCTGCTGCTGTTGCTGCTGCATTCATGAATTATGGAATGCATATTTAAACGCAACTTTAAACTTTTTTATTGCCCCGAGAAGGATGAGCGATCCGACGAGGAGGCATCCTAATTGTGCAAAACTTTCGCACACGCTTCATATCCTGGCAGCCGGTTCCACAACCACGTCCACTTCCACATCCACGTCCAAGTCCCACGTCGCTGTTCATTGACTTTGGCAGCGTACAAGGATGCAGGACACACAGTGTGACTTTGTTTTTAATACACTCGACTCGCCTGGACTCCAGCTGCATCGATCGACGGGACAAACAAGGCCCGTCGCCTGTCTGGTCCTGCCGCAGTTCGTTACTCCGCAGGACGACAATCCTGGCCCATCTTTTACACAATCAAAAATATTGAGATACTTTCAAAACAATTTTTCTATGAATATCAATGTCATTCTGATTTATATATAAAGATAACAATGCAATACAATAACTTGTACATTTTCTTACATGTTTAATGTATTTATGAGATTTTTCTAACTAGTAAAGATGCAAGTATTGAAATTTTGCTGACTGCATCCTTTTCCGGCACGCTGTTGTCCTGTGACTCCTTGCTTTTTTGTTAGCCGCTGTCGATGCTTTACGTTGCCATGCAGGCCATGACAAAGATTATCAATAACAAGTCCGAGGAAGATACCCACATGCGTAATCCTTGCAACGGATATTGGTTACGCCACTAGATGGCTGCGCTTTATCACCACAAGCCCATCGAATGTCCTGCGTGTCCTGCCTGCTGGCCATCCATATCAATTGAGTTCTTAAGTTTTTGTTTACTTACAGTATCTCACAGTTACTCAAAGTATCGCGTGGTGTTCCGCTTAAATAGTCAGCATCTTAATGTGAAATGATGTTCCCTAAATACAATAAGGTTTTGTAAAGCAATATCTATTAACTTAGGTAAAGGTGCAAACTATTGTTTTTTATTATTTATTTATCTGTATTGAAGTTGTTTCCAGTTCGAGTAAAATCGATTTGTCCCATATTCCTTTGTTTTTCCATGAGCAGCCAAAACCAATATCAACATCAGCGCACAAATGAAATTTTTTCTAGTTGGCCGTTTGGAAAACTCAACATTTCCGCCCGCACCTCGTATTCGCATCATAATTTGCAATGTGTTTTCTGGCAGGAAGTTGCCGCTGAAAATATGCTGAGAAAATGGTTGGGTGGCCTAGGTGATAGAGGGAGGGTGGGTGAGGTCTGAGCTTGTCATATCCTGTTGGCAGAGGTTCAGGTGCAAGTATTCGCCACAGCGGAAGTGTGAAATATTTTGACCTGCCCAGCGCCAAGCTCACCTGAATTTACCTTCATCTTATGTGGCATGGAATTTTTGCGCTGGAGCGTATTTTATTGGCATTTCGTACGCAATTTGTGGCCAGCAAGGAATTCTTTTGGAAATTTTCATATTAAATTTTTCGGCTTTGCCGTACGGGAAGGCCACGATTTCCCTGGAAATTTCTCAATTAAGCAGAAAATCGCCATGAAAAATAGCAGTCGATTTCACGTTGCTCGTCGTGCGTATAATTGATTTAGCCAAATTGTTAACCGCCTGAAAGCGGACAAATTGCGCGAACCTCTTTTGGCCAAAACCTGGCCCGAAAATCAGGACCAAATGGAGCTGTAAGTCCGCCGGGGAAGCTTTTAATTTCACGCATGCAGTGCATAAATTTGGCATTTAGCATTTTCCATTTGCATTTACATTTGGCATGGGGCATGATTATGCGACACTTGTCAATGGATTTGCATCGCACAGCAGTTGTCCACTTTGCGGTATTGGCCATTCTGCAGTTTTCCCCCTTCGATTTTGAGGGGGGATAATCCCATACCGTTCACATTCTAAAATTCGGACCTTTAATGGGAATTGGAAATTAAAGGGAATTCAAGGGAAAAGCAAGCTAATTTTATTATATGCCTTTTATTCATGCGAGCAATGGAATTTTGCTTCTGTTTATAGGTGAAAAGCACAATCATTTACATTTTAGAAGAATTCTAGAAAAATTACTATGCTTTTGTGTATGATATGTGTTCTAAGACGTAAAAGATATCAAAGTGAATGGAAGGAAGGTAGGAAAATGTTCAAAATAAATGCAACAAGCATGAAGCACAAGTTAAACCATAAAATTAAAGCTATTGCTTGTATGATTGCATGCGAGAAAACACAAATTTATGAAATGAATTGAGAATTATTTTTGATTTGTGATTTGGCATTGTTGTGAAACAAAGTATCCGCATGCAATGTAGTAGGGCAATTGTATCTGCACATGCCGAACATTCCGCGCCTGTCAACGCTTCTTCACTCAGCGGCTTCTTCGGCGTTGCATTCTAGAGCCAAAAGTGCAAATTCTAGAGGTGCAGCAAGCAGTTCTAGATGCTAGCCAAATGTTGCTGCTAATTAAATTGACTTCGTTGGTCTCTCGATCCTTTACGGCCTCTCTGTTTTGATTGCTGGCTGGCTGGCTGGCTGGTCGCGGTGTTTGTTCAAAATGTGGGTCAATTATGCGATTCGTCGCGTCACAGACAAAACCCTGATGGCTGTGGATGTGGGTGTGCGGGTGTTTCAAAAACATCCATCAGAGGCCATTGAAATGTGCGGGAGGATGGGCACAATTCGCACAGCAGGTTGTCTTATGTAATTATTTGTCAAATTCACACTGAGCAGCGGCGTTGTGGGTCCCACATCCGCTAACGAGCCACATACACACGGTAACCCACGGCAAAGCCATCAAAAGCACCCACCCAAAACACCCCAATCACCCGAATAACCCAAACCAGAACCTCACCATAACCGCGGGCAATCAATCAACAGCTGGCTCATTATGACAATCGAAGTATACTGCAGAAATAGATGGAATTGATCGAAAACATAAATAAATATGATGTAGCGCCATTGTGGCCATTGTGTATATAGGTACATATATGATTGGACTGGAACTGGCAAATTGCTTAGTCAACCGGTCCGGGGATCAGAACTTCCGGCGTGTCCGGCAATCGGAAATAATTATCTAAAATTAGTGACAAATGCGGGTGCAGATAAGATTAAAGTCGCTCGGCGTTTGGAATTTGCCGCGGTCGCCGAAAAGTATGCAGCAATTCAGGAGTTAAAACCCATTGCATTACCATCTATAACGAACTTTGAATATACCCACACATTACTGCCATAGAAGACATAAATCTGGAATGCACTTTATTCCCAACATAATTTACTATTTAGCTTTGTACACACGTTTATTTCGGTTGATTAATATTACACTCTTTATTGGTAAATTATGTGTTAATATAAATAAAGTGTTGGTTTTTTTTATTTACCGCTTTCTTTCGTTAAAAACAAATTGGCAAAGTATATGCATTTATTTAACATAAATATCAGTATATAAATTAACATGAAAGTAGTGGCTAATTGTGCATTTAGTATACATTAAATCAAGTCAAATGCCAAATGCAAATGCATTGAGCGGGAAGACCATTGATCAGACACACACACACATTCCTTCATAACTCTAATATCTACTATACTCGTATGTATAAATGAAAGTTTCGTTTTCATTTGTCGGCTTCCCACATTCCCACATTCCCCGATTCCCGATTGTTCAGATATTGGCCATAGGCGGGGCCTTTCCTGCGGTTTTTCTCGCCCACCCAGATAACAGCTATCTGGTTCTTGTTATAGTGACAGTGTTTGGGGCGCTAAAGGCTTTAAACCGTCTAGATTTATTTACAATTCATTTAACTTTATTTGTCATACCTTTCTCGGACCGAATTTTGCTTGAAAAAACACAAGAAAGTCATAATGTGTGCTGTTTATCCTGATGCACTTGCTTTTTTAAGGCATTTTATGAACTTCAACTAGTTTTCTTTAAACTGCAGCTACAGTTTTCTGCATACATTAGTATAGTTAAGCTTCTAAAGTCCTACTTTTAATATTCTTTTAATATTGTTTAATCGAAAACATTTTGTAAATGTCAATTCTTGTAAGTCATGAGCTGTTCTTTAATCTAAATACTAAAACAAGTTAGTCATTAAAAATGCTACGCAAAAATAACTAAGAACAGAAAAATGTAACCATGTAATCTGCAGCAATGTAGAAACTGTGGTGGCAGTAAGAAAACCCCTTTAAATAGTTAATAAAATTTGAGCAATATTACTTTCAATAATTTTATAAGTTTATCAACATTTATTTCATCGTGTACGCACACTATCATACTTGTATGCTTATGTGTGTATCTTTCTATCCGTGATCTGCCCCCCAGAGACCCCTGCCCCACCACGCTCCCCGCCCATCCCTTGTAGTCCCCTTGCTGTTGATAGCTGTTGTTGTTGTTCTTGTTGTGGCTGCTGCTCCCCCACATAAAGCTGACAATAAAAACAAAAATACGCACACTCATTCACACACTCATGCCGTCACACTCGCAACCCAGAGACGCACTCACATCGCACTCACACTACCATTCACATCACACTCACACTATCTGCTGTAACTATAGACCCAACAAAGCGAATATGAATATTTTGCACAGAATTTTGCGCTTTGTTCTCTTCTCATTTTCCTCTTTTTTTTTTTAGAGTTCTTCGCTTTTTTGTGTTTTTTTTTTTTGTTTTGGGTGGGTTCAAAGTTCTTAGAGCAGGGCGCACTTGTGCCGCTTGGGACCGCGGACGACAGGACACAGCACGGATCGTATGGCCTCGTCGAAGACCGTCTTCAGACCCTTTTGGGTCAGGGCCGAGCACTCCAGATACTTGACCGCAGCGATTTCCTTGGCCATCGCCAGTCCTTGGGGATAGGTGATCGGCGTGAGCTTCTTGTCCTTCAGCTTCTCGATGGTCTGCTTATCGTCGCGCAGATCCAGCTTGGTGCCGACCAGGATAATGGGCACACTCGGGCAGTGATGACGCACCTCCGGAAACCACTTGGCACGCACATTCTCAAACGATGCCGGATTCACCAGCGAGAAGCAGATGAGAAACACATCCGTTTGCGGATAGGAGAGCGGCCTCAAACGATCGTAGTCCTCCTGACCAGCGGTATCCCAGAGGCCCAGATTGATGGGCTTGGCATCCACCATCACGTTGGCCGAGTAGTTGTCGAACACGGTGGGTATGTACTCGCCCGGGAAGGCGTTGGTCGTGTAGCTGATGAGCAGGCAGGTCTTACCCACCGCTCCGTCGCCCACAACCACACACTTGATGGCCTGCATGCTGATGAATGATCGATGAATTCAGCAGCTCGTTGGTTTGTTTTTGCGTGGTGTCTTTCGGTGGATCAGCTGGTTTGCAGTGGCTCAACAACTGGTTTTCTTTGTGGCTGCTATACTTTTAGTTACTTTGGGGTTATCATTTAATTTGGTAGGTCACAGGCAGTTCTTGAATCTTTTAGATACTTTTTGTACTCAGCAGTTTTTGGTATCTTTTCGCAATTACTTAGTTCAACTGACAAATTTTAGTTTCGTTTTTTTAGCTCAGCTTGTTTTTTCTAATTGTATAGCTTTTGCTTTTCGCGTTGGCGTTTTGCTTTTATTGTTTTTCTTCTTTTTTTTTTGGCGATTATACAATAATTTGCTCACGCACTAATACAAATGCTGCCCACACACACACACACCCACTCAAGCGCGTACAGAGAGAGATGCGAATTTGATGTGGAGTTTGATTTATCGCGAAAGTTGTTCAATCAATAATCTTAATTGAAAGCAGAACCGTGACGGCGTTCTTCCTGTTCGTTCGGTATATTATTTATGAATTAATTGGGCCCGCATATGTGGTGATTTGCAGTGGCAGGAACGGAGAAAACACGCCCAAACGCTGTGAAATCTTCGCGGCGATTGAAGAAATTTTCTGCCTCCGCTGGCAGTTGTTGTACTTGTTTTTTCACTGTAGTTCTCGCTCTCTCGACTTGTTTGTACGGCTGTCTCGCTCGCACGCGTGCGCCAGGCGCTTAAGCGAAGCAGTTTGCGCACACGCTCTCCGACACAAAGAGCAAGAGAGCGAGAGACAGTGCGGTCCCGAACAATTAGGCAGAGTGAGTCATTACCTCGGTGACGTTAGTCGTGGCAATCCATCGAGAGCAGAGAGAGACAGAGATAGAGCGGTAGAAAGAGCGAGAGCTAGTGGGTATCTTTACTTGACCTTGCTTTGGTCTTTTTTGTAGAGTTTTCTATATTTGTTCGACGATTTTCCACGAATTTCCCTACCATTGCTTGTTGTTTTGAGCCAATTTCCACGCGTCTCGAGACTGTCAGAGATGCGCGGTACCTAACTCAGGTACACATCGTGTCTGGCTTATCGCGGTACAATTGCAGTGGCACACCAAAAATAAACTTGATAAAATAAACGTTGATATCGCGACATAAATATTAATTGAACAATATTTTTATTGGTGAATCAATTATGTGACTCATACTTTATTATTATTAAACTAAGTCAATACTTATAATTTAAATATTTTTTGATCGTATGTAACGGGTGTTTTTTTTAGAGGTATAGAACTTTAAGTTGGCATTACTGTTCAAGATGGCGACCGATTTAACAGCTGTCAAGTGATTTATTCTCAGTTTGGTTTGGCAATTCGTCATGCGTGCTTACAAAATCCAACTCGTGCAAGAATTGAAACCAAACGATCATCAAGCAAGGCGTAGATTCGTCGAATGGGCCCAAAACGAGATTGCTGTTGTTCCCGATTTTTCATAAGCCTCCAAGATCTTGTGATTTAACACCGCTAGACTACTTTTTGTGGGGCTATGTAAAGTCATTGGTCTATGCGGATAAGCCACAAACGCTAAACCATTTGGAAGACAACATTCGCCGTGTTATTGCCGATATACGGCCAAATGTTGGAAAAAGTCATTGCAAATTGGACGTCCAGATTGGACTACATCCGAGCCAGCCGTGGCGGTCATATGCCAGAAATCATATTTAAAATGTAATGCCACAAGATTATCTTTCATGTCAATAAAATTCATGTCAATCGAATAATCCATCGTTGTTTTATTGCAATTTAAAGTTCTATACCTCTAAAAAAAACACCCTATACTTACATATGTACTTATGGAAGTGTACATTTTTTAAAACATATGTAATGCATTAGAAATCAATTAAATTTTTACTAGATTTTTTTATACACTTACCTATAAATTGGGTTATATGTATTAACAAATGTACCCTTGTAACCCTTGCCATTCTAATTTTTAAACGAATTATTAAATTCATGACTAACTACCAAACGCAGCGATATTTGCTGCCGTTGACTGTTTTAATGGACCACAAAATTGCGTGTGTCGGCAAAAACCAAAGCCCAAGGAATAACAAACAAATAACATTGGCAAACAGTGCAAAATATCGACAGTAAAAACCGAAAGGCAGAAACAGAACCCAAACCGAATTCAACCAAATCCAACGAATCCAACAAATCCACCGAATCCGCCGCATCCGCATTCAGCCAAAAGTGATAGCCAAAATATTTCGTGTTTGTGTTTTGGCTTCCGCCCATTTCGCCCCATTTTCACAAACCAGCCCACATGCCACGCCCATTTTCGCATTGATTTTCAAATGGAAGTGTTCAAAGTGCCGCCGGCAAATATTTTCGCATTTAAGTTAATTTCTCGCACTGCTGATGGTGCTGCTGTAATTGGATAATTAAATAGGCGCCACAAAATTTGCTCTCCAGCAATCCGAACAACGGGCGTGAATATGAAAATGAATTTTAATAATATGCATTTTCAAAATGTTTTTAATGGAATTTATTGTAAAAAATCCGCAACAATTAAATCGCCAATGAAGTTCGCTCAAGTGGAATAAATGTTTCTCTTTTTGTGTTTGTGCGCGGATGAATCATTCGATTTCGTATTCGATTTCAAGTGGTTGGGTGGGCGTTGTTGCAAGGTTATCAGCGGGTCACGGGGCAGTGGGGGTAGTAACAAAAACAACTCTTTCGAATTAATTTTAAAATTACAAAGTAATTTAATAGATTAACCAATCGAAAGCTTTTGGCTAAAACAATGGTGTTCAATTAAGTTGAAAAGCGATAAGCGCAGCAAATAATGCAGTTATCAATTTACCTTTCAGCCAAGTTATTTACTTAAACAATAATATTTTGCCAACTAAAAACCCAAATGAGCCATAAAGCTGGCAATAAAACGCATTTGATTGTAGTGTACCTATATTTTCCATTCCTGGCAAATCAGTGGTGAAATGGGTGTATCTTGGTTAAACAGAGGCGGTTCTTTCCCAGTGAAATTGGGGAGTATAGGTGCTTGCCCTACACCTGGTACTACTTCCAATTCCTGGACTTCGCTTCCTGCCAACTGCACCCATCTTCTGCTGCCGCTTCCTGTTGTGCGACTTGGCATTGCCACGATGGATTCTACGATTCCTGGACCGATCATCGTCATAGTGCTTTCTGCGCACTGTGGTTTGCAGGGCCGACAGGACATCGATGGTGAGCCGTAACGCCGAGTCGCTGGATTGTCCGAATCGGGCCATCAGATAGGGCGTTTCCTCGAACAAGGACCTCTCCTGTGCACTGAGTGCGTGCCACGCGTTGCGTGCTTCTTGCAGCAGCGTCATCGCTGGTATATTCCCATCATCGCAGGCTAGGCGGTATTCGCGCAGAAAGTTGTACGGGGCACAGTGGCTGATGAACACTGGCAATGTGGAGCCAGTGCAATAGTCGTAGGCCATCGCAATGCCCGGAATGGAGGCGAATTTTGGATTGCCAGGAGACGTTCTGTGATCAGTAATTTTGGTGTACGAGAGTGGACTATATGCTGAACGTGCATGGTGAGTTGCACCACAGGGCTAACCGTTTAGTTATTTTTATAAAATTTTCAACTCTTAACACGCCATATATGAAATTTTTTACAAAATAATTAAACTAGAAATGTTTTTTGTTATGGCCTGGTTTGTGGGATTTCACTTTTGGTTGGAACTCTAGACCTGTTCACATCTACGAATCAGTGTAATAACTGAGGATTTCGATACACAAACGCTGCTGGCACATTCGAAAACAAATTTCTGGATACTTGGATCGGAAAAAGTGTAGTTTGAACTTCGTTGGGTATTCAAAAAGCCAACTAGACCATATGTACATCTTTCAAACCAAAATTTAAGCTCACAATATGCGTTTTAGTCTTTCAATTGCTTATATAAAGTAAACCATTTCAATTGAAATGCAGCAATGAACCGCTTTGCATTAATCAAGTAATCGTTGGCATATTCAGGACTTTATCCGCATATCCTTATTACGACGTGTCCATTGCGGAGTGGAAAACTGTGCAAATAATTAAAGCCAAAGAGCGATACGTATGACAGCAAGTGCAACAATTATTTGATTACTGTCGCCGGCACTGCCAGTTCCCTGTTCAGTTCCCTTTGCCACGTAATTGGCGGAGTGATATATATATATATATATACATTTATATGAATATATATATCCCACCCCCCTGGTAATCGATCCAGGAATTTCATAGGAACAGCTTGCAGGCCATTATGAAGCGAGTTATTCATAATTGTTGTTGCTGCCCAAGTGGCAGGAAAATGCATAACAAACTGAAAAATATTCAAGCCATTTTTATTGCCACACCAGACGAACCGCACACCAGATATATATACCCATACATATATATATATTTGCACATATAGGGACTGGCGATAATGAATGAATGTGCGCTAAAGAACCGCAGCCTGAACCGAAAAGAGCGAAATAAAGCAAATAGTGAAGCTTCAACTGCAAACAGTGGATACAATAACAATAAGTTTAACACTTTAACGGTTGGGCGAGGAGAACTCCATATGTATTATATCCCCAAATCGCATTAAATTGTTACATTATAACAAAACCAATTACATTACATAGGTGCCCGTTTAAATATTGCAGCAAACTTTTAGGTGGCAATTTTTTTTAGGTGTTTTAATCTCAAGCTATAAAATATATGTTTCGTTGTACCCAAATAAGTACCATTTTGCAGAATATTTACAATTATTTAGTTTTTACACTTGTAGTAATTTGTATTAACATGAAATACATAAAAACTATTCGTTTAAGTTTGGAAGTTAGGTTGATTGTTACCAGAAAGCTTAATTTTTTAATACGCTTTATTTGTTTGTTTATTTTATGGGCTGCATCATTACAACATCATTCCTTTTTCTGAAATGATTCAATTTAGGCATTTACTTTCTCTAGTCAAAGTAGCTAACATTTGGGATACTCACAGAATCCCACACCGGATATCCTTTTTATCCACATTATGTGATCGCTGACACGGATGTGAACCGATGGATATCCACTGCTGCAGTTGGTGGGCATGAGCCATATGATACCAATAAGGGTGGGATTATCGCCCATCGTGACCACCGCACCGCCCACGTCGCCCCCACAAACTGCTTTATAGCCCTCTCCAGAGGTGCACATCTCAAACGGATTCAATTGTTCATAGTATTTAATGCATTCGGTGTTGGAAATGACCGGCACTTCTATGCAATGCATCCATTCGGGCAGCTTACCGTTTCGTTTTGAAGTTCCATAGCCACACACCATGGTCATGTTTCCGGTGAATCGATTGTTTCTTGTTCCATAGGCTGGAACGCGAACCCGGTTCATTCGATAGTCAAACTTTTGGTAGGGACACTTAACCAGGGCAATGACGCGCTGCTTATCTTGGTGAAAGTGGAAGTTTTCCCTGTAGACCCTGATGATATCAAAGCCCCTATACGATCTTCTTGACGCGAGGTGGACCTCAATGTATTTATATTTCAGAACATGATTGACTGTGAGGATCCATTGATTCGAAATTAGGGTGCCGGCTCCGTAGAACAGTGGTGACCTTTGAGTTTCGAAGTAGACGATTCCAACTAGGTATATAATTGTAAAGGTCTTGGCCCTATAGCCTCCGGTTATCCTGGGACTCAATTTGTTTTCTTCACCGACCGAAACAGTTAGTGATAAGACTAGCAATGTCACAACCAGCTTCATTGCCGAACAGTAACAATGTGTTACTTTGCTAATAGAGTTTTAAAAAATATTTGTGGTGTGTCGAATCCATTTTATGTTGGTGCAGCTAATTTGTTTAACTTAATTTTAGTTTCTACATTTTTTTCATCTTAATTTTTATAAAATATAATAATATACAGTACTCATTAACTGAAAATATTTGTAGATATACATTTTTTTGTAGTAACCTGTTGGTAATTATTGCCATTTATTCTGGTATGATCAACACGTAGATTGGTATCTCAAAGTTTTAAAGCGTGAATTCCTTGGCTTTTTGAATTGTTTAAATACTTTTGCGATTTCCCCGCGGCACTACGTCCATTGCAAATTTAATTTATTTAATGAGCATCGCAATAAAACGCATTTACTGTCAAGTGATAAAATGGTATTGCAGCTCCGAAGCCCGATGTTTTCTTTTTTTCCCCAAACCCCTCCCCCCCCCTTTGCATATTTTTCATTTATATGTGGTCCACATGTCAGTAGCATTTTCCACCCATTTCCACAGCCTGTTGACAGCAGCGGCAATTATTAACTTTTGTGCGGCTGCTGCCATGGCGCCGTGTGTTTGTTATTAATTTCTTGTTATTTATGCAAATAGTTGGCACTTAATACGCCTGTAAATATATTTAAATATTTGTATCCATTTTTTTTGCTCACTCTTTTGTAAATTGTTTTGTGCATTACGATAAATTAAGAGCAAACAAAAAGCAACTATGCTCGGCTAGTGACACGTTCTCCGCTTATCGAAAATTTTGAGTACTTTTCCGGAATTTTAAAATATCCAGCATGTACAAAGTATGAATTTCATGCCATGAAAGTCCCAAAAGTTGGACTCCTTCGACGCTGGTCTAGTCCGAGTTCCATAAACTCGGCAGAGTTATCGCCAGCAGACGTGAAGTCATCTCTGGGCACAAGTCGATGCACTGAGAGAAATGGCAAACTTTATAACGTTTTTATTATTTAGCTGAGTAAAACAAAATCTTATATTGAAATAATGCAGTAAGCTAGTTATACAGTTTGTTGGATATTGCAACCATCTTTTTAATATTAATGTAGAAATGTTTTGTTCAGTGCACGCATATGGAGACTATGCTTTTCGGAAAGGATTCTGTGTGGCCCGACCGGGGTCACGTCTGCGGGTCCTTGTTGGCCTGGTCCGCCATGTCCTGGCCCGACTTCGTCCTGTTTGACTGCTTATGAATAAAGTTGTTTGCTGGCTTGTCAATGCACACATGGCATCACCATCATCATCACCATCACCATCATCATCATTCCTCCAACATTTCGGTCCCCCTTTCAATTGGGGTTATTTGTCGCTCTATCTGCTTCAGATCGGTGGGTGTGAGGAGAAAGCCCCTTTGTTGACTTTTCGGCTTTCAATGGGCCACGGCGTCTATTCATTTTTTGTGCTACGCTATTGGGGTTGCCATCAACACCAGCCACCCCCTTGGCCCCAAGCAATTTGAAATGAAAAGTTGTCTGCCATATAAACATATGTAGAGATGGAAAATGAAAACGCAAGATGATACGATACGAGTAGTAGGCAGTAAATAGCAACAGGCGTGCTGACGAAATGTGTCCTTTGACATTTGATCGCTGGCCACCGATAATCCTGACGGCATCGCATCGTTTGGCTCTTCAACAACTCCGGCAGCTTAATGGCTTTCTGCATTATTTATGCCACGTCGAGGCCCCATCAAAACGCTTTAACACCAAACTGCTGGCTAAAAAGTATCGGGGAGCGAAATGCGAAATACTCAACTAGGCAGGCAGCGAAATGTAGTCCACCGAAGTCGTTGACTTTAAGCCGTAGACAATGCGGGGCATTAGGCATCCCGAGCCTGGCCGGATGCAGCAAAAGTAATTAAGCACTTTGTGGCAGGGTCCATTCACTAAGGTGAGAAGGATGTTCAATTAAAAAGTTGATATACATTTTAATTGCTTTATTTGTTCAAGGCCAATGACTTTTTTAAAACTCTTTTTAAAGGTACATAAAGGTAATTGTTCCATACTGTCTTAGTGAATTCTAAGAGTGCTGTAAGTAAAACGATTTTCAATTTTAAGCCCCATGAAGAGCATTAAATATTCGACTTATACGGAGTGCAAATCCTGCTTGTGTGTTTCCACCACACTCAATTACAAAGTTCAGCTCACATGAGGCTCAGCTCCACGTTGGCATCCTGAAGTTTAGCCGGCGACGACTTTTACTAACTCACTTGCCACGAAGCGTCTTAATTTACTTTTGCGCTCGGGCGTCTGGAAAATAAAAGTGCACACGGTGCCAGCCTTTGTCCTGCGCCTAAAACGACTGGCAGGACTCTAAAAAAAGGGCAGGGAAAGGGTGTGGAAAGTGGGAATTGCGGCAATTTCCTGCACATTTTCTAGCGGTTGAACTTGGGCTGCTGACTTGCTCCGTAGTGCAGTTAATTATAATTAAGCCAAGTTAACTAACCACTTGCAGGCACTTGATCAGCTCCATTGCCACACTCACTTGTCCACAGGATTAAGCACACACACCTTTAATATGTCAGCTTGCCTTATTGTTGTCTTAATTAAAGTTGCGTTCATTAATATGCCGACAGCGCCGAAAAGTAGGCCACCAAAACTGTTGCATATTCAAACGTTTATTCAATGTGACTTCAGCAGGAGTGTTTGTTCCTATTGTTGTAGGATTTGCACCATGACGAACTGCAGACTTCGAGGAAGCTGTTATGTCATGCACTGAGGAAAATCATACATGTTTTCCGGATTCTTAGACTTAAGTATTAAAGGAACATGTGACATGTTGTGAGTAGCATGATCAAATAATATAATCAAACAAAAATTCTTATCTATTCAATCGTCTGGAATTTAAATGAAAAGGCAGTTTTAGGTTTCATATCAAACTTATCATCTGAGCACATCTGTGGGTTTTGTTTGCGGTGCATTCGCCATCGGCGTTATTCCTTCATTTGCAAGGACAATGCGACACAAAAATAGGAGCCGTTGAATGAGTGAATGAATGCCTGAATGGATGAGTGAATGGATGAAAACCAGACAGAAGACTGGCAGGCAGGAATGCCATTATAATAAATAAAGAGTCTTTCACTCATAACTGGCGCACAATGCAGCCAAAGCCATGAATATCCCAACTCCTTGCTACTCCTTTTCTCGCTCCCTCCATTTGATTTATGCCAAACAATGCGAAAACGCTTTTAATAAAACTGATGGGAAAAGCCGTAGATACCGATCAATGAATATTTACCAACCAAAGTAATGCAGTTTTATTTCTAAACACCTAAAGGAGTTGCAAATGTTGTATTTTAACCTGGACTAGGTTCTAAATACGTGCATTTTAGTTCTATGGCTAGTAAGAACTTAATAAAAAGCGACATCAACAATTACGCTAATGAATTTTTATTTTATTTAAACTAAATAAACTTTATGGTTCATTGATAATACTTCATTCATAGCTACTACTGTTCTGTTTTTTCCACGTCAATAATCTAGAATCCTCCTTTTATTAGATTCCAGTTGAAGCGCCAAAGGCTTTCACAATTAACACCAACTGGCACACCCATAAATCCGCAATAAATTCTTTGGGTTGGGGATTGCATAAAAATCACATTAACAATTTGCTAGTACACGAGTATTTTATTTTTATGGCTGCATGTTTTATTTTTATTTCATGCACGTCTTTTGTACATTTTAATGCCCTTCAGCACTCACACTACCACATGCACACTATGCAAAGGAGCCACACACGCACACATTCAACGCACATGTTGCCACAATGGGTGTGATGTGGGTGTGGTGTGAGTGTGGGTGTTGGTGAGTGGGAGTGAATGGGGTGGAGTGTCAGACAAGGACGCACTGCACTGTTGGCATCGAAAGCGCAATAAAAACGCTTAATTTTTCACTTTTTCCTTGTTGTTGCCGCTTCGGCACCTCTTCTCCATTTTGTATTCTTTTGCCTCCTTTTTCAAAAGAAGGATAATGGGTGTGTAAATGGCTGTGAGTCGCAGTATGAAATGGCTTTGAACGTTATTTAATTTAATAAACAAGCTCAAAACATGTTGCCACTGAAGGCAAAGGGAAATCCGTAGAAGAGGATATTTCATAGAAATATAATTCAACGGAAGCATCTTGGTAGCAAATGGCAGGGTGTGAAAAGCTGCTAAAATAAATAATAAAATAATTCCAAAGAATCCAAAACATATTTATATGACTTATATAGTTTATATATTTATATAACTTATATAGTTTATATAAATGAAAGTTCTGAAAGCATATTAAAGTATTAACCGATGAAAAAGTATTTTTAAATTAAAAAGCCACTTTTGCATTTTAATTGCCCGGCATTAAGTTGAAAATTCCCCAAAATCAACAGGACAACGTGAAAAAGCGATACCCATATAAATAAATGAAACAAAAACACGCCCATTGATACTTTTTAAGCCCAACGGCAAACAAAAGCGAATGTGATTTTTATTTATTGTTCAGTGCGTTTTTCTCTTATTTTGCAGATTTTCCAACGATACCGAACAATCTGCGGCCGCTCACAGATTTGGATTCGTTAAAAGTGAAAAATCAGCCGGTCGAGTTTGAGGGGAAAACAATCCGACTGCAAATGCAATAAGCCGTCAACAAAAGCCTCGTCTTAGCCACAGACAAAAAAGGAACAACAACAACAGGGGGGTTTTTGCCAGGATTGCAGGATTGCGTTCTTGTTATTTGAACACAGGTGCGCCGCGGCTGCGCCCGTGCCCGTATCCTTGGCAGGATCTGTGACGTTGCCAATAGCCACCATGAAGCTGTCCAAGCTGTCCAACCAGACCAACTCGCAGGATCCGCAGGCGGTCAACTCGCGCATCTTTGTCGGCAATCTGAATACCTTCCAGTGCTCCAAAACGGACGTGGAGCGCATGTTTCAGATCTATGGCCGCCTCGCGGGTAAGTCCTTGTCATCCAACAGCCAGCTTCCCTCGTCCTCTTACACTGAATTTCCCAAAAACATCCTGCAGGCATATCCATGCATAAGGGCTATGCCTTTGTGCAGTTCACCAATCCGTTCGATGCTCGGAATGCCTGCCACGGCGAAGATGGCAAGACGGTCCTCAGCCAGACATTAGGTAAGGATATGTGTCTTGTTAAATGTCCTGCAGTCAGCTCGTTTGCTGATTCATTTATTTCTTAATTTGACAAGCAAATAAAACATTTAAATGAAGAAATTTTGTTAAAGATATTGTATTTTTCTAAGTTGTTGAGCACTATTTAAAACATTTGCTTTGCTTATTAATCAAACTGTATGTTTTAATGTTATGGGTATTTAATGTAACTCTCGCTAGGTGGAGCATATGTGCTATCTCGAAGTAGCTTTGGTACTTCAGTCTTCTCACTTTCTTTACCTTAATAATGGGGTATGTGATAGTCTAGACATGTTACCTTTGCTTACCTTTAAAGTGCATAGAGGTGGTCTTAAATCTGTGCAACTGCTGTGTTCGCCGCTAACGAAGGCTGCTGCTTTGCATAGACATTTTAGACCTTAACCCTCGTTCGCGGCGGGGCCAAGTTGCATGTTCGCGGGATATCGCCAGTTATGCGGCTCTGAATGGAGTTTGGGGCATTCGTCAGGTTAATGGCCGCCGGCAGCGGAAGCGTTGCACTAAAATCGAACAAACGCGCGAAAAAAGCCACAAAGGCGGTGGTTGGGCAACGGAAGAAGGTGCGGATGGGTTGCCTTGTCCTGGCTTATGGCTAACATACACACACACACACATAGTAGGCAATGGTAATGAAGGAGCCGCCAACGATACTGGCCTGGCATGTGTAGTGGCCATATCTCCAGGCACCCTCCGCACTAATGTCTGAGTATTTCGACGGGCGGAAGTCGCTGCCGGCCGCAAAAACTTAAAGTGCGGCCGACATAAATCTTGGCACGATACTTTTAATGAAATTTCAATGTTGTGCCAGACAGTCGACTCACTGTCTTTTGTATCTGCCCTTTTCCCTGACTCTCCAACTATCCGACTATCTGACAGTCTAGTCGTTCGGCGTTTAATGAAATAATTCAACGCCAGTTGCAGCTGCCATGTTGACGGTTCTGTGAATCTCTTTTCTCTTTTTTTTTTTTGTTTTTTACTCTTTTTTTGCTTTTATTTCTTCAGTGCGTGTCTCGTGTGGAGAACAAGTTAATGCACTTAGTGCTCTGTGTCGGCTGATGATGCTTCTGCTTCTGCTTCTGGCGGCAACGCGGCGGATGCTTGATATTCATACGCCCCGTTCGCCGCGCAAACAATGCGAAATTGCCAGACTCTCATGGAAAATACTTTCCCGCTTATGCAAATGCGAAACGCTAAATGTGAAAATGTGGAATGCTAATTCCACTGATTAGGAAAAGAAGAAGAACCGACTACGAAGTGGCCGGCATAATATTTCATTGCTACGCGCCATTGACTTTGAAGCGCTGGAAAACGCGGCCAGGCCAACTAAAGCGATTTACACTGCCGTGGGTAACAGTGGAAATGGTTGGATGGAAGTTGTGCAAATCCTTCTTACGCTTTTATCCTTAATCTTAATTATAGCCTGCCAGCCCAACAGTCGGACAGTACTGAGGCAGTAAAATGAAAAACACAAATAACAGAAAAAGCCAAGAAGGAAATGGAGCAGCTGAAAAAAGAAGAAGGTCTCAAAGCATTCGCGCCAGCTTTTCTTGCAGTATTTTCTTTTTTTTTTCCTTTTTGTAAACCAAACCCACCAATTTGTAGATAGCTCTTGGTTGCTCTGAAACTACCCTAGCTACTCGTTTCCAAAGGATTGGAGGCGCAGCCGTCGCACTTCAAACTTTGTCATGAATTATGATGAACGAGCGTGGGCTGCGAAATCCTGACTCTTTCCAAAAAGCTATCCGTTTCCACCCTTTTCATAAAAAAACCAGATGCGGTTAGGGCTTATAAAGCTATTCAAATACACTTAGGGAATTGAAAAGTTTATGTAAATAGTTTTAAGTCTATAAGTAACCTGCGATGTAAGAATATTCTTACAAACTGTGTGAAAACAGCTTCAAAATTTTAAAAAATGTGGCTTGCATTTATATTTTGAAGAGCATTTATCCTTCGACTACAAATAGTATTTTTTTTGCATAAACAATAACTGACAACGTACTTTCCGGCTTTGGCGCACTTTTATTAAGATTAATGATTGGGGTGCAGCCAGATTGAATTATCCGAAAACTGCAGTTGGTCAATGGAAAAGCATGCGCATAGAAAAAAAAAAACAAAGCAGTTTTAATCACTCACATTTTGTCTATTCATTTGCATAATGACAGGAGTGGGAATATAAAGGACTGCCTTTGTGTTTTGCCAAACAATGACTTCAAAGAACACCGAATTTTTGTGTACTTATATATATATTTTCGGTATATAATACAGATTGCCTTTTGTCATTAAAAGCATTTCCCATTTCAAATTCCCATTTCCAGATGTCAACATGGTGGCCGAACCGAAAGCGCATCAGATCGGAAGGAAAAGGCAGAATGTGAGCAAGACCGGAAACGATTGGTGAGTTACCAAGGATACAAATTGGGCTCTAGCCTCATTTCAATTTAATCTAAAAGTTAATTTTGCTCAATTTAACGCCGCCATGTGGCATTCACTTGCACTCTATTTACATATCATTTAACGGGTGGGTTTTTTATTCGGGTGTCCGCCACCCAACAAATAAATAAATAAATAAGAAACCATTCATCAGGCGATGGGGTCGCCCTTTGTTTCAACTCCCCGTCCGGCATAAAATATTTGGCTGTCAACGGCTAGCCGGGCTTTTTGCGCCCCAACCGGAACCAGGACACTTCAGGCCAAGTTCTCGTCTCCGTTTCTCTCTCCTCACTTTCCTTACTGTGTGAGGGTCAGTTGGTGTATTCGAGAGCTGCGTCAACACAGCTATACACAGCTATACATTCGTATATATGTATGTGTGGGCATCCTGTGGATCCTGTGAGTGACAGTTGCAATGTATGCCATAATGTCCTGGCGCTGACATGTGCACTTGTTTGTCTTTGTCGTGGCGCGGCCTTAATGATGACTGAGCGACATTCACAATTTATTTGGGCCTTGTGCCCCAGACCTTCCAGCACTCGTGTGGAAATATTTAATTTCAGCTTAATGACGCCGAAACGAAATGCCAAATGCTTTAAAAAGGACATCGACATGGGAGACTTTTGGGTTTGGGTAACCCAACTGACATCGACTTGATTGTAATTAAAACGCAAACATGTCGAGGCCTCCCCCCCTCCCCACTCCGTTCTATCGAAAAACCATAGCTATGTCCAGGTGCTCTTGCTTGTGTTTGTCATTAAACGGCTGCTCACCTGGTTTTCCTCTTGTGACCGCACACAAACTGACCGAAAAAGCCACAATTGTTGCACTCCACCACCCACCCACTGCCCCCACTCAATTGACCACAATTGGTTGGCTTCGTTAGGTGGGTAGGGGAGGGGAGGGGAGGGGGCATTTTCGTCCTGGCTCGGCATTTGTATCAATCACTGGCAACATGACCCAACGGGAGACCCCGGCACACAAACACACAAACACAATTGCCAAATGACAATTCAAACGGCGGCAATGGCAGCCTAAACAAATATTGACGCACTGATGGTCTGATGGGTTGATGGGTTGAGGAAGTGACTGACTGACATTGAGGTTGGGCAACAGTTGGCAGGTTGTTCATTTGCAGTTAATGAGGGGGTATTCACATTTATCATTGGGTTTTGTTAAGATAGGAAAGTTGGATTTAAGATATAATTACTTATAATATTAGGAATAACTAGACAACTTGTAATTAGAACTATGTACTTATAAGCTATGAAGAATTTAAATCTAAGAATTTAACCTATTTGCTATTATTTAGTTGGAAGGGTATTGACAATTCGTCGTTTTCGCTGAAGCAGAACTATCATGCTCCCTAAACATTTCCGCATAGCATACTTTTTTGGCAGACGCTGCTGACACTTCAATTAGCGGACAAATATTTGTTGAGCAGATTACGACTCCTAAGCGGCCACTAGTTTGCCTAATGCACTAATAATAAAATGGAGTTAATTCCAACATTTTGTTAAACAATTACTTGTACATAAGCAATTACATATACAAATAGTATTTGCTTATTAAACACACTTGTACTTTTCTCTCCGTGCAGGGATTACTTCTATGACAGCTACTGCTCCTCGGCGCTGCTGCGTGGCGGCGGGGGTGCGGGCGGGGGCGGTTCGAACGGAGTGCGGGCCAAGAAGCGGAAGCGTCTGATGACCAACGGCGGCGGTCTGGCGGTGGCCGTGCAACAGCAACAACAGCAGCAGCACGGCCAGCATCATCACAGTGCGGCCGCGGTGGCCGCTGCTGCGGCAGCAGCCGTACATCAGCATCAGCAACAGCAGCAGGTGCAGCAGCAGCAGCAGCAACACCATCATCAGCAGCAGCAGCAGCAGGTTGCTGCCGTTGCGATGGCGGCCATGGCCAATTTGTTGCCGCAACAGCAGTTGCTGCTGCATCAGCAGAATCTGCTCTCGAATGCGGCAGTGGCCACAACGGTAGCGGCGGCACCGGGTTCCATTCACTGGTCGCAATACAAACAGGAGCAGCAGCACCATCCACATGCCCACCACCCGCATCATGCCCAGCAGCCGTACGGATTCCAGCTGAAGAGCAGCGTGGCTGTCCAGGCGACGACAACGCCGCAAAATGCAAAGTCTGCAATAATTGCTAATCAAACGGCGCTCGGCGAGCCATATCCGGTTGGAGCTGCTGCCTTTGCCGCCCATCAGCATCAGCATCAGCAGCAGCAGCAGCAGCCGCATCAGCAACAGCAACATCAGCAACCGTTGCTGCAGCCGTTGACTCTGGCATTGTCCCCACAGCAACCGCAGCCTCATCAGGCGGCAACGCCACTACAATTGCACAGCCAATTGATGCAGCAACATCAACAGCAGCAACAGCAACAGCAGCAGCAGCAGCAGCAACAGCAGCAGCAGCAGCAGCAACAGCAGCAGCAACAGCAGCAACTACAGCAGCAGCAGCAGCAACATGCTCAGGAGCAATTAAGTTTGCATCAGCAATGGGGACCATTCAAAGTCTACAGTGAGTATTGACTGCAGTTTGCTCACAAGGCAGCTGGCCAATTGAGGGATAAAGCATATTTTAATTATTGTCTGTGGTTTCATCTAGGCAGTTAGCAAAGGAGCAGTCAGCTTTTATAAGTTAGTAAAATAGCGGTTAGGTTTTCTCCCTTTACCTGACTGAAAAGATGAGAGTAGGCAGATGCAAGATATTTTATGGTAAAAAAGAAACACTTATAGGATTTTCCATAATGATTTTCGTCTAGTGGTCCTGGCTTAAAGGGTCAAAAATGTTTACGGCAGACTCTCTGAAAAAGAGAAATGAGTCACATTGCCATTCTCTTGGCCACTGCAAGCGTATTCAGTGTCGTTCAGGGTCAACAGCAGGTTATGCCGATGCCCGTGATAGAAGCCCCCACACCGCATCCTCTGACCGCGGATTACGTGAAGGGAATACTCAGCCTGAAGAGCAGTCTGCTGGCCAACAAGCCGTCCAGTCAGCAGGTGAATAGCGCCGTGCCCGTATCCGCAACCGGAATCAGACCAGGAATGCGGTATACACCGCAGTTGGACGTACAGCAGCCGCCAAGTCAGCCGTTGCGAGAGATTCAGGTTGAGCATGTTGCCAGTTTGAGGCCATCTGCAATAGCTCAAAGCAACCTTCTTCACTCCCAGATGCCGTCGGTCAAGTTGAATCGATATAACCAGCAGTTCCCCGCCTTTCATCTGTTCCAGCCGCCATTCGTGCCACTGCCAAAGAAGCAGGAGCGACAGGAGTCACAGGATCCGCCGCCAACTGCCGAGCAGCTCGAGTTGCTGCAACAGTTGTCCGAGTTCTTTGGCCAGCGACAGCAGTTGCAACAACAGGTGCGACCGCAGGTGGCAACCAACTGCGCTCAAATGGATCCAGATGAGGGAAAAGGAGAGTGCGAAGTGCATGCGAACACCGAGACTTGTGACACCACCAAGGAGCCCAATAAAAACGAAGAGGAGGATACCATATCCGTGGATGTGAAGAACGAAGAGCGGGAAACCACCACCACGACGGCGAAACCAATTGTGGCTCCAAAAACCAAACCCACTAAGCCGACAAGCGTCAAGTCCACCACTCAAAAACATGTGACAACGCATGCTACCAAAAGCACCACCAGAAAGCTGCCCTGTTGCACCAAGCCCATGAATCAAGGCGTTGCATCCGCTCCCAATGTCATCAGCTTTTCACTGAACGTACAAAATGAGAATGCCGAGCAGTCGAAGGCCTTGCAACAGCAGCCTCGAAGTGGCAGACACGCCATTCAGCCCGACTTGCGCATAAATGCTATAACGAACTTACTAAGATATCGCAGAAAAAGGGCTCAGGGTGCAGCTCCATATCCGAAACCCTTTTCTTCACAAAAGGATCAAGGATTGCAGCTACAGAGCCGATCGAAGCGAAAAAGAGACAAGATCCTGGACAAAAATCAACTGCTTCAGGCTGAGCTAAAGATCTGGCCCATTAGCATAAAATCGAACATTGTGGAAAGATTACACTGAGTTTGCAATATTAATATATTTTGTAAGCCACAGAAAACGTTTAAAGTAAAGAAATTAAAGAATTCACACTGTTAGTCTTATATAAATATTTTTTAAATGCATTTTTAAGCTAGCAGAGATAGATAGCAGATACTTTGAAGCTACAAGGAAGAAACAGACTGCCTTTTCACAGTTTTTCACTTACGCTCAACATGCTTTTAAGACCTATCCCTTTGCATATTTACAGGCAATCCGGATACATTAATCTGCGGCAATTGCCGGGAGTCCTTTGGCGAGCTGTCTGAGTTATTGGACCACAAGAAAAGTTATTGCAAGCTGAGGTTCACATGCAAGTGCCAGGATGTTGCCTTTGCGGCAAGTGCAAGTAAGTGGGCGAAACGGGCCTCTTCTTTGGGGAGAGTGGAGGCGTGGCAGCCTGTCTGTCTGTTGGCAATTAATTTATGATTGTTAAACTCTTTTTGCCCTTGCCCCTTGCCGGCCAAAAGTGTTTGTCTAAGTCGTACTGGCACTGGCTCTGTTTGCCAGTCAGCAACATCTGTTGGCCGGGCGGCCGGCAGCAGGATGTCTGTGGATTCATGTCCTGCGGCTGCTAGCAAATGCATTTAAAATTGAGTTATTTATGCGCCAGAGCCTCCGATTGTCTGTCCTTCTGCAAATTCCAACTTAAATAACTAATTAATTCTCGCATGTTTCGCATGCTCCTGCTCCAACAGAGACTCCGCCGACGAGCGCCAAATTGCTGTGCGCCGTTTGCAAGGATGCGTTCGTCAATCCTTGGGATTTGATGGTCCACGCACAGGCCGCCCACATGGTTAACATTTACGAGCTGGGCGATGATGAGGGCAGCAGCAGCAGCAACAACAGCAACACCATCACCGCCAGCAGCAACAATGTTGCAAATGCAGCCGTGGAGAATGGACATGCCATCGCCGATGAGGCAGCCACAAAGCAGCAGCAGATGCCACAGATGCCAGCAGATGCAGCAGATGCCTCATCAACACTTAACAAGGAGCCCAATAACAATAATAAAATTAGCAACAACAACATCAACAGTGAGACGGCCATCAATGGCCACATGTCGCCCTCGGGAGCGGCCATCATTATGGAATCGGGATCATCGACTGAGAACGGAATGCCATGCAGCGACATGGACTCCAACTGTCTGGACATCAAGTTCAGCCTCAGCGCCAGTCCCAAGGAGGCGGGTGACTTGATTACCGCGACCACAGACAGTGGTTCCGATATGCCAATGATGCCATTGCAGGATCAGCACAGGGATGATCTCTCCCTGGATGGACGCATGTCGAGCAGCTCCCAGCAGACCCATCACTCCGACGAGCTGAACGTCAAGCTGCTGAACGGCTCCGTCTCCTCGAGGGGCAGTTCGCCCGGCTTGGAGGCGGATGAGCCGCCGGCCACCAGGGCTTGCATTGTCCGCACCTTGAGCATTGTGAGTATGGATGATCCTTGACCACTGAAAATAATAATCCTATGCAAATAAAGCTAAACGAAGTAGTCACCTTTCACTGATTAGTTACTAGTTAAATCTTTAATTCTAATAAATGAATATATATTTAACTTTAATTCCAGGAAACAGCGGGGTCACCCACAACGCCAACTGCCAATACTTTGGGCCTATTGTCGAACAGTTTAGGCCTGGCTCTCGCACCGCAATAGGTCAAAGGTCAACGGCTTCAGAAGACGCCCTTTGGAGCGGTGTTTCTTGTGCTATCGTGGTGCGATACAAGTGCAATTTCTTCAGTATTTTTTCAACAGACTAACCTTGGAGGGAAGCTAATAAGCTAATAAGCCGGAGGGAAAAGAAGAACGAATAACGTAAATTACAGCAAACATATCATTTTTAATTAGCCATAGATATGAAATATGAGCAGCTATATAGTATATAAAGTGTACTGCGTACTGTGTACTATATCAATTACAGCCATGTGTACGTTTATATGTAATGTATTTGTATTCGTAATTGTAATTGTAACTGTAATTGTAATTGTAATTGTAATGGTAATTGTAACTGCAAAACGCCTTTGTGTTTGTGTTGTTTGCATGTGTCCTTTGGGTTTATCGTTTCAAACGGAAGAGTATTTATTTGGGTTTCGAAACTGCATAAGTGAACGTATAGGTAAAATTATGGAAAGCTTAAACTGTCATCGCCTGTCGGCGTTGCAAATTGAATGGTAATCGAGCTTTGTATATATGAATATATGAAATAATACGGATACAAATTACGGAATTATAAGATCATTGTTATCAACCGGACAATCGTCTGGTGCCGGCTTTAATCGATGCTTATATTTTGGATATAATTTAAGGGTTAACTCAATCCCAGTTGGTACCAAATTAGCCCACGCAAATTGTATATCAAAAGTAGCATAGTGACAACAGGTGTTTCAAAAACAAATTCGAAGTAACTTGCTATACATTATCTAGAACCATAATCAAATATGCGTAATATTAATAGCGACTATATTCTGTAATAACTATATCAAAAGTAGCTGCTATGTAAATAGGTTAATCAACATTATTATGATGTACTTACCAAACCAGTTTGTAAACAGTAACAACATTCAATTCAATGTCCTCCAGCTAAAGCATATAAACCAACAAACGAAATGTATTATGCTAAATGAGAATACCAAAAAAATATATATATACACAAATATATAGTTTATTGAGACTTTCAATGGTTTTGCTGGGATTGTGTTAGCTAAATTAAAGTGATTTTCCCAGTTGAATTTTGGGCGACGCATCAGAAATTCTATTTCGCAGCTCATTAAAATAAATGATGGCCAGACTTTGCCAGACAGCAGCGAGAAGTGTGTAAATGTTTACGGCTGGCAAAAGGAACAGCTAACTGGTAACTGGTAACAGGTAACAACGGCAAGTGCAAGGACAATGCCAACATTGTTGAAGGCACAGCGTCACAATAATGAAAAGTCCCCCAACAAAGGCCCTTTTCTGGCGCCGTTTTCCAGGACCTGCGAAAAATTTCGACACAATGCCCCCCAAATGCAGTTCACTTTATTAGAATGCGCAACCAAAATGGTCGCATCGTGTTGCCCGTCGTCCTGGCTGCCTCTTTGTTGTGTCCTTGCCGCTGGCCACTGCATTTCTTTGCTGCACTCTCATTAAAGGGTAGTTACAGTTTGACACACATTTTGCTAATTTTTTTAAACAATTTTTAAAGCAAAAATATATATATTTATAATACATAAAAAGATTAAAAGACTGATCAAACATTTTAAAATAATTTAAATATTTAGCTTAAGTTGTGCAGTTCCAATAAATTCTCTATGTAAAGCCTGTTTTTACTCTGCCTAATGTCAAGGGTCAGCTGCCATTAAAAATCATTTTCCATTTAGCTAGAGCATTTGCTAGTCGTTGTTTATTATTACCCAGCACTGCCTTTGTTCAGCCATGTTTAACCTGAGGATTTGGGCCGACATTGTCGGCGTCTGCAGCCGTTTGGCGTTTTGTTTCGAGGTCGAGTTAAGCGCCTGCAGTCAAGTGGCGTCGAGCGGTGAGGCCGGGATTTAAAATGCATAAGCCCGCGTGGCCGGAAAGTAGCCGTTTTCAATTTGGCCATGGCCATGTCGCGTTGCTGCCCAGCTGCAGATGAGGATGTGGCACTGGTGAACCGGGGCCCTGGTGAGCTTCAAGTGCGCACTGGCTAATTAGAATGCCTCGCCTAGTGCAGGTACTCAAAGGTAACATTTAGCCGGGCATTGGGTCACAGTTGACAATTACGTTAGCTGCAGGTGGGTGGGTGTTTGGTTTGCCAGTTTCTGGGTTTCCTCAACCGTTTCCCACACCCCCACCCACCCATGGGGATTCCGGTGCTCCAGGGCGAGCTTGCAAATTACGCCAGCTTAGCGACATGAAGTAATTGAAACGCCACCGAAAACGCCACCTTCCCACTCATGCCGAAAAATTCGTGGAAAAGTATGCGTGCCGCGTTCGCGATCCGCCGGGACTGACCACCGGTTCCATCCCAAGGCAGCCCAGGCAGCCGCACCCAGCACCCGGAATCGGAGGGTATATAAAAGCCGGAGTCTTGCGTGCGCAACGCTGACTTAGTCAACGCATCTCCAGCACGCCGGACCGGATGTCGACGGAGAGCACACAACCGCATACGCCCAGCCATGAGGTGGCAGTGCGTCCGCCGCCCAGTGCCGCCAACCAGTGGAAACGGGCCGCACTGATGGCCCGGATGGCGCCGGCATTCCGGGAGACCGTCTCCGATGACAGCGAGGACGAGGTGGACACCAAGAAGCAGATCAAATACGGCAGCGGCTTCCAGGCGGCCAAGGCCATCATACACGAGTACTGCGACTACACGACCATCCACGGCATCCGGTATCTGGGCGAGAAGAAGCGTCCGCTGCTGGAGCGTCTGTTCTGGATCAGTGTCCTGGTGCTATCGGTCTTCACCTGCGTCAAGCTGACCCTTAATATCTGGGACAAGTGGAACAACAATCCGGTGATTGTGAGCTTCGCCGAGAAATCCACTCCCGTGTGGCAAATCCCATTCCCCGCTGTCACAGTTTGTCCGGAGACAAAAACCCGACGTGATGTATTCAACTTTACGGATTCGTATCACCAGGTGCGTGATTTTCAGAGCAATGTCAGCGGCATAGTGGACCTTACCAATAAGCAGTAAGTTATGGCGCTTTTTACACGTAAAAAAACAAGTGTATAGCATGGTAAATTTGTAAACAGAAAGGGATTATATGGCGCTGTGTCGCAGGTTTGCGAGCCCCACTTGCATGATGTAACACTGGGTAATAAAACGCGTAGGGGCATGGAAATCATAGACGCACTGACTGAAGTATCACCTCACTTTGATGACACTTATCTGAACTGCAAGTGGCGCAACTCTCCGGTTAAGTGCAGTGATATATTCCACAAATTTGTGACGGAAGACGGCGTTTGCTACAGTTTCAACTCGCTCAGTCCAGCGGAGATTTTCCGGGCGGAAGGGTGAGCTTGAACTTCAAGTTTGTGAGAAAATCGAATTCTTCTGATGCACAAGATCCGTTGCAGCATTATACCCGACTTTATCTTCCGCGAGGAGAACCGACTGTCCATGGACTGGAATGTGGAGGATGGTTATAGCGCCGGTGCGGATACTTCACCTTATCCCAATCGAGTTTTGGGCCCCGGAGCTCGAGCTGGTTTATATCTGTTCATGGGTGGTGCCGAGATCGATTTCGATGACATGTGTCGTGGTCCAGTTCAGGGTTTCAAGGTAAAGGGTATTATCTTTCCTAGTTAAAGATAATCCATTTAAGATAAATCAATCTTAGATTTTATTACACACACCTGGCGATGTGGCCCAAGTGTCCAAGCAGTACTTCCGTATACCATTCGACCAGGAGGTGCTCATATCCATTCGTCCCAAGATCATTACCACATCGGATGGCCTGAAGCACTACGAGCCCAATCGGCGGCAGTGCTATTTCCAGAAGGAAAGGGAATTGCGTTACTTTAACATCTACTCGCAGAGTAATTGTGAACTGGAGTGCTTGGCCAACTTCACATTGACCAAATGTGGCTGCGTCAAGTTCTCTATGCCACGTAAGTTTTATAGCTGGCTTGGTTTTATACCATTGGGATTTATTTAACTGGTTTTGTTTCAGGTAATGTAAATATGCCTGTTTGCGGTGACGCCAGCCTGAAGTGCTATAACCAGGCCGAGGATGAGCTGCTGCTCAGGGAATTCACACAGGGCTTGGTTAACGCTGGGGAGAATACACGGGGAGAAACCGAGTGCAACTGCCTGCCATCGTGCACTTCCATTGCCTACGAGGCTGAGATCTCGCAGGCAGATTTTGATTACAAGACAGTTATTAACACGGATACTCCGGAGGGCAAAGAGGAGCAGGAGAAGAGACAAGGGTAAGGTTCGAAGTGGAGAGATTCAGTACTACTTTACTCATCATGATCTATATCTATTAGCTAAAATGTTTACATTTTCTTCTTAAACAATACCTTTTGTCAGCATGAAGATGTCCCGCGTGTCCATCTTTTTCAAGGAGGCCCAGTTCCTCACCTCTCGCCGCTCAGAGCTGTATGGTACCACCGACTTTCTTGCCAATTGCGGTGGCTTACTTGGCCTCTTCATGGGCGTGTCCATGCTGAGCATTGTGGAACTGATCTATTTCTGCACCGTGCGCCTCATCTCGAACCTGAGGATGCGCCGCAAAACCCGCAAGGAGCTGCTGAAGGCGGTCAACAAGGATGCCTAATCGAAGGACCTGCTGCTCGGCCCATAAATAATCCAGTGAATCAAGTGAAAACCAGCCAGCTGAAGTGGAAGCCAAAGTTTGGCTGACTCTGCTGCTCTGTGTGTTTGTGTTGCGTTAAATGTTAAATCTGCAAACAATGAAAATAAAGTTGTACTCAGCACTAGACGGCAAATGCAGTTCTCTACGAGTTTATGTTCCGATACGACCCGCATCCTGCCAAAATCTCCTCTGTATGTGTGCATTTGAAATGGAATCAATTATTTTATTGTGTGATTTGCTGCTGCCTTCGATGCAATGCGATTCGATTCGATTCGATTCGATTTCGAAAGTCAATAGACAACGTCGTCGAAGACTCGTGGACAAAGTCAAAAGGGGAGCTACGCATCTCAACTTCCAGCTCATATGTTATGCAGGGCCAATCCTTTGATTCAGCCCAGGATATCCGAACGTATCCTGATCCCAGGAGTATGCGTGGCATAAGGGCATGGGATACCTTGGCTGGGCAAACACTGAGGCAATCCCAGCACTACGTCGTTCAAGTTGTGCGTGTGCGCCTCTAATGGAAATCCAATTGAATTAAGTTAATTATGTTGGCAAATATTTAAACAATAGCAGCCATTTATGCAGACCCAACCCGGCAACTTCACATCCTGCAGGCGCTGCAAAGTAGGCTTTAAAATGTTGCCATGCGCTATCCTGTCATTTTGTTTAATTCAATCGGCTGTGTGTGCATTATGTACGCCTCGTACATTTTCCACCAAAACTTTGCGCAACAGTTGTGCGAGCCATGAAAGTGCTGAAATTCGCTGGGAGTTCATTACGGCAACAAGTGTCGAAATGTGTCGAAAATATTGCAAATAAAGTTGACACATTTGCATATGCCTAATAAAATTTTCATACATTTTCCACACACGGCGAGTGCAGCGCACTTTGCACATCGGGCACGAAATCGCAGTCCACGATTCGTGTCCGCACTTTGGCACTTTCCATCTCCAGTGGCTGCTTTTTGCCTTTTGTGGGCCACTTTTCACTTGCCGTGCCTGCCAATTTGATTCACATATAAAAATGAATTTATGACAATTTCCGGCTGATGGCTGCCAAGGCTGTCTCGAGGGCTTTATTGATTCCACACACAGCGAGGGTGGTTTCCAAAATATTGCAATGCTTTTTTACGTTTTTAAGACTCAGTAAATATGGTTAGTCAAGTAGATGGGCCATAACAATTTTAATTATATTTCACTTCAAGTTCCCCTTTGTCATTTCTTTCAGCAACTCTCGTTGAAAGGATGAAACTCTTATTTTTTATACAAGTATCTTCTTTTGGGCATTGAGTCTTTGTCATATTGTCGTTTCAGTGCGCCGGTAATGTGACATTGACTATTAAGCAGTAAAATCAACTCAAAGTCGGGCCAGGCAATGTCAGTAATCAATTTGCAAGTAATTTCTGCACGGTTCCGGTTGAGTTTTCCTCCCTTTGTGTTGGCGGACATGAATAAGTCCGGGATAACATGACACTTGACATTGAGCCGTAGGTTGGCGGGGGAAATCGTGCACTCGCGAGCAATATCAATAAAAAGTTTTCTTCGCTTTTTGCAGAAATGGCACGCAGCTAACAAAAAAAAAAGTACAAATTGTAATTAAACTTTTGCACAATGCAACTCAAACTGTCCGCAGTGTCTGGCAGCGGCAACAAAAAACCATCAGCTGCATAGCAACAGCCAATAACAAAGTGCAAGACGTGCTGCATTTGATTTGCTCGGCGGTGCTTTGAATTTCCGGTTTCCTGTTTCCGGTTTAGCAGCCCACAGCGAAAACAAACGGCGAATATCAAATAATATTTGAGGCACATGATTGGACTCTTACATGTTACTTATTCTCAATCTTAATGAGCATTAGTTTATCTCATGTACATAAAGAAAGATACTGACAATTTCGTAAGTAACCGCAGTATTTTCAAATACATACTAATATTTTTGAAATTTTTTTTAAGTAAACAGATGATCTCTTAGACTTTTAAAATATAATTGCTGATCATTTTTGGACTTACCATGAATATATTTAAGTAGTAAGTAACTTGTATATAAGTTAAATACTCTTTGAAAAATTTCTGAAAATGGGTTTCTTAACTATTCGTAGTAAGCGCTTTCCCAGTTCAAAATGCACCATTCAGCACTTTGCAATTTATGGCCAGAAAGGATGAGGATGAGGAAGTGGCCGCCAGGCAGCCATGTTTGTTTGTATTTATGTCGGTTTGCCGAGCAACGTTTTGCGGCATTCAGACATTCAAATGCAGAGTGACTACAGCACGCGGCTGTCATGTCAAGTGGTGGCCCACCTGGAGGGGATCGGATCGCAGTGGGATTGGTTTGGCGGGGATTGGAGTGGTAAGCGGAAAGTGGATGATGACTGCTGCCTAGAACTGATTGCTTAAGCGGAAATGACTTGAATGCCTTCGCTATCGCCGCGTCACACGGGGCGTATGTGGAATTTCGCACTCGATTGCCTTGGAGGCGAAGTTTTGTGTAACGCGATTAGCGGTTTGCACAACGCTCAACGTTGTTTTGTTTGCTGTTGTGCCTTAGTCCTTGGGCGAGTCCTGTGGAGCAACACCTTAGCTTTGGGAGCATGGAGAGCCGAAACAGCGAAACACCGGCATCGATTGCAGTAATTGCAGTTGTAGCGCGTCTAAAACTTTAACCGGAGTTGGAAAAGTCATTAAAAACTTGCTGCCAACTTTGGATACGAATTAGAATTTTTGATTAAATTGCTTGGCTGGCGAGATGCTTGGCAATTTACTGCGACAAGATGGGACGAGACAATTAATGAAAAATGCATAAGCGAATGGCGAATCAATGTATATCGTGACACCAATTGCGAATTAACACCCTCATATACGAGCACACTCCCATACCTACTTATGCATGTGGCATCATTGTCACGCAGGATTCGCTGCGGCATTGGTCGCTGGTATGTGGCATTTGTATGCAAACCGCGCACTAAATTAGATTCTTTTTTACTGCAGCCACATAGTCCGCTTGATGATGAGGCGATGACAGGGTCTTTGGGTTTATTTTCCCGCTTTTCCAGCTTTTCCAGCTTCTGGCGATAAAATGCGTAAGCTCGTTAAAATTGCACGCGACGCGCCTCTTATAATAATGGCAATCGATGGCTGACTGAGGATGCCGGTTAGCTGAAGGATATTGATGGTGCGACATATTGATTTGGTTCATGGTGAATCTCGGAGTGCCGAGAGTGGAGCAAAGTAAACATAAAATCGTTGATGGTAAGTGGGTCGCATAAAATAAATAGAATTCGCAGGACTTGAGCTTGCAACCTGTTGTAGTTTATGATTTCTCGTAAAATGGTGTTCTCTTGTGTGGGTATCCAAAGCATCATAATTAATTTTATAGTGCTAAAGACAATATCAAAAGTTCTAACACTTTTCTATGAATATAACCCATTTGTTTACGGCTTTTGTACAATCTGCAACGGACATTCTGCATGGAAATTTGTAATCCCATTTCTAAGGTCCCAACAATTGAAAACGGAGATCTAACACTTCCATTCATATTCAGTTTTATAATTGCTTTTGCCGGGGACCAGGCCCCAAAAATCTGCACCCAGAGAAAATAATATAAATTGAATTCACTGGCGCAAGTTCTCGAGCTTATTATGCATTACCTAATGAAAACTGGGCCAGAACCAAGGACCAAGAACTAAGGACCAAGGACCAGGGAACGAAGGAACAGAACTGGCAGCCGCGTAAGCAAATAATAAATAAATAAATAAACGAAAAGCGCAAATAACATTTGAGATCCAGATTTAATTTCTAACGTTGAGTGCGCATATTAAAACAGTGAGGATTGGGGATGAGGATGAGAATGAGGATGAGTCTGCCTGGTGGAGATTGGTGGTGATTGTGGTGGCCGGGGATTTTCCGGGTGGAAAACTGAGGGAGGCGGCGGCAGCAGACAAAAGGCGGTGGAAAACCTTGCTGGGAGCAACAAACAAAGATGATGCGGATATCACTGGTGTGTCGGAGTCTGTGGATGTTACGAGTATATGGAAGTGGATATGGAAGTGCAGCGGAAATGCGGGAAATCCGGGACCATGGGATACCCCCCACCGAACCCAAAGTCTGAATTCCAGGCCGGGCCTGGGGATATAAAAATAAACAATCAAAGCGGGCGGCAGAAGGCGTAATAGAAGTTGGCGTGAGTAAACAATGAATTACGGAATCATGAAAGCAAATTGACTTTAATGCAAAAATCAAATATTTACACAGCGCGGATGCGGGACAAGGACAGTCGTTGTGGCGTTTCGTTGTGAGGAAAACAGGAGGCAATTCTATTGCAATTGCACGCCGAAAGAGATGGCAATAGACGGCAGTAGTAGAGACAAAAGGCAAACAAACAAACAAACAAACAAACATACAGACAGACAAAACCGAATGAAAGAAGCAACGCATACAAATCGAGGTTTTGTTAGACGTCCTGACTGCGAACTCGTTCCTCTTTTGCCAAAAAATTTGTTTCGGCACTTAAATGCCAATGCACACAGAACCGAAAAACACACTGATATGCAAGTTTGAACAGAGCTGCACAGGAAATAATCCACATAAGTTTTTAATCTTATTAGTGGGTACTAAAATGTTATCATAAGATAGTAATACTGGATAAGTATATATATTCCCGCATGCCACAATAGGGTATTCCATTAAAATCACCTTTAGAGGTGTCTAATATTAGCTTTTCCAGAAAAATCACAAGTGTGCTTCGAAATACATTTTTCTCTCTGCATATAAAGTAAGCAATTCCCTTGGGGGTCGGAGGTCAAAAGGGGTTTAAACTGCGGGTCAGCCTTTGTGCGGCATTGGATTGGTCTGCGGCGTTTCCGGTTTTCGAGTATACGTTATTAGCTCACTGGGCGTGGATGCGGTCCAGCATGGTCTGAATTTTACGATTTCATTCATTTTTGTGGCTGCCATTTGGCACCCCAAAATATGCAACAAAATTTTATTTGCCGAAATAAAAGCTCAAGACCTTTTGGCTGGCATAAAAATAATATTATAGAAACTATGGGGCAATGCTTTGGAAGTAAGTGTGAAAAACACTCTCTCAACGTAATTTCCCCAAGAATTTATCAATTAGAATAGTCGCTGGAAAACGGAAAACCCAACACCCTTGTAATAAAGCACGTAACAGAGGGAAAAGAAAAAAGTGCGACGGTGGACAAAAAAAAAGGAGGACACACCGAATTGAGAGTGGAAAAATTGGGTGAAAGAGGAAACATCACACAAATCTGAAAACCATAAAAGTGTCGCTTTCAATTGTTAACCCAACTACCCAACGTACCAACTACAGGCGACAATCGAAGCCAACAAGTGAAATTGAAACGTTCAATGGATAGTGCGGAGTCCTGAAAGGATGTACATATGTGGGCATGGGGGGCATAAAAAGGAAACAGGATGGATGAGGGTGCTCTAGAAGCTCACAAGCGCAAATTGATGATGATGTAGTGTGTGTGCCTGCAACTGTGTGGCAGGATGCTCGGCGAGATTTTTTATGCATCCTGACATGGGTTTTCGCAATTTATAGAGGGAGTTCAGGGCTTCAAAAATTATTAATACATTTTATATCTATAAATACACGTATCTAAACTTATTTCATGAAAAATATTGAGCATAAAATTATAATCGTACTTTTGACAGAGTACCGCAAGTGCCCAGTGATTTTTATTCCAATACTTTATCACTTTCTCAGCTGAACTGAGAATGATGATGAACAACGATGATTGACACCACGCCCGGCAATAAATTTTTAATTTTCAATGCTTGCCGATAGAAGGAAGCGGGTCTGATGGATTCATGCCCACATCCTTGTCTCCAGTGAGCTTGTTAAATTCAAATTAGAACGCTGCCAGGAGCATCGTTCTATGCGAGAACTTGCCGCTGACAGCGAAGATAAATGACACAGAACTGCGATCGCAACAAATTAACCTTGTTAGAGGCTGCAGCACAGCAGCCTTCACAGTCGTGAACCAGGACATAACTCCGGAGCAGTGGTAGCGGCAAGGACTCTGGCTCCGACTCCGAGGACACCACCAGTTACAAGTGTATGTAATTTTTTATCGTCTGCGACTTTCGACTCTCCACTCACCCACTGACGACGACTGACTTATGAATGGCGTGTGCCAAGTTGAGTTGAGACAAAGCACTGGAAAAAATCGTATGGTTTAAATGTTGGAAATAATTATATTTAGAAAATTAAATATTAAAAGATTTTTGTATCCCTCCAAATGAAACATATTAAATACTTTGGCTGCCTTAGTTAGATTTATATAACTTGAATAATGGAAAAGATACTTCAAAGTTTTGTTGTGAAAGTGCTCAGCTTTGAACAACATAGCATTATTATTATTAAGCAATGCATATATTTTTTCAAGTGTTTTGAATACGCTGCTAGTGCCACCGCCTTGGAGTCGATAAATCAGTTTGTGTATCAAATTGAATTCACGAGCGTGCACATGACACCAGCCCACGCACATTTATCAGCCGATTCAGGCGAATCCTGCGGAGCATGAACTTTAACTCGCCCGCGTTTTTGGGCAACCACAAAATTTTAATCTCAACTAAGAACTCACAAGAAAATAAAAACATAAAATCCATTGGCGGGTTGCATTATAAATTATTCATTGCGAAAACGCAACCGCGACACGCCCACCTTATTTTTCTCTTATTTTTTTTTTTCGAGCCAAGTAAATGAACGCCTGCCGCTGACGGGCGCTCGTTTGCACCTAATTTGATTTTTAGTTGCTGCTCCTTTTGGAGGCGAGTCTGCGGTCGGTTCGCTTGGCATTCCATCCTCAGCTGGTTGTGCCCCACCCATCTAGCCTTTGGCTTGGCACCGTCTCGCAGATCCTAACTCACCAATACAAGCTCGAAAACACACACACCCACAGGAAGAAGGACTCGGCAGCGCATCCTGTTTTCTTTTCATTCATTCCAGCGCGGCTGGCTGTCGAAAAAATGTCTGTTATGTGGCTAGAGAATTTTGCAGTAATTAATGGCAACTGTTTGATTAAAAAATTCCACAGCAGCTTTCCATGCTGGGATGTGTAAGGGTTTAGTTCTAGTTTTCCCACCCCAAGCCGTTTTCCATTACCAAACGCGGTCACAAGCTGCGATGCTGAATAAATCTATGCAAATTCAAGAGATTTCTTAAAGGGGTTTTTCAAGCTCTACAAATGTGGACTACAAAGTTAAGTACAAAATTATGAAATTAACAAAACTGACAACTGTTATTCGTAAAAAGTATATCTATTGGTTTATATAACACATGAGAACAATGTCAATTGGGTTTAGTAGTTGTAAAATTTCAAATGTGATTTGTTGACTTTCATCTGCGGTATAATGTGCATTTGTTCAACTAGTGTGCTCAAATTCAGTCTTTTGGCATTCATACATATTGCCGCAGTGAGTTTAATATACATCCGTTCATGTAAAACTACTGTACTCACACTTTTTAAGGGATTTAATGGCGCCCAAATAGCAAAGGACATCACTTTGCTGGACAAACTGGTGGGTCACCATCATGTTATGCTTATTATAAGTTTAGCACTCTGTGTCATAATACTAGTTGTTTTCTTACTTGCCATATTTGCTGCGATTAAAAATCACATTGGCTTTGAACGTGGTGCGTATCTGGGAGTTATTTCATAATTATTTTCTTAAATAATAATTTATTTACTGAATTTTGTAGACTCTCATTTTCTTGATTATTAAGGTTGTGGCAAAGGGTGTTATCGTAATTGTGTGTACAGTAACCATAGAAACAAGTATAGAAAATACCGCCGCCCATCTTTGGTTCTTTCTGTGCTGGAAATTTACGGTGGGTATTTCATCTCATTCCATTAGTAATTACCTACACCTTTTTTTTACCTAACACAGACTATATGTATGATCCTAAATCTATTCTATTATATGCGTTTAACAGAGCCTTCAAGGGAAGCTGTCTAATTCCTAAAAATAATATTGATTTGGTAAGCACTTTTAAAACTTTAAATTTAGAATGTTTTTATACATATAAATTTTTAAGTTCTTCAAACAGAAATATCCAAATTTTATCTAGATAAATCTTCAGCAGGATGTGCTTTTGTCCCACAATTGCTCTCAAAGTTGGACTTTTGTTTATGATACCCATAACCGCAGTAAGTTGAATGCGCCTTTAATTGATCGACTAGTTCTATACTCATTTTGCAGGGCATTAATGGCGCACAAATAGCAAAAGATGTTTCCATATGGAATGCATTAGAGGGACACCATTATGTAATGATCGTTATTAGCCTATCAGTGTCCGCATTTGTACTGTCGTCTTTAGTTGTTTTAATATATGCGACGATCTGTAATAAAATTCGAATTCTAAAAGTGGTTCGTTAGCATGAGGCATCTAATATCGTTAAGATAAATATTTAATGTTTTTTGCAGATAATGTTGATTTTTGCAGGAATCGTCCTGGTGAAACTGGGAATTCTATTCGTGTGCATGAGTACGGAAATGAATCCGGGTAAGACGGCAGCTCATCCCATGTTTATGGTATGCTGGGTCATTACGGTATGGATGTACTTTGGAAATTACAAAAATAACTAACTAACAACTAACATTATTAAACTAATATCTGAATAGTTTTTATGTATGGCCGCTATAATTCTATACTGGCTTCGGCTATATGACATTGCAAACGAAGCCGATTGATTTGAAACTATTGTATTGAACTGGGAAATTTCTTCTCTTCAAAGCATTTTACTGGCCTTCAAAGCCTTCAAAATATCATCTGGTTTTCTCATTGTGGTAAGCAGTGATTAAAGCTAAGATGTTCACAGGAAAGTAAACAGTGAAGCAAATTATAATGGCCATTATATTGAACCGAATAAATTCTGTTTTAAAAGCATTTATACCTGCGGAAGTAGTGTCATTTTAGTAATATACAAATTCCTACTATTCAGATAGGTATGATGGATGATCAGGAAACACGAGGCATTCAAAGATTACTCTGCGGTACGAAAATAGGCATCTGCAAACTCATCACCTTTATAGTATGGGTAGTCAATTTCGTAGGTAGTATCATAGCATCTAAGAAAAAGCCACTACGAATGTGCACCCATCCACAGATTTTCACCTGTGCGGATGTTTATATATATTATGACATGCTGAAGGAATACCTGGATTGCTGGAATTGTTTGTTCAGGTCCTACATGATTATCGCTCTAGTCATAAATGTCCTTATGGTTCCGCTGCTAATCTTGGGCCTCTTCTTCATATATCTGCATTTTTCCAGGGAAATACGCATTGTAATTTCTTGTAAACACTTTGTAAAAACACAGCGATTGTCTAAAATATATTTCACTGTATTTCCAGTACGCAACAGTACTCTTCGTAGCAACTTGGTTGCAGATGATGCTGACAATTCTATTTGCACAGCAGTACCAAACTGTAGGAGATGTACTGCAAATATGGAGAAATCGCAAGAGTTTGGAGTTCTTCGAAAGCCGTGTAAGAGTCACTCAAAAATATTAATTAAGTAGTAAACCTACCACTTGGTTTATTTATAGTGCCAGTGCTGCGGTGTTTTGGGACCTGACGACTACAAGTTGGGCCTGCTGGTTATCCCGCTCTCCTGTTACAAGGATCTCAGTGGAAATGATGAGGATCTCTATCAATCAGGCTGCTCCACGCACTCCATAAAGCCCTCGTTCCCCATCACCCAGGTGATCTCCTTCCTAGTTCAGGTGAGTAATGAGCGGCTGTTTCAATTCCATGTACTAAAAAACCATCCCAGTATGTATTAGTCATATGTCTGAAAGTATTCCACGTTATCCTGATAAGAAGCGGGACCCAACGCAGAAGCTTGTGGACTGAGCGACGCAGCGAAACGCTTGGTAGTTTAAATCCCTGACTTGAGGTTCCATTCTGATTTCGAAAGCAATCCTAAAGAGCCAAAGTTCAAAGATCTTGAGGACTACTTTCCAACATCGCATGAAACTCAAGCAGCCGATTTTCTTGTAGACTCGACGTTCGGATGCGGTTTACAATTCATGAAATTGAGTATTGGCATCCTGGGCGAGACAAATTGGATGCTGCTGGCTCTCGTCATGTTTCACGGACTGCAATCAATAACGATAAACACTTGAGTCGCAAATCCAATGTCCAGAATCCTCTGTCCAACGACGGCATGCATATGGATGAGCCAATAAAGAAATCAACAAAGCATGTCGGGCGATTGAAAAAGTATTGCAAATACCCCGGACAGTCGGGGATTTGGACACGGAATTGGACTCCAATCCGGACAATATGCAAATGCAGCTAAGCAGAAAATATTCAAGGACAATCCAGCCAGAACTCCCACCATCAAACGCTCAAGTTTAGATATTCATTTTATGTCCCTCGTCCCTCGACCCGCGCATAAATTTTATTGTTGTCAACATTAAATTCTAGTCGTGAAAAACAATTTTGCAGCATTTGAAAATCCATAAAATATGCATACGAAATTGTCCGCCGGAACGACCAACTTTATGGCTAAATAGTTTGCTCCGGCCCACATCGTTAATGCCTTTTTTATGCGTGTGTTTTTTGGGTGGTGGTGTTGTGAAAACTTTTTAGCCTCCATAACAATAACGGCAGCAAAAGCAACCACACTTTGGTCAAGCTGCTGGAAAATCCAGTGCAAAGTTCACAGATAGAAGGGTTGGGTCATGTGGCTCATTAAACTTTGGCCAACAATTTTTTGTTGCACCCCAACCGACAAAGACAAACAGAAAGTTTTGCACTAAATATTTGCGCCCTCGCAAAAAAAATGAAAAGAGTTCCACTTGGCAAACAGAATGAAAAGCGGTTTTGAGGTGAGTTGAAACCCTGTTTCCAGGGATTTGGAATGTTTACAATATATCTTGGCACACATACGCCCCATTAAACGCTAGACAAATGGAATGCTAAGAAAAAGGGTGAAAGTGTTACTTCAAATTGAGGTTGTAACTTCGTTTTATATTCGCAGTTCTGAATGCCTAGTCTTAAAATATTTCCACACATCAACCTATCTTCCCTTATTATTACTAATTACTAAAGAAGGAAATTCGTGCTTGATTCAGTTACAAACGGACTTTCTTTATTTCGTACAAAATCAACTAATCAACAAAGTGTCAACAAAGGTCGCCATGTCACGCCCTAGTATCCCCAGTGGGAACCGAATCCATCGAAGCTGGCGTGGGCCACCACGGCGGCGGGCGAGTACTTCACATAGGCGGCGGGAGCAGCGGCCACCAGAGGAGCAGGAGCGTGGTAAACTGGAGCAGGAGCGGCGTACACGGTCTTGGCCACAACTGGAGCGGGAGCGGCGTAGACTGGAGCTGGGGCAGCATAGACAGCCTTGGCCACGGGAGCGGAGTACACAGTCTTGGCCAGCACTGGAGCAGGAGCGGAGTAGACAGTCTTGGCCACGACTGGAGCTGGAGCAGCGTAGACCGGAGCAGGAGCGGAGTATACAGTCTTGGCCACGACTGGAGCAGGAGCAGCGGCGTAGAAGGACTTGGTGATCACGGGAGCAGGTGCGGAGTACAGGGTCTTCGGGGTGTAGACATTGTTGGTGATGCGGGAGTCCACCTTGCTGACACTGGAGTAGGGGGTGACCACGTTCTTGGAGTAGGTGGACACAGTGCCGCCGAAGGAGCGCACCACATTCTGCTGGGTGGTGCCCACGGCATCGTAGTGGGGCTGAGCCACCTTGGCCACCACGGGAATGGAGGCGGCGGCATAGGTGGTGGCCGGAGCCAGGAAGCCAGCGCTTGCCACGCCCACCAGAGCGCAGAAGGACAAAAGGACGTACTTGAATGCCATGGCTGGGATTGGATTGAATTAATTGAGAACTGAACACTTAAAGTGATGTTTGTAGTGAGCTGCAGTGGCTACTGATACCAAAGCCCTGGCAGGCGACTGTTTTTATAGCCAAAACGCGCATATGGTTTGCCAAATTTCAAATTTCACGGCCAAACCGCAAATTACAGTGTGTGTTCGTATGACAGATTGACTTAGGCCTAAGCACCCAAAGAAAAAAAAGGTGAAAAAAAAAGAAACTGGTTCAATGGGTCGACAAATGACTGCGCTCTTTTGCCTGCCGCTTTCCGTGCTCCGTCTCTGTCTTAATTGGAGGCCAGCTCAAGTGCCCCACACCCGAAATGTATCAGGAAAGTGAATTATTTTGAATACTCGTGCTATCAGCAGCTCATAAATTTTCCAGCGACTGGTGGTGGGGGAGGGGACAAACTTTTATTTTCCCGCCGTGTTTTTCCATTAAATTGAGTTCCACTCGAGCAGCAAATATGAGGCAACCCCTCCTCTGAATGGATGAGGGGATGTTCCTCAGCTCCTTGTTGCTGTCAACTTTATCAGCAGGGGTGTCAGTGGTTCGTATTTTTTTTTTTGTTCTCGGAGTGGTGGCAGTCAGTTGTTTATGATTTTTGTTTGTTTTTATTCCAAGGGGGAGCTCGGAAGTTCTTGTGCCCTTCCAGAAGGCAGATCTGAAGTTGAAATTAATGATCAAGAGGCCGAAAGTTTTGCTGACTCATAAATAAGCTGTTCAGTCTAGATCACATATGTGTAAATTAGTATAAAGTTTGTATAAAGATCAGGCATAAATATTATATTATTTATTAGAATATCACTATTCATTGTATCACCCAAATTATAGGCAAAGAGCATTCAGCACTTCGTTCTGTTTGCATGTGTACTCTCTTAATGTTTTCCTTTTGTTTTGGCCAAGTTTGGAAAATGAATTTTCCTGCTCCGCTGCTCACGGGCGCATGATGAATATTTATTGAAATTACCAAAGTTGACGCTACTCCAAATTGAATTGTGTTGCCAACTTGGGATGCTTCTTACTGCCACAAATTCCTGCGCGCTTTTTCCTTCTTCTATTTTCGCACTCTTTTGATTTTGTTTTTTTTTTGGCAAATTGTTATTAATTTTACACTGGGGGCCCTGGAGTATGCGCTTTAGCCCCACAACGCAAACCTAATTACCGCGTTAAATGTATGCCTGCAAATTGGCTTTCAAGTGGTTACGCAGGTGAACTGCCATCGCATTGTGGGCAGTTCACATTACCAAAACTCACCAGTAAACCAACCAAAAATCAACTAAAAACTGTAAAAACTGGCACGCGTCCGATGCGTATAAAAGCCGCAACATTTTGGCCAAATCAGCATCAGTCGCAGCCCAACCAGCCTGCTTTCGACTTCACTCGACCAATCCGTCCAGTCATCGCCCCGTACTTCAACATCAACATCAACTCCAAAATGGCTTTCCAGTACCTCATCACTCTGTGCGCCCTGGTGGCCTACGCCAATGCTGGTCTCCTGGCCAGCCATGTGGCCATTGCCAATCCTTCAGTGGATGCCGTCGCCTCCACTCAGCAGAACGTGGTGAGATCCTTTGCCGGCACTTTGTCCAGCTACTCAAAGGCGGTGGACACCCCGTACTCCAGCGTGAGGAAGAGCGACACCAGGATCCAGAACAATGTCTACACCCCGGCTGTTAAGACCACCACTTATGGTGCAGCTCCTCTGTACACCCAGGCTACACCCATTGTGGCCAAGACTCTGGTCCATGCTCCAGCTCCCGTTGTGGAGAAGACCGTGTACGCTGCTGCTCCAGCTCCAGTTCTGGCCAAGACTGTGTACTCTGCTCCTGCTCCAGTTTACGCTGCTCCCGCACCAGTTGTGGCCAAAACCGTGTACTCTGCTCCTGCTCCAGTTCTGGCCAAGACTGTGTACTCTGCTCCTGCTCCAGTTTATGCTGCTCCTGCTCCAGTTTATGCTGCTCCTGCTCCAGTTGTGGCCAAGACCGTTTACTCCGCTCCAGCTCCAGTTCTGGCCAAGACTGTGTACTCCGCTCCTGCTCCAGTTTACGCTGCTCCTGCTCCAGTTCTGGCCAAGACTGTCTACTCCGCTCCTGCTCCAGTTTACGCTGCTGCCGCTCCCGTTGTGGCCAAGACTGTGTCCTATGCCGCCCCACTGGCCACCACCAATGTGAACCACGGACCCGCTGCCACCACCTACAGCCACAGTGCCCCAGCTCTGGGCGTCTCCAGCTACGGCAGCTCCCAGACGGTTCACTACTCCCCCGCGGAGAGTGTGTCGCACATGAGCTTCGATGGATTCGGAACCCACTGGGGTTTCTAAATGAGACTTGGCCTTTGGGCTTAAGCAATTGTTAATGTTGTTTGGTGGTCAATAAAGACGGAGATCGATTGTTGCAAATTAAACATGAGTCGAGTATAGCAGAGCAGACCTTCTGGGCAAACAATGGCTCAAACTGGTTTGTGCCAATTCATCGTTAAGCATTGGCCTTCTATGAGGTCTTACCTTAGGTGCGGAGAAGGAGGAGGGCGTGGTGGTAAGCGGCTTTGTGATAAGCTGCGGGGGCGTGGCATGTCGTGTTTTATGGCTCTTTAATTGGATTTCATATTTTTCGCACACCTTTCCCGCACCCCTTTTCCGCTTACCACCAAAAAACCAACAACTGGCCCACTTGTGCACTTGTTATAATTATTGTCAGTTAATTAACGGATATTTATGCTCGCATAACCGCAACTACGCATAAATGGCTTACACGCCGGCCCCCAAAAGCTTAAAATTGACATCTTGGCTCAGAGTGGCTGTGGATAGATATGTGGTACTTTAATGGGTTTCAGTTAAATGGGTTCAATTGGAACCATTGACAGGCGGCCAAGAGGTGGAGTTTAATAGATCAAATGCGTGTTTTGACAGTGATATTTTAGCGGATTTCTTGGGCAGCAAACAAGTTGCGCAATGAAAGGTAAATGATAGAGAGAGTGAGGTAATAAACAAATAAAAAGCTAGGTAAGTTATTAAACACATAGATCAGTTATTGACCTAGGCTGCATGAACTTATGAACTAGCTTGAAACTAAATAACTTATGAGTGATAAACTAAGTGGATGGCTCTACCTCAAAAATGGCAAAGTGCTCCTAAAATCCCCTTTTAATTTCTCCAAAATAAAGCAAAATGTGCACTTCAGTTGGCCCCTTCAAGACATGACACTAATGAGACATGCAATCGAGCTGATTAATTCCCTCTAGACCAATTGACAGGCCAGACAAGAACAATCAAATTAAATGAAAACGTGTCCAAAAAGAGTAGAACGGGCACCCTGTCTTGGAATTTTTGCCAGCCAAATTAGCTGCATTTGTTCTTGTTCTCGGCCTGCGATTTGATTTGTGATTTGATTGCGCATACGCCCCGTGCCACATGCCACATGCCAAAATGTGCCAGATTGTCCTCGTCTGAGTTGACAATTAGTCAATAATTTATTTCAATTTCATTTCGCATGCCAAGCACACTCACACACACACCTCCTAGAAGGAAAACCTAACTGCACTTTAATTACATTTACATTTTGGCTTAGGATTGTCGCTTTAGTTTTTGCCACACAAAACGAGACTGACAAAGGGGGCCAAGTTGCAAGTACCGCCCTGCAATTGTTGCAATGCAATTTAGGTAAGCGAATTTTCATGATTTAAATAACAGCATTATGTGTGGCAGATTGTGTGTGTGTGTGTTTATGTGGTTGAAAAACTGCAGACATTGTCGCTTTGCCGTTCGGTATTTTGTGTTTTGTCTGACTGGCTGGCTGGCTGGATGGCTGTGTGTCCTGGTATAATTAAATTATGGCTGGACATAAGACGCATAATAGGTCATAAATCAAATTTACCTATCCCACGGGTCCATGCCGAGCATGACACTCCAGACGGCGTCACAGACACAGTATGCTATGGCCATCGTTGCACCGAAAGAAATTAATATTGTTTTTTAAGTCTTAATATAAAATAGTGTGGTTTAAAGTTTAGCATAAAGACGTGAATGTAGAGCTCAACAAAATAGTGGTCCATAAAACAGAACCTTTTCATATATTTTATATTTTTCTGAGTTAATTTTCTTTTCTAAAACAAGTTCTGTACTGTATACTGGTAATTTTTCCCTCATTTTGATGGACATTATGACGACTCTGTCTCGGCACACAATAAGACAATTGATGCATCTGCTGTGGCTGTTGTGCCATTTTGTGCCCGTTTGAATTTACATTTGTGCCATCATTTCAATTGCAACTTTGACTCCACCGAACCACAAAGGGGCCGTCCCATGGTCCAAATTCTGTTTTCCTAACTGCGACTATAATGCCGGCCAGTGACTGCAGTTAATGTGTCCTTCTGTCACAAGCAGCCGCACTTTGAATGCATTGCATTTGAAACATATCAAAGGCACAACAAGCCAATTTTCGGCCTACTGTGTAGCATGCCCCATCTTTTTTAATGTTGGAAAATTCAATTTTTAGATAAAAGACTATTTGTTTTCTATTTGCTACGCGATGCGAAACAAACAAGTGCAGCTGGGCGGAGGGGAAAACAAAAGCAACTTAAAGGTCGCCTTTTTTTCTGTTGATTTATCATCACTTTATGCAAATTGACCGCTTACCTTTGAGCTTTATCTGAACGCATCGCATCTGTGAAAAGCTCCGGATGAGGGGTTTTCTATTTCTCCATTTTCCTGCGATTTTCCATGGCAGTTTTCCACCCCGCCGTTGACTGCCACGTGCGATGTCAATGGCAAGCGATTAACATTCAATTAGCTTTTGGCTCCATCAATGATTTTATCACACAGCCAGGAGGTCCTGTTGCTGCGGCTGGTTTGAGTGTAAATTGTGGCAAATTATCATTAGCCTGTGTTGGGTCCACAAACAAGGAGGAGAGGACTCCAGCAAGGATATCTTCAAAAGGTTTTTATGACATCAGCAGCTGTCGTTGACAGATTATTGTGGCGATTATTTTAGCAGAGCGACAGAACACACAGGACAGATACCAGATACCAGATACAAGATACCAGATACAAGATACAAGACGGCAAACAACAAACGGGTTCCGAATGGAATGGGGGCTATTGTGCGTTCAACTGGAAAATGTCAACAGTGTTGTTGGCATTGCTGTTGGCCGCTTTGTCGTCCCTGTTACTCGGCCACATGTGGCAGGACTCGAAGGACCTCGAGAACCTCGAGGACCTCTTCCTCTTTCCGCCACTTGAATATCTTGCGGCTAAGCACTTGTAAATAACTAGCTGAAGTTGGAGAAGTTGTCACACTTTTATCAACACCACTGGCCATGTAGTAAATTCCCCTCCGCTATCTCCTTGGCCATAACATACATTTTTTCTTGACATATGTATAGGCATGAAAAACTTGTCATTTATTGTTTGAATTCCATATAAAATTTAGAATGTGCGGTTGCCCGCCTTTCATTGTTAAGATCGGACTGCTGATCACAATACTTCCCACCATAGTGAGTTGCCTACTTGCCGACTTGTTGAACAAATATCCTAGATGAAATTCGCAGGTCGTTAATATAATGGAAGTAATCTTCTATTGTGTAAATTCAACAGTCGAAGAACATCAGATTGCCAAAAACATAAACCTAGTAGCATGCTTCATTGCACTTCTATCTCTGTCATTTGGAGTTTATGGAACGGTTATGGATATAATCTTTATAATTCGAGTGGTAGGTCCTTAGTAAATTCTTTTAAATCCAAAATATTCATACTCGTATATTCTGAGACTCGTTTAGCTGATGTTCGTAATGATAACATTCTGCCTATTTAAGATAGTCATGTGGATAGTGTTCAAAAATCTGTCTCCAACTGGATCTTCTGACGTCGTCCACGAATGGTTTCAGCTTAACACTGGCCTATCGGTATCAGCAAGTCCGATGTATATATCAATTCCGATCAAATAATTTATATATCACTTGACCACAGATAATATGTTCGATTCTGACGGTCAACTTCTGTATGTACCTGCATGAGCAAACTCGAGAGTTTCAATTGGGCTTTTAGACTGTGGACCACCATTGGACTATGGGCATATTCTCAATAAATGTTGAATATACAAAATGAATGAGTTTGTATTTAGCATACTTACAGCTCTGCTCATTATTTGTAATTATAATAACCAATTATAATATCAGTACTCCTGGCTTTTCCGCACTTTCCTTGGCAGAGTAACAGGTATCTTATAGTGAAGACATTCTGTAACATATCTATCTTTCTTGCCGCATTTATAGGCATGAAAAACTTGTCATTTATTATTGGAATTTCATAAAAAAATTCAGAATGTGCGGTTGCCGGCCTTTTATTATTAAGATCGGACTTCTGTTGACAATAATTCCCATCATAGTGAGTTGGTTACTTTGCCTGCCGTTAAACAATTAATTTTGATCCAATCCGCAGGCTGTTAATATTATGGAAGTAATCATCTACGGTGTGAATTCAACAGTGGCGGAACATCAGATTGCCAAAAACATAAATATAGTAGCATGCTTCATTGCACTTTTAGGTTTGTCATTTGGCGTTTATGGAACGGTTATGGATATAATCTTTATAATTCGAGTGGTAGGTACTTACTTAATTTCTCCAATCAAAAATAGTTACATTCCGAGTCTCTTTCAGCTGATGTGCGTTATGATAATATTCTGCCTATATAAGATAGTCATGTGGATAGTGTGTAAGAATTTGTCTCCAGATTTAGCTGCGGACGTCATCACCGTTTGGTTCCAGCTTAACACGGGCTTATCGGTATCAGGAAGTCCGATGCATATATATTCTAAACACCTAATTGATATATCACTTGCCCGCAGATAATAGGTTCTATTATGACGGTTATCTTCTGTATGTACCTGCATGAGCAAACGCGACAGTTTCGATTGGGCTACTAGACAATAGCCATGCAAAGTGATGTTGCTAATCATATTTTCACTTTCATATTCGCAGTTAAATATTGAATGTAAAACAGATCTAGTTTATAGCTCGGCTCATTATTTGTAATTTTAATAATGCCAATTAAATGCCAATTTTCCTACTTTAATCTTAAAACGTCTCCGCCCATGAAAGTGACCTCAAAGTGCTGATGAAGCCGTTGAAGTTGTTGTTGATATCGGCGGGCGTGGCAATTTGTGGGCTGTGTGGGTAATCAAATTACATGCGGAATTATGGACACCCGCAGGACGATAATAGCAGCCAATAAAGATGACAATGACAAGATAAGCGCCCACAGGAGCAGAGGCTGTGACCCCCGGCCGCAGGTCATCTGTTGGCTCCATTTGCGCAGCTTTAAATGAAGTTTAACGATGCCCACAAATAATGATACTTTGCATTTAAAAACACTTTTCCCACTCGGTCAGAAGTCAGATGTCAGAGAGCAGAACTGAGGGGCTACCGAAGTCCGATGCTCATTACACGCATTTCACTTGACACTTTTATTGGCAAAGGCAACGGCGGAGTGGAAAACCGGGTCATTTTATGGCCAAGAACGGATGCCGATAAGGGCATTAAATTTGTTTCAGCCATAAAGACGCTGGCCACATCACTCAGCATTTGGCCAATTACGCAAATAAAAGTACACACCCTTCTTGAATGTTGGATGGCATAAAAAAGAAAAAACAGAATGAAACGTGTCAAAGTGCTGGGGAATGCAACAGAATTCAAGGATGTGAAGTGGCTCATTAGAGGTGTGTGCGCTGCCCCGAAGGTTTTGGCCGGGAAATTGTGTGGAAAAACACTCACTAAACTGGCACTTTTACACACAGAAAAAGCTCAAAGCCTTTAGCTATGAACAAAGCCCTCGTTTTGGTGGAGTCCAATTTAAATGCGAACAAAGATATGAATGCCAAATAATAAGTATTTTATTTCTTTTTTAATTCCCCCCAAAACTGGCGTAATTAAAGACGAGGCCTGATCGGCCGCCGGCGTTTCTCATTGGATTGCTGGACTGGAATTTTTGGGGGCCATAACAGCATGTCGTCGACGTTGTCGTTGTCGTTGTCCTTGTAGTCCGGGCGCATGTCCTGCGGCTGATTAAAATCTATTAGAGTCAAAGAGATGTAAGACACTAAGCAGGCGGTAGATGCTCTCCATGCCACCGGGTGGCAAGCCATCCAGCCGGCGGGGCGTCCACTTTGTCCAATGACTTGCCATGTAAATGACGACGGCAACGGCGACGCAATTGAAATGCATGCGGCAAGAACTTTCAACTTGTCGAAGAAGGGTATGTTGGGCAAGTGGGTTTATAGAACAGAGAAAATATATTTAATAATATAATCAACCAACAATACAATCAGCAGCATAAATATACCAAGCAGAACTTACAAAAATGCATTAAAATGTTCATTTATTTAAGCAACATTTATAAGTAGTATTATATTGTAGATAATGTCAATGCCTCAATATTAACAATGTAAATGCGTAATGATATAAAAGTAAGGGTATTTCGAGTAAAGGTCTTGTCCAAACTTATTTCTCGCCTACCAAATGTCACGGTTCTTGTTGTTGTCAAAAGTCGCACACAAAAACTTTGCAGTCCCAAGTTTCCAACGGAAACTGTGCAGCTGTTTTGTGTGTGGAATTGAGCGTCTCGTTTGGCGCTGCTCTTAAATATACTTGTAAAGCAAATTTGTTGAAATATTCATTTAATGGCTGCCACGCCCACTATCTACTATCTGGCGAACGCCCACCGCTATCAGCATGTGCAGGGCATGAGCTTTCAATATGATTTTTCATGATTAAAGCGTGTGCCGTGTACGTTTTTATCGGCCAAAAGACATTTGCCGGAGTTCGATGAAGGAATTTTCTTATAAATTGTCGCCCCCCAACAAATGTGTCCACCACCAGACCCCCGCTCTCCGCTACCCACTCCCCGCTTTGGGGGGTGAAAAACACACCCACACACACACAAGCCGGCGTAATAAAGTGATTTTAAAGGGCACTTTCCCGCACTTTCCTTTCGCTTCGATGGGTATGCGTAAAATTTCCATTTGTGCCAGGCACTCAACTTTATTGAACTTGAAGTAGGGACTGCGATGATAATGTTTGTCTGATAGAGCAGCAAAGGCGATGGTGAAGGCGACGGCACATGTGTGCTGCTCCAAGATGTCCTGGCTTTACAATTCATTAAAATTTCATATAAACACCATGAACAATGGCCAGCGAGCGTAATCCATTTTGCAGCTGCAACAGCACGGAGAACAAAACTTTGGATGGTAGCTACTTAAATTGGAAAAATATATTTTTTACCCAAAAACCCCTGTATACAAATATAATGGTAGTAACAACAGCTGTAAAAGAATTTGATGTCGCAGTAATATTGCTAAGTAAAACTTAAATGGCTAAGTAAAAAGTTCTGTGCACTGTTATTAACTGCTAGTTACAAATGCGCCACAATAACGGTATTAAATGCACTGCGAAAGCGTCAAGTCATAAACAGCTCATCAGTCTTGGGCGTTGAAGGCGGTAAAGGCGGCAAAGGCGGTGAAGGCGGTCCATAGCAGCCGCTCCCATTCGCAGTTCGCATTCCGCCCGAACGGTAATTATGCGCAACGCGCGACGCCGCTGCAAAAGTTGTGCTATCACAACTCATTGTCTCGGCGGGCAGGAAGTGGCAGGAGGAAGTGGCAGGCAACAGCAGCCGGCGGCAAAACATGCCACACCAGTGGCAGGGGCAAGTTCGTTGGGCTGCGCTGGGCGTTTGCAGCTGAAATGCCTTTGCCTTTTGACGCTGATAATGCAATTTCCGCCAAAGACCTCCCCCCATTTATACCCCCAATGCCACTGGCGTAATTTACAGCCGTGCAATGTTTCATTTTTGTTGCGTCCTTCGGCTTCGTCCTTTAAAGCCAACTCTGGCAACCTTTCAGTCAACGGGGGAGGAGGGAGGAGGCTAGTTGCGGCTATTTATCTATATAAAGTTAATTGAAAACATTCAAATGCCTGGACGGCTGCGTGATGTGTCAACATCTTCTGATGCCGCATAATCCCACTACGGGCCACTGATCCCTTCCCATCATCCTGCTGCTTAAGGACACCACAAAGAACTGGGCACAGATTTCGACTAAAGGATATCCAGCTCTTGCATTTCTTATATTAAAAGAAGTAAGAAATGGTGTAAGCTGCCTGAGAGTGAAAATGATCGAAACAAAAGTAGTTGAACTTCAGAAAAGTAGCAGCGAAAGTACAGAAATCATAGCTAAGGTATGCAATTTTACAGATTACATATTGATATAGATAGAAGAACAAAAAAAACAGGTATTCCCAACTACAGTATACCCCCTACTCCTTGAAGCACGGGGTATGGCAACAATGAACAATGAAATGAAGGCATTGCGCTTTTTCCCGCTTTTCCTCGCCAGCGTCGTCTTTATTACAAATTGGTTTTGTGCACTCACCACTCGCATGTTTCGTGCGCAATTTGCACCACCGAAATGAATATGGAGCGTTGGGGGTCAGGGAAATGTGCTCTCGACAAATGTGCAGGGAAAATAAATTGCAGGACACGCAGAAGGTGAGCTGAGGGGCGGAAACGTGTCCAACTCGCCACGTTAACGAAGTGAAATCGAAAGTTTGACTGCGGTCAGCGTTTGGGCATTGTCATTGTCTATCGCTTTGCCATATCACTTCAGAAGCTACATATGTATATAGAGCCCCCCTGCCAACTCGTATATACTATATATCTCCCCCGCTGGCTGTCAGATTGAATGGTTTATGTGTGACACCTTTGACCGGTGGTCACCGAGGTGTTTTTCTGGCGCAGGTTTCCCTCAGGTCAGACGAAATAAATTAAATGGCACCTGCAAGCCGGGAAAACTACTATCGTCGGCTTAAAATCACAGAAGGACATTTGTTACCACGCGGCATCTGCAAAGTATCTGGTAATAATTACAAAAATGTTCAAATTAGTAAGTTACCTATCAGTATCATCATATATCTTATACACATTTGCATATCAAAACAAGAGAGAACGCTATAGTCGAGTTCCCCGACTATCTGATACCCGTTACTCAGCTAGTAGAAGTGCGAAGGAGAGTCTTCAACACTGACAGTTTTTGGCGGCTTGTGGGCGTTAGAGTGGGCGTGGCAAAAAGTTTTTTTGGAAATCGATAGAAATTTACAAGACTAATACAAAAATGAAAAAATATCAAAACATTTTTCAAAAGTGTGGGCGTGGCAGCTTTGGGCGGTTTGTGGGCGTTAGAGTGGGCGTGGCAAAAAGTTTTTTTGCAAATTGATAGAAATTTACAAGACTAATACAAAAATGAAAAAATATCAAAACATTTTTCAAAAGTGTGGGCGTGGCAGTTTTGGGCGGTTTGTGGGCGTTAGAGTGGGCGTGGCAGCATGATTCGACAAACTTGCGCTGCGTCTATGTCCCTGGAGTCTGTATGCTTAATCTCAACTTTCTAGCTTTTGTAGTTCCTGAGATCTCGACGTTCATACGGACAGACAGACGGACAGACGGACAGACGGACGGACAGACGGACATGGCCAAATCGACTCGGCTATTGATCCTGATCAAGAATATATATACTTTATATGGTCGGAAACGCTTCCTTCTGCCTGTTACATACTTTTCAACGAATCTAGTATACCCTTTTACTCTACGAGTAACGGGTATAATTATTGGTCGAACTAAAAATATTTGTATTATCTATTCACAATTTGTATTTGTAAGTACAACCCCACTTATCTTGAAAAATTGAAGAGCGAATTCTTTAATTTCCGGTCAGGCTCTAAATTTGAATAAGTTTTCCATTTAAAAAATCGCCCAAAGTCAATATCCCACTTTCAAATGGACTCAGTTTCTGAGAAACGATTATGCCGCCTTAGCTTAACACTGAAAATCCTGTTGCCTGATTTCCGGATTTCATTTTCTTTTATTTGCCCAGCAGAAGTCACGTGGCATTCATAATTCTTAAAATGACGCCATCAGAAATTATGTAGCAATGCTAAGTGCACCCAAACAGCTGTCCCCCACTTTTCCAGGGGGGAAAACTCTACGTGACCAGCATTCGTCGTCCCAAAATGCTGGGATTTTCCCTATTTTCGTATTTTCTTTTTTTTTTTTTTGGCAGGACAGTAGGGTAACAGTGGGGAATTGATTTTGGGGTTTTTGGCCAAGTGCAAGCTGATTATGGAATTAAAACATATTTCTGCGCTGCGAGCTTAAAACTTTAAGTGGCAAAGGTTGTCGCGCTGGGCTTCTCCAGTACGTGACATTCTTTTGCTTTCCGAGTTTATCACGTGACAAGTTTTCCAGTTTTGCGCTCATTCGCCGCACACCCATTTTCATTTTCATTGTGCGATGAAAAAATAACTTTTCATGTGTACATGTGTATGTGTGGGGAAAAAAAAGGAAATGAATAAGCAAACGAAACTACAAAGAAGTTAACTACAAAAGCGGCGAGTGGAAAGTGAACTTGGGTTACAAAGGAGGAAAGATCGAAGGAGTTTTTGGAGGGCAGGAAAAACGCAGATAAATAACATTGAATACGAAAACACAAGGGAAACACGAAAAAATAAACAATACGCCTTTTGAAATGCTAAACGTGCCGCACTCATACACATCCTTATACACGAAAGTCTAGAGCCAAAAGCGTTTTTCACACATTTCACAAGGACGCTTCGCAGGACTCGTGTCCGTGTATTTTTATTAGTACACCCATCCGCATCCGTGAGATACTCCGGGCATCAGTTTATCTTGTTACTTGCCACCCGCTCGGTGGCAAAAACATTTATCTTGTCGTATTTATTTTGTAGCACATTAATTTCGCTTCGTGTTTCATTCGAAATTGACTTATTTGCATTCGGTTTAATTTGTACGAACATCAATACCACCAACCCGAAAAAAATGGAAAAATATAGGGATGTTGCGGCTTGCACAGCCACAGGTGTTGCAGATGTCACATTTTTGATTGATGGAAGGCACACAAAATTATGAGATTTATTCGTCAAAAGTTTTTTTTTATGTCAAACGGGATGTTACGATTTTTTTAACAAAAAAAAAACAATCTGAAGGGGATTTAAAAATTGATTAGCACTCTACTTGATTTCATTAGGTATTCCTCACATTTGTTCCCAAAATTCAAAAATAAAACAGATAAATATAATATGACTTGTTTTTCTCAATTAATTATACCCCTTAGTTATAGAACAACAGGGTGTACTAGATTCGTTGAAAACCATTAAGCTCACTAGCCGAGTTGATATGAACGTCGTATGAACAAGGAGATTTTGAGGAACTATAAAAGCTAGAAAATCAAATATTATTAAATTTTATTAATTTTGTTCCTTGTTTCTATCTACTTCCACTAGCTAAATAGCGGGTATCTGATAGTCGGGCAACTCGACAACAGCGTTCTCTCTTGTTTTAAATGTCAATTAAGTGCTTAAATGGAAAATTTAGTGGTCAATAAGGGCGATTTCATTTAAGCCACTTAATTGAATAGAAATTGAATAGATATTTGCCAATGCCCCAGTGAATTGGTAACTTCAACTTCAAAAGCCAAATGAAATAATATTAGCCACGCGGCCACAGTTACGCAGTTCATGGACCACCGACGACAGACGAAATGCATTTTTCATAAAGCAGACAGTGAGGGCATGGGGCATATATACACCTGGTTTTTGGGATGGCAAAGAGATTTCAGGTGGATGGGGAGGTACTTTCTGGGGGCGGACTACCTGTAGACAACGTCTATCGACAGCCAGAGGCTGGGGCAAGTTGGCAAGTTGGAAACTGGGAAAATGGGAAGTGGGAAATGGCCGAGAGCGCAAAATGTCAACCGAAATTGCGATTGCGTTAAAACTCTATAAATACGAGAGTAACATGCAGCACAACAACGGAGTGCGGCCAAAAAGGACACGCCGATATGACAACATCACAATCTAATCCGGTTATTGCATTTTAAATGTGCAACACACACTGCCGCCCCGGGGGCGTGGCATTCCATGATTTCGCATTAAATTATTTGCCAGTCAATTACTGCCGCCTGACACTGAAGAAGAACCCAGTTCGGTTTTCCAGGGTTATTCAATGGATCACATGAGAAAGCACGACTATCACCGATTGCAGCTCGTAATGCGCTTATCAGGAAGCCAGCCAGCAGCAGAGGCAACTCTTTTCAAATTTTAATGCAATTTAACAGCATATTAAACAGCAGGAGTCTGCGGCCGGAAAACCACAATGCCATTATGCATGCGAGGGTGTGAAGTTCGCAATCCGGGCGAGTCCTGCAACAGTTGTTAGTCCTTGCCGCAAAGTTTCAGTGTGCCACACTTGGCAAGCTTCCAGATGGAGATAGTGGGGCTTACTTCCAAGATGAGCACACAGTGCAAATTATAATGACTCTGCTTTTTTAGGATTTCTAAATTCAGATTCTTGAAAAGAAACTAAATATAATGTACAATGTATAATGTTTATAGTGTATAATGTATAATGTTTAAAATCATTGTTTAAGCTTTGTGAATTGCTGTTAAATTGTTAGGCGATTTGCTGAAACTTAAGTGATAGCACGAACATACAACAAATATCATATAATTGTTACTGATTTGCTCTATACGAAAGTGGACATTCATGAACTCGCAGAATGCCTAATCAATTGCGCGCACATTGAACACAAATCAAATTGCAAACTTGCCGCGTCCGACGAATTTTGCAAAAAAAAACTTTTCCAGCATCCTTGCACCCCGCTACCGCACCCCTCATTTTCCATTGGCTCTATCCTGTTTGAAGATCAACTTTTGCTCAATTTGATTTTTCAGCAAAATAGCAAGAAGTTTTGCCTTTTTACCTGCCCTTTTGTGTGCGTCTACTCTTGCTTGTCGTTAAACAAACTTATCCAATAAAACTTTTGTCAACATTGATTTAAGGCTAAAGAGGGTACATATTATGGGAAAGTACGGTTGGCGGCGGGAATTGGAAAATCATTTGACATTTCGTTTGCTTTTACCATAAGTCAAAAAATGTTAAGCCCCCAAAGAAATGGGAAAAGTGTTATCAGGTGCTCTAAATACTTTGATAAAGTTTTAAACCACAAGGTGTCGAGTATCAGGTGGCAATGTATGTTTATGGGTAACTGATGCTTGAATATATGCTATAAGTTGATTTTGAAAATACTGCATCCTGATTATGAGTCAAAGAAAAGCTAAAGGCTTTTGATTAAAAGATACTACATAGATGCTGCATTTATTCATACTCCAGACTGCAAACTGATATTTTGTATACTTTCTGAACTAGAATCCCTAATCTCTTTATTCAGCACACCTGCTACTTCTGGAGCAGGCAACACACCCTTTTGACCCACTCAAAAACACACCCATACCAAACTTGGAATGTGGGCTTAAGTCAGTTTTTGTCTTGTCCTCGCAGAAACAAACAAACAAACAAACAAACGAACAAACGGAAAGTGTTGGCCAGGCCGCATAAGTAGAACAACAATTCTGGAAAAGTTTTCCCTTGCAACGTGATATCGTCGTTCTTGTTGTTGTTGTGGATAGTGGAAATGCATTTACAGTTTGCTGACTGTGGCAGCTTCTCTTTATCCACTTCTACTTAAGACTTTAATAGTTGCAAAAGTTTTCAGCGCGAGCTCACTGGCTTAAGTAGCCGTTCTGCGGTGGTTGGTGCTCAAAATGACTGTAAAACTGCCAACATAAATCTGGCCACAACATCTTTTATGTTGCCACTAGACGCCAGAAGTTAATGCCAGCCAATGTGAATTGAAGATTTAAAGAGTCGGCAGAGTGGATGGAGAAATGTATATCGATCAGATTAAAAAGTTCTGCAGACAAGCAACAAATTGACGCGTATCTTTTGCATATTGAATAAAAGTCAAATTGTGTTTGGCATATTAAGCGGGAATCATTCGGCAAAGCCGTTGGAAAATCGCAAGCAAATCCCAAGCCACCCAAAACCAAAGAAAAATAAAAAGTATATAAAACAGCCTGTCCGTCTGACGGAGAAAAGTGATTTTTCTTGTTGGACTTACGGCTTAGCGACGCAGCAATTTGCCCAGCAAATTCAGCAGTTCTGGGCAATAAGTTGGTTTCTTCTCTCGACAGTGGCACTTCAATGCCTGGAATTTAAATCAATACTAGTTAATCAAAGTAGTCTCAAATTATTGTGCAAATAAATATTGTTTCCTATTAAAAATACACACATATTTTGTTGGCTTTGCTTGTTGAGATTACTGTTTACTCCATTTCAGTGTTTGTGCCACTTTGTCTGGCTTAATTCTATTGACATTTAATTACTCATATTATTATGGCCAGAGCCGACTCATTGAAAATATTTTATATAAATATTTCCCTGCTTGACGTTGTAATTCAAGCTTTTCCAATTTATTCGAGCCATCGAGCAGGAGCAAAACCGCATTATTTTGTCAAATGGCGGCCTCCACGAGGTGTGCTTGTAAAGTTCAAAACTTTAAACTGGAAAGCTATGTATAGTTATATACTTAGAACAACTTCAAAAGAAAATACTAAAATCTGCCTAAAAAAAGGATATAGTTTAGAAAGGAAGTGATTAAGAAGTACTACTGCTCCATAAATAAATGAAAACAATTTCTGTAACATACTTTAGTAAATATATATTGATATATACTATTGCCCATACTTCTCTATTAAAATCTATATATTTAAAATTCCACAATATTACAGAAAAGACATCAATCCTCTCCGATTTAATGTCATGCACAAGGCTATACATTTTCCGAATATCCCATATAGACATGCCAAATTTACAAGTGGTCAGTGGCAGCGACGCTAATGAGCCAAACGCAATGCAAATTGATAGCCCTTTTTTGACAGCCACGCCCCCTTTTTGCGAGGGGCGCACACCCGCTAACCGTTTGGTGTGGCTTAAAGGATTAGCATCGTTATGGGCACTTTATTTGTTAATACATGCAAGCGGCGTGGGCGAAAAATGGAATATCATGTAATTGTTTTTAATTTCCATGCATTTATAATTCAACATTCTCGCGGCCTTATGAAAAGCTCATTTAGTTACGAGTGTCCTGGGTCCTTAAGTCCTTTTTACCTCGGCAGTGTTAATGAGCTGGCAGGCAGCCGTAATTATGCAAATTTTTAATGAGTGTGAAAATGGTTTGCGCGGCGCAACAAGTGCTCGCGTCTTGCTCCTTGGTCCTTGGTCCTTTGCCCTTTCCATATTTATACCCCTGAAAATGGTGGCTAATTCCATTTGACCCTCAGAGGCCCCAAAGCAATCCATTTGCATGGCTTCGAATACCTCGTCGTTTTCCTTGTTCCACCCACCCATTTTCCATTTTCCCTTTAATCCCTGCGCTGTGAGAGCTCTGTGCTGAGCTGACTGCTGGCATTTGGTCTTTAGATTTATACAGATTTTGTCAAACAAAACATGAATTCGCACTTTTACACACATATGTGTAAATGACTAAAAGGCAGAGCAACGAAAGCCGATTTGGTGCCATTCAGTTGAAGCCCTTTAGGTCGTGATTCGCATTTGGTCGTGGCCATTTAAGCTCAGGCACATTAAACTGGCAAAGGGACGTTAATATGAAAAAACAGCAGCACTAAAGTATTAAGTAAATGCAGACTAACATTACTTTAAGAATTTAATTCCTCTCATTAGGAATTCAGATTTTTTACCCCAAGTGTAAACAGTACTACAAAATCTGCAGTATCTGAAACAATACGATGGTCGAAACCTACTGAATGAAATGGGATTCAGAAATGTTTTTATATATTTTATTTTAAATGTGTGATTACAAAGTACTGTATATTTGCTTACCACTTTTTGATAATAAGACTCAGGGGAATTAGCTACGATTTTATTTCGCAATCCGAATAAGAAGAATAAAACAATAAAAGTCCGATAAAATAATAAATGATACCGAAAATGAGCTTTGGATTTGAGTGAGCTATGCCCATGGAGTTCAGTCGCAACACACAGTTTGCACAGAATGCGCTTGAATATTTTTGCCATAATTTTTTTCGCGATGTTAAGTCAAACGGATGCAGTTATTCCTGAATGTGATTATTTCGACACGGTGGATATATCTCATATCCCAAAGCTAAATAACTCATATGCATACGAGGGCCTTAACATTCCTGCTCACCTCACCGGTCTTTACGCATTCAGGCAACTGGCAGATGGATCGCAGGAGCCTGTGAAGACTCATTTGAGAGCGTGTATCTGCAAACTGAAACTCTGCATCCGATTCTGCTGTCCTCGCAACAAAATGTTGCCAAATAGTCGCTGTAGCGATGGCCTCACAGAGAAACTGAAACGTTTTAATCCTCACTTGAAGATCACCCTGCAGGATGGATCGAAGAAAACATATCATCTTCTCACCGACATGATCGTTCTAAGAAATGAGTTTCGGTATTGCGAAAAGGTTGTTACGGTGCAGCAAGATCAGTACCAACTATATGAGGTTCAGTTTTGTTCTGTGCGAGATTTCTTCATATAACTAGATTTCTTTAGAATGGCAGCTTGATGATCAACCCCGCTGTAAACTTGACATTGGGCAAGCAGTGGTACTGCCTCTATCCCCGTTTCGAGGATCTTAATTCCTTATGGATTCTGGAACATGTATACATACCAAAATCAATGCCAGCTGTGCCTCAGGGTAGCTACCTAGTATCTAATCTGATTTGAGCATTTGAAATATAAAATTTTGATTTTTTCAGTAGGTACAATTTCCATGGTGGGCTGTATTCTCACTATCGCAGTGTATCTCTTTATAAAAAAGCTGCGAAATCTGCTCGGAAAATGCTTCATTTGCTATGTGTCTTGTAAGTTTGTGCAGTACCTTATCTGGGCAGGAGGAGATTTGAACTTGTGGATTAATAATTGCTCTCTAGCAGGTTAGTTATTTGCATATCGAAAATGCACTTGCAACATGCTCTTATCTTTCCCAGGTTACACTAACTACTACTTTGCTTTGGCTTCGCACTTTTGGCTCTCGGTTATGAGCCATAATATATGGAAAAACTTGAGGTTGATCAATCGGGATGAGCCTCGCTATCACTTCCTGGCCCTTAATGTCTATGGTTGGGGCACACCTGCCATCATGACGGGAATTACATATCTGGTGGATTGGGCTTGGAAGGATAAGCCCGACAAACTGAACTGGATTCCCGGTGTTGGCTTATATCGATGTTGGATAAACAGTGGGTTTTAAGGTGAAGCAATGTAGGGAACTAGTAATTGTTTTCACTTTTACAGCTTATGACTGGTCTGCCATGATATACCTATATGGTCCGATGCTGATATTGAGTTTATTTAATGTGTTCACGTTTATTCTGACGGTGATTTACATTAGGAAGATTAAGAGTAGTGTGAAAAATTCTACCCAACAGCAGGAAAAGTGCTTGAAGAATTATGAGTAAGCTTTAAGATTTTCTGCCTTACTCTTTCTAATTTCATTTTCCAACAATAGTTTTTTAGTATACCTGCGTCTGTCGGTGATGATGGGCGTGACTGGAATTTTTGAGGTAATAACATACTTCGTCAAGCGGCACAATGCTTGGCGACAAGTCCTTCGGGTGCCAAATTTTTTCCATCTGGGTTCCGGCATAATCATATTTGTGCTGTTCATTCTTAAGCGCAGCACAATTCAAATGATTCTTGAGAGGTAGGTGCTTTCTGCTTCTGAGATTTCAAAGTAACCAACTATTTATCTCACTAGAATCAGCGGCCCACGAAGACAGCAATCAATCACCTCGATCAAGCGCGAAATAAATATATAATAAAAACAAGAGAGAACGCTATAGTCGAGTTTTCAACACCGACAGTTTTGGGCGGTTTGTGAATCAACAAACGATTTTTTGATACTAATAATACCTTTTTTTTCGATAGCAGTAAAAATAGTTGTCCAAATGTGGAATGCCATACCTCGTTGAACTCGTAACAAAATTCCCTATCGATCCATGTACATACATAGCAATGCTAATTTGTTGTCATTTTTCGCAAATTTTGATGATGGTACCCCTTATCAAAAATGCAAAAATTTGTCAAATTTTTTTTTTTTAAATATCGAAAAAGTGGGGATAGACATAGTTAGCTATGTTTATTAGCAGCACAAAACTGTCTTTAGTTTAGCTGTGCGGCCACTTTTGACCAAGTTATGGGAGAAACGGCGATTGAAAATATCCGATTTTTTACAACAAATTTTTTTTTCGATTTTTTGATTAAAAATAATCCGTTTTTTTTCGATAGCAGTAAAAATAGTTGTCCAAATGTGAAATGCCATACCTCGTTGAACTCGTAACAAAATTCCCTATCGATCCATGTACATACATAGCAATGCTAATTTGTTGTCATTTTTCGCAAATTTTGATGATGGTACCCCTTATCAAAAATGCAAAAATTTGTCAAATTTTTTTTTTTTAAATATCGAAAAAGTGGGGATAGACATAGTTAGCTATGTTTATTAGCAGCACAAAACTGTCTTTAGTTTAGCTGTGCGGCCACTTTTGACCAAGTTATGGGAGAAACGGCGATTGAAAATATCCGATTTTTTACAACAAATTTTTTTTTCGATTTTTTGATTAAAAATAATCCGTTTTTTTCGATAGCAGTAAAAATAGTTGTCCAAATGTGAAATGCCATACCTCGTTGAACTCGTAACAAAATTCCCTATCGATCCATGTACATACATAGCAATGATAATTTTTTGTCATTTTTCGCAAATTTTGATGATGGTACCCCTTATCGAAAATGCAAAAATTTGTCAAATTTTTTTTTTTCAAATATCGAAAAAGTGGGGATAGGCTTAGTTAGCTATGTTTATTAGCAGCACAAAACTGTCTTTAGTTTAGCTGTGCGACCACTTTTGACCAAGTTATGGGAGAAACGGCGATTTAAAATATCCGATTTTTTACAACAAATTTTTTTTTCGATTTTTTGATTAAAAATAATCCGTTTTTTTTCGATAGCAGTAAAAATAGTTGTCCAAATGTGAAATGCCATACCTCGTTGAACTCGTAACAAAATTCCCTATCGATCCATGTACATACATAGCAATGCTAATTTGTTGTCATTTTTCGCAAATTTTGATGATTTTTTGATTTTGATTTTTATCGAAAATGCAAAAATTTGTCAAATTTTTTTTTTTCAAATATCGAATAGACATAGTTAGCTATGTTTATTAGCAGCACAAAACTGTCTTTAATTTAGCTGTGCGGCCACTTTTGACCAAGTTATGGGAGAAACAGCGATCGAAAATATCCGATTTTTTACAACAAATCTTTTTTTCGATTTTTTGATTAAAAATAATCCGTTTTTTTCGATAGCAGTAAAAATAGTTGTCCAAATGTGAAATGCCATACCTCGTTGAACTCGTAACAAAATTCCCTATCGATCCATGTACATACATAGCAATGCTAATTTTTTGTCATTTTTCGCAAATTTTGATGATGGTACCCCTTATCGAAAATGCAAAAATTTGTCAAATTTTTTTTTTTCAAATATCGAAAAAGTGGGGATAGACATAGTTAGCTATGTTTATTAGCAGCACAAACTGTCTTTAATTTAGCTGTGCGGCCACTTTTGACCAAGTTATGGGAGAAACAGCGATCGAAAATATCCGATTTTTTACAACAAATCTTTTTTTCGATTTTTTGATTAAAAATAATCCGTTTTTTTTCGATAGCAGTAAAAATAGTTGTCCAAATGTGAAATGCCATACCTCGTTGAACTCGTAACAAAATTCCCTATCGATCCATGTACATACATAGCAATGCTAATTTGTTGTAATTTTTCGCAAATTTTGATGATTTTTTGATTTTGATTTTTATCGAAAATGCAAAAATTTGTCAAATTTTTTTTTTTCAAATATCGAAAAAGTGGGGATAGACATAGTTAGCTATGTTTATTAGCAGCACAAACTGTCTTTAGTTTAGCTGTGCGGCCACTTTTGACCAAGTTATGGGAGAAACAGCGATCGAAAATATCCGATTTTTTACAAGAAATTTTTTTTTCGATTTTTTGATTAAAAATAATCCGTTTTTTTCGATAGCAGTAAAAATAGTTGTCCAAATGTGGAATGCCATATCTTGTTGAGTTCTTAACAAAATTCCCTATCGATCCATGTACATACTTTAAAATTCTAATTTTTTGTCATTTTTCGCAAATTTTGATTTGTCAAATTATTTTTTTTTAAATATCGAAAAAGTGGGGATAGACATAGTTAGCTATGTTTATTAGCAGCACAAAACTGTCTTTAGTTTAGCTGTGCGGCCACTTTTGACCAAGTTATGGGAGAAACGGCGATTGAAAATATCCGATTTTTTACAACAAATTTTTTTTTCGATTTTTTGATTAAAAATAATCCGTTTTTTTCGATAGCAGTAAAAATAGTTGTCCAAATGTGAAATGCCATACCTCGTTGAACTCGTAACAAAATTCCCTATCGATCCATGTACATACATAGCAATGCTAATTTTTTGTCATTTTTCGCAAATTTTGATGATGGTACCCCATATCGAAAATGCAAAAATTTGTCAAATTTTTTTTTTTTAAATATCGAAAAAGTGGGGATAGGCATAGTTAGCTATGTTTATTAGCAGCACAAAACTGTCTTTAGTTTAGCTGTGCGACCACTTTTGACCAAGTTATGGGAGAAACGGCGATTGAAAATATCCGATTTTTTACAACAAATTTTTTTTCGATTTTTAGATTAAAAATAATCCGTTTTTTTTCGATAGCAGTAAAAATAGTTGTCCAAATGTGAAATGCCATACCTCGTTGAACTCGTAACAAAATTCCCTATCGATCCATGTACATACATAGCAATGCTAATTTGTTGTCATTTTTCGCAAATTTTGATGATTTTTTGATTTTGATTTTTATCGAAAATGCAAAAATTTGTCAAATTTTTTTTTTCAAATATCGAAAAAGTGGGGATAGACATAGTTAGCTATGTTTATTAGCAGCACAAACTGTCTTTAGTTTAGCTGTGCGGACACTTTTGACCAAGTTATGGGAGAAACAGCGATCGAAAATATCCGATTTTTTACAACAAATTTTTTTTTCGATTTTTAGATTAAAAATAATCCGTTTTTTTTCGATAGCAGTAAAAATAGTTGTCCAAATGTGAAATGCCATACCTCGTTGAACTCGTAACAAAATTCCCTATCGATCCATGTACATACATAGCAATGATAATTTTTTGTCATTTTTCGCAAATTTTGATGATGGTACCCCTTATCGAAAATGCAAAAATTTGTCAAATTTTTTTTTTTCAAATATCGAAAAAGTGGGGATAGGCTTAGTTAGCTATGTTTATTAGCAGCACAAAACTGTCTTTAGTTTAGCTGTGCGACCACTTTTGACCAAGTTATGGGAGAAACGGCGATTGAAAATATCCGATTTTTTACAACAAATTTTTTTTTCGATTTTTTGATTAAAAATAATCCGTTTTTTTTCGATAGCAGTAAAAATAGTTGTCCAAATGTGAAATGCCATACCTCGTTGAACTCGTAACAAAATTCCCTATCGATCCATGTACATACATATGTAGCAATGCTAATTTTTTGTCATTTTTCGCAGTAAAAATAGTTGTCCAAATGTGAAATGCCATACCTCGTTGAACTCGTAACAAAATTCCCTATCGATCCATGTACATACATAGCAATGCTAATTTTTTGTCATTTTTCGCAAATTTTGATGATGGTACCCCATATCGAAAATGCAAAAATTTTTCAAATTTTTTTTTTTCAAATATCGAAAAAGTGGGGATAGACATAGTTAGCTATGTTTATTAGCAGCACAAAACTGTCTTTAGTTTAGCTGTGCGACCACTTTTGACCAAGTTATGGGAGAAACGGCGATTGAAAATATCCGATTTTTTACAACAAATTTTTTTTTCGATTTTTTGATTAAAAATAATCCGTTTTTTTTCGATAGCAGTAAAAATAGTTGTCCAAATGTGAAATGCCATACCTCGTTGAACTCGTAACAAAATTCCCTATCGATCCATGTACATACATAGCAATGCTAATTTGTTGTCATTTTTCGCAAATTTTGATGATTTTTTGATTTTGATTTTTATCGAAAATGCAAAAATTTGTCAAATTTTTTTTTTCAAATATCGAAAAAGTGGGGATAGACATAGTTAGCTATGTTTATTAGCAGCACAAAACTGTCTTTAATTTAGCTGTGCGGACACTTTTGACCAAGTTATGGGAGAAACAGCGATCGAAAATATCCGATTTTTTACAACAAATCTTTTTTTCGATTTTTTGATTAAAAATAATCCGTTTTTTTCGATAGCAGTAAAAATAGTTGTCCATACCTCGTTGAACTCGTAACAAAATTCCCTATCGATCCATGTACATACATATGTAGCAATGCTAATTTTTTGTCATTTTTCGCAGTAAAAATAGTTGTCCAAATGTGAAATGCCATACCTCGTTGAACTCGTAACAAAATTCCCTATCGATCCATGTACATACATAGCAATGCTAATTTTTTGTCATTTTTCGCAAATTTTGATGATGGTACCCCATATCGAAAATGCAAAAATTTGTCAAATTTTTTTTTTTCAAATATCGAAAAAGTGGGGATAGACATAGTTAGCTATGTTTATTAGCAGCACAAAACTGTCTTTAGTTTAGCTGTGCGACCACTTTTGACCAAGTTATGGGAGAAACGGCGATTGAAAATATCCGATTTTTTACAACAAATTTTTTTTTCGATTTTTTGATTAAAAATAATCCGTTTTTTTTCGATAGCAGTAAAAATAGTTGTCCAAATGTGAAATGCCATACCTCGTTGAACTCGTAACAAAATTCCCTATCGATCCATGTACATACATAGCAATGCTAATTTGTTGTCATTTTTCGCAAATTTTGATGATTTTTTGATTTTGATTTTTATCGAAAATGCAAAAATTTGTCAAATTTTTTTTTTCAAATATCGAAAAAGTGGGGATAGACATAGTTAGCTATGTTTATTAGCAGCACAAAACTGTCTTTAATTTAGCTGTGCGGACACTTTTGACCAAGTTATGGGAGAAACAGCGATCGAAAATATCCGATTTTTTACAACAAATCTTTTTTTCGATTTTTTGATTAAAAATAATCCGTTTTTTTCGATAGCAGTAAAAATAGTTGTCCAAATGTGAAATGCCATACCTCGTTGAACTCGTAACAAAATTCCCCATCGATCCATGTACATACATAGCAATGCTAATTTTTTGTCATTTTTCGCAAATTTTGATGATGGTACCCCTTATCGAAAATGCAAAAATTTGTCAAATTTTTTTTTTTCAAATATCGAAAAAGTGGGGATAGACATAGTTAGCTATGTTTATTAGCAGCACAAAACTTTTGACCAAGTTATGGGAGAAACGGCGATTGAAAATATCCGATTTTTTACAACAAATTTTTTTTTCGATTTTTTGATTAAAAATAATCCGTTTTTTTTCGATAGCAGTAAAAATAGTTGTCCAAATGTGAAATGCCATACCTCGTTGAACTCGTAACAAAATTCCCTATCGATCCATGTACATACATAGCAATGCTAATTTGTTGTCATTTTTCGCAAATTTTGATGATTTTTTGATTTTGATTTTTATCGAAAATGCAAAAATTTGTCAAATTTTTTTTTTCAAATATCGAAAAAGTGGGGATAGACATAGTTAGCTATGTTTATTAGCAGCACAAAACTGTCTTTAATTTAGCTGTGCGGACACTTTTGACCAAGTTATGGGAGAAACAGCGATCGAAAATATCCGATTTTTTACAACAAATCTTTTTTTCGATTTTTTGATTAAAAATAATCCGTTTTTTTCGATAGCAGTAAAAATAGTTGTCCAAATGTGAAATGCCATACCTCGTTGAACTCGTAACAAAATTCCCCATCGATCCATGTACATACATAGCAATGCTAATTTTTTGTCATTTTTCGCAAGTTTTGATGATGGTACCCCTTATCGAAAATGCAAAAATTTGTCAAATTTTTTTTTTTCAAATATCGAAAAAGTGGGGATAGACATAGTTAGCTATGTTTATTAGCAGCACAAAACTTTTGACCAAGTTATGGGAGAAACGGCGATTGAAAATATCCGATTTTTTACAACAAATTTTTTTTTCGATTTTTTGATTAAAAATAATCCGTTTTTTTTCGATAGCAGTAAAAATAGTTGTCCAAATGTGAAATGCCATACCTCGTTGAACTCGTAACAAAATTCCATATCGATCCATGTACATACATAGCAATGCTAATTTTTTGTCATTTTTCGCAAATTTTGATGATGGTACCCCTTATCGAAAATGCAAAAATTTGTCAATTTTTTTTTTTCAAATATCGAAAAAGTGGGGATAGACATAGTTAGCTATGTTTATTAGCAGCACAAACTGTCTTTAGTTTAGCTGTGCGGCCACTTTTGACCAAGTTATGGGAGAAACGGCGATTGAAAATATCCGATTTTTTACAACAAATTTTTTTTTCGATTTTTTGATTAAAAATAATCCGTTTTTTTTCGATAGCAGTAAAAATAGTTGTCCAAATGTGAAATGCCATACCTCGTTGAACTCGTAACAAAATTCCATATCGATCCATGTACATACATAGCAATGCTAATTTTTTGTCATTTTTCGCAAATTTTGATGATGGTACCCCTTATCGAAAATGCAAAAATTTGTCAAATTTTTTTTTTCAAATATCGAAAAAGTGGGGATAGGCATAGTTAGCTATGTTTATTAGCAGCACAAAACTGTCTTTAGTTTAGCTGTGCGACCACTTTTGACCAAGTTATGGGAGAAACGGCGATTGAAAATATCCGATTTTTTACAACAAATTTTTTTTTCGATTTTTAGATTAAAAATAATCCGTTTTTTTTCGATAGCAGTAAAAATAGTTGTCCAAATGTGAAATGCCATATCTTGTTGAGTTCTTAACAAAATTCCCTATCGATCCATGTACATACATAGCAATGCTAATTTGTTGTCATTTTTCGCAAATTTTGATGATGGTACCCCTTATCGAAAATGCAAAAAAAAAATGGGGATAGACATAGTTAGCTATGTTTATTAGCAGCACAAAACAGCATTTTAGCTGTGTGGCCATTTTTGGCCAAGTTATGGCGAAAACGCCGATTGAAAATATCCTTTTTTTTCCAAAATTTTTTTTTCGATTTTTTGATTAAAAATAATCTTTTTTTTTTGATAGCAGTAAAAATTAAATTAATTTCGTAACAAATTTTCCTATCCACAAGAGCTCAAAAAATGAAAATGTTTTTTTTGCCATTTTTCGCCAATTTTGCAAATCTAGTATACCATTTTACTCTACGAGTAACGGGTATAATAAGTACAAGTAAAGATAATTGTTTTATTTATTCTACATTTCTTTTTTAGTAAGTTTCATTAAAAGCAGTCACTCTTTGCACAATAAATAAAAGAGTAATCAATAATATAATTTGATTTTTTTGCTAGAATAAAATGTCAATTTTCAACAAAAATATGTGATTGTGAATAAAATTCAATTGCATTGAAAAATATGCACTGCCATGGAAACTCGCTTTTTCAATTAGTCCTTGCATTCGCAACAGGATCTCAAATTCTTCCACCTTCTTCCTCACAATCACCAGCCGGCTGGTGTCAGACTGCAAATGCAAATGCAAATGCAGATTTTTAAGCCTTGCGGCAGCTTTTGCGCAAACAGATTGTAAACAAATAAATGCCGCCGGCAGACACACAGATACTCGAACATTCGGTGGTCAGTTGCCAGATTGCAGCCTGAAATTCATGCAATACTTTATCTCATATGCAGTGCAGTACTTCACTTTTGAGCCACGTTAAGTTCAGTCTGCTGAAACCTTTTTCGCACTTAAGTGGTTAAATTGGCTGTGATAAATTGTTGCCGAGTCAAAGTTGTTGCCGCTGCGGGGCACCTCAAGTCACATGTGGTGGTGTGCGGCGAGTGTGTGTGTGTGTGGGTGTTTTTGGGTGGTGTGTGGTTTTCGCTTCGGAAAATGCGTGAAAAGTCCACAAGCACGACAAAGCTGGGACTGGGCTGAGTCTCACTCATCTGCTTATTCATTGAGTGCCTGTCGCTGACAGTAATCATAACGCAGTCATCAGCTCGTAATATTACGGCCGCCTGACATATGACAACTGGGAAAGCGGAAAATGGGGGCTCGGGGACCAAGGAAAAGGTATGCGGACTATTAATATGCCAGTGTATGTGGATGCTTTCATTCAGTGAGAAAATTCCGTATCTCTTAAGTTTTAATAAAAATTTACGTAAGCACGCCACTATCGTTTTCAAAATTATAATTAGGTGCTATCAGGGATAAGAAGTATCCGAAATACTTTTAAAAATTCACTTATTGAGTAACTGATTTTTACTATACTATACATACTATTATGAAGTAGTTATTTCTCTGTGCATTAATAGTACTATTATTATCCAGGTCCCAGATCATAATGGGCGGTACCTAATGTGTGATGGTTAATGGGGGTGGCGGTTAAGAGGCGGCGGTTAAGAGGTAACAGCAGGTTAGTGGGCGGAGGGCGTGTGCCTGAGACTGATGGAAACCTTTTAGCTGCAGCCGCCAAATGAATTGTCTAGCCAAGTATCGTTCATACTGATTAGCTGATATAATTGAGGAATTCTTGCACATTAAAGTTTCTCGAAATGCAGACAGTATGAGCTTTGGCAGTAAGCAAATTTTCACGCTTATCACTGAAGTCACATCAGACAATCTTGATGTGCATATCATTTTTATGGGCAATTCATGCAAAATGCTTCCTGTGGCCAACAACAGCAAGGAAAAGCACAATGCCAACGTCGAAAATACTTCGGCCTGCACGGCTTTGCAATACGCTACACTAGTTTTTTATGCAAATGTTATTATGTGAATACAGAACAATTTTTTATTGAAACTGTACGTTTAGCAGATTTGTTAGTTTGTTACCTATAAGCCAACAAAGTATAAATAAATCCGTTTGGTGAACGATCTAGATATTTGACTTAATTAGCTCTCTTTAACATGCATTTTTTGTATATACTTATATAAATTTTATTGTCTGGTAGTTCTTAAGTCCTTTCGGCCCATATCCTCCACTTCAGTTGTCATCGCTTGTCATCGTATTTCTGCTTTATTTCTGCCTCTAACTTGCCGGCTGACCGACTGCATTTGCAATTTAGGGACAAACCTACACTGCGTCTTAATAAATATGGTTTACAAAATGAACTTTAAATGTTTTATAATAGGTAAATAAATTAGCAGATATTTTTTATTAATAAATATATCCTTTTTATTAACAAACGTGAGAGAGAAGTTATTAATCTGATTTATACAATATTGTGCATGCTGTGCATACATCTTTAAAAACAAACATGCCTTTAGGTGCACCATTTATATTAAAGTATATTCACATGTACCATCAATTATGAATCGCACTGTAAGCATGTGTATCTATGGCTGTATCTAACTATCTGTCGCTTTTTGCGAACGTGTATCTGCCGCCGCGGCGAACAATGGGAATGTAAATTGTTGCAATGTCTTTGTTTTAAACTTTTTTTGCAGGAGCTCATATTCGGCAGGCTTGTGAAAGGATTTTTGTCCTGCCGCCGTTTGTCGGTCTCGGATTTTTTGTTTCTTATTTCTCTTGTTTGGTTATTTCTGTGTTTTTGCGTAACACTCCTGTGCTGTTGGCTTTGTAGTTCGCTTACTTTTCATTGTCAGCGGCGACGCTGTCATCAAATTTTTTGTTCATTTGCATATGCGAGACGGTGGCGAACGGAATGTTTGGTGTTTGCTGTTTGGTGTTTGGTCACGTGGCCAGTAACCAGTGGCCATTGCACTCGACTCCAGCCGGAGAGTCCTTGTACTTGCGACTCGTGACATTGACGTATGAATGCCTGACTACCTGGCCCTCATAAATACATGCACACACTATGGCCAACCTGGGAACTTCGGTGTTGCAGAGCTTCCGAGTGCTTCTAGCCGGGTTCAACGGCCCACAAAATCCCCAATAAAACTGGCTTCATTAGCCGCCATTAGCCGGCTTTGTCTGTTTGTTGCCTCATAGTGAAATTGTGCAGAAAAATGCCGGGGCTGGAAGCAAAAACCCGAAACTGGACACATGGCCCTTCTTTGCCCTGTGCCATTTGCCACTTGAATGCGTGCGGAGTGTCATTAAAGTTTCATCAACGCCGCAAAATGAAAATGGAACACAACAAACTCCGTTCGGTTTGAAGGAACACCCCAGTTTTGCCAACTCCCCGAGGGCAAGGATATATACAAGATACAAGAGATATACACAAGTGGTGGTCGGAGGGGCAGGAAGGATTGCTGATATTGTCATTACATGCTTGGGGGATATTTCTGTGGCGTAACCAAGGCAAATGTACTTTTGACAGTCCGAGTGCTGCAAACTCCAGAAACCTGAAAGGGTTGACCAACCAACCCTCTCCGTTGACCCCGGCAACCGCAAAGGGGCTAAAGACAAAAGATTTGTTTGCTCGACGGGACAACAGCTGCTTATGGCCCCAAGGCGTTCGTCCTTCGTCCTTTGCTGTCCCACCCACTCACTCGATTGCCCCAAATTGGTTTGTTTAATAGTTTCGAATCGTGTCACCCGGCTCAGCAGCCATAAATGTCGGATAAGTATTTAAATATTTATTAGTGACTAGTATCTTTTATGGCACAGATGACGCAATTATCTATGGCACCCCAACCCCCAGCGGGTATTGGCAATTTTCGACTTGGCCAATCAAGTTTGCTCGATAACTTTAGTTCTAAGCTTAAAATTCGCTTTACTGAGATTTCGGGTTAGAATCATATTATGACAGCCCATATACACATTGTTTAGATTTATGTATAAATAATATTATGAATTAATATCTATATTTATTATACGCTTTTTATTAATGTAGTACATATTAATTTTGCATATTATCTAGCAACATGTTGCTGATACATTACGCAACATTTTGTGGAACGCGTTGCAAGCGACAAAATTAAAATGTTGCAATTTTATTTATGTAAATCTAATTGTTTTTATTTTTATGAAAATAAGGTTTTTAGAACATAAACTTGTAAAGAAAAGATTAAGATAAATCTTTCTGTGATTGTAAACACATTTAATTTGAAATACTATATAGAGGAATAATATAGACAACTTATCATAACTTATCCGGAGATTTTACTATCGCTTGGTTATTATACCCGTTAAAGGGTATACTAGATTCGTTGAAAAGTATGTAACAGGCAGAACGAAGCGTTTCCGACCATATAAAGTATATATATTCTTGATAAGGATCAATAGCCGAGTCGATCTGGCCATGTCCGTCTGTCCGTCCGTCTGTCCGTCCGTCTGTCCGTCCGTCTGTCCGTCCGTCTGTCCGTCAGTATGAACGTCGAGATCTCAGGAACTACAAAAGCTAGAAAGTTGAGATTAGGCATACAGACTCCAGGGACATAGACGCAGCGCAAGTTGGTCGAATCATGCTGCCACGCCCACTCTAACGCCCACAAACCGCCCAAAACTTCCACGCCCACACTTTTGAAAAATGTTTCAATATTTTTTCATTTTTTTATTTGTCTTGTAAGTTTCTATCGATTTGCCAAAAAACTTTTTGCCACGCCCACTCTAACGCCCTCAAACCGCCCAAAGCTGCCACGCCCGCACTTTTGCAAAATGTTTTGATATTTTTTCATTTTTGTATTAGTTTTGTAAATTTCTATCGATTTGCCAAAAAACTTTTTGCCACGCCCACTCTAACGCCCACAAACCGCCAAAAACTGTCAGTGTTGAAAACTCTCCTTTGCACTTCCACTAGCTAAGTAACGGGTATCAGATAGTCGGGGAACTCGACTATAGCGTTCTCTCTTGTTTTTGACATACAAGGGGGTCGGAGCATCGATAAGATTAAATTAAATTTAAGACCCCTGTGAGATTAGCACTGCCCCTCGAACGGTCATAAAGCGTGGATAGTATAGATGCAGGCGATTGCGATTACCTGCGATTAGCATAGACCAACGGGGACCGTTGTTTTGGGTCAGTTGGCACCATGATCTTGATCACCACACTCGTTTGTTTCTGCCTGGCTTCGGCCTTCAGCTATTTCAGGACCCGCCGGCAGAGATCGCTGATCAAAAATCTGAAGGGACCCTTCACCTGGCCGCTAATGGGAGCAATGCACAAGTTGCTATTCCTAACGCCAAAAAGTAAGTGCTACTGAGCTTAACATACACTTTCTTACAAAGGCGGGCAGATTTCTTTAAGCGCAGCACCGAATACCTTAGCAAATATGGATCCTTGAGTCGTTGTTGGGTCTTCCATCGCCTCTTCATTCCCCTGGCAGATCTGGAGCTCAGCAGACAGCTTCTGGAAAGTGACACCCACCTGGAGACGGGATATGAGCTGATGAAGGATTGGCTGGGAGGAGGTGTGCTCATGTGCCAGTCGAATCAATGGCAAAAGCGACATGCTCTTATAAGTGGTCTTTTTGACAAAAGGAAATTTGGGCAGTTGATGGATTTAAGTCGACAGCAGGCGAATCTATTGCAACAAAAATTGGTGGAAAGGGCCGATCAAAAGGTGTTCGATATCTGGGAAACTGTGAGTCCCATGGTTTTGGATCTAATAGTAATGATCACCTGCGGTGCCAAACCCAGTGAGGAGTATTCTAAGAATCTAGAAAGGTAATTAATAGTTGTTGCTTAACGCTCCTAACAATGTCATATTCATGAACTATTTCAGCTTATCGGAAATCTATAGAAAACGTTTTCTGAGTCTACAATCGGCAAACAGATTTAACTATTGGCTGAGTTCACCCTTTATGAGAAAACGTCAGAATCGATTGATAAAACGACTAAATGAGGAACACAAGAATCTCATGGTCAGTCACCAAAGTCAAAAGCAATTGAAAATTGTTTATGGTTTGGACATGTCTCAGTTAAGGCCAATGCCTATGAAGAATTATGAATGCCTTTTGCAAATTCTCGTGGAAAGTAAAGATCCCCAACTTACAACTGAAGAAATCTGTGGAGAGCTAAATACCAGTAATTATCTAGGCTATCTGCTCTGCAGTTCAGCTCTCTGTTTCTGCCTCGTCACGATTGCCAGAAATCCATCGGTTCAGCAAAGGTGTTTGGAGGAGTTAAATCTGGCACAGATCAAGGATCAAGGATGGGACCTGGAAAAGCTACCTTACCTGGAAGCTGTTCTGCAAGAAACTATGCGACTTTACCCACCACAGGTGATTGTTGGCAGGCAACTCAAGAAGGATTTTCCATACAGTGCGTATGAGTAATATATTTTTCTTTTTTAACATACTCGTCATAATTTGATTTCCAACAGCACACAGTATTGTGGGAGATGGAGATCTTCCTTTTGGTTCAGAGATCTATATTAATCTCTATGAACTACAGCGCAATGAGCATCGATATCCAAAAGCAAACCACTTTGTAGCGGAGCGATTTTTGGACACTCCTCCGGAACTCCTGAGCTTCAGTCTTGGTTCTCGCTGTTGTCCAGCGCGAAAGTTTAGTATGCAGCTACTAAAAACATTGTTGGCTCCTATTTTGGCCAACTTTGAACTGTTACCTTATGGCGATGAAGTGCGCTTGGATTTGCGACTTATAATGGGATCTTCAAATGGCTTTCAGCTGGCATTAAAGCCACGCGAAATAGTTGGAAACGCCATTTAATTTTCTTCTAATGTAATTTTGGTATAAAGATTTTAATTTTAAAACTATTGCTTAAACATATGAATATATCACAAAACCTTATGAACCCATTGTGTATTTTTACAACTTAAACTAGTTAGTAGTTAGTTACTAATTCGCTTTCGCATTCCCAGCTGAAAGCCCGTTTCCGAACGCAAAACGATGTTCACAACGCACTCAACCCTTTTGCCCATCGGCAGCAGTTCGTACTCCCTCACAATCTTGGCCAACATCATCTTCATCTCCAGCTGGGCGAACTTCTGACCAATGCAGTTCCTGGGTCCCGCACTAAATGGTATCATTCTAAATGGAGCCACGCGACTGCCATTCTCATGTCGTTCAGGGATGAACTCGTCCGGATTGGTAAAGGTCTCTGGCTGGCGATGTATACCAAAGATGCCGATTATAATCTCTGTGCCAGCTGGAAGCACTCCATCTCCATACACGGAATTCGCTAAAAAGAATTTAAAAACATATTAAATTAAGGACCGATTTGGAAACTATAAGGGATTAAGAAACCTACTGTACTTAAAGTCAGTCTGCAATTTACGCCCCACGATGGGCACTGGTGGATACATCCTCAGCGACTCCTTGATTACGCACTCCATGTACTTGAGCTCTCCGAGATCCCGAATGGTAACTGGTCTGCTCCGATCGGTGCCCAGTACCCTGAGGATCTCCTCCAGCATCTTTTCCTGCACCTCGGGATGCCTCGACAGCTCGTGCAGGCAGAAGGACAATGCACTGGTGGTGGTATCGTGACCCTCGAACATGAACGTGTCCACCTCCTCGCGAATCTCATCGTTGGTCAGTGGTCTGCCATCCACAGTGGCCATCAGCAGCACGTCAAGCAAGGCCATGCGCCGCTTGGAGCCCACATCCTCATCGCCAGTGGCCACCATAGCTCGGGATTGCTTCTGCTGATCCTCTAAAGCCTGACGACGCTGCTCGATCACCTTGATGGTGAATTCCTGCATCGTGCGGATGAGTTGCGTTTGGCGCCATTTCAGGTGAGGATGAGTGAGGGTGAAAAGTAGCTCCACCTGCAGATAAGCCGACATGAATCGCCAGCTAAGCAGAGCAGTGCATCTGTTCGGGATTAACAAATATGGCAATATATCTCATTAATTCATTTAGCATTTCATGGAGCACTTACTCATTGACTGCCTCAGCATATGGTGTACTCTCGTTGGCCTGGGCATATACTTTGGTGCCCATAGCTGTTTCGGCTATAATGTCCAATGCAGCGGCACAAATGCTCCGATAAACATCGAAGGTATCACCATTGGCCTTTTGCGCCAGTCTTTGAACGCAAATGTTCGATTGCTGATCGAAAACCTCGACGAACTGCTCGAGGATCGAGAAATGGAACGTGGGCGTGATGATCTTGCGGCGTTGGTGCCACACTTTCCCATCGCTGAGGAGCAATCCATTGCCCAGCCACTGGCCAAGTACTTTGTACACCGGATGCTTCACCAGATGCTCCTGACTACTCAGTAGCTGCTCATTCAACTCCGCATCGCCACTCAAAATCAGCAGGCGATTAAAGATCCAAACTCGTTGAAGGTATCCGAATTTCTGCACGTACTCTCGACCCACTTTTAAAAAAGCTGATAAATTGATATAAAATAAAATAAAATAAATCAATTAATATATATATAATGTACTTATATGAGTAGATCCAATATGCATTATATTTTTATTCTCTGCTCAGAAATTCTCATTGATAAGAAATCTTGTTAGCCATTGACCATTCATTAATAGCTTAGCGATAATATGTGAGATTCCTAAGTAATCTACGGCTAATGTTTGTTCAAATATTATTAGCTTAAGATTAAGTACTTCTCTTTTCAAATTGCATACTATTTTTAGTATTTGTACCAATAAACATTGGTGATAACATAAAGCCATTCAAAGTTGGCACAATTCAAGTGCATAAGTATTATTCGCTAGCTTAAGTAAAATGCTACTTTTATTCTAATTTGATGTATTTTATTGTTGATCTGGTTGTAAGAAAACCGGTTGACATCAAATTTATATTATTCACTAGCCGGTAGCGTGAAAATGTTGAAAAAAAAAACAACAGAAACCTCGTAATTTCTTATCAGTGTGTTAAAACAACAGCAGTCACGAACAGCTTTTCAGTTTTCATTTATGTAATGAAAACAGTAATACATATGTGACATACATATTACAATACACTTAAAAAGCATCCAAATAAATCAGAAAAAAACTTTGTGAAGTTCAAGGTTTGTAAATCTATTTCTGAGAATTACAAGCTTATTACCTGCTCTTCTTAAATTGGTTTACATACTTGCTAAGGAGCAATAAAATATAATAACTCTATTGATTTTATTGTTTCTAAATATGAAATATTTAAATCTTTTAGTATACAAATTACAACTCTGATTTCAGGCGAATATTCTATATTCTACCCCTTTTGAAAGCTAATGTATACCTTTTTGTTACCAGCTACTTACTTTTTGGGCTCAACCGGAGAATCAGATGAAGGGCGCCAATGAGCGGTGGGCATATGGGACCCGGCAAGTTGGCCACTTTGCGCCGACGATCGGCCTGGCCAAGATGGATGATCCAGCCGGCGCCACAGAGCAGCACAACCAGCAGAAACAGCAGCATGTTTCACTCTGAATCGCCAACCAAGCCGAACGATTCCGGCGATCCGAGAGCGAAGTGCCTATAGTATATCTAATCGGAGTAGGACTCATGTGTAACTCAAAGTGCAGTTGGCTGCGAAGCTTGATTGCGATAATTGCGCTAATCTGCGCACACTACTTGATGTCGCTAAGAGTGAGTGGCTTTATTGAGTACGAGTACTTGCATTTGTAGTAATTATTGCCAGCCCCTGGACAAGATAACGAGAAGCCCCTGCCGGCCATTGACATCCCGCCCCTGGGTGATAAAGTGTATTTTTCTTCTTTTTTTTCAAGTAATTTCCGTTAGAGACATTCGTGCGGAAATTAAAACATTTGACCCAACTCCCGCGCAGAAAGTGCATGAATGGCTAGATGGACAGATAGATGGCTGGGCGACGACTCGTCAGCTGGCCAAGAGCTGCCCTGCGAAAAAACTAATTAACAGCGACTTCCTGGGCCAGGCAACTTTGACTTTGTAATGGCATTTTATTATTTTAAATACTCACCATATCCACAATATCCAGCAGAACGAGTGCGCAAACATGCAAGGCGGAACAAGGCGTGTGTGGGAAAAGTGTTTTTAATTGTAGACAGTGAATGTGAATTTTCAATTTTCACAATTTTCACAATGACTGTTATAAATAAAATACTTGGATATATCTCGCCTTCGTTGCATTTCGGTTGGTCCGCGCGCACAGAAAGATTTTTCGCATTAATTTTGCATATTAAAAATGCAATTTGTTGCGTTAATTGCAGCATGTGAAATGTATCGGACAATGCAAGTGATATGCGGATTCCCCCACCCGAAAAACGAAAACTCTGCCCTCTTCCACGCCAGCGAAGCAGCCAAGTCACGTTGATAGCAAGTGCAAACAAGCGGACAACGAGGCGTATGCGTAATGCCAGTGCGTCAAGTACGGGTTTTCCCCGCTGGATATTAAAAATATTTTAAAGAGCGCAAGGAGGAAAGTGTTTTTTAGTGAAATGCCTGATAATTAAGAAGAAAAGAGCGTTTATATGGCAATGGGCGTTTTCCATTTGCGTACAAAATATTTATTGTTTTTATATTTAACTTGGTTTTTATAAAACAAATCTACTTAGTTACAGCTAGATAACGAAAGAAGACTATATACAAGATATAGTTTATCAATAAAAGCTTTAGATAACTTTGGTTATGTTTTCTTCTATAGGCAGTTTGGCTTACAAAGACTTAGAGCTAAAAACGTTTAGTTAAAAACGTTGGTCATATATATGAACAAAATGCAAACCAGTGAACTAAAGCCCCGAATCCGTGATGCTGCGTTTTTGGGAGGCTCAACCATTTGCTTATAGGCAATCACCCTGGATGGAGGATATATCTCAATGGCCTTCTCGGCAAACGCTCTAATGCCCGTCCAGGACTCTTCAGCCAGATGACGAATATCTCTGGCCGGCGGAAAGAACTTGTACTCCACCTGATCCTGTCCCACTCCCGACATCTCGAACACAAAGGAAAGTGGGAATCCCGCGAGCAGTGCGTAATCCATGCTGGTGCCACCAAATGTTCCATCATATTTAGCATATTGCCACGTCTTTATAAAGGTGCCCGTACTTTGCCTAATTCGATCAGCGACAAACCTTCCGATTTCATCGTGCTCCTTTTGGTTTGACACTGGTGCGCTACATAAAATGTAATGTAAATGTAAGTGAATTATAAATTATTAGGCATTTGTTTGCAACTTACGTATTGTAGACCCAAGGATAGAAGACCGATCGGTTTGCCGTGTGCAGTGAGAGATACATTACCGCCCGTTGGCTGTCCACCAGGATGTGCATTATGTCGCGCACCGTACGTGCCTCCACCTCCGAGAATGGTGCACTGCCAGCGTAGTTCTCATCACAGGGATCCTCCAGCTGCGAAAAGCCCACCTTCCAGTCAACTGCAAAGTTTCTGTTGAGATTGGTGCCAAAGCAGTTGCCTCCATTCGGTGTCCTCGTATTTCGCCAGTAGCGATCGGTATTGCGTGAATACACGTAGCCATCTGGATTCGCCAGTGGCATTATGTGCCAATCGAAGTCAGTCAAAAGATCGGAATTTTCCTCAAATTCCACCACCAGTTTGTGGATGGTGAGGAGGGCGGCGGCGGGAGTCATCCACTCGCGCGAATGGAGGGCAGCATCCAAGAAGATCACCCTCTTTCCCGGTCGTCCATCTCCGTTGGTTATCATCGCCACTTTCAGTACTCGCTTCTCGTAGGTGCGACCCACATTCTGTAGTGTCACTCGACTACTGTATGACCGAGCCAGCTGATCCAGGTACTCCATGATTCCATCGTAGCTGAGGTAGTTGTCCAGTTGCAGCTTAACTGCTCTTCGTCGGCGGACCACCCTTGTCTCCGCCAGCGGATTCACAATCGCCGCTAGAACGACGATCCCACACAGAATTCTCCACATGCTGCCGGAGAGCCGAAGTGCCGGGAACTAACTCTGAGCATTCCAAGCTCGATTAATATATACATGGGTTTGAGAGATATGGTATGAAAGGGCTTTTATCGTGACCACGAATATACAATACCCTCATTTGTTACTATTCCCAAACACCCATTTTTTACTTAACGACCCAAATTATGTGAGAAATGTGTTCATGTTTTGTGTATGATTTATACAATTCTTGAAATTTCGGAAATTTTTATAAATCACAACCAACAAATGTATTCTCTCTTTCTTGGGAACAGACTCTCTTTAAATGCATATATAGCCCACATATTTCATGTTGAAAACATATTTGAACAAATTTTCGAGTAGCACGCAAAACTTACGTCATTCAATACTCAAACAGGTTTGTATTAGAAATCCATTGAATGCTATTCTATAAACAAAGAGAATAGGAAGCACATTCTCTTAACTTTTTATCTCTTTACTAAAGAATACACTGATCTATAAACAACACACGAAAGAATTGTGCTGAATAATACAACTGTAGTATGTGTTTTTACATGCGCATATTCCCTTTAAAAGATTATTAATCGGGTGCGCTATTCGTCAACTTTTATTAATTAAAGGGCAAATAATTATACTTGGTTAATTCCAATGCAAAAATGCGATAACTGGACACGAAATAAAACTATGTTATTAACAAATATTTTATAACCTTTGGCTAGGACCACTCAAATTGACTTAATATCTGTTGGCAGCAAGAAAAGAATGCAGATGATGAGGAAAGTTTTCGCCATGACTCTATCTTGCTGTGCGGCTTTGCCATTTTGCGGTTTAAAGGGCCATTAAAAAATGTAATTATGTTGATAAATACGTCTTACTGGGCATTTTGCATTTTTTTTATTTTTCGCCAACTTTTCTTTGGCCAATGTCCTGGCTGTGGAAAGTGGGAAAACTTTTAGCCGCAACAGCTAAATAAAAACAACAACTAACGGCTCGGCCTTTCTTCGTCTCCTTTTGCATTTTGTTAGCTGTTTCAACTTTTCAGCCAACAAATTTACTAGCCCTGGTCGGGCAAATATTTTATCATTGCGCCTTTTAGCACTCAAGTGGCGGACAGAAGTGCTGGCTGCAAAGGGGGGAGTGGCAGGAGGTCCTGCAGGATGTCGGACTAAGCGCAGTTTATGGCTTCATTTTTTGCCAATTTTGTGCCTTTTGCTCGGTTTTTCAATTCGCAAGTTTTTGCTCCAGAAGTTGCTGGCCCTGTTCTGGTAATCATTTTGGCCATTACTTTGATGACCAGCTAATGAAGCTATCATTTAAAGAAGCTGTGAGAAAAGGAAGTGCACACAAATTGGTTATTGACTCCGGGCATTCATAAGTTTTCGATTTGCCCTCCGGCTGCGTATGGAGTTTTTCCTTTTGCTTTACAAAATTAATGAGCCTGCAAAAATCTGATTTCAATTTCCCGATTACAGTTGTCAATGTGCATAATTTACGAGGATGGGCAGAATCTTATTAGTTCATAAGCTACGCCACTCGATACTCCTTCGCCCTTTCAAACTTTCAAATGCTCCTGGCTCCTTGGGTTGCCATCATTCCAGTCACGTAGCTTCCATGTCCGATTTTTAAGTTTGCGCTGCACAAATCACGTAACCCCCCAGCATCCTTCTGTCCAGGATCCAAGGATCACGGAGTGGTGTAAGGACCAGAGCTAATGTCCTACTTGGGGCTATTTGTTGGGTGCACTTTGTGTTGATTTTTATGATTTGTTTACGCTGCCATCGAACGTGAGTGATAAACTGGGAGTAAGCTTCTTGCAGGACAAGAAAACCATGGCAAATGGAGTGCACATGATGCAAATATGGTTATGCAGGCAGATTATACAGCAAACTGTCAATGAAACAGATGCTGTGTTTTACTTTAACAAGCTCACAAAACAATACTTATTAAAAACCATTAATGACTTTAATTCAACAATTTATTTAACAAGCATACACAAGCTACAATGCATAACCTTAACTTAAGTAATGAGCACCTAAAATCCGTAGTGGGTACCAAAGCCATCGAAGCTCATATGGGACACGCTCTCCGCCGGAGAATATTGGATGACAGCGGGTTGCTGGCTGTAGTGGGCGCTCTGCTGGTACACAGAGGGTGTCTCCACATGACCAGGTTGGTGGTAGCTCTGCACCTGAGCGGGCTGATGGTAAACCGATGGAGTCTGAACATGGGCAGTCTGGTGGTAAACCGATGGAGCCTCTACATGAGCAGCCTGATGGTAAACCGATGGAGTCTGGACATGGGCAGCCTGGTGGTAAACCGATGGAGTCTCTACATGAGCAGCCTGATGGTAAACGGGCGATGCCTGGGTAAACAGCTGGGTAGGTTCCTGATGAGCCTGTTGGGCGTAGACCGGAGCTGGAAGCGAGACTGGAACTGGAGCTGGGGCATAGCTGAAGGTCTTGGCCACCGCCGGCTGATAGACATTGTTGCTGATCCGGGTGTCCTGCTTGTGGACCTGCGAGTAGGGCGTGGCCAGCGACTTGGCGTAGTGCGAGACGGTGCCATCGAAGCTCCTGACGACATTCTGCTGGGTGTGGGCCACCGCGTGCTCATCGCCAGCATAGCTGATGGTCGGCTGGGCAATCAAACCCGCCCAGGTGGGTGCCAGGAGTAGAAGCAGGCTGGAGGCAACGCTGAGGAACTGGAAGTAAGCCATGTCGATTGAGGCAATGGGAACAACTGTGCTGGATAAGTCTGTGGTTGGGCCATATATAGAAGACCTGACCAGCGCAATGAACAGCGCTGACCAATTACTCATAATCGGGCGCAGTGGTCGTTTCAACTCGTTTCGGCTTTGCCGGCTGGCTTTGCGTGACTTTCAGAAATCCATTTCTCTATCCCTCGATCGTGGCAAATCAATTTACAATTGCCCAGCTCTCCGAGTGACAGCCACAAAAGATGGTGGGCTTGGGGGTGAGCCTATCAGCCGGAGAAGGCGATGGAGAAGGGCGTGTCGTCGACCTAGTTTCATGGAGCCCAAGACTTTGGGCCCATAGACATTGCATAATGCCCGGAATAAGGTAAGGTCTGTGCACTTGCCGCACTTGCTCCACATAACGCGGTGATGGCAACTTACAATTGTCCGCTGAAGGGCCATCAAGTGGCCCAAACATATTGCGGCCAGCGCGATTTATTGCCCATCGGAGATGCATTAACGCCGCTGCCAAATGGTTAATGCATTTCAGTTCCAACCGCTCTTGAAGCATCTCAATCTGAGAGTTACGTTTCCACATGAAGATATGCAGGTTTATGTGGATACTTGTATCTTCAACCATTCGAAGTGGCAATCGTTGTGGCAAATGAACCATCAATGATAAGTATTAAGTTGTATTCAGTTGTACCATCAATTATGTATATTTATACTAGTAACCGTTTCTTTTCGCTTTAATTTTGCAAGTATGAATATGGAATATTTGAATAAGACCAATATTTTAATAAGAACTATCTTTAATAGAGGAATTGCAGTATGAATTTAGTGCTAGCTTAGACACATTCTAATTAGAATCGACAATTGGAACATTAAATGTTCCATTGCATTTCGATCGAACTGCATACCACTTCCGCTTTTAACTTAGTTCCCTGTTTCCGTTTCCGTTTCTGTTTCAGTTTCTCCCTCAATGGAGCGACACTCCACTCTAGTTGAAGTTGCCTCAATGATGCGATGCCTCTCTTTGATTCTTTGGATGGCCCGTGAAATCGTTCAGCTCACAATTGAGTCATAATGCAATTGGCAAACGTCAAGCAAATGTTGTTAGCTTGCCAAACGAGATGGAGAATGGGAAGATGGATGGATGGAATCGATGAAATGGATGGAGAGACCGGATATCCGGTGGGCAAGTGTTGGGGACATTGTTGCCCTCAAGAGCGGAGAAGAGTGGAGAACTTTTGCGCAATGAAAATGACACACACTGGCAAATAGCGTCAACATCTCGGCGCCAAATGTGATTACGGTAACAGCGATTGCTGACCAACTTGAGAAAGTCACCTTTGTTGGTCCCACTCGATACACATATCTTTATTGTGCGGATTATGGAGGGGCGGAGAGGCGGAGAGGCGAAGAGTGTGTGCTTGTGTGTCCATTATGGTCCTTATGAAATTCGGCACATAAATTGTATTATTGCATTTATGCTTGATTTTATTTCGCAGCCCAACTTTCGACTCTGCTTTTCTTTGCTGATTGTGTTTGAGTGTTGAATTGGCTTTCGCATTACTGGTTCTTTTTCTTTCTTTTTTTCCCCTTTTTGGATTTTCGTTTTGGCCTTAAGTGGATTCGTCTTCGTTTACGTCTGCATTGTCGTCTGAACTGAACTTAACGTTTTATTGAACCGACAGGAATCACATGTGAGTGCTTACATTTCAACGGTTTCCTTTGCCATTTCAACTCGTGCGCCAACGCAATTTGAACTTCAATTAGCTGCATTTGGCCATGGCTAATAAACGCCGCCTTCGTCTTCGCTCCTCGTGCTGATATACAATTACAAATGACGCGTCAGGGCCAGGCCGAAAGTCAATTACCAGCGAGCACGGTGGGAAATGGTTCTCATCTCTTACCTATTTTGGATGAAAAAAAATATTACGAGTTTTTGTAGACTTAGGGAAATTAAATACAAATTGTAAGAACAATGCTGCCTTTAGGAATGATATATAATAAGTTATCCATGAAACACAATACACATAGCTGCTTGTACTATTAGGTATACAATAGCTCAACACTTATTCTGATAAGCAATGTAGAATTTTTCTCTGTGCACTCGAAGCGAAAAGAAGGAAAAGTAGCATAAAAGCCCGCGCCTCGTTGGCTAATTGGAATTGAAACATAAATTAAGCGTCCAATTTGGAGGCGAAGACGGCAGAATGCAACAAAAACTTTACGACTTCTTCACTTTGGCCAATTGCGAGTTCGACTTCCGCATTCACATGCCGTTCTGCACTTTTACGTTTTGTCGTAATCCCCGCCAATTACTAACCCTCCACCCACCTACATATATATGTAACTCTTCACCTTCGTCGGCCAAGTTTTGTTGCTCTAACCGCTGGTGTTGCATCCACATTGACAGCTTAGATTAAGTGCTGACTATAAATTGGCACGGTTAGTTGGCTGTTCTATTTATGAGGCCAGTGCAGTTGCCATTTGCCAGGTAGAAATTACTTACTGGCAGTTACAAGTGGTCAACGAAAGTTCTTTTCTTCTCGTCCTAGTTATTGTTCATATGTTCTGTGGGTTAATTAACCTTGCTTTGTTGAAAGATATAGTATTCCTTCCTAAATATGTATATCCCATTTTTATAAAAATTCTGCACTATAATATTAATCACACAACTCCTTTGAATTGGAAATAGTGGCACATGGGTTAAGTTCGGTCGTGAATGCTGAAGTTCCTTGGTGTTATATTGCCAATCAGCGGCGGAAACAAAAACCCACACCACCTCACCCCACACCACTCGCACACCACCCACTCGCAGACCAAGGCCAGTCTCATTTTGCCCCACCGAATGCTCCTTGGCCATCCGTACTTTATGGCACAAAGGGGACTTGGCTTCAATTTTCTTTATATTACAGCTTGATTTAATTTGACGTGAGACTTGCTCTGGGGCCCTGTTCTTGACCAGACCGAAATTAGAAATGTAGTCATGCAGTGCCAAACTCGCACTTCAATCTGATTCAGATTGTGATTCTGAAGCTGAAGTGAAACGATTACAGGTTACACGTTTGGGGAAATTCAAATGTTGCATAATGAAAATATGAACAATTGGAAAAAGCAAATGTCATTTGCCAGCTGCCAGGAGCAGCGACTCAAGGGTGGCTGATCTGCCCGATTGATATAATTTCATTAGGCGACCTTTCCCTCCCCCAACCCACAAAGAAAACATTTTCAATGTAGTGCCACGCCCACCGCCGACCACCACCCACCCACTGTGACAGGAAAAACTTTTGGTGCAAAACGAGGAATAAAAAAGTAACGGAAAGCGTTAGCTTAATAACAAATGGAAAGCGGAAAACGAGAGGGCAGTGCTGGTGGAAAAAAATTGGAATGATAATGAAAATGAAAATGCATAAACAGAAATCGTTGACAAGGCGGTGGGCGGATTGTACTGGGCGCTTAGATGAGGGACGGCTGTGTGGAAAACTCATTAAAACTTTTCACAGCCCATTTAAAAGCAATTTGTAAATTGTAAAACTTGCACTTGGCCCGCGCAAAGTCGGTGAAAAACGGTAATAATTATTATTTATACTTTCACGCCCAGCATAATCCATATTTTTAGCGAAATGTAGGCTGAGCTGAGTTTTAATGCAATTAACTGTTCGTAGTTTGTACATTAAATTTTCTTAAAAATACTAAACTGAACCTGTCTTTAAACATATTCTTATTTGTAGTCAAATTTTATAACAAGATCTGAAGTAAAACCGGGAAATAAGCTAAAAAACTTTTTGTTAGAATATTTAAATGCGAGTATTATAATTAATCATTCAATTGCTTGCTAAAGAAACACAGAAAAAAATCCTTAAAAGGAATGGTGCGCTCAGCAATCTGCCACTGCCCATTTCCGTGGCATCTTTTCAGTGCGGAAAATAAGGGCTCGTCGCAATCACTTTGAGCCCGTGGAAAGGCTCACAATCGCAGACATTAAATCAAATTTCCGCACAATTCCGGCAAGGGGTATGCGAAAAATTGTGTTAGCTGCGGTTGGCTTTTCTCCGGCAGCCTTCTGCTTATTTTACTTCCACCTAACCGATGCCACAGCGCCACTTAAATATTCAAAGCGAAAAGTTGCCCTACACCTTTGCGTCTTGGCTGACTTTCCCCAGTTTCCCCAGTTTCCCCAGTTTTTCGTGTTTTCTTTTCTTTATTATTCAAACGCCGCTTTTCATGTGCAGTGCCGAAAAATTCCCACAGGATGCAGTCAAAGGCAGTGGGTTGATTAAGGGTTGGGAGGGGTTAGGGGTGAAAAGGTCGGTGGGTGAATTGTATTTCACATGTGCAGTTCTTTAAACGTTTTTATAGCGCTCATCTCGCAGCGCCCCACATGTAAGCCAGAGTCTAGTCAATTCTCAGGAGACATTCTACCTTTCTGTTAACTTTGAGCAGCAAAGAATGCTTAAAAACTATAAAAATAATATAGATTTATATATTTCGTACAAATTCAAAAGAACCGCCCAAGTTGCCCTTAGTGTTGCCAGACTAGAAGAAAAGGTCGCTCGGTTTGAGTCTAAGCTAACTGTGTGGCTTGTGACTTCGAAATAAATTTAGGACCTTTTCTGCACTACCTACTGAGCTGTCAGCTTAACTATTTTGTAGTCAAAGCGAGCTCCCATATTTTAAACTTCACTCTAAAAGTTTTTATTTATCTTCCTGTACTTAGTTATTTTAATCAATAATATAATCAATAAGATATAATAAATAATATTATTCCCAACCACTCCACATCGAACATAAGTGAACGCTTTATTTTAGCTTTTAAACCGCTCTCTGCAACTACAAGCTAATCTAGCTATTTGCAACATGGCATTTGGCTACACTTTCGCTGCGAGAGTTGGCAACACTGCCACACTGTCAAATTCCAGTAATTATTCTCCTCTACTGCTGTTGTTGAATTGCAAAGTCGTTCGGCGCTTTAGCATAGAAGCCCAGCAAATATTTGCCCGATCCGAAAGCAGCCGGAGATCAGTGAAAAGATATACGTATTTACCGCTAGTTGTGCAGTACGAAAACGTGTCCGGAAAAGCCAAAGGCCAGCGACAGCGAGTGCGAGTGCGAGCGAGAGAGCAGGTGACAGCGACACCGACTAGATACCCCGCTCCCCACCCCTCCGCCAACAAACCCTTTTCGACTGTTTTTTTGCACGGCACGGGAAAAACCGAAAGAAAAACGAGATTTTCAATTGATTTGCGACGCAGTCCGGCCGGAAAATGCTCATAAACCTTAAGGTGAAGACCTTAGATGCGCGCACCCACGAATTCAGCATCGACAATGAGGTAATGTTTTGAGGTTGTGTGTCCAGGTCTAGAGGCTTCTATATATCCATGTACCCCGCCCATTTCCAGCTCACCATCCGCCAGTTCAAGGACCAAATAGCCGAGAAGACAAACATTGCGGCGGAGAACCAGCGTATCATCTACCAGGGTCGCGTTCTGGCCGATGATAAGCAGGTGAAGGAATACGGTGAGTCATGCTCCTGGGAGCACCCCCATATATATATACATATCTACCACTTGTATCTAATACATCTCTGTGCTCATGCAGATGTGGATGGCAAGGTGCTCCATGTGGCCGAACGACCACCGTTCTCGCAGCGCGGTGCCAACGCCCGGAACAATGATGAACCCATGCGCACCTTCCGCAATGTGGCACGTCCTCCGCCGCCGGGAATGCGCACCTCTCCGTATTTCCGCGCCCTCGACGGCATGCTAGTGGGCACCATGGCCATACCCGTTAACAATGGTCCAGTAGCAGGGGTAAGCCATTGGTTTAAACGATATTTCAACACCCTTATTAAAACGCATCTTAGCAGACTCGTCCTCCACCAAATCGTTATCCCAACTCCTCGTCCTTCTGCATTAACCGCATCACTGTGGCCCTGCACATGATCGATTGCGCCGACAATATAGCAGCCTATCTGGAAAATCCAGCCGTTGGTCTAAACAATCAATCGCTGGACATCCTGCAGCGTGGTCGCTGGTCCATGGAGTCCACTGTCGTGGAAGTGGGTGTCTCCTCGACCGATCTGCCGCGCAACAATAACATCATCGATATGGTCCAAGATGCTGTGACCGCCGCTCTCTCGCGTACTGGCGCCCGCAACTATACGGTGGTGCAGCTGCCCACAGTTTATACCAACGAGAATGGCGAGACCAGCCAGCAGAGGACTGGCGAAGCTGGAACAAGCGAAGGAGCAGCCAGCGGAGCTGCAAGCAATGCTAGTGGTGAAACCACAGCGGCCACTGTGATTATCGAGGATGTTATCGAAACGGACGACGAAGCTGCCGATGGAGCATCGGATCGTTCCGTCACGCCAACACCAGAGCCGGAGCCGGAGGGAGCAGTTGGTGGCCAGCCGGCCACTGCAGCAGAGACTCCCACATCCTCGGCTGGATCAGCAAATGACGCGGCTGCAGAAGGAGCCCACAACTCGGGACCCAGGCGCCGTACGCGTCCGCAGGTGTTGGCCCAAGTTATTCAGCACTATCGTGGCGTACAGGCTCGCTTGGCGCCTTTTGTAGATCGGTACTACGAGATTCTTCAGAACGATCCCACTTTCGAGGAGAGTGTAAGTCAATTAGCCGTGCCCCTATTGGCCTACTAGCAAATATGAAACATTTCATTTCTTTTTTAGGACACCTCTGGACGCGAGAACGCGCAGCGAATCTTTGATCGCGTTTCGGAGGCCTTCCACTACCTTTCGCACGCCCAGCACGCTATATCCGATTTAATGCTTGATCTGTCGCAGCCAGGACCACGTGTGCTCACCTGCCGACCCATTCTCGTTGAGCAGAGCGGCTACATACGCTCCAATAACATTTTCACGCCCAACTTCTTGGCACCGGCCTCGGGTCTCCTCAACGAGCCTTTCCGCAATAGAGCACCTGGTACTGCCTCTGCAGCTGGCACGCAAACGCCGAACACCGCAGGCACTCCAACTGCTGTGGCACCGCCGCAGGCTGCCAATTTGCAGGCGGCCACCGATGCCAGCCGCAGTGCAGCGGCCATGGCGGAGATCGCCAGTCGAGCTGCTGGAGCCGCTGCGGAAATGGCTGCTGGAGCTGCTAGTGCGGCTGCCGCTGCTGCTCGCGATTTGTCCAGCGATCAAGTGGAGGATCCCGTCGACGAACCTATGGTGGCGCCAAATGCTGCAGGTGCCGCAACACCTGCACAACAGCAGCAGCGTCTCGAAATGGGTAAGCCACTGCTTCCAAATGTTGTTACCAGATGCAGATGTGCAAAATCAGATTCGTTTCGATTTCATAGTCTTTGCAAGGAACTAGTGTCTGCTTAAGTACTGAATCCATATATACCCGTATTATTTGTTGACAATATTCTAGATCACGATCAAGATCAAGATCAAAGCGAAACTCCCGAACGAGAAAACCGACCAGTGCCTAGGCTGCGTGTCTATGTGCCAGTGACCCTGCCACCGCGCAGTATGTTTGATTGTTCGGTTGAATCCAATGCAGCAGTCACGGCAGACTAACCATAATCTCAACGGCTTACTAACTGCATCCCCTGTTTGGTTCCACTTTCACTTTGCTAGTTTGTTTCTTTTACTGACCAGGCCCTAAGCAGATTAACCCTTGCTATTATCTCATGCTGTAACGAGCTGTTACTAACTCCTGCTGCTTTACAGATACCCAAATGGAAATGGCTCGCATTATTCAGGCAATGGTCAATGGTCAGCGGCCGAACGATGTTCATGTGGAATTCAATGCCCCCAACGTCATGTCGATTAACCTACCGGTGCATGTGATGACGACAGTGCGACAGGCTCCGGCACCTGGATCAAACGAAACAGCAGAACCTTCTGCGTCCGAATCCTCCCCTGAAAGTACGCCTGCAACGGCCACTGCAGAGTCTCCAAATGCAGCATCAACATCAAGTGGAACACGCAGTGGCGATCAGAGGGCCAATACCTTGCCCACCACGTCCACGCAAACGCGTTCGACATCAAGGCCACAGATTCAGATTGGCGGCAACAACAACTGGGGCGGACGCATTGCTCCCACACACACGGCATTCGACCGCTTCCTGCCTTGCAACAGTCATCACATTCGGGAACCCGAACAGCTGCTCCAAAACAACAATACCAATCGCAGCACCTCTACAGCAGCAGCAGGAGGAGCCACCGTTCTATCGCCCACAGCCGCTGCCGTAACTCGTCCTGGTGAGTACTGTTCCCATTCAGGGGAAGCTATCAAACATTACTTTATGTCCACGACCCCCGCCACGACCCACTTCGCACTCCAATCCATTTCATGCGCACACTCACCAACCAGAGATGGAAAGCACAGTCTCCCAAAAAAAACCAGTCAAGTCAGGGCGTGATCAATCTTTTGCAGAAGCCTTGAATTCAATAATTCAATGAAATTGTTTTGGTTTCATAAACTTAATATTAATTTCTATGAAATTTCTACTAAGTTTAACAGAAACCTGATTTAGTTTAGAACTATTTGCTTTCTCGACTGCCGACTGGGCTGCCATCTCTGACATTAATTTCCATTTTATGCATGTCATCATCTAGTCACCACTGGTCGCATCCAGCGCGGCAGTAACACGTTCCGCCCAATGTGGTCGTCGCGTCGCCAGCGACCAGCCAGCGAGCAACTAAACAGCCTGCGACCGGCAGCCTGGGCGCAGGCGCAGACCCAAACCACTCATGTTCAAGCCGCCCACGTTGGTGCTGGCAGCACCAATGGGCCCGGAGTCGGAGCCGGGGCCGGAGCCGGAAGAGTGCGGCCCACGGGAGGATCGCCCATCAATCGCGATCGGCTGGCGGCTCGAACGGCCCACGTTGGCGGTGGCAGCACCAACGGAGGCTTGCCCTCTGGCCGGCGGGGGCGACTACAGGCCGCCACCAGCCGCCTGTCACGACAATTTCCCACCCTACTCGCTAATTTTTTGCTTAATAATCTGAGAAATAATGCGCCAACAGCTTCGGTAGGCAGCGCAGTCGCCGCCGAGGGAGGTTCGGCCGCCTCATCATCATCAGGAGCACCTGCCCCAATTGCTGCTACCACACCAGCTGGTCCACCGCAAACTGTTGTGCCGACATCCACACCCACTCCTGCCGGCGGAGATTCGAACAACCTGCGTTCGCAGCTGCGCAGCTTCCTCAACGACAGCCTGTTTGTCGGCGTGCCCATCAACGAGCAGACCATCCCAGGGGCCATTGGTCGCGCACTTGAATGGTTCGCGGAGAGCCTGGTCTACTTGCCGCAATACGAGCGGCCGGAGTACAACTCCCGCGACTCGGTGTGCAACATCCTGCGTGTCAGCCTCCGTCTGATCATCGAGCTTTGTAATGGAGCTCCGGGCGGCGCTGATGGTGCTCAGTTCGAGCAAAGTCTCAAAAAGATCTGTGACCAGTTCCGCAAGCGCCTCTACAGCGTTCTCTTCTTGTGTCTTGGAAGCGCGAACGCGGAGCTCTACTGGCGCCAGCTAATGCGCCTGCTTTGCACACCAATGCGATCCAGTAAGTTCACACCAAATGTGCTCGTATGTAACCTTGCTAACTGAATATTTATATTGCAGACTTCCGCAACGAAGCCCTGCAGTTCTTGTGCATCTACATAGACCCCACGATTCCTGCCCAGACTGACACAGCAGATGCCCAGCAGTTCCTGGTCCTGCGCAGCGTTCAAGCAGCTCCTCCAACAGCTGCCGACGAAGTAGGTTTCCCAACTTTTCTTGCTGCCCAGAAACTCATGCACTAATAGCCATTCGTGGCACCGCCGCCTTTTGCTCTCAACCCACAGCAGCAGCAGCAGCAGCCGCAAGAGCAATCTCTGGATACGGATGTTGAGATGGCTGAAGTGGCCGCCAGCAGCAGCAGCAGCAGTTCACCGGCAGCCGACCTACCCGTAGTGATTGTGGGCTCAGAGCCCTGGCACATGAGTTTCCCCAATGATTGGTTGCCAGTGATAACGCGCGATCTACAGACCCAGGCAGAGGTGGGTTATTTCGTTAAACTTTCTGAACCACACTAATAGAATACTATGTCTCCACTTATGTATCCTGCAGCAGAGTCGTCCTCAGCCGCCGTTCTCGGATGCCTACATCTCGGGCATGTCCGCCAAGCGGCGCAAGATAATTCAGTCGGAAAAGCCGACGGCCAGCGTGGAGTGTCTCATTGCGAACGGAGTGCAGAGGGCTATCCAAAGCGCCGGTTTGGGTGGAACCAGTGGAAGCGCCTCAAGTTCGTCGATCAGTATGGATACCGTAATCGGTTCCATTGCTCACGACTCCACCGTTCAGGCTGCCTACACGGATGCGGTGCGGAATAGTTTAAAAGAGCGTATCAAGCAGGATGCGGATTTCAAGTCCAGCAAGTATCCACAGATCGCCAAGTTCGCCGAGCAAAAGTAGGGGGCAGTTGCAGCGGCCACCTTGTGCTTGTTGTATATTTTACTTTAATGAACTGTATTTAATTTACTTAATGGCTAAGTTCTGTTTAAATCGAGAAGACGACGAAGTTTGCGACAACACCAACACACGGAGTGGACCCTTAGCAAATGCTTCAAACTATTTAGACTAATAATATCCAACTGATATTTATCCACACCCACACACACACGATGGTTCAAGACACAGAGCCCAATCAAAAACGATTTTTGCGTTGCATGAATGAGCAAAATAAACACACATATTTACCGAAAGAATGGCGATTGGAATCGGATTAAATGGACTTGGATGTGGGACCACACACCGAGCGGAATGCTTTCAATTGTCCCAAATGGCGGTGGCGTCCCCGCGTCGCATGACGTGTTGCAAAAGCAGACCAGACCCGTGACGACAGCCAAATTCCGAATTCCAGCCAAGTACATATTTTGGCCGGCGCCAAATCGCCATTGACGTGAGCCGATGGCACATGATTGCTGGACTGGACGGCCGATGACGACCAAGCCGGAATGTGCAGATCCATTCAAGTGGATAAGCCATCAGCAGAAGCATTCCCGGAGGCATGTCCACACCAAGCCATCGGGCCAGCATTCGAAAGCATACCACCACGCACCATCCAATTTCATCGTCATCGAATTCCGAAGCCTACGCTACTCTTGTTATTGTTGTCGCCTGCAATCGAAACACGAAAATGTGTCACATAAAAATGTTGAGAATATTTATGTGCAAAAAAAAAAAAAAAGAGAAATCAACACAAATACCAAGAAGCCGTAAAGAAAAGAAAACATATGAATAAATAATAATTATAAATATTCGCCGCTTTTCTTTAAATATTTACTCGAAATGATTGGGCGCTAAATATAGATTGCTACGTAATCGAAGTATATTTTTGTACCTACAGTTATTGATTACAGTGCGGTTCAGCACTGTAACACCACAATTCGCATGTGTCAAGGTCGGCAGTTGCATTGCCAAAGAATTTAACATTCTTCGTTTTTCCAAACTAGAATTTATTTTTCATCTGCATCTTTTATATTAATGGAAACTCTTTTGACTTGATTCCTAAGAATTAATGTTGATTTGCATATTCAATCTTTAAAATCGTGCCAATTTTTAACACGTGAAACACGTTACAAAAAACTATAAAAAATGATTTAAGAAAAATCTGTTTCAGAGGCAAAGTGTTTCGAGATATATCCTAGTTGGTAATTAGATAAGAAATATCCTATAAATCAAAAACTGTGTTCCTCGTTTTACGTTTACAATTTGGCTGGAAAAATTAAATTTTTTTTTTTATTGCAACATTGTTGGATTGATAGAATAATAACCGGCACCATGACTTAAATACAAATCCCCTTAAATGAATGAGCCCGGCTGTATGTAAGTAATTAAGTTAATCTCTCAGACGGCCCTAAACATAACATAATCGTGCCAAGGTTCCTCGGGAGCTGGCAGTCTGCATGGAAAATGGAGATGGATGTGTTGGCTGGGCATCAGAAGTCACTCAGCCAGTGGCCGCCCCCCGATGATCCCGATGATTAATTGCAGCCAGAACTGCAGACGACGACGACGACCACGACGAGGAGGAGGAGGAGGAGCAGGAGATGGAGGAGGATGAGGAGACATTGTTGGCACGCGCAATCCGTGGAATTTGCGGAATTTGTGGCGAGCGCATTTAAGGCGCCCAGTGTTTAATTATGCATGCGGGCCCAGAACTTGGAGATAAATTAAGGCAGCGGACTTTGATGCATGGCTCCTGCTCCCAGCTCCCTGCTGCCTGCTCCCAGCCGCCTGATCCCTTCCCCGCCAGAGTTTCTGAATCGCTCTGGCGCCAGTGGAAAATTTTCTTCCACTTGGCCCAATCTCAATTGGGCTGCCGGAGATCCTTAAACAAGCCGGTTCCATTCAAACACTGCCAACGATCCCAACCGATCCCATTCGATACGATACGATACGATCCTATCCGATACGCTACGATACGATCCGAAAAGTCATAATTAAAAACATTACCGAGTGAGTGAGCGAGGCGAGTGCCAGATGTCTATGTAAAGGACAATTTATTGGGAGTGCGTAGGGCAAGAGCAGCAGGCAAGTAGCACATATGTAAGTACGTACCAACATGTGTCCACGATAATATAATGATGCCCCATACATAGAACTAGGTTCCGAAGAATAAGATCCCAGCAGCAACCAAGCAAGTAGCAAAGTAGCAAAGTAACAAGTAGCAACATCAGCACTCGAAGGGGGCACAAACACGCACATCGCGATCGGGATTGAGTTGCAGATATAGATGGAGATGGAGATGGAGATTGATGCCTGGCGCCGACATAACATGTAATTGAGTGTCGTGGACAATTATAGCCGCATCTCAAGTCCCCAATTGGCCAAAAAGCCGCTCGAGCATCTCGCCAGAGCGCCAAGAGATCGCAGAGAGCGTAAAACCAGCAGCAGCACCGCAGCAGCAGCAATAGCAGCAATACATATCGCACCGCAGCAGCAACAGCGCCGCCGGCAGCAGCAACAGCAGCAGCAGCAGCAGCAGCAGCAGCTAGCAGCAGCAGCAGATACGAATCCTCAACGTTAGCATTTCCACTCCCAGTCGGAAAGAGACCGCCCTGCAATCTAGACGTGATCAGCAGCCCATCAATAAATGAAATACAATAAAATACAATAGAGATATACTCGCGGTGTTCTCGGTTCGACAAACAACAAGCAAACGACCAATCGACAAATACAATTTTTTAGAAGATTAATTCCGAGCATCGGCGATCTACATACATATACAAGCGGGTCAGGAGGTCTAGCAGATAGGCGGAGGCGGAGGAGAAGCAGCTCCAGCTCCAGCTCCAGCTCCAGCTTCAGCTCCAGTTCTCCATATCCCAGTCTTAAAGATTCGATACGATCGATCGATCGAACCTAACCAAACCGATCCGATCCGATCCGATCTTGAAGCGTTTTTGTGCGCGTGTGTTTTTCGAAAGATCTTCAAAAGTGGTGAACAGTGCGGCTTTGAAATCCGATGCCAGCGGTTCAGAGAATCAACGAAATCCTGCTGGAAAACCGAGCTGCCATGGAAACCCCCGCACGCACGCATATGTGCGCCTAGTGGGTAATTTCCCGAGTCTTTCGTTTTTCGTTTTCCGAGCTGCCTGCTCGAACAGTTGATAATCCGCCGTCCGGGCGAATGCAACGTGTCCTGGCCTCGAACCGGAAAACCGTGTTTTGTGAACTGTGAACCGAGATATATCGTTACCGTAGATAAACAAAAAGTGTATATATTTATTATTGCTCTGGCCAAAGAATTGTGAAATAATCGCATTCACCGAGTGACTGAGATCACTCAAACGAAAATGACTTCCCTCGTGTACACCGTCTTTCACCTGGCCTCGCTGCAGTGTTCCGTGCGTCCGGAGATCTCGCCCTGCACCTGCGAAACGGGCAAGGCCTGGAACCATGTGGAGCTCTCCTGCGAGAAACTGGAATCCTTTAATGCCGTCGTGGACAGCCTGGCCAATAAGCTCAATGCCGACACCAATATCGACCTGAAGATCACGCACTCGCAACTTGACGACCTGGAAATGCGATCGTTTACGGATATGAACTTCAACTTGTACAAGCTACGGATGCAGTGGAACAGTCTCAAGTGAGTTGACTCATATCGATTTGGTTACATTTTTCGAGGGCAGGAGCCAAATGGCTTTATAAGGGGTTTCCCAGCGTGCACATTCTAGCCAAATTCCTTTGCTTAGTCACTATTTTCTAGAAACAAACTAAATAGTCTGAATTTATTCTACATTTCCCAAATTGTTAACAAGAGAACATAGGTGCACTTCTTTTCATATAGCATACATTCAAGATATTACTTAAATTAAAAGGAAATATTACTTTTGAAAGATAGTGTTGTAGCTACAATACAGCAGAGCTACTTAATTAGTCTTTATATTTCTTGGTAGCGTGTGCCAATTTCCGTGGAACGAGGTGTATCATCTATTGGGAAAATTACCCTGCCATAGATCCAATCAAAATATCTTTACTGGGGGGGAGTTCAAGGCCAACAGCCAAGTTCCGCAGAAAGGCAGAATTTTCCGCTCGGCCGGCTATCAATTTAGGTTCCTTAAACCCAATAAAAACCGAGCGAAAAATAATAATGCAAAATGTACACAAATTTCAATACGCTTATGTAAATGCACGAAAAAAAATGTGCTCAGAACTCAGATCGGTTCGGGTGCCAAGATCTTGTTTACAGCCATATAGATACTATACTAAAACAATAAAACAATAACAATGTCGTTTGTTTACGTCAAAGAGACCAGTGCCACCGCCACCGCCACCACCGTCGCCTCATTATCTAAAGGCTAAATTGGGGAAAATTGCAAAGGAGATGGACTTGGAAATGGTGCAGTCGCATCTTAATTGCCGCCCAGCAGATGATTTAATTTTTCAATTAGGAAGTAGCATTGAATTGCCGCTAATTCCCAAACTACCTCCAACCAGCCATGGGATGTGCCGCAGCTCGATTCTCATCATCATCGTCTTCATATTGAATTGATAACAGCACGCTCTTATCACCTACGAAGTATTTATATAGGATTCAAGCTATGTACTTAGCCGTATGGCTGGCGGTTATACGACGTATACTTAATGCGTACACAAAATTGATAATTGCAGTTGGTTGAAAGCGTCTTTTCAACGGGGCGCCTGCACGTTTTCCGACTCTGACTCTCAATGAATTTCAATTCACTGTCGCATTGTGTTTTATATATTGTCAATTATAAATAACGAGTATAAATAAGTGCTGTCAATCTACTGATCCACCACCGATCCACCACCTCTCCGTTCTGCACTTGCGAATATAGAAATAACATTCGAGCCTATTTCATAAGCGCCTGTCGCGGGTTCATTGATATTTGACTCCGTTGTCTTACAGCAACAGTCGCGATTCAAAACAAAATATGACTCAGGATTCATTGTGCCCAACAAGAAATTCATTCAGCAAAAGGCAGCCGAAAATTCCGAAATTGCCGAAAAGAAAATGTTTTCAAAAACTGAATTCAGTCACAAGGACAAGCGTTTGTTTAATTCTTCAACAGCTTTATTCAATTGCATCTTTGTCTTAGTCGAAATGAAATGGCTCTTTGTTATAGTCCATAGTACTAGACTCATTCATGTTTATTCTTTAAAAATCGCTTATCTTTATTGTTTTTGGGAATCTATTAAAAATTTCATAGTATCTGTGTGGGACGAAGCGCAGATTAGACGAACATTCCAAACACGTTTTAGTAATATAGCATTCCATTGAAAGTATTTAAAGTAGCATGCGCAAACTATCGAAAGCTATTCCCTATGCTGATCAACAGATTGCGATGTTCAAGTTCTGGGAAAATTCATTTCTGGAATCGGCCTTCTGAAAACTAAAATCTGAAATCTGAAATCATGGCAATTCCCCGGCCTACCCCCACGATTAAGCTATTCGATTTATCATTCTCCGAATGCAATTTGTGCGCTCGTATGAAAGGCGGCATGACTTAATTAGCCGACTTGATCGAATCAGTGTTATGCACCATCTCCCCATCTCTGCGCCGATCAGAATACAGAATCCCAGAATCGAGCATCCAGCGGGGAGCGCTTGCCTCTGGTGGCAATGCCTTCGATTCTCGGCTGCTCGGGGAACGCTTTTTACATTGATGTCAATTTATAACAATTGACCTATTGCCTTAATATCGCGCTTTGACCAAATCATGCCAACCAGCCAGGAAAAGTATCGCCACCAGACACATGTGTATTCGTATGCACTGGGAGAAATTAGAGAAGCTTATCTGGCTGTACATACTTAGGATCTTTGTTGGCAAAATATATATTATAACCGCTTGTCACAAGTTGTTTGAAATTCCGAAAAGATTGGCGGAAAAAGTCCGTTTTTTTTTTATTGTTTTCGATCGTCTGTGGAATTTGGAAAGTCTTTTAGCTTGAATTTTTAAAAAATAGCAGAAAGATGATTTCAGAACATCTCGTAATGAATTGATATAGGTTATCCCAATGCACTGATAGATCTCGTCCAAGTACTCATTTCTATATAATCCTAGCCCAAATGTGGACCACAGCCGAAAGCAATTTGTGATAAGAGATTGTGTTTATTTGATTTCTTTTTACGACTATTAAATATGCTTAATGGCTGGCGCCAAAATATAATTAACTCGACTTTATGATCACTTTTTACGATCGCCCATAATCAGCGAGCACTTGAGTGAAGTGTGGTCAACTATTGAATGGACATAAGGACATCTGGGTGCTATGAGCTGGAAGCTGTGGGCTGGGATCTTTGAGAAGGAGTTATGTGGCCTTTTCGACAGATTGATTGGGGGCTTTGGTCTTGTGGTTTCTCGGGCGATAAGAAGGTCTCATGCTCGGGGCCCACTATATGTGCATTATGTGTTCAATCACTCGCAGATTTGTTTGAGGCTATTATTGCAGTGATCGCCATTATGACCAGCATTATCGGAGTGCAGTCACAGCCCTGAGAAAGTGCGAAAAGTTGTTGACGGCTTCATTCGCTTGCTGCCTGACAATTAATTATGATAACTACTCGTACATAATTTATTGGGTGTCGGTCGGTTGTCCGATGGAATATTCCCAGTCGATCTGTCTGGGCCCAAAAATGAGATAATGTTGCCGCTGGAAACGGATTTAAATTACTCAATCCGTGGAGGTAGTACTCGCAGTATAGTAAACAATAACAGAGCATTCCAATAGACCACCAAATGCTACTAGTACTCTAAAATGGAATGTTTTCAACTTGTTTTTGTTTTCAATTTCAATTTGGGGGTTTATGTATATATGCTATACGGTTGGGGGCTCTCTCCGTGTTCCGTGGTCTTTGGGTCTTTGGTCCGGGGTCAGTGAAGAGCGAAGCAGGCAGTCCAATTGAATTTTATTATTACGCTCAATCAATGATCAAGGGGCCAGTTTAGGTCGTGTGACAATTATACCGCTGACGTTAAGGAATTGTGGATACATCTCTGCCCGATCGCACATACCAGTCATCCATCCATCCATCTAGCCATCCACCCATCCATCCATCCATCTATCCATCGATCCAACTATCTATCTCGATATCTATGTGCTCAAGTTCAACAGGCTCATTATAGATACAGTATCTCAGTGTCTGAGCATCTGGGCAGAGTGTCCAGCTCGGCCAGCTTCACTCATTACATAATCAAGGCTTGACTAGGCTCCTCCTAGTCCTACTCCTCCTCCTCCTCTTTGGAGCCGGCAATCAATCAAGATCGTCTGGCTAAAAATAGAGCCTGCCAATCAATCTGCTGCACAATCTGGCCACCGTGTACATATGTCCACATGTCCATATATTCCATATATCAACATATCCACATTTTCCACATCCACATGCCAATAACGGGCGCCAAGGATTCACTTGGCACGCCATCCGCCATCCAGCCCAGTTCCCATCATGAATCTGCTGTTCTTGGGGGCCTCGTCGTTTGGCGCCTCGTCGGCGACAACTTAATAGCCACCTGCAGACGTCGATAAAGATACTGATCAGGTGCAGCGGTGCGGGATGGGGCCATAGCACCTGATAAGGCTGCGTCATCAGGTCCAAAGATAGACCAGGGATGCGAAACTTGATATGGGCCCATTCAAAACTAATTACAGATTGGCTTGAATCACTGTCATGGCGTGAATCAGATTTAGGGGGCAATGCTCTCGTACTATAACGATTATTAGAGCCATTCATAAAAGCATACATTTTCGAAATCACTAGGAAATTTCGTCAGCCATCTACTAAACAATGTGTCTAATTATCGGGAAATACCCAATAAATTAAGAAGATAACTACAACTTTTAGAGAATTTATAGGTATAATATATACGTTTAATCGGCCAATTCCTTGAAACAGATTCGCCAGATCTTTTCATAAGTTAACTCATCTGATAAAAATGTTGAGTGTGTGCTTATGTATATGTCAAACATTAGATATTTGTTAGTGCAAGAGATTTAGTTTTTACCAAGAATTAATGGGCACCTTTCCTTCAAAAGTCACTTAAGTCTTGGTGAAATGGATCCGGAGAATCCTACTGCCTTTTTGGCCGTGTGTCCAATATTCGGCTCCCTCCGTCTAATAATACGAAAATGTAATGGATTTGTTTTGTTGCCGCTATTTATAGATCGCTGCCCGAGGTGCCGTTCCGCGGGTTATCGAATGTCACCTACCTAAGCATCGGCGACAACGACCTCGACGAGATCCCGAAGCACGCCCTGAGCCACATGCCGAGCCTTTTGACTCTGGACATGGGGCGGTGCAAGATACGGTCGGTGCAGCAGGAGGACTTCCGGGGCATTCAACGGGTGACGAATCTGATCCTTGTGAGCAACATCATCACGCGCCTGGACAGAGGTTCCTTTCCCAAGAGTCTGCTCATCCTGCATCTGGGTCGAAATCAACTGGAGTCGCTCAATGGTTCGCTACACGATCTGCACAACTTGGAATCGCTGTTCATCAATGCGAATAACATCACCACGCTGGATGACGAGCTACCCGATGGAGGGCAGCTGCGCCTCCTCATGGCCCACAATAATAGGTTGGAACGTCTACCGGCCAACATGGCCGGCATGCACAGCCTGGAAACGGTGCACATACACTGCAACCAACTGAGATCCTTCGACCGCGTACTGCGCAATGCCGTCAATCTGTCCGAGGTCATGGCCGATAACAATGAGCTGGAGTATTTGGCCCAGGACGAATTCGCCTCCTGCTCCAAGGTGGAGACCCTGCAGATGGGCTGCAACCACATCAAGTCGCTCAACTCCTCGCTGCTGCCCATTCTCAAGCTGAAGAACGCCAACTTTTCGTTCAACGACATCGAAGAGTTCTCCATGGCGGAACTGCACGGACTGCGTTCGCTGAAGACCCTCCAGCTGTCCAGCAATCGCATCCAACGTCTGCTGCCCGATCCCCGGGGTGTGCAGGAGCTGATGCTGGTCAACCTGGATCTGGATAACAACAGAATCGAAGCTCTGAATGGCGCTTTGGCTGGCTTGGGCAATCTACGGATACTGAATTTGGCTGGAAACCGATTGGAACACCTCCAGGTGGGAGATTTCGATGGCATGCTTCGCTTGGACATCCTCGACCTGACCGGCAATCAGCTGGCGGAGCTCAAGCCCTTGGAAATGGTAAGTCACTTACTATCTTCATACTATTGCGTACTAATTGGTATTATTTGTATGTAGACTTTGCTGCCCAGCCTAAAAATACTTAAGGTTGCCTACAACAACATCACCAAACTGGAACAGGACTTCAAGGGACTGCCCGTTCTCTGCCAGGCCAACTTGACCAACAACCAGATCTCGACTATATCGAGCGAACTCGTCACCAACACACGCTGCAAAAACCACAATGTTCCCGGCAAACTGGAGATTCATCTAGATGGTATGTTATCAATGAGCTTATTTCTTAGCAACTGGGATTGCTCCTACCCCAAATTACTATAGGAATTTATATTTTAACAAGGGTTCCAAGTGCTGGGAAATTCGTTGTATTATATATATATATTAACCATAAAGAATAAACCCTTAATTATATCTTCAATATACCTTGATCTAATAACTATATTGTTGATAAAAACTGTGTCTTTTGCGATTATAAATATCAGTATTTTGATTAGAGCATTCGAAATATTGGTTCAAATATGGAATGTCATACCTCGTTGAGTTCGTAATTAAATTTCCTTTCGAACTGTGTTTTCAAAAAAAAATACAATTTTTTGAAATTTTTTTGAAATTTTTTTGCAATTTTTGATGATGATTTTTAGATTTTTGCCGAAAATCGATTTTCTGTGTTTTTGCGATAAAAATATCAGTATTTTGATCAGAACATTCGAAATATTGGTCCAAATATGGAATGTCATACCTCGTTGAGTTCGTAATTAAATTTCCTATCGAACTGTGTTCTCAAAAAAAAATTCAATTTTTTGAACATTTTTTGCAATTTTTTATGATGATTTTTAGATTTTTGCCGAAAATCGATTTTCTCTGTTTTTGCGATAAAAATATCAGTAATTTGATCAGAACATTCGAAATATTGGTCCAAATATGGAATGTCATACCTCGTTGAGTTCGTAATTAAATTTCCTATCAAACTGTGTTTTCAAAATAAAATTCAATTTTTTGAAATTTTTTTTGCAATTTTTGATGATGATTTTTAGTTTTTTGCCGAAAATCGATTTTCTGTGTTTTTGCGATAAAAATATCAGTATTTTTATCAGAACATTCGAAATATTGGTTCAAATATGGAATGTCATACCTCGTTGAGCTCGTAATTAAATTTCCTATCAAACTGTGTTTTCAAAATAAAATTCAATTTTTTGAAATTTTTTTGCAATTTTTGATGATGATTTTTAGATTTTTGTCGAAAATCGATTTTCTGTGTTTTTGCGATAAAAAATATCAGTAATTTGATCAGAACATTCGAAATATTGGTCCAAATATGGAATATCATACCTCGTTGAGCTCGTAAATAAATTTCCTATCGAACTCTGTTTTCAAAATAAAATTCAATTTTTTTAAATTTTTGATGATGATTTTTAGATTTTTGCCGAAAATCGACTTTTGTGTTTTTGCGATAAAAATATAAGTAATTTGATCAGAACATTCGAAATATTGGTCCAAATATGGAATGTCATACCTCGTTGATCTCGTAATTAAATTTCCTATCGAACTGTGTTTTCAAAAAAAAATGAATTTTTTGAATATTTTTTGCAATTTTTGATGAGGATTTTTAAATTTTTCCGAAAATCGTTTTTCTGTTTTTGCGATTATAAAATTCAGGCTTTTGATCAGAACATTCAAAATATAGCTCCAAATATCGAATGTCATACCTCGTTGAGTTCGCAATTAAATTTCCAATCGAACTGTGTTTTCAAAAAAAATTATATTTTTTTCCTCCAGACAATCCCATAATGTGTGACGTGGACTTAAACGAGTTGTGTCGATTGATGGAACTCCAGGAGGCACGAATTCGAGGTCGATCCCAGTGCTTTGAAAATGACCAGGAGGTGTGCACGGTACTTCCGATGCTATACAATGTGAACCTGCCCATAACGGTGACCAATCTGAAGTTGGCAGGCCGCGAGGTTCCAAAGCCGATGGTGCAGGTGATCATGCCATCGTTGATCAAGGCCAATAATGAGCTATTACCACCACTGATTGCCACTCTGCGTAATCCAGTGCTCATTAGCACCACATTGGTCAATCCGGTGATATCGCCACTACCACTAGCACCACCACTTCTGCTGACCACCACTACGCCGCCACCGCCTCTGCCACTTCCTGTGGCGCCAGAAGAGGACAAGAATGAGACTACCACCGCGAATCCAGTTGCCACAAACAGCGCACAGGAGACCACGACTACCACAAGTACCACAACGACGACGACAACAACAGAGACCAGTAGTCAGGTGGATCCCATCGAGGTGATCACCACCACAGCACCCACCACGACGACCACCAGCACCACGACACCGAAACCCAATGAAACGCTGCCCGTGATAGTGGAACTCCAGGATCACAATCCGCCGGACACTCCAGTCAATCAAACGGATGTCGGTGTGGCACAGGATGAGGCATCTGCCCTGGTACCGCCAGTGGTTCTCGATCCCCTACAGCAGGACCTGGAAAGGGAGAGGGAGCGCGAGAGGGAGCGAGAACTGGAGCGGGATCTGGACCACGAGGCGGTGGCCAAGACCGAATACGAGACGGTCGAGTACATCCCCAATCTGGTGCAGCCTCCAGTGGGCAGTGATGCACTGACGCCGCCGCCGAGCAAGGCGAATGCGCTGGAGGAGGACTCCGAGTCGATGCACTCCAACTCCGTGCACGCAGAGTATCCGCACGCGGCGCAGAGCCTTCAGATTCCCGAGGAACCGCCGGAGGAGTGAGTCCTTCGCTTGGGGGGGTTCGGCTCCTCGGGGGGAATCCCCCGAAAATAACCACATTATTTTACTGTAAATCGCAGACGAATGGAGGCGGTGGAATCGATGGAGATCGGGCGGAGCAGCATGCAAACGGCGGAAAGGAGCGAGTTTCGGATTTGTATGCCTTAAGTTAACTTAGTTCTTATGTTTTATTTAAGCCATCGCTAAATCGAACCGTTGTCGAACCAAACGCTTTTTTGTTGAGTTTTTTTCGTCGATTTAATGCAAAATTCGATACGATTACTGCGGTTTTTCAATCCTGAATTCGGGACAAACGTACGAGGACAGTCTTATGATTTAAGCTTATTTGTTGGGGGCTCAATTTCGCGTATGTGTGCTTTGGCGTTGGCAAGCGGAACTCTTTCGCTTTTCAATTTCACGGAATTAAAAGGAATTTCCAAAAAATGTTGAAAATATATGGATTAGAGAAAAATGTATTCTTCATTCTGTTAAGTGTCTAGAGCGGATTCTAATTTGATTCATTGAAACACATAGAAATGGGTGATATACATAAGTCGGATTCCCTTAGTATGATCATTAAAATATAAAGTAAATGGTTTCTAAATTCAAACAAACCGTGAAATTAAAAAGCGAAAGCGTGACCGGTAGAAACAGGAAGTTGGCGATATCGAATATGCAACTGCATATGCACATTATCTATATTTAATAACTGTATACACGTATGAACGTTGAACATCTACAAGTAGGTACTTAGAGTTAAACAACAGCAACAACAAATCGCATCGAGCTAATGTTAATAACGAAAAGCACTCACTCACATACAAACACACAAAACAACACACACACACACAAACACAACCGTAGCGGTGCACATGCACAAACTGAAAAAAAAATACGAATAAAAAAACGAGAAAAAATATTGTTATCAGTTCGTTAACAAAATGAGAAAATAGATTTTAGCGTGTAATTATACGAAAATGAAAATGGTATTCTAAATAAAATCATAAATAAAACTCGATTTTGTTTTCTTTAAAAACTTGCCACGATTTCTTGAAGTTATTTTGTTTTTGAAAATATTCTGTTGGCGCCAACTTGGTTTACCGCTAACGGTAAATATGGGAACTAAAATTTTCTAAGCTCAAAAATTCTCTAAGCTTTTACAAAATAATAATATAAGCAGAAGTAGAGAGAACATTAAGTCTTTACGTAGGAAATAAATAAATACAACTGTAAATATATGAAAAAAATAACGTTATCACTTTCACCCAAGAAAATTCACCACAGTTTGGTAAGTTTAAGAAGACTAGAGAAATCGATAACTGATATGTGCGAACTACCGATTAACATCGATGACATGCGTCTAAGTCGGGACGACAACTAAAAAATACCGTCGTTATATTTAAATTATGATGTAGTTTTTTTTCAGTAATATAATTATTTGAATCATTTTAATTATTATATAAATTATTTATTATCTATTTAAATTGTTATCTAAAATATTCATCAATGAAAAGGGGAAGATTGGGAATGATATTGGTTGCTTGACGTAAGTAAATAAATATTCTGTTTTAAATTTTACAAGTTACAAATGAATAATAACAAATGAATATTACTAAATAACCAGAATAATTGTTTTCATATATTAACTAGTATTTTTAAAATACTAATATTCAAAACTGATAAGAACCAATAGGTTGATGAGTAATATCGACATCGCAATATTGCCAAAGTATCGAGTGCCCATCAAGTCTGGTCCCATCACTAGTGCAAAGCGAAAAGCAGAGATAGAAATAATAATTCGTGTTTTGTGTGCAGAGTGCAAAGGGTAAATAAGTTGCAATATCATCGCAATAGCCGTCGAGAGCCCCAAATACCCGATAAAGTGCCAGGATTTTTGGATATCCATATCGTGCGCGCAGCTCCACTGTTTTTCACTTTTGTTGACGTCGCATTGTCGTCATCGTCATCTTGTGACCGTGTCTATTCAAGTCCGAAAAAAGAAAGAAAAGAAAGTCGTAAAATATAAAAAAGAAAACTAGTTGGGGAGGAGGAGTCGCATACACAGACACACACACACATACACAGCCTAGCGGAGCCCCCAAACGCACACATACGGCAAACACACACAGACACACAACCGAACATCCAAAGGCGAACTGCAGTGAAGCAACAAAAACAACAATAACACAGAAACATTGCAGGTGAGCGAAAGAGTAAGTTGGAGGGGGGCACAAACATATTGCTCTCTCTCTTTCTCTTTGGGGCTTCTTTTTCTTAAATAATAATTTTCGTAATTATAGATCCCCCTTTTCTAAATGTAATTCCCCGCTAACCGTATTTTACTTTGCTTATTGATAGCGCTTCTTTGGTTTTTGTGTTTTTTTTCCCTTTTTTTTATAATTTGATAACTGCCGTTAGCCGGTCGAGTGATTAGTCATAGTGGATTCGGGGTTGCCAGGGGCGTGGGTGGAAACAGGTTTATGTATGCGAGGGGGGCGTATGAGTAATGAATGAAGTTTCGCACATTCGTGTGCCCCCCACTCAGTGCGTCCGTGTGCGTGTGTGTGTGCGAGTAGTTTGAGTGTCACAAATGAAATCTAATCGCATTTCTGGCTCGTTATCACACGCACACAGTCGCAAAAAGCACCCATGTAGCCATTAATGCATATATATTATATACAAATGATACCTAATGTACGCCCGCATTTACAACAGCTGCAGCAGCATTGGAAACTGCAACAGTGTCAGCGGCTGGGTGGCCGAGGGGAACTGAGGAGGGGCCCGGCGATCGTGTCGCACAGTGGGCAGAATCAGCGAGCGAACAGTGACCTTCGTCGCCAGCAACTAGCCCTTTCCACCTGTTTGAGGTGCTAACAAACAAAAAAAAAAAAAACATCTCAAGAGCTCAGATAACCGTAAACCAAAAGCAAACATTTCATTTGCGAAAGTAACGTAGATATCTTCAGACTGTGAAAATTCCATGAATACCAGATAAGCAGATGTTTACAAGCGACTTTTTGTTGTTATTATATTCTCTTGTTGTACATAAGTATCTATTACATTGCAAATAGATGCTTGAGAGTCATATAGTAATATAGTAATATATTAAGAATATTAATTTAAACGTGTATTCAATTGTTTATTTTTTTTAATCTCAAGACTGTAAGATTTTAAGTTCAACCTGTAATGTTTAAATAGAAAAGCTTCCCTGCTGTTTAATGAGATAAAATAGTATATAGGAACACTAAGAAAAGAGAACAATCTTTTAAGGGGGGTTACTGACAGGCTTTCATCAATATTTTTCACCTTAGCGGAAACATGCTAAACGTCTGACAATAATGCACGTCAAATAGCCTCGTGAATGTGGAATATTTTGCTCGCATTTAATTGCTTTTGGATATAACAAGCGAACGCAGAGTGATCAGTAACACCGCGCATATCAATCGGCGAACACCTCACACGCAGTAGCTCCCCATTTTGAGTTAAGTTCGGTGTTTGGAGCATTTGGGGCGCTTGGGAAGCTTTTGCTGCCTCCAGCTACATACGTTCATTGAACCGCTGCCGTCAAGGCTCGCAGCCTTTGGAACAAAGTGATTCGCAACTCGTTCGCCATTCTGTTTGTTTTGATACCCACACAAGCGTAGCTGTATTATTTTGGCAATAAAACGGCGACGTTCCGCCGAAAGTCAAGTGCACCGAAACACAAAGAAAGCTTCGTCGTTGCTCTGTCTGCTGTCTGGCATTCAATTTGCTCAAGTTCAGGCCACCGTCACTACAAAAAAACAGACTACCATCCGCACACCGCACCACCCACTTTGTCTTGACTCTTGCACTTCATTTGCGTAGTGTTTTTTTTGCCCTTCTTACTGCGCGACATTTAATTAAATTATTTCGCCTTCTTCGTGCGAAATGAAAACAAACAAACGAGGCAGACAAACGGCCCTTTTTCACAGTGGATCGCTACTACGATCGGTCAATGAATTTCACTGACCATTTACGAGTATTGCCCCCCCATATATTCACTTGATTTCTCGCATAGCTCGAATGCCTGCGAAACGGGTTTATCTGTAAGATACATTTTTGAGGCACCTGCCGCGATGGAAGATATGTGTCAAGTGCGTTGTTTACACGAAAAATAAACAGAAATAAATATAGACTCGTCGGACAGCATAAAGAACGGTGCTTATATCAGAAACTAAATGATTCTCCAGCTGTAAAACTGGTTAATAGTCGCCACTTAATTTGAAGCAGTGTTTTTGAGATTTTCCCTGGTTTAGCTGGGGTTAATTGCTATCTTAACTGCTGAAAGAGCTTTATTGAAATATCATTGTCCAGGCTCATTGTGTTATATATGCTAATTTCTTCATTTATAAGTAATAAAAGCATTATTATATATTTCTAAATTTATATCTAATCAAATTATGATAACTCGAAACGAGAATGTGGTATGTTTTTCTTTGTTTTGGTCTTATCGATAACCTAATAAAACGTGGTATTCGCTTATCAAGTGTATGTTTGGCTTTTCTGTTTATAGCTGTTTATATTATTTTTAATAAATTTAACAACATTATAAACTGTGTAAAGTGACTGGCGATTTACGTTTATCTACTTTTCCCCAAACAAAGTCGTAAAATACGTCGTCTTACTATACTTTGTACATATACACGTAGTTATCTTATACTTAATCAGCTTCAATTCGCAACTGCGGCTTATTTGTGAACATTTGCTTTTCTTTACGGTCGAGTACAACATTACTCTAAATTCCTCTCGAATAGCTTTCGCTACTTTTGCAACTGAATCGATAACAATTTGATTAGCCGGTGTGCGATTTTCGCTTTTAAAAATAGATGGAACAGCGCAAGGAAAGCGGTTGAAAATCAATTCATTTGCTATAAATTCTCGCTGTGGTTGTGGGTTGCCCTGCAATGCATAATGCAGTTTGGTCTGCACATTTGCATATCCAGACATAGCCGTAGACATTTGTCTGTCCACTTTTTGATTCCTGAGCCGTGGCTATTTGCACTTTTGCGGCTTCACGTTTAAGTCTGCCATGGGTTAAGTTCAAGCAGGGGCTCTGGAAAGGGATTTATGAGTTAAATGAGATAGGTTTCGGATATTCATTTAAATTGATTAAAAGATACGATTCTTTAATCAGTTTCTCATAACATTACTGGGCAAAATGCTAAATACAATACATTTTGTACATATCCAAACTGTATATATTGTTAATGGTTAAAATTCAACTGAAGTTAACCACTTTCGGTGGCAACAAATTCAGTTTGTATAAAATGATATGTATATTGACTTATTTCTGTGCTGTGTATTTCCTAGTCGACTAGGAAATGTCAAGGGGAATACACTTTGCCATGTGTTGTTTTAATTTTTTTTTGCCATGCTTTTCCTTTCCGTTTGCTTTTTGTTTGCCCGCAAATTGAATTATTTCTTCTAGAGACCTTCGGACTGGGTGTATCTAGTATTGTAAAGTCTGGTGCGGGTTTTAAAGCAGCGCTTTAAAATCTAAGGGTTTCGTATCTCAATTTTTTGTTTCAACATATGCTTTCACTCTTTTTGTTTGGTGCACTTGAGTTTGGCAATTATTTAATCAATTAATTTGTGTGTTTTGCACTATTGCAAAAACAGCCACAATCGACATTTGACTATATATAAATATGTATATCCGTATGTGTACTCTTTTACTATGTATTTTGATTGTATTTATCTTGTATCTCATATATAGCTTGCTTTGGAGCACTTAAACAGCAAAAAACATAAACCAAAACGAATTTAAATACAAAAAGAGCAAAAGAATCTATAGCTTATTCAAGCAAAAGTCCAAAGTTTCTGTATAGAAAATAAAAAGCCAAGTCAAACGCAAAAACAAACGAAAAGTAAGTCTCAATGTTAATACACCTCATATAACTTCAATTTTTTTTCCACAACAAAAAAAGTATATAAAAAACGCCAATTATAAATGGGACATTATGAACATATTCGATCCGATTCGATTTGAAACTTGAGTTTCAACTCTCACCACACCGAGCAGCAACACAGAGCAGCAAAACTCACCAAACAGATCACGTAACACCTTCCACATACGTTCCACTCCCACTGGAACCGATTCGTCTTCACCGTTTCTGTTTGTTTTTGTTCAGATTTTGTAGTCCGAAACACACTTAACACTTTAGATTCGGAAACATTTCAAAACCTTTGCAGAAACTGTCAAAAAAAAAAAAATAACGCAAAATCCCAAATTTACCACACACCGATTCGCATAAACATCAAAGCGGAACTCTGCGATAGCAAAACTAAACCTAAGATCAAATAACCCCATCCACAATCCAACCGATAAACCCTGTACTCCACCAAACGGTTGGTTCGCGAAGATATAGCCATGTTAACACCCCTTTCCATCCTTCTTGTCACACAGTGAGAAAGCAAAAGGACGATATGCAGGTCAATGTCGCTGGTCTGCGCAGAAACATCAAGAACCTTGCGCACAACTACTCCGATGCCCAGGTGAGTGATCTCCATGATCCACAAACCAATTCAATTATTTAAAACATACATCCTATATCCATTTAGGTCAAAGTGCGCGAGGCCACCTCGAATGACCCGTGGGGTCCTTCGGCCGCTATCATGGGCGAGATAGCGGACCTCACCCACAATGTGGTTGCCTTTTCGGAAATCATGCAGATGATCTGGAAGCGTCTGAATGACCACGGCAAGAACTGGCGCCATGTGTACAAGGCACTCATTTTGCTGGAGTATCTGATTAAGACTGGCTCGGAAAAGGTGGCCCAGCAGTGCAAGGAGAACATCTTTGCCATTCAAACCCTGCGGGAGTTTGTGTACTTCGAGGAGGGCAAGGATCAGGGCACCCATGTTCGTGAGAAGGCCAAGCAGCTGGTTACCCTCCTCAAGGATGACGAGCGACTAAAGAACGAGCGTGCGAAGGCGCTGAAGGCCAAGGAGAGATTCGCTCAGAATCCGAGTGGATTCGGCAGCGATGGTTATATCGATGGACCATCACAACGTGACCTGCCGCCAGGCTGGCAGGAGGAGCCACCCAAATCGGTTTCCGAGCTGGAAATGGTTCGTCCCCAGACGGCGGGCGAGGAGGAGCTGCAGCTCCAGCTGGCCATGGCCATGTCCCGAGAGGAAGCGGAGCAGGAGGAGGCCAAGCGGCGCAGTGATGATGTGCGCCTGCAACTTGCGCTCAGCCAAAGTGAGCAGGATTTCAAGTGAGTGGAAATTGTGAAATACAATACTTCCGATTTCTATACTAATAAAATAATGAATTCTAATAGGGATCCAAACGGACGTCCTATTCCTGCGCCCAAGAAGGAGGAACCACAGAGCCATTTGCTCGATCTACTGGATATTTCTCTGGGCGCTACGAGCATCTCAAGTCCGCCGCTGGGCGCTGCAGGCGGCGCCCCTGCGGCTGTAGTCGATCCCTGGGCCACACCTGGTCCGCGAGCTCCCAGCCAGTTGTCCGATCCCTGGTCGGGTACATCCTCGCCACAAGTCGATCCCTGGAATCCCTCCGCTGCCCCGCGAACCATCATGGGTGCCGGAGTGCCGATGAGCTCGGCGCCATTGGGTGCAGGAGCTGGAAACGATGCCTGGGGAGCACGCACTCAGTCGCCATCGGTGGCCTCGGGCTCCTCCAACGAGGGTTGGCTGCAGACCAATGGCAATGCCAACCAAAATGGACGTGGAGCCACCCCGGCCGGTGCTCCTGCTGAAGGCTGGCTGGTAAAATCAACTGCTGCCGGAGCTTTAGGAGCTGCACCCGTAAACCATGCGGCAAACAATGGTAGCTCATCTTCGGATCCCTGGCTAGCAGAGCCAGCAGCATCAGCGGCAGGAGGAGCAACAGCAGCTGCTGCCTTGGCAGATCCCTGGGCAGCAGGTGCAGCACCTCAGACGGGTGTGGGGGCACTGGATGATCCCTGGAAAGCCCTGGGAACTGGTGCCATAAAGGTAAGCGATGTTATAATCTTTAATTTGATAATAAAATTTAAATTTTTGTTGTTATGTAATGTTAAAAATTCTCTTGTCAATTTTAGAAACAGTCACCCGAGTTTGATGAGTTCGACTTGATTACCAACCGGAACAAGAGTGAGCACAGCAATTCCAACGCCTCCAACAACAACAATGGTAAGGCAATTGTATGAAAACAACAGAACTTTCGAGCTTATCACCGTAAAACCATTTCCAGCTTCTCTGCTTGACGACATGGATCCGCTATCTGCGAACTACGGAAATGGAGCTATAAACAGCAGTATGCATCCGTCGACGGGCGCCACGGCAAAGAAACCTATAAAGGATGCCCATTCTTTCCTCGGCGAGAACTCTGCGCTTGTTAACCTGGACAATCTGATCAAACCGATTGCGCCACAAACGCAAACGGGTAATCAGCCGACGTACAATCCCTTCAGCGACAACGTAGTGCCACCCAAAACGAATCTATTCCAGCAACAGCAGCCAGCCGTGAGTTCAATTTTGCATTCGATTTAAAAAGATATAGATTTGCTTATTTTTTCCTTTTTCGATTACTTTTAGGTGCCGTCCATCAATCAGCTGAAACAACAGGCCCCGTTTTCAGTCAGCATGAACCAAGATCCCTGGGCACCTGTAATGGGTGGCGTTAGTGCGACTTCACAGGTGAGTTGCCAGAATTTGGAGGATTTTGTGCGTCTGCGGTGTTAGGGAAACTCTGCGTTTTTTTTTACTTATATTTTAATTATTTTAATTGAGGTTTTGCTCTCTGATGACTTATCGATATTTCTGTTTCTGTCTTTGAAACTATCTTATCATTTCACGTCTGCATTTTGTTTCATTTTACTATCGTTTGTCCTTCTGTCATTTCGTTTTGAGCAACTGTTGCATGTAAAACCCGATATCCCAGCCAAAACTTCCGCCTCCCGTACGTCCCACTAGCCTCAATTTGGGGCCCTCGTCCGTTGGTGAATTTCAGCTGTTGAGTGCGTTTAGTAATCCCATCATTCCCTCCGCCAACATCCCCCAGCCACAGGCCAATTCGCAGGTCTACAATTATGCGTATCAAAGCAACAGCAGCAGCAGCACCATCAATATCCTTGGTAATAGCAATATTCCGAGCAATATGAACAGCTCCACCAGCAACAGCACCATACACAGCTGCTACGCAAGTCCGAGTCCGGGTGTCGATGGAATTCGCAACATGGATATATTCAGCGAACGTCCATACTATAATAGTCCAACAGCACCTGCTGATGATAGCTATATGTACAGCAGCAAGGATAATAACAATATCAACAGCAACTATGGTACTCCCAGACTTTATTCAAGCTATGCTGCCAGCTATAGCAGCGCCCTATCCGAATCACTGGCCGAAACCCCTGGAATTAGCGTTGCTCCCCTGGGTTTTGTGGCCGATCCTGTCATGAGTTTTGGCCCCCCAACCTCGTCGGGCAACTGCAAGCTGGAAGTGAGTTTGCTGCCGCTGAAATTGTCGCTGCTGCCCTTTCCACACTACAACTTTTGCCAGAAATTGTTGTTTATTGTTTAGCTTGCATTATTATTTATTTCGTTGATTTAGTTTTTGTTTGTTTGTTTGAGTACAATGAGCTGCTGATGGGGGAGGGCAGCTAAGGGTTTCCCATGCTGCTTCCCGGAGAACACATACTCATCCTAACCAGAAGCTCTGCTAAAACCCAGTTGATCCATAATATTTTCTAATTGTAGCCATCAATGGAGGCTTGGACGCTTAAATAAAACATACACTAAGCAATAAATGCAAATGGGTAAAATGTTTTTCGAATGTGCATGTTCTGCTATTTAACTCGTAGAATTACCTCTAACAACTAAAACTATTAAACCAATAATGTAAACCCTGTAGTTGGCTCAAATAACTTAAAACTCATGCATGTCGTTTGCTTACGTTTAGTAACTTAGCTTACGCGTTCTGAATTATTGGAATCAAACTAATGAGACATTGAATTTTGCAGCAAAATAACAACATGCCGTGGATCAAGCCGGAAGCAACTACAAATCCGTTTTTGTCGTAAATTGGCGCCGATCAATCAACAACAATGTAAGCAGGAGCAGTAGCAGTGGCAGCAGCGGGATCATCAATTAAGGAAAAAGTCAACTAATAAAGGCCTGACTGGTGTATAAGAAGCTGTCCAATAGCGTTAGCAACAATAGCAGCAGAAGCAACCAACTTTAGCTCTACATAACTGCAGAGAGGGAAATATGAATTAATTAATAAATTATGTGTAAGGAAGTATTATTAAAGTGTAAAATATGTGATGTATGTGAGAGAGAAAGCCAAGATCCAGCGAATTAGAAATTGAGGAGTTTAAATAGAAACAGCAACGACACCCAGCCAAGATGAGTAGAGAAGTTTTGCGCAGGAAGCTTACAATTAAACTGAACTTGAGTCTTAACACATTTGCAATAACTAAATCTGTAAACCAAACCATGAGAAATCGCAAGGCATCCCCGACGCCATTCAGCTGACTATGAAATTACTCTCCCTACGATTCACACTCTAATTTTAATCATTTTAAAGCTCATGGGTATATGTGCCCCCCTAAAGTTGAGTGGTTGTTGGGGAATCCTTCACTGTCAGTCTTCAAGTACTTCCTTAGTTGATCACTTACTGTTAATTAATTTCTATCCTTGTTGGGGGAAGAACCGAGTAGGCAGTTGGTAAGAGGAGATACAATCGAGTCCAGAACTAATGATGCAAAATGAAATTTAAAAAAATTGTTATATAGCTTTAAAGAATGCATTGGTAAAGAGAACATGTGCAGAGCCATGTTCAACAAATTATATGTGCTTGTAATTGTACATTTTTTACGTTCATTTTTGTAAAATTTATTGTGCGCGCATGCTGCAGAAACCAAATACAATTATTAATGGCTTTTGGCTATCGATCTTTAAACACATTTTTAAGATTTTTTCGAGTTGACAGTTGATTTGTTTGTGCATTCGCTTTTGGTCCACCTTCAAGTCACCAATGCATACGCGAGTTTGCTGTTGAACATTTTTATAGCAATTAGTTTAAAATTTACAAAAACCTTTGAACACATATACAAAGAACAAGATTACAAGAGCAAATCGAAAACTAAAAACAAAGCAAAAACAAAAACAAAACAAAACGATGGTATACATTTAGGCTAGAATACGTAACGAATTGTATAAGCGTAACTTAATGATAAACAAAATATACATATATATATATATAAAAGAAAGCCGATTCGATGTGAAATTATGCTTAAGAGATTTACATGCCTGACTAGCAAGCGTATACACCCCCACAACGCTGATAACCTTTTATATATATGAAAACACACAGACAAACCCCCAAAAATCACATATACACTTGCAAAACTGCAAATTTTAAGCATATTTTCATATTATTAAAATTTTATTTTAACTAAAAAAAAAAAAAGAAGCGAAGAAAATCCATGTAAAAGTCAGACCACTTTTGATGCTCCCATTGCACAACTAAGCGGGTGGCGACTGAGTGTGCCAATGCCCGGGGGCCTCCACTTGACAGCCAGCGCCGGCATTCAACACTTTGTTGGGGCCATCACACTCATGTCGGATACACCGGGCCACGGCACAGGCACAGACAATCCCAATACCAATCCGCATCCGAATCACCAGCAAACCCGATCCCGATCCCAGCAGCAACGGCAGCACGATTATGTTAATTTCGGGGGCCGCCAGAGTGCAGCATTAACGGAGCACGCCCACCGCATATGGCAGTGATATTTTGGCCAGCTGGGATTGGGATTGGAATGGGGATGAGGATGAGGATGGAGCTGGGGATGGGGCTGGAGATATGGATATGGAATCGGGATGGGGCTGGATATGGATATGGATTGCTGGATGTTGTGGCTGTTGCGCAAGTGGCCAGCTAGCTGGCAGGCTGGTTTCGGTTTTGATATTTGACATGCGCCAGGGGCCATCAGGAAACTTCGTTTAAATGAAATCAAAATGCACAAATACATAATTTACACAAATTTGCCGTCGAGCGGCGGTACAAGTTTATCGCCTTGGTTGGGCACGAGAAAGAGCGGCTTCTCTCAGATGGCTGGGAAAACGCTGGCGGATTGTATAATGCATCGGGTATTCCAGGAGCGATGAGCATCCAGCAGATGCAGGAACAATGAGAAAGATATAAATAAAAACCCAACAACCTTGTTTATAATATTGTTTAATTTTTATGTGTCAGAATAATTTTGCTATCACTTTCCAGGACGTTGAAGATCCAGGTTACATAGTTGGCTAGTCTAGTGTACACCCCTGGAAAATGTGGGTCAGCACAGCCATGAGCAAAGGAAACGATTCCATAGCTACTGCCGCGGTGAACCAATGGAGCCCCAGAGTCCCCGTAGCAGTGATCTCGTCCAGCTGCCGCAGCACACACCATATCATCCGTAATGGGGCGATGCAGATGGGAATACAGTCGCTGGCAACGTCTCTGATCAATAACTTCCACCATGGTGCCACGCAGTCTGGGCTCCGATTCACTGTCAGTGGCATCTGGAGTGCCCCAACCGGCAACCCAGAGGGTTCTTGGAAGTATATTAAGACCCGGCAGAGGCAGCTTCACCACCTGAATATTTTCTCCCAATGTGAAGGGTTTACCTATCTTCAACAGGGCGATGTCGTTCTCCAGAGTCCGCAGGTTAAATTCTGGATGGAGGATAACACTCTCTACGTCCCTTTCCTGACCACCCCCATCAGTGAAAGTGGATCCTGCGCGAACGGAGTAGCTGCCTGGATAGTGGACACAATGTCCAGCCGTGACCAGCCACTGAGACGTAATCAATGCCGAACTGCAACTATAGTTGCCATGCACCATGATCGCGGCCAGCCATGGTGTTAGATGAATGGGCAGCTCCACTCCACCCACGATCCGTTCCTGGGGCGATAAAGCCCAGGTTTTGTGGCCACAAATGAGCAGTAAAATCAACGCCAACATTTTCATCAGCCGTACAAAAACAAATGGTCCGTAAAGCACTAATAATGGCCGATAACTGAAAGTCGACTTCTTGACCCCTTGGTGCGAACTCTATGCTAGCTGGGAATCAAGAATGCTAATGACCTCCAGGTTTGGCATGCGACCTACTGTATTTGGCATGAATATTAATTGGCGCTATAAATACATACCATATTCTTTCTCTGGGGGGCATGACAACGCAATCTTAAGCATGGATTTATGTTTGAACAAGAATCTATTGTATTACGCGAGTATCAACAATATCGTTTGTTTAATGTATTCCTTTATTATAATTTATTCTTAAAATATTGAAGTTATTATTCAAGTAATCTTACAAAAGCAACAGATCAATTTGAAATAACTGATAATAATCTAAATCTTTAAAGAAAGTGATAGACTTTTTGTTTGACTGTTTCTGCATAAATTATAATTTAATATTTCTTTGCAACCTTTTTTATCCAGCGAGTATATTGAAACACATTGACATACACTCCCGGATACTTGGCATTGGCACAACCGATTCCGAATGATGTTACTCCGTAGAGCACGCCCTTATGGACCAGTGGACCTCCGGAGTCTCCGGAGCAAGTGTCTCGGTTCTTTCGCTTGGCGCAGATCATTTGCTTGTAGATCTTGATACCGGTGCCCCGATAATCCTGCTGGCACTTGGCTCGATTTACCTTGCAGACGATGACACCCCGCAGATAACGCTGGGCATTCTGGGCGTTGGCTGAGGTCAAACCCCATCCGCTGGCCAGGTAACATTTGGGAAATCGCTTGGTTTTTGTGGAGGGCAGCTTCACCTTCTGGACACAACGGCCGAGTTTCAGTGGAGTCTTCAGCTTCATCATGCACAAGTCATTCTTCATGGTGTATTCACTGTAGTTCGGATGGCACACAGTTTTCTGAACCTGTACCAGCTGACCACCTCTCCTCTGCTGCGTTGAGCCCGCTCGCACTGTATAACTACCAGGATTACCAATTTTGCAATGCTGGGCAGTTAGAATCCATTGCCGATTGAGGATAACACAACCGCAAATGAAGTAATTATTGTAGTGAAGAGCACACTGGTATGGGGCTCTGGTGCACTTGATCTTCTTGCCGTTCACAATTCGAGTGGGCAGATAGTCCTGTGCATCCAAAGCATTTATGGCGGGGTTAGTGGATATATTTCCAGGCAAAATGGTTTGCGGCTCAATTCGTGGCTCCTTGTAAAGCAAATAGTGGGTGCCATTGTCGACATAGTAGCCACTCCAATTGTTTGGTTGACCACCTGCTACCAGTATCCACAGACTCGCAATAAGAACAATTCCCGATAAACTCGCAATCATCCTAAAACACGTTTCTATAACCAAACGCAGCAACGAACGCCTCTCGACTGAACCATCTTAGAACAATGGCTCACCTTTTGACCTCTTAGTTCTCGGGTCTTTTATCTTTTTATATTTCATATCTGCTGACCATTTATCTCTAGTTCGTTGAAGTAGGCTAAGCTAATTAGCGGATTCTGGGCAAAAAATTAACCCGCAGCGCTTAGCTCGAATTTGAAATGCTGTCAAATTGTTGTCATAAGCGTGATTAATTTATTTGAAATCAAACATTTTAATTTAGTTAATTGCTTTATAGTATGCCGAAGATTGATATTAGACAGCCATGAAAAGTGTTGGAAACTTAATTTAATTGCTAACAATTTTACTTTTATTACTAAAGATCTTTTCTGCGCTCAAGATAAGGTTGAGTCCAATAAGTATAATACAGTTTAATTTATATTAATGATTGTGTATGACCTTTTTAATCCAAGGCACGTATCGCTTGCTGTTGACATAAACACCGGGATAGTTTTTGTTGGCGCAACCAATGCCCCAGGACACGATCCCGAAAAGGACACCGCTGCTGGTCAACGGACCACCAGAATCTCCGGAACAGCTATCCTTCCTTGTTCGACTGGCGCAGATCATATCCTTGTATATTTGGAGTCCGGCTTTCTTGTACATATTCTTGCACTTTGACCGTTTTACATAGTCGAGTTGCACGCGACGCAGATAGCGTTGGACATTTTGGGCACTCGCCGAGCTAAGACCCCATCCGCTGACTACGAACTTTTTGGGAAATGTCGTAATTTTCGTGGAGGGCAGTTTCACGGGCCTAACACATTTGCCAAAGTAGACCGGCGATCTCAGTTTCATCATGGCCAGGTCGTGTCGCATGGTGTACTCATTATATGACGCCAACGCCACGATCTTACTCACATGGCGCAGCTGACCACCGCGTCGCTGTTCATCCGATCCCACTCGCACGGTGTACTTTCCTGGTGGTCCAAAGAAGCAGTGGTGGGCAGTGAGGACCCAAATTCTATTGATGATCACACAGCCACAAACAAAATATCCTTCGTAGTGCAGGGATCCCTGGAAGGGAGCTTCTGTACACGGAATCCTTTTGCCATTGACGATTCTAGTTGGAAAACTCTCCTGGGCTTCCAAGGCGTTGATGAAAGGGTTCGAGGATATATTTCCAAAGTTGGGTATTGGTGCGATATCCTGAGGCTTGCCGTACAGCAAGTAATGAGTTCCATTGTCCTTGTAGTATCCTGACCACGAAGGATCCCTTTCGCGTCCTTCACTTCCTGATCCGAGCAGTAGTAGTGCCGCACATATGAAAAACTCTAGTGACCTCTGATACATTTTGATAACCGCTCGAGTCGAAGAACGCGAATTGACTGAAAGGAACTCATTCTATCGAGTCACTTTTCGACCTCTTGATAACCGATGTGGATCTTTATTAATGGTTTTCACATTAAACTGGTTTTTAGCTTTGCCATTTTTCTTTTAAATTTGTAAAATAGGTCAAATTTTAAATTTGTAATTTGTAATCCTTGTCGTTCGAACTCGGCTCTGCGTAGTAGAGAATCTTCAAATGAAGTCATCCGAATGAATGCCAAATTAAAAATGTATTTCTCGTTTCTTTTTTGGGTTTTTTGTATATTTAAAATCGTAAAATATGCAATTTATACACGACTCTCAAGAACTTTTACACTCTATTGTAATTTAAAATGTTTATGTTTAGGAAGCAGATTAAATAATCTTTTTATTCGCGTGTGCGATTTGTCAAGAAAGTGAAATGAAGGTCGTCTCTGACTTCTTTATTTATTGCTACTGGTGGTAATAACCCCTTTTCACTTCTGGATTTTTTGTGGCAGGTTTCCGCTGCCCATTTTTGGTAGGGCGCCGCTTCCGCATGACTCCGCTTCGACTCAGACTCCAACTCAGGAGAAGACAAAACAATAAAACTATTAATTTAAGTACGTTTTGTGCAGTTTAATTATGTGCGAAATCACAGGGGTAACAATGGATGTGGACACGGCCGGGCAGGAATAATTAGGCAGGCGCATTCGCACAAAAGTGAAAGGAGCACTTGGACTTGGAGCACGAGGTCCAGGTTTAGGCCATAATGGTGCCGCCGATAATTATGTAAGCAGGCAGCAGAAATTCATTAGCTCGGCGCCTATGCAAATTTCTTTTTGCCCCGCTCCTTAAATTGCATTTACGCGGGAGCTGCCAGCTGCCAGATAGCCGATAACGTTGGCATTTCATTCGTTTTCTTGCCGAGATTACTCGCTTATCGCTAACTGGAATGCCGTTTTTTTTTTTATGTTCGCGCAGAAAAGGAGCGGGAGGAGCTTCAAAGGGGCCTACGGGCCATGTGGGCCAGCAATAATATCCGCACTGTTTCGTGTGGCGAAAAGCGTGAAGAATCGCAATTTGTATGGTTTAATTAAAAAATCTGTCAAATGCCAGTTTGTGTGCTCATTAATGGGTCTCTGAGGCACGGCCCCCAAACAGCGAAATCATGCTTGACATAGCATGAACCCGGGTTCCAATAGACCATGCCGTTCCACATCGCGATATTATGCTCGATATGTGCGGCTCACGTTGATGTCTGGCGGCAGATGGGGGAACTGCCTGCCTGCCTGCCTTTCTGCCTGCACCTTTGACAAAACGGCAAAACAAAAGACTCAGGCAACGAACCTGGTTATTACGAGCCTGTCGCGGCGGCTCTTGCTCTTGCGCTTGCATAATAGGAACTTTTTGGCCAAATTGATTTTTAATTATGGCTTTGCCAAAAAATATGTTGAAATACCAAACTGACAGAACAGACAGACTCGTTCTGGGAAGGTTGCACCTTTGAGAACTCCAGATTTTAAAAGGCGGCACTGAACAAGCTGCTGAAGCTCTAATGAATTTTTGAGTATTTTGGAATCTAAATTTAAACTGGAAGTAATACTCATACTTTTCCAACTAAATACTACTTATGTTGTACCTTATAATGTTTATTAGGGTAATAATTTCAGGATATCGAAGAAAAGTTATGTTAGGCGGCCAAGTTATTGTTATTTGTAAAAAAAAATCAAATTCCAAAACGCGATTGTGACTGCATGAGGTCATCCAGCCGACAAATTCGTAGTAAAAGAAATAAAGATATCTCGTTATGATCTCCTGGATTACCCGCAATTCGGTGGCAGCAATTAAGCCATTACAGTGCTCTCTGCAGACAACTTTCATTTTCTGGCATAATTGAAACATAATTTTTGTAGTGTAAAATCGCACCGGCCGGCACTCGAACACGCCAACAAAAATTTCACCCATTTCGCACGTTTCATGTCGAACCGAGCCGTTAGTTAATCATTTGATGGCATTGCGCAGCCTTTTTGTCAAGTCAGCACGCGAGTCGCACCCGACCAGTCGCCAGATATCGGCAATTATCACCGGAGCCATCAGCTGCCGATAGTGATATCAAGCTCGCAGTGCCCCAGACTTCAAGCTCCATGCTCCATGCCATTTCGATCTGGCCAGACGCACCCAGTACCTCCTACCTCAGCCTCCACAGACCCTCCTGTCCTGGCCGGGATCCGCCCATCACTTGGAAGAATTGTGACATTTAGACACAACAAATCATAGCAGGTAAGATCATTAGATTGCACAGCTAGAAAGGTTAGGATTTTACTATAAATGAATGAAAATAAGTGAGATTATTTGGAGTAGTGCTTTTAACATAACAAAGTATTAAAAAGTGCAACCAAATATTAAGTATCTTCACAAACTTAGCCTAGAACTTGGATTAGAAACTAACGACTTAATCAGTTTATCTAACTACTTTATATAGGTAAACTTGAGCTATGTCCAGACTCCGCTCTCAATTTTCGTTAGTGATCTAGATTTTTTCCGAGTGTCTTCGTCTGCCTCGTTTTGTATGTCAATGGGTGTATAGAAATCGAAAGTTTCACACTTGTCAATTAAGTGTACCGAGTGGTGGCTCTTGTTGTTGCCGTCTCCACACTTCATCATGCGACTGGGGCGGCACTGCAACGCGATGTTGGAATTGGTGGAGCTGCAGTTGAAAAGCGGCTGTCAATGAAAATGAAATTTTATTGAGATTTTTACCGAAACCCCCTGCTACTCTTCGAAATTAATTAGAAAAGTGCCTGCATTTGTATCGCCGGCCGTGTGTGTTTGGGTAGCTTAATTGCTTTGACGTCTCATGTGTGCGTGGTGGTTATATAAGTCGTAAAATACTTAAGCCATAATAATCACCAATTGGAAACGACTATCACTTTTACCATCGATCGACCGAATGCACAACGAACGACTGCTCCATCGCATAAAGCTAACAAGCGAAAATCGCTGACTCTTCTAAGCGATTCTGGTGTGGGGGGCAGCAGTGAAAGTGATCGCTCCACGGGAGCGGGTGACAATGTTGCAACCGGGCAGACCGTTTTCCTTATGCCTACTTACGCAATCAATCTCATCCGTCAGCGGCATGATCGGCAACTCCTCGATCTGCTCCCGCTGCTCATTAAACGCACATAATTGTTATATCGCTGGCTGGGGCACCTACCACCGAATGCGCCGACCGGTTGCATTCAATGGCCAAATTTGGTTAAATAATGCACTACCACTGGTGGCCACTGGCCACTTTTACCGCACCGAAAAAAAGAGCGCAACGAAAGCGAAAGTTCTTTTGTGTTGCGTTTAACCCGAAAACGAACGAGAAAAAAGGCTCCTTCGATTCGATTCTTATCGCCCCGCTTTTTACGCTGCACTCCGCTGCCAGATCGGCAGATTTATGCACTTTTCATTTCACTTACCAGCCTTACCAACAAGCACTGCAACAAGCGCTGCAAAACAACATCGACCACATGAAACGATGCCGTGGAGCCGGCAACTTTCTTCGGCACTCCATCCAAATTATTATGCGCATATGGGGGCGCCAACATTGGGACACCGGGACATCCGATTCATCGCTCCAGAGGAGCCTCCTCGCCCGATTCTTTAAACTGCCACTTGCACTTGACCGAGCAAGAAGGTCCAGGCGGACCACATATGAATACGGATGCACAGTGGATAAGTAAAGTGAATTTTTAATTTGTTATAATTCTTAGAATTGAATAAACGTGAAAAAGATTTTCAGGATCATGCTATCAGCATTAGCTAGATATTTTTCAATACTTTAAAGGTCTAACTTTTTAATTGCGCTGAGTCAACCTAATTGTTCTGTACCTCAAAGAAAGAAGGATAGAACAGGAAATTATGGTAAAATATATAAATAAATATAAATTTTTATCTGCAATAAGTTACTAAAATGTTAAGTTATTGGTGACCACTGTACGCGGGCCACCCAGAATGTGCGACAAACTGGGCCCCAATTAAGTTTGCAGCGTTTTAATCGAATCGATGCGTTTTCGGGCATTAAGTTTTGAGTTTTTCAGTTCACAGGTTGGGTTAATTTGTGAAAGTTTTGTGTAAACAAAGTCCCAAAACCCCCCGAGGGTCTCGATTTGCAGTTGGTCAGTTGGTCCGTGGCCGATCGGCCATAAATTCAATCAGGCGTGGCCACTGCCAGAGATCGAGATCGGCCAAAAGGTGTACGATGTGCGATGGGCAGACGATGTCCATATATTTTCCCATTCCCCCCAACGTTTCGGTTGACATTGGCTTAAAATATTTGGAGTAAAACTGATTTAATTGACGTTGACGTTGCGTAATCTCCAGGCATTGGCCATGGCCCTGCCAATTGGCCGCCGCATCCTGTCATTCCAGGGCGATAACAGCGGCAATCAACTGGACAATAATGTGGCATAATTGGCCAGCCCAGGTCGGATTTAAACTGGGCCCGAACCGCTTGGCTTAAACTGGGTTAGTGGCGCCGGCGCCAAATCCCAAAAAAACTTGAAGCGGCATCGGGGCGAAAAAAAACGAAAACAAAGCACCCAAAGGCCCAGGGAAAAAGTGCAGAAAATGGAGCCAGATCGAGCGACCAGTTCGTGTCATGTGATTTTTATCGTTAATAGGAAACAACTGCAGCAGCAGCCAAAACCAAATCCAAAGAGACAAGTACAAAGCCAAGCGCCGCCGATTGTTGCAGCTTGGCTAGTCTACATCGAACTGCGACTGGCAGAGCAACAAATGTTACATTGACATGAAAAGGGTTTTTATTCAATTGCTGGCAACATGCTACGCCGCACATAAAAAGGAATATAAAATACAAATAAAAATGTAGGCGCTGTGAGTCAGTCTGCACAGAAAAAGGAAGATTTATATGCTCATATTGAGTGATTAAAGTAATATTAGCAATTTGTATAGATATTAAATAAGGGGGTTCGGCCCACCAAATTTGTATAAAAATATTCATATGGTCTTAAAAATAATTTAAGTTGAACTATTGCGTTTTGTAATGTATGCATTTAATTATTTGCACAAATAGATTACCATTGTTTCCTGTGTTCCCATAGAAAAGTGAGCAATGCTAATCGGGCTGTTGTTATTGCTGTCTTGCAACTTTCATAATAAAATCAACAACGCAATCAAATCACAAGCCTTGGAATACATATACAAAGTGAGCAAAACAAATTATGCAAAATGTTTTAGGCACGAAGCCCCCACCATTCCCAATCCGTTTAAGGCTCGGAAAACCTCCGCGGGAATCCCTCCTCCGGATCACTGATCACAGATCACTTGCAAGTCAGTCAGTGAGCCAGCGGATGAAGGCAGAGCCAGGTCAGTATTCTCCCATTCACATTCACCGGAGTGACGGACAAGGTCTTCGCCATTTCCACTTCCATATGGAGCTCTACTCTCTCTTTCCAGCGAAATTGAAAGTTCTCTTCGGGGAATCCTTGAATTGCAATACGATATGCATAGCTGATACTGTCACAAGATCAACTACAACTAATATGTTAGTATTCTGTATTATTGTTATTCAAAATATATATTTTCCTGACATTGAAAAAGCGGAAAATGGCTTTAGTCTTGTAGCTCGAGGTAATGCCCAGAGTGCATACCATTAACCAATTTAAAGTTACTGAGCCGTTTTACTGAGCGACTTAACCACCTTTCCTCATCTTTATGGCCAACTTTCAGCACCTTGACGTTTCCCTATACCGATTGATTATGACAGGTAATAAATGGTCACCTGAAACGGTGACAGTCGGTCACTCAGTCAGTTGGCGGACTTTCGTTTTCGGATTTCCAACGCCGCGCTGAAGTTGATGTTGAAAAGCGGTGGCAGGTGGGCAGTTTGTGGGGCAACCTTGGTTCAGTTTCTGTTTCACTTTTACTACCTTTCCCCCCGCAATGGCCACCCCTTAAAAAATGAAAATAAAACTGAAATTGTCTGCCGGTTTTGTATTAATTGCCGCGCTTAGTGCGTAAAATTTCATTTTATAGCACAAGGCATTAAGACGCTGCGCGCAAAGTAAATAAAGTTGTAGTTGTAGCTGAAAGCGTGTAAAATAATAACCGTTGGCTCCCAACAGCAGAAACAACAACTTGAACAACCCAAGGTGAAGTGTCGCCCGGCCTTGTCCCCCCACTCCCCCCTTCAGCCACAACCCCCTGCAGGCCGCCCCAACTGGTGTCATTTTTATGGCCCCCAACTTGTTGCACTTTCGTTGTTTACTCACCAGACATTTAATCAGGTGCGGCCCACTGCACATCATTTCGTTAAATGTTGTTCAAGTGTGGCCGAAAAGCTGCGCTGTTTTGAAAGTATATAGTTTTTTTTATACAAACTGTTATTCCAACGAAAAATCCAAAAAACTTGTATCATAAATGGTATACACACCCTATTATATTTTTAGGAATACAGTTCCGATTGTAGGAACTGTAGGAAGATTTATTCAAAAAACTTGAATTTAGTTTGAATTCACCAGAAAAATGAGAATGTTATGGTGTATAGTTATAATGCATAGCTTCCAGTGTTTTCTAGTGTTACAAGGTAATTGAATATGTTTGGGTTCACCTACTTTAGATAGACGCCACCAATTTACCATGTAATATTAATTGGATTTTGATGATAGAAAGGCTCGCTATTCAAAGGCAACTCCCTAAACAGCTTACACACTGGATTAGCTAATAGCTGGAAGCCAATAGCACCCATAATTTGATTAATTTATTTATAAATTACACTTAACTTGTTGAACTGCTGGCACCTTGGTCACACTGCAGTGGCGATTGCAATTAACACTCTGCATATGCATTCACATTTCGATGCTGGCGCTGATGATGTTGCAACCGCAACACTTACCACTTACCACTTAACTCGGACCTCGGACCCCGTACCTTTTACTCCTCATACATGTACATATGTACATCCAGTGGCAGTAAGACCCAGACCCAAAACCCAGACATCCAAAGCCAAGTGCAGCGGCCACTCGAGTTGCTCTTGAAGTGCATCTGATGCACTGTGGGGCTGGGGAACGGGGGGCGCATTCAAATCTTCCGCATGTCAAGGTCAATTAGCATTTGGTTGGGGCTTCAAGCTCCGATCTTCGATCGGCGGTGCTGTGCGTGATAAAAATGTCAAAAGGTTTTCATTGGCATTTTGATGTGGTTATTGCCGTTTAGCGGCTTAGGCACTCGGCTTAGCCATCGATAAGTGTTGCCATCAGCTCGAGTTCACTTCACAAAAATGTATACCTCCACCTATAACCCATGAACACACTACTAAATGAACAAAAAAAAAACGGCAATGGACTGAAGGCGGGGGCGTTTGGGGCCGTGTCATTGAACCGCTCGATGGGTAGAAAGTGACCGCTGCTCGGCCGCTATCCTTGGTGATCTATCTTAGTGGCCAAAATAACATACCTACAACAGCAGAAAAGTTTTCACTCCTTTCGCTTTCATTGCAATTACCAAATACGATTCTTATTTTCAATTTCAATATGACGACGACGACAGGCACGACAACGATGGCACAGTGGTTTTGTTTGGGTTTATTTGAAGGTCAGCTGTTGGGGTTTTCTATTTAAATGTTCTACTTAATTATACAAATTGTAAACTTAATATTTTCTTACATGAAAAAATAATGGAGAAATTTCTATTTAAATAACATTAATAATAGAATATTTTCTACCTTTAACAAACTTTCAATATTTTTAAATAGGCAAGTGCTATCCTGACAAATCACGAGTCCTTTGTCCCACTGTGCCCGATCCACGAAGGGGGAAAAAAGTGACCGCGACAACGCAGTTTCGCACCAAATTTGGAGCCAGGAGCTCCAGCCATCCGATGCGATGCCAGGCTGTTGGCCATGGCAATAACAATAACGGCGGAGCAGCTCGATGATCGCTCCAGTGGCTAAAATCCAGCTCCAACTTCCAGCTTCAGCGTTAGCTTCAGCTCCAGCTCCAGAGCTCGTGGCCACGATTGCTGCTCCTGCTGATGATGTTGGCGATGTTGTGTTGTTGGGGCCTATTACCATTTGGCTTAGTCAAATCGTTTGTTATGTTTTTATCTTGATGTCCAGTCACCTTGATTTGTTGTAGAAAATGCAATTTTTGGCATGCTCGTTGGTCTGTCGCCCCGTCTTTCGGCTACCGTTGCAACAAAAAATAAGTTCGGGGATCCGCGGATCGGCGGATCCCAGACGATTCATCCATCCATCCATCGATGCGTAGGGTGAATCGCTTTCCCAGACGCGCGGATCGTCGATGTTGTGGGTGACGGACTGCCAATGAAAGTGAAATTTGCTTTCGACTGCTTTAGAATTGAAGTTGAGCGAAAACTTGACGTTTATGCATCGGCATCAATCAATTTATGGGTCTGCCTCTGAGCTGCAGTTCAATGTACTGTTTTCGCCATCGCCGTTCAGTTGCTACACATAAACAAAGTTTATGCATCTAAGACTTACCTCGAGTATCAACTTAACTTGCTTTTCTTTCACTAGAAGAAGATTGTATAACCAATGTAAGAAAGCAAGAAGAAGAATATATTGATTTAGAAAAGCTATTACGTATTAACTTTCGAGGCTATTCTATTTTTGTATCGTAAAAAACCCAGTTTATATAAAGAACTTCTTCTATATCCAAATATCTATTAAAGAAAGTTTACTAAAAACCTAATTGTTTTTTTCGCTGCCCAATAAGATCGAGAGCGTCTGGTTTTATTCAGGGGACGATGTCAAAGGTCAGCGCTTGTTTTTAGGGGGTGGGCTGGGTTGGCTGGAATGGCTGGTTGAATCTAGAAAAATGCCACATGAAATCGGCGAGGCACAAAGACAATGGGCAGACGTCGATGTCGCCAGCTTGTTAGGCTGAGCCCAAACAACTTGAAACAAACAAACCAAAATGCCGCAGTTAAAAAAAGCAAACAAACAAATAACAGGCAGCAAACAAACAATAACAAAAAAGCAAGAAATCGCTTGGTTGGTGAACAGAAGCCAATTTACCCTCACAGACTGAAAGAAAGTCGCAGTACATCTGATATACTTTCATGGCAGTATCTTGATAGATTTATTTTATTAAATAAATATCGAAACTCCAATATTTCGACCTGATAAGTCTAATTATGAAATAAAAACAAGATAATACATAGATATAAAATGCATCATAATATAGAAGCTAACAATTAATCACATTTATTTTACGCCCGATGAAAATCATTCGCTTTCATGCTATAAAACACTAATCTATACCAAGCCCGTCAATAAACGGTTTATACCCTTGTGGCAGAGGTATGCAAACAAATGCAAATACAGGACTGTCTGATCATTTGTTGTTGCCTTTTTGGTGGCTGCGCTCTGTTGTCATTATTTATTTATGCCGAAAACGTTTCATTTTCATTTGGCTTTGGCCAAAGGGAGTCATCGTTGTTGGCGTTGTTGCTGTTGCTGTGTTTATTTCTTTTGCTTTTGCTGTTGGTCTGAAACCTGAAAACTGGGTTACTGGCGCCTGTTTCGGGCTACAAGATCGTGTCATGCGATTTCTATCTTTGTGTGACTACGAAAGCGACAACCGCAACGTTGTCGAACCCTGAAGAAGAAAAACCCGGTCGAATCGAAACGGAAAACAGCCGAATCCAATTGACGACGGAGAATGAGAGCTGTGTGCTTGCATCGTTCATTTGGGTAGTTCATTTTGGGACTGCAACTTGCAAGTTAACTGGGTACTGCAACTGCAACTGCAACTGCGACCGTTTCGAAAACAAAAGTAAAGTGTTTGCGCCTGCGGCGTGGGCAGGGAACTGCCATCGAAATGGGACACATAGCAAGCCGATCTCTGACTCACAAGCACAAGCGCCAGTCCTCGACGCGGTAGCTCCAGATTTGAACCTCGAGCCTTGGGAGTGGGTCATTCAAATCTATTACAGAGGGTTTCCCCCCGCTTTTTATTTGGGGTGGCGCGGATATGAATAGGGCTTTAAGTGTTCTTTCATATTTTTATAGGCAGTGGGAGAAAAATGTAGAATTTTTATGATGAGAATCTTTCTCAAACTCAACAATAAGAAATTCTAAGCGAACACTTATCCTATCGAACACTTAAACCTAAGTTAATCTGGGGCAGATTAATACAACCGATATTCTATAAATTTTTAGTTCACATAGGTCGTAAAACTTTTTGTGTAAGGAAAGTTGAAGTTCTTTATTAATTTATTCAAGGTAGAGACAATTCTCTCTGTGCATCCGGCGATGTGTTTTTCTGGAGTCCCCAGCATTCGCCCAACAAAGTAGTCACGAATTAGCGCAGTTCACATGGGAATGCAACTGGGGGGACGTGGGGGGACATTGAATAGGGTAGGGCTAGACACACACATGGCTTAGAATATGCAGTGGCAGTCCCAGCTGTTGACACACTCACACACGCGAAAGGCTTGCATTCTGTTGCAACAGCGGCTGCAGTTCGTTGCCTAAGTCTTTTGTTTGGCTGACGCATGAGCGAATGAACTCGAGTGGCTGAGTGTCCAAGCTGATTTATGCGCCTGACCGCTCCACAGTCGCACCACCTACGCACTCGCATTTCTATTTCTATTTCCCTATTAGTATTTCCAACACCCCGAGAGCCCAGTTATCAACTGATAAGTAGCTTATGTAATGGCCCACGAAAATGGGTTAAAAGTCGCTCTGACAGTTTAATTTGACACTTTTTGGAACCTCCATCTCCGTCTTGGTTTTGGTTTTGGTTTTCGGTTGTGATTCCTCGCCTCACTCTCACTCTTTCCTGCTGTCTCCGCTTTTGTTGGAGAGCACGGATGACAGAGTGCTTTTTGTTTTGGTATTTTCTTTCATATTTGCTTAACAAGATTGTGTGTATTGAATTGTCATTTCTTTTGACAATTTAATTTGGATTATGCGGAGGCTACTGAACACCAGCTCGTTGCAGCAGGGAGTGCAGGTCGGATAAAAGGCAGAGGTGAATAAGATTGGGTCACCGACTGGACAGAGTTGCATAAAGCGAATGAATTAATAACATCTGTGTTTCATTGTCAACTTGATTGTTTAAAAACATTTTTCATTTACAAGAAAATTGTGTAGTGAATAATATAATTAAAAAGTTCAAAGTTGTGTTCATTTTTTATCATTTTTAAATCAATTTAAATGATAATTAAAATTTTTCAAATATGTGGCTAAGTAATGAACGAATGTGAGCATCGTTAGTCAGTTTTTGCAATTATGTTGGGTGTTTTTTGGGTAAGTGCCACAGGGATCTGCTATTTGAGTTTGTCTTGTAGCCCGGGCACGTTTTGGGCCAACTGGCCGACCGGCAGAAACAAAAGAAAAGGCTCTGGCGAAACGCATTGAAGAAGTCACCAGCAGCGGGCAGCTGAGGCCTCGAAAAGCCGAGAGCCAAAGATTATTAATGGCCGGCCTCCTCCTGCATTTCCGTCTTGACCCAGGTTATGCAAAATGTTGGCAAAAGGCCAAACGAAAGCGGCCGAAAAGTAGAAATGTTTGCCTAACAAATGATTGCTATTTGCAGCCAGCAGCAAGTGCGTTGCCGCATTAACTGAAATGGAAATGAAAAGGAAAGACATTAATTGAAAATCCGAAAAAATCCAAAAATGCGCATGCGCATGCGCACAGAGCACTGTTAACTCAGTGGGCGCTGTTAAAAGTGGTCGAAAAATGTATGTTAAAACTGGTCAAAACGAAACTGTAGCAGGAAGCTCTGTTAAGGCATTGTCTTCGTTGATTTCTTAGATTTTATCGCCGCCTGTTGCATAAACTTATTGATTTGCCATGCTTGTTGCTGCCGCCTGAACATATAAACAAATCAGCTGCTGCTTGCCCCAAACAACAATTGCATAAATCAATTTCACACAGAAAATTGCTTGTTTTTTTCAGATGTTTTTTTTTTTGGTGGTTGTTTGGTTTTTGCCAGCCTACAGTGCGTATGAGTGGCACATGTAAATTTGATTAAAAGCACGTTTTACCACAAACTTACGCGCAACGAGAGTTATAACCAGAAAATGAAGTGCTAAGATGCATTTTCTGCATTTGGACGGCTACTAATTTCCACATATATTTTGTTTTTTTTTATCCAAAAGAGATGACGCCTCCACTTTTGATAAATGAAAGTAAAAGTACATACACTTGCACTTCATAGATCATTAGCGGTGATTACTTTTCGTTTGTTTTTTCCTTCTTTTAATGTGCGTTGCTCTGCGTTCAATGAACCAAGTGGCGGCCATGCCAAAGTCATTAAAAATAGAAAACAAAGCGAAGCCCATCAAAACTTGTTCTTTCACTTTCAATGTCACGCCACAGAGACCGCCGAAGACCTTCAACTTTTGGACCCGCTCACCCCTGTGGGGCACTGTTTCTTCCGCCTGGGAATTAATTGCGGCATAAAGCAAACATTTTGCGAGTCAATGTACGTAATTTGAAAATCGTGCCAAAATAGATGCCAGCTCCAAACTCAATTTGCAGGCAAAAGGCTAGAGCAGGAAGGTGCATAAAGTGTTGTGGGGGAAGGGGTGAGACCAAAACACAGGTAACACCCCCGCGAAAAGCCAAACAGATATATGTCTGCTGCTCGTAGTATCCACTGTAGCCATTTGTCTGCATGTCGCTTTGTTGAATTGTCTATTTGTTTGCCAAAAAGTGCCATGAAGACAACTCGTTGTTGCCCGAAAGCAATTTCATTCGCTGCCGCCACCGCCGCTGCTGCTGCTGCTGCTGCAACAAATTACTATCATTGCTGTTAATAGTTCATTAAGTCACGGACGGGAGATGTGGATGTGGAAGCCATGTGGAATCACTGCTACGCGGAACGTGGAGTCGTAAAACGTAAAATCGAACTTCATCCCGCCGCACCGAGGCAGCCAACTTCAAGTGGCAGAATAATTGAGTGAACGGCAAGATAAACATTTCAATTTCGTTATTAAGTCATCAATTAAAGGAACCCAAATCGGACTGCAGGGTGATTCGGTTTTGATTTGAACTCCCGATAGCCAAATTGCCTGCCATAAAAGTTTCGCAATTAAAGCGTTCCAAAAGCATATAACTTCTTAATATCTGGTTTTGCTTTATTGCAACTCCTGGGATTGCATAACATTAAACAATCTATTCGTAAATAAACTTTATATTTTTAACGTATATATGGAAGTGGAATTTATTGATAACCTATTGAGGCATGTGGTTATTTTATATAACTTGAAACCATATACTTTCATGGAACTGGAAAATGTCTACTTAAATGTGTATACATTTTAATATTCGTTGAAAACTATCTAACAATGAAAGTAAAATATTTTTCTTACATGAATGATATAAATACTATTGTCTATATAGTGGATTATAGCAAGCTTCGCAGCTATGTACGGCAGTAATATTATTGTAGTAGTTCACTTTCATAAATATGTAAGAATTTCAAAAGAATTACAAGCTTTTTACAATTATCTTTGTCCATTAAAACCTATCCTATCAATCATAACTAAAAATAGGCCTAATGAGCTAGTTAGTAATAAACTCATTGTAGCAAATATCGCAGCGTTCGAGGGTTTGATGGATGGCCTTTGTGGATTTCAGGGACTCCACCAATTCAGGTGGCTTTATTTTGTTGCCAACAGTGCCTCCGTAGTTTTTTCTCATCACCCAGGGAGAAGTGCGTCGAGAACTTAGTAAGGAGGCTGTATAGGTGTGCCTGCCAGGACTGCAGGATCTTAGGGAGTGCAAAGTGGCCGTTGATCCTCTCAAGATTTCCAATCTGGCCAGCGCAGCTTCCAAATCGGAGTCCTCATAGCCCTCCATGATAACTTGATCCGGTGACTGGGTAAAGGACTTTATACTAGGTGTATTCAGACTGCTCATGGGTTGGATTATCACATCTAAATTGCTGCTGTCTGAGGATTTGGCGCTGGAAGCCCTAGAAATCGGTGGTGATGGCATCTTTGAGTTCGAAGCAATTGCTTTTGGAGTTTCTGTCTTTTTAGGTGTTGGAGGTGCGGAGGATTGATTTTGGTTTGTTGACGTTTGGGTTGCTTCACTCGGACTGTGTTCTATCTGAGGTAGGTGCTCCATAGGAATATTGTGTGATTGTTTGAGATTCTGAGGTAGTTTCTGCGCTTCAGCGGATTGCATAGGTAGAGGTGGTTTAAAAGCACTATTTTCTGCTTTATGAGAATCAAGTTCATGGTATGAATGCTCTCTTGAGCGTACCATTTTCTTGTCCAAAGCTTGTACTTTTCGCGGACTTTTATCATTTTTAAATGAATCAAATTCTGTGTAGGAGGGCTCTCTAGATTTTACAGTTTCCTTATCTGAAGGTTTTTGTACTTTTAGAGGATTGTGATAGGTTTCCAAAGACTCTATTTCCACATAAGATGGTTCCCTGGAAGATACATTCTTTGATGGCACCATAGACTTATTCAAGGTTTTTGATCCTTTGGAGGGAATCTTTTGTGTCTTAATGGAATCGAACTCATTCAATGAATGTTCTCTGGACCGCACTATATCCTTCGGTAATGCTTTGGTTGTCCTTATTGGACTGCGAGGTTCAAAATCTAAATACGACGACTCTCTCGAAGAGATAATCTTGGAATGCTGCTTCTTGGAAGACTTCTCCCTCTTTACATCCCTCTTCGGGGTTATGGGTTTCACTGCCCGTCGACTTGCAGTGCCCAGGAATTTCTCTCTACCAGATCGCAAGGGTTGTTGAATAACTCCCGTGCTCATCCTGCGTCCTGCGTATCCCGGTTCCTCCACCAATGGAGCCGGTCTTCCTCTGCCCCAACCGGAAATCCTTTCAGCAGGAGCTCTCTGAATACCAGATCCAATGCGAGTGGCCAATGAAAGACTGATGCGTTCGCGTTGGGGATTGAAATCGAAGTTCCTGGCAGTGGCGGCATTCGAGAGCCTGGAACTGGATCGCGATATACTGCCCGCCTGTTCGGATCCCACGAACTTGGCGAACTCCCGCTGCCCTCTGCGAGTGGGAGCTGGAGTTATGTGACCGCTGGACAAATCCGATTGGGAGGCACTCTGCGAGTTTCCACCGCTGAAATGACCATCGTAGTGATTCGGCTTATCCCTGAGACTGGTGTGATCCTGGTAAACGGAGAACTTGTTTTGGCCGTGGGCAAAGCTCTCGTAGGGCTTAAACTTCTTGCTTTTGGCCAACTGATCCGCGAACTTCTCCCACTCGGTGGTACTGGGTCTATGCTTCTCTTCATCCCTTTTTTTCCTTTCGACGAATTTACGGCGCACCTTACGACTTCTGGAGGGATTACCATTCAGTGTGTGAAAATTTAAGTGTGAAAAGATGGTGTTTTAGTGTTATGCGTATTTTTAATTTTTGGTGGGGTGTTTCATTTGTTTAGTATGTATGTGAAATTGTGTGAGAGTGGTATTTGCAAAAGTTTAACGATCTCAATTTAATGTAATTTTTTATGTGTTTTACTTAAAAACGTATTTATGGTGTTTTTAGTAGTTTTTTAAAGGTCATTTGTTCACAGTTGTGCAATTACGCACATATTCGACCAACCGAATAAAGTATATTTATAACCGTGTAAAATATATTCAAAATATTACCACAATACTACGCACATGACTTTGCTGTTGATGTTCGGGTTAGTTTGATTTGCTGAGGTCGCAAGTAAACAAAGGCAGAGTATATGATATGTACATAGAAGTAGAGTAAGTTTATTTACAATTTACATACAAGTCAAGAAAAGAGAGAGGAGAAAGTATGTTGATTAGGCCATAATAAATATAAATATCGGGATACTACGACGGCAACTACGAATCATAAGCGAACGTTGCAGGTACAAACTACGCGAAAACTTCAGGGTGCAGTGGCGCTACAGGTTACGGATTTGCGATGGGGCTACGGGGGTTACGGGTTAGCGATTACGGATTTGCGATGCATCAGGTGCTCTCTAGAGGCTTACTTACTCCACGGGCGCGGAGGATTCGGTTGCGGGTGCGTCTGTTGCTGGAGCCGCTGAAGGCTCGGCAGCCGGCGGAGCAGGTGCATCTGCAGCGGGCGCATCCTCAGCAGATGCCTGCGATACTTCCGCACTTAGCAGAGCCATCTCCTCCAGCGAGGGTTTCGGAGTCGGTGGACTCTCCTCCTCGTTGGCCAGAGCCCGTTCGATCTCCGGCTCTGGAGTGGAGGTCTTCAGGCTATCCGTATCTTCCTGCAGCTTGGGCGTCGGTGCTCGGGAACTGCTCATCGCTGCCTCTACCGGATCTGTTTTCGACTCGGATTCCTGGGGCTCTTCCAGATGCAGACCCTCCATCACCTTGTGCTTGGCCTCGTCCAGAGCCTGAGTGCCCTCCTTGAAGGTGTTGCCCAGCTCAGTGGTAATTCCCGCCACCGCCGTGCCAACGGTCTCCTTGGCCGTGTCCAAAGTGGTGGTCAGCGTTTCAGAGGCGTCTGCAAGGAAAGCACGGGAATGAAAGCACTTTCATTTGCCGCTCACGAAGGGCAGTGCCAATATATAGTATATAAATGTGCAGTTAGAAAATAATCAACGTTCAAAACTTTCACGAATAATTAAAGGGAATAACACCACGTTTAACTTCTTTAAACAATAAATTTTAAAAATTTGTTCAAACCACAGGTGTAAAGAATAATTATATTTATTTTGTTAAAAAACGGTGTATTGGAATGAAGTCAATTTACAGAGTTTTGTTCGCGTTTAATAGTAGTACTTTCCCTCAGTGCACATGTACGTATAATATGTTTTTGCTCTAATTCGTTGACGTCTGGTCACGCAACCAAGTCGTTTTTCTTCATATGCGTTAAATAAATGTATAAAAATATGGTCGAGTGATGGCAATGGAGCCAGCTTTCACTTGCGACCCTCTGAAAGGCGGGAGAAAAAGGCGAAAAATCAGGCCAAAAAAGGCTACGCGGCACGCATTGCGCTGGCCAATTGTCCTTTATTACGTGGCTTGTTATTATAATAATGCGAAGTGCGACCACATTTATTACGTACATTGCGCCTGGATGTATCGAATTTCTTGTTGGCATTAAGTGGGAATTTACTAGCTTGTTGGTGGCCGGTAATTAGCTGAATTTAATATTGATTTGGGCACGGGGTCAAGGACTTTATATTTGATCGAGGTAAGAGCAGAAAGAGCACTTTGCGATGGTTACTCAAAGCCATCAATCATATGTGAACTACTGAAAGGTAATTAGGTGATTTAATGTCAATGGCCATCACAAGTAAACCAATGCAATTCTAGAATCTTTAATATCGCATTTTTGATTTTCGAACTAGGACTGGCCTTCGCAGAAAATTAAGTATCCGCTCCAAATATCAAGTATACGCCGACTGGCAGTTTGCAACGTGCCTGCGACTGCACACTCTTAAATGTCATCTGCTGGCCACAACCCAAACTTATGGCCAGCACGGATTGGTAACACACACACTAGAGCACACACACACACACACACACCTTCCACGACGGCCTCGCCCTTCTGCTTGACATGGCTGGCGGCTTTCAGCATTTCGCTGCCCGCCGTTGCAACCATGGGAGTGCTGCTGGCACAGCCCATGACTTCTTCTCAATTCGAGCCAGACAATCGCCGAACCATGCCGATCGGAGCGGGTATCGATGTGGATTGGTTTAGCAACAGCCGAGGATTTATTTATATCGAATATGAATATGATTATGAATTTGGGGTATAAGCAATACGCCCGCCTTTGGTCACGAACTCAACGCAACTGAGCACTGACCCAAAACATTCGCTGCTAAAGTGAAGGGTCAGTTCGGCACTCGACCACTCGCCGCCAATCCCCATTCACATCCCTACCATTGCCATTTACTGGGCACGCAACGCAACAGGACCGGACCGTTCTCAACTGGACTGGTCAAGCAGACCCGTGGAGCACTTTGGAGCAGTTGGAGCTCCACGGTTTGCATGTGCGTTTGCACTTCAAGTGAAGTGAAATTGCTGAGGTCATGCGCGTTGGGCGCACACTTACCATAGTCATAGTTAAGGTAGTTATAGGCCAAATGCTAAAAGGGTTCTAGGTCTGCAACAAAATAAGGTGTGGTGCCCACGAGCCAGGACTTAGACCAGGGAGTACCTGTTACTGAGCTGAATTACACAAAATGTATTCCGAAATTATGCAAAATAAATTATTTAATCAGTGTAATCAGTTTGTTTGAGCGTGTCGTATATGTTTTTAGTCTACCATACAAGATGGTTAATACCATATATAATAGAGAGGATTATAGGATTCTGAACAGACAGAAAAGAAGAAAATCTTAAACTTTTGATTAAAAAAACTGCATTGTCATTAATTTTTCTATATATAAACAATTTATAGGTATATACATACATATATGATATTTGTTGGAAAAATGTTTGTAATCTAATATATACCGATCTTGAGCATCACTCAAGGACTGGTATACCCTGGAAACCTATGAGTACCCGGCACAAAAGTGAAAACACAATGGGGAAAGTGAAGAACAAGGCTTCAGATACGAAATTCTGAGCATGTGTGTGTGTGAGGGGGTAGCGTGTCGAGATACGCTTCGTTCGTCCGATAGGTGGCGTGCATTCGCTTGCCCACATTCCCATTCCTGACGTGGACTTTGTGTGTTTGTCTGTTGGTCAATAAAAGCAGCACTCGGTTATTATTTTTAGAACGCTGCACGATGTCCAATTGTTGCTCTAATTTCCATATTGGTTTTTGCCCGTGCCCATGAATGAAGCGAAATGGTCGCCTGGGTTGACAGTTCCAATCAGATAAAAACTATGCAATCGATTCGGCATATTCCTGTCGAATGCAAATCGCAAATCGCCTGATTGCGCTAGATTTCACTGGGACCCACACCACATTGCACAGAGATGATCGCCCATGGGCCCTTCGCAGAGATTGATTTTTGATTTATTTTGGACTGAACACTTTTTGGCCAGTTTGGTTTTTTTTTTTTTTTTTGCGGCAATCGATTGGCTTTTGGGGCGCTGAATGCCTATTTCTGCCGTTCGGTGATTTATGTCAGTCAAGCAGTGACAGCGCTTTTCATGAGCCAATAAAGTTGTCCATGTCGCTTTGTCATATTCATATATCATGGCCGTACACCCGGCGACTTATGTCACATTCACATGGCCCAAGAAACTGGAGTATCGAGCAGAGCCTGCGCATAAACGAGGCCTAAGTGCGCGATCGAGAGACGAGAGACGTCGTTCGCGATGGTGACGGTGACAAAACACAATTTGGCCAGGCCAAACAAACAGTTAGACGAACAGACAGATCGACGGACAGAGAGACCTATAACATACAAGTAGACAAACAAACCAACCAGCTCGAAAAGTCGCATATAAATCAGCACACGCAGCTGGTTCATTAGACTCTCCACTTCGGGCTCTTGGCATTTGGCCATTTGGCTTGACATTAATTACATAAGCTAAGCGGTGCTTAATTATGTGCTCAACAATGGAGCAAAAGTGCTCGGTACCCAGTCAACCAATCTTGTGATGTAATGGCCTCCCCCATGCGAAAGTTTCGCCTCTTAACACTCTTCCGATATCTCGCGTTCAGATGGGCAATTTGTTTACAGATGATGGGCCTCTTTTAAAGTTCAGGTAATAAGGTGCAATCGCTGAAATAATACTTAGATCATTTCAGTTGGAATTTTACACTTAGTATTAGAAAGTTCTTTGTATCAGTGTGCCATTTTGGTTAACATGAATAACTAAAGAACTTATATCTATGTTGTATACAAAACTTATTGTCATGCGTTATTTTTGAAAGGTGTCCTAATCTTTAAGACTTTGCCCATCCTAACATGACTGCCGTCCCATAAAAGTGTTGAAAAGAATATTAAATGTAAGTCCACGAGTAAAATTTGAGTCAAGCCAACCGGAAAAATAAAATTTATTGATATGTTGAAGGATGGAATAAATGGTTGTTGAGTGTGGGAAGCGAAATGCTTTATGAGTTTTCGCATTTGAAACAGGTACGTGTGGGTGTAAAACTATTATGTCTGAAAAATACTAAGTTTATACTGAACTAAATTTAAATTCCTAGGCGCACCACATTTCATTGTATTCAATTATGTTCGATTTAAAGCCATTTGCAATAATCTACAAAATGACTGAGCAGCCAGCTAATATAAATTATGTTAGAGACTACCGCATTTGACAGCTGCTGAAGGATCAATGCGATCAAGTTCAATGGATGACGGAAGCCCATTAATTTTCACAGCCCAATGCTAATGATAATACCATCGGTAAAAATAGCCTCCCTCTTTACGCCCCCCTCTGGTGACATTTGTGCGCTCTCGCACTAATTTGCTTTATGATATCAATGAAATATCAGCATATATACACCCATAAACGTATATATATCTTTGGAGACATCGAAAAACTGTTTTCTCGTTCCCTTCGAGAAAAGTCAGAATTTCTTTGGCTCCTCAGTCTTGCCTGGGCTCTCGACGGAATCGGTGCGTTTTCCAAAATAAAAATACTACACGTTGTTTTTCCTAAAACTTCGGAAGTATATATATACAGATCGTTTTTATGTGTTTTAGATCAACTAAAGTAGTGAAATGCTCTGTGAACTGTAATTGCAAAAAGTGCATTCGTTAGTTGTAAATCTGACCCTTTTTTCTTCACGAATGACCTGTGCATATATGTAAAAAGTGTTGAACATGTGCTATTTATAAAGCCGCCTTAATCCAAATGGATTTGTTCCTCTGTATGCCACCATATATATAGATCTTGTCCCATAAATATGTTGGAGAACAAATAAAAAAAGAAACGAATGTCGTGAAATCTTATTAATGTATTCTATTTTATAAAATCTGAACCCAAGAACTCGACAGAAGTGAGAGTGGAAAGGTGTGCGTGGAAGCTGTTCTATAAGGATCGCAATCGGAATAGGGCCTCAGAATGTGGGCGGCGAAATATGTTTTATGCGCGCTAGCATGCGTTGCATTTGCTTCAGGTGAGTGTGGGTGGAATTCGGAAATATTTCACTGATCTTGTGGAAATGGAAAATTTATTGGATAGCTTACATGGAATTTGGGAAAAGATTATTATAGTTTGGATTGCGCTTCTTTGGCTTATCGCGATCGGTTGGGTATTACAAAATATATTCGAAATTATATCACTTAAATATTGTTGGCATCACCGAATCGAATATATAATCTTTCTTTTAATATTTAAATACATCTTTCTTTTTGTAGTAATGAAAAAGAATCCTTTTCAATTTTTAAGATTTAAATTAACAAAAATAAAAATAATTTTTCTTAATTAGTTTAAAAATGCCACCACTTTTTTTGATTATTTTTTGACATTAAAGTGTCCACAAAATGGCCATAAGACCGTTTGGTTTATAGCTAATGGAGCATATATTCATAGTTTTATGACACGCTTTCCGGAAAATGTGTAACATAAAATAGTCATGGCTAACACAGGTCTCTTATTTATCTGAACGAAATATTACTCACCAAATCACCGGCCGGCTTTGTGAAAAATGAAAATATACAACTGGTCGTAAATAAAAAACAAATCAAATCCCAAAATGACAAATTAAATTCTGGCCATGAAAAATCTTTTGGCAACGATTCAAAAGATTGATTCACCTAGTTTTTATGGGTTTCCCCTTAAAAGCTAAGATTCTAAGATTGTGTTAGTCATTATTTTTTGGTACATATTAAGGTGAAAGTGAACAGCTGTTTGTGGCATGGTGCTTCCAATAAAATATTTTATTGCCGTCGGATTCTGGTGAGAAATCTTATAGTGCACTTAAAATTGCTGGATGCATAACACGGAAAATCGTTTATGTTTATAGTAGGGGCATGTTCATTTTAACAACTTCATTGTTATAAAATCGCACAAAAATTTAGAAGTTATATCTCCAATACCTGGAAATACTGTTTTATAGACCCTTAATATCAACAGAATTCTTGTATGCTAATTTTCTGATCAAAATTTATGTTTTCTATTTCCATTAAGCTTCACCAAGCTCTGAGCGAAAAAGGAAAAATGTCATGGATATTCCAGAGGAGCCCAAAGTGCCTGCCTTTGTGGCTGCTAACCTGGACATGAGCTGTTCGGCAGCCAAAATCCTTCCACCGGAGATTAACCACGGCAGGGTGTCCCTTTTCGATCGCCGCCGGAGGGGCAAGAAGGTCTTCCTAGTGGCTTTCTACGTGTGCGATGAAAACTACGAATTTGAATCCGAAAACTCCGAAATGTTTTGCTCGAACCAAAAGTGGGTGGGTGAAATACCCACCTGCATTCCCATGTTGGATTATGTAGAGCCCGATGAAGAAACCGAAGCGGATGACGAAGATGACTTCGAACAGTTCGACACTGAGCCCTACGATGAATTCGAGGAAAGTGATAAGGAGCCAGAGGTTAGTGAATCGGAACCACCACCGCCACCGCCACCACCGGTAGTGGATGATGCCGAATCCAGGCCTGAACCAGAAATAGTTATCGATATTGATGATAATCAGGCGAATGAAGTCGTTGAATCACACCTTCCTCAGAAAAAGGGTGAAAACGAAACTTTAACGGAAACTGCAACTGAGGTCAAGGTCCTTGAAAACGAAGCTCCACTGGAACCGGAAGTCCTTACTGAAGTACAGAGCTCCAGCAATGCATCTGTTGAGACCACCAAAGATCCTTATGAGCCAACATTCTTGGATAACAATTGTGGGGAAGACAATGGCGGCTGTGCGCACATTTGCAAGCGATTGCTTTATCCAGATGAAAACCAGCCCATCAATAAATGCGATTGTCGATCAGGTTATACCCTGAATCCCGACGATTATGCTAGCTGTCTTGGTGGGTGTTTTATGTTAAAGTAAATTAATAGAATAAACTAAGCAATGTTATTATTTTTAAAGATATCGATGAGTGCCTGGAATCGAATGGTGGCTGTTCGGAAATTTGCGAAAATCTTCCAGGAGAATATAAATGTAGCTGTCAAGGTGGTTATTACATAGATGAGTCAGGAAAGAACTGTGTTGGTATGTTTATATAATTAACATGTTAAAAAAAATATACATTAAATGGTACACATTTCATTGCAGACATTGATGAATGTGCCAATGCCGAGCTGTCATCCGATTGCCAGGACGGTTGCGAGAATCTGCCAGGTTCCTATCGCTGTGTGGAGCCGCTGGTGGAGAAGCCCGAGGTCACTGAAGTTGCAGAGAATCCCATCGAGGAGAGCAACGAAATCCCAGAGGAAGTTTCCGAAGTACAACCCGCTGGAAAGTCATGCAATTCTGGCTTTCAACTGTCCGCGGACGGTACTGATTGCCAGGACATTAACGAGTGCGATGTAGAAGGTCCTGAGGATCTTGATAATAACGCAGTTTGTCAGCAACAGTGCGAGAATACAATCGGATCATTCCGTTGCTCCTGCGCTGAGGGATATCACCTGCTCGAGGATCAGCGCAGCTGTGCCTTGGACACCTGTGCGGACCTGGACAATCCCCAGTTGAATCGCACGCGTTGTGCCCACGAATGTCAGGATTTGCCCGAGGGAAGCTACCAATGCGTGTGTCCCAAGGGTTATGAACTATCTGAGAATCAGCACTCCTGTTTGGTGCAGGAATCTCCTTGCTCCACAGAAAAGGGCTATGAGATGTGCTTCCCGGGATCGTGTCTGGCCAGTGAGGACAATACCAGCTTCAGTTGCATTTGCCCAACGGGCTACCGCAGTGAGGTGTTCAGTTGCCAGGACATTGATGAGTGCGCAGAGGATACGCACCTTTGCAGTCACACTTGCCAGAATACACCCGGTGGCTATCAGTGTGAGTGTCCCGAAGGACTCAACCTGGTCGAGGAGTACACCTGTTTGGCCGAGAATCTCTGCGAGGTGAACAACAATGGCTGCGAACAGATTTGCCTCACTGCCCGCGGAGGTAGCTGCTCCTGTCGCGAGGGATTCCGCCTGAGTGCCGATGGCAAGAGCTGCGAGGACGTGGACGAGTGTCTGGTGAATAATGGTGGCTGCCAGCAGGTGTGCCGAAATCTTCCAGGTTCGTATGGCTGCATATGTGCTGCCGGCTATGAGCTCCTTAAGCTGGATGGCATACGCGGCTATTGCTTCGACATTGACGAGTGCTCGCAGGGAACTCATGGGTGCAGCGATCAAATGCTTTGCGAGAACCTCAATGGTTCGTACACCTGCCTCTGCCCACCGGGATATGCACTGGGCTTGGATAACCACATAGTCACATCACTAAATACCTCATTCAATACTGCTTCAACCTCACCCGATGTCCCATCTCCGCCTACATGCTTGGACATTGATGAGTGCTCGCTGGCCAATGGGAATTGCTCCCACTTTTGCCAGAATGAGCCAGGTGGCTTCCAGTGCGCCTGTCCTTTGGGATACGCTCTATCAGAGGATATGCGCACCTGTCAGGACATTGATGAGTGCATTGACAGCAATGGCCAATGCTCGCAGCTCTGCTTGAATCAACCTGGGGGATTTGCCTGCGCTTGTGAAACGGGTTTCGAGCTAACGCCAGATGGATTTGGTTGCTCCGATATTGATGAGTGCTCGCAGGACTATGGAAACTGTAGTGACATCTGCGTCAATCTTTTAGGTACCCATGCCTGTGCATGCGAAAGAGGCTATGAACTGGCCGAGGACAAGCAAAGTTGCCAGGATGTGGATGAGTGTGCCGGCCTTCTCTCCGGCGGTTGCAGCCACGAGTGCATCAATAAGGCAGGTACCTTCGAGTGCGGATGTCCTTTGGGTTATATCCTCAACGACGACGGTCGCAGTTGTCATCCCGCTCTGGTGGGCTGTCCACCGGGCACTCAGCGATCCGCCGAGGGATGTGCTCCAATTGAATGTAATCCGGGTTTCATCCTGGGATCGGACGACAAGTGTGCGGACATCGATGAGTGCCAGAAGAAGAACGGCGGCTGCTCGCATCGCTGCTCCAATAGCGAGGGTTCATTCAAGTGCAGCTGTCCACCTGGCTATCAGCTAGATAGTGATCAGAAGACTTGCCAGGACATCGATGAGTGTGCTAAGGACAAGACTAGCTGTATCACCGGAAAGTGTATTAACGAAATTGGGGGCTTCCGTTGCGAGTTCCCAAAGTTCCCTGCTTTGCCGGAGATTCCCACAGTTTCATCACTACCTGAATCGCCCAAGCCCGAATCTAAAAGGCCCAAGTATACCGATTTCACCGAGCTGTCCAATGAAATACCCGAGAAGCCGAAAAAGCCTGTGTTCGATTTCCCAGAGCCCAAGTTTCCAGCATTGCCCAAGTGGGAAGGTCTTCCAAAGCTGCCGCCCCTTGGTAACATACCTACATCAAAAGCACCCGTTCCCAAACTTCCAGAAGTGCCCAAGAGTACGTGGGTCAATCAGTTGCAGCCCAGGGATCTGTGCCCTCGATTCCAGGCTCCCCGTAATGGCAAGTCGCACTGCAACAGGTATCGCCATAAGCAGAAGCTCTTCTACAACAGTCGCTGCCGAATTGCCTGCAATCCGGGCTATGTTCTACAGGGTCCAGAGACCAAGAGTTGCGGAGCCAATGGAATTTGGGAGGGGCCCGAGACCAAGTGTGTTGGTGAGACACTCAGTTAAGTAATAAATTCTATAGCTGGTGTTATACCTTTTCCGTATCTTTTCACAGCCATCAAACAAACTCGCGTGCAGAGTCATGGAATCTGCCCCGCTCTAAAGCCCGCTCGAAATGGAGCTATATTCCCAGCCAGCTGCACTCAGGGTCCATCCCGATTTGGCGACATTTGTCAACTTCAGTGCAATGCCGGCTACGTGCCCACCGGATCCATGTTGACTTCCTGCATGGTGTTGCAGGGCTGGTCGTTCGGTACCGATCTTAACTGTCAGCCATTCGGCATCAATCAGCTTGCAAGTCAATTATCCGTGCAGTGGAATTCTCCGAAATCAGTAACATCACATCAAATCCAGAATGTGCCACGGATTAGACCCTATATCAAGTGCCCGGAAAATGTTGTAATCCTACTGCATGCCGGTGAGCAGAAGGCTCATGTGACTCTGCAAAGACCGGAAACAAATCTTAAGAATGGCCGATTGGTCGCACATCCCACTTGGGCAGGTCAACTTCAGGGTCATCTGCCAGCTGGAGTCCATAAGGCCCACTTTAGAGTTACCGATCCGGAGACCAAACTCACAATTGGATGCCACACAGTAATTACTGTTAAGGCCGCAACACCGAAAGTGTCGAATCCATTCATCTTTTCGGGAACATTGGAATATTCAAGATCATCACTTCCTAGACCGGCTCCATTTGCGACCTTGTCCACTAGTGGTTCATACTCATTTCCTGCATTCAGATCCCTGGCATCAACTCCGAAACCAGTTTCCTTTACCAATTTTCAAATTTCCCAAGTTTCAGAGACATTACCCTACTCGAAACTACAATCCCTTTCTCGGGAATCACCCAAGCCTGCAAGCTTCGGTTCGTTTTCCACACAGAGTTCACTTCGCCAGTCGGAATTTCCTAGTTTAAGTTCCCCAGATAGTGGGTCATCTTCCTACTCCAGGCTGGAGCCCTTTTCCGCCAAGCCAGCCCAGCTCATAAGTGCTGCTCCTGTCTCTAGCGAAAGTACACGAGTGGATTTGGGTTCGGATACCACCAACTATTGTCCTCCATCCACCGAAGTGTATCTAAAGGAGCACCAGAACCTGCGGTCAGTGGTGTGGGATGAGCCACGATTCGAGGGAAAACTTCTTAAGATATATAAGTCACATGTAAGAATAACAAATGGCTTTTGGGCAACCATTACTTAAATTACCTACTTGCAGTTTCCGGGTTCTTTGTTTAAAGTCGGCGATCACGCAATCAAATACGAAGCCACCACCACTGATGGAAAAACCTTAAGCTGCATATTTTTCATTTACGTCAGGTGTAAGTAGAAAAACGTAATCATTTTTGACATATTTAAGATTATTAGAAAATTGACTGATTTTAATAATTATTTCATATTTAAACAGCTGCCAAGCCCACTCCTGCACCCATCGAACACAAGATCAGTTTTGATTCCGAGTCCGAGATTCCCTCGGATGGTCCCGGAACCTATGTTGTTTGTCCGGATAAGGAGCCCGTCCGGGTGACCAGCGAATCCGTAAGTCTGACTTACAATGAATCCTAGGTTTTTTAATTTAATTATAAAATTTTTAGGTAAGTCTGCCTGTCGGTTGCACTCTGAAGAATGTACGTCCACAGTCGAGTTCCCCGAAACAACTGAAGCGCGGCAAGCTCACTTCTCTGTGGCATCAATATACAAATTTCTGATGTCCGAGATTATTATGTAATTGTGGTGTGTAATATTTGATGCACAGTTTATAACAATATTTTTGTACGACTTTTGTATGCCTAAAGAAAAGAAAAATATTTTTAAAATATTCTGACATTTTTCTTATGAAACAATCATTGATATATGTACTTTGAATGGGTATCTGTGAATCATTTTGCGAAAATGACAATAGTTTAAAAGAAAATGTTACCCTTTTTAAATGTATTCTTATTATAGTTTTGGCCTATTTAAGTCAGCTTTATCTACATATTATTTACAAGGGGTATGAGATCTTCGATCCGCACTCCCAAGCTTTCATATTCCCAATATTGTGAGGTGTTCACTTTCAATTCAGGCAAGAATAATGGCAATTGCGAGACAGGTAAACATCGAAGTGGCTGTCAGAGGGACGGCTCGTTAGACGGCTTCCCTGGCAATTTGTATGGGTCTTTGTCTTTGGCGACAGCTTCCTCAAACACGCTGTTGAACTTGGCGAGTTGGCGGAGATTGTTACTGGGATTGGAATGGAATTGAGATGGAGCTGGCAGCTCGGGGAGGAGTTGGACTCGTTGGGGTCTATTGCACAAGACGGGACTTGGCGAGTGCTCTTGGGGGACCACCTTGGGCATAAATTGTAATTATGCCTGCCACCGCGGCGAACAATAAATCTCAAAGTATTTATCGTACAACATGACAGAAGTGGGTCGGTCGAACCTGAGCACCGAACTCTAAGTCGAAAAATTTGATATTTTCCCAGTTTTTTCTATGCTACCACCTCTTTTTGCATACGAACAGCGAAAACATTTACAATATTTAACCACAACAATAACATATTTAATGCAGTTATGACTAAATGCAAAAGTTATTTTGATGTTGAATGCCTTTGTGGAGGCTGTCGCTTAAAATTGTGCGCATAACTTGGAACATGAAAAGTTACTTAGAGTCGGAGTTTGCGGGGCCTTTAATTAAAAGCGACAGGTTTCGAGACATTTTACTTTGAGATCGAGTCGAGTGGAGTCGAGTAGTGTTGTGTTGTGTTGTGTTGTGTTGTGTTGTGTTGTGTTGTTTGCTTTGATGCCGCTGCATTGCCGTTGTTGCATTGGATGTTGCAGTTATTGTAATTACATATGGCGATGTCCAGAGCCAAGGAGCCGCACCCAAGTCGAAGACCGCTGACCCACATTTCGGGGTTCCACTTGGACTTTGAAGATGCAAATGGAACCGCATGGCATCGCATCGCATCGCATCGCATAGCATCGCATCGCGATCGCAGACGGCGCCAAATTTATGTAATCAAAGCCAACCCAAATGGATGCCATCGAAATGAAATTGCCAGCTTGGACTTGGACTGCGACTCGGATTCGAGTTCGAATTTGATGATGTCAGCGGCGGCAGAAGGAGCAGAAAACCAAGTCGGAGGCGGCAGCAATCCAAAACCTAGGCAAAAAGGTTATCAATATCCCAAGATCTTTTGTAAAAGTTGGCAAATTTCACTCGTAATGCAATCGCACGCAATGTGTCCACCTCTCAAATCTACAAATACCAAAAAAAAAATGGAAAAAAAAATTTTGTGTTGGCCAAAGGGAAAGCCACAACAAAAAGCTGAAGCTAAGATGATTTCGAATCTTTAATTATACCAACGAGTATGTGTGGAGCATAAATCATATTGACACTTGGTCTTAATTAAAGACAACCTACAAAAGCCCAGTTCTAGTTGGGCATTTCTTCTCTTTTTTTTTTTTATTTATTTATAGATTTCATTTTGTAGAAAAATCATAAATCAATGCGGGCGCAAGCAAACTAATAAAATTCAATTTGTAATCAGAAACCTCTGCAACGCCCTGCGAAACTGGCCGCCGCCAGACGGGTCTTCACTTCAATCAGCAACAGTTAGAAGCCATAGCCGCACAACCAAAGAACGTCTCGCTTTTGACTTCCAAGAATGCAGCTGTTCTACGGCCAATGCTCCATCCCCATCCCCATCCCCATCATTGCCATCTTCCCGAAAAATCCATAAAAATGAACATACATACCAGGCGAGCTGTACTACGAGCTGTCAGAAAGAGCCAATGCCGCTGCTCCTCAGACGCTGCTACTCAACAACACCGAATCCGAATCGGAAAAAACAACTATAAACACGATGAGAACAACGCGAACCGAGCTGAGTGTTGGCTCTTTGGAGTGACGTTTTGGGCCTGGCTTTGGCAGCCAGAAGAACAAAGTCGGCGCCGAAGTGCCCATGGGCCTAGAGACGGTCGAAATCGGAGCGTGAGAGTTATGGCACTCGTCTCGTGATTTTCTCGTTAGGATCGCCAGTTGGGATCCCCCAAAAGCACTTGTGGCTGCCAGCAGTGATCGTTCTGGGTCAGTCGTCGTAGGGAGCAAAAAGTAGGTGAATGCCAAACTGAAATTGATATATTTAGACAATTAAATTTAGCACTAGCTTGAAGGGTTCTTGAAGAAAGAACATGGAAAGGGGTCCATAACATAGAAGTAAAATAATATTCCTAGAACTTTTTGAAAGCTAAATATCAGTAAAATTCGTAAGTTTATATGATGGAATATTAGATGGTAGTGAAGAACCGTTTAGACTAGGCAGGTAATTATGCTTGAGGTGTATTATATGATGCCATGACTAAGTTGTTCAATACACATGACCCATATTATCATTAAAGTGGGTTAAAGGATACATTCAGTAATATTATTTACGACTTGTTTCTGTAACTATTCGTTGTATCTCCGACTATTTCCAAGATGACCGATATATAATTTCCACAAACCCGGTTCCGCTCCTACATTTCGGATTGATTCCCATCCAAATCGGAGCGCTTGTCAGTTGGCCATCTCTAGCCGCTGGCTTTGGGGTCCGTGAAGAGAGCTTCATTCCATTTCATTTTGGCCGGTTCCATTTGGCTGTTTTGGCCCGCTTTGTTTGCGCCGTTAACCTTGGGGGCACAGCAGCCAACCGCGACCGTCAAGAAGTGCAAAAAGTGTACAAAAGTGTAAAAGTGTTGGCAAAGAAATGAAATACCTGGGGTAAAGCAGAAGATTTGCATGCCACCTGAGTGGGTGGCTGCGGGGAGGGTAGGGGAGGGGAGGGAGGGGTTGTGAGCCACAGTGATTGACATGCCTCTAGTTGAGTTTTCTTTTTCAATTTGCCAAAGCGAACCGCCAAGCTCTTTGTGGGTCAGGGTCAGGATAGCAAATGTCAATGCGACCACAGAGATGCAGACATGACCAAAGCCACTTCCCCACCTTTTGGGGCCACCATTTCGACCATTAATTGCTTACGCACGCGACCATCGAATGTGTGTCCACAAGCATATCCACATCTACATCCACATCCACAACTACTTTCTTTACAATTTATTTTGGTTTATGTGTTTATCGCTTCTCGCTAATCTCGCAATGCGGCAGCCACCGGCAATCAGCAACGGTGACAGTTGGGGCAACTCCCACAAAAAAGCCAAGCCCAAGGAGCCAGAAAGCGAAAAATCTGAAAAAACTGTCCAAGCTTTATGGCCACAAAAGTCGCCTGGCGTTCCGTCGCATGATTTATGGCGCGTAATTTGCGTGCGCATGCGCAAATTGCGCCATAACCTTTTGCTTTTGCTTTTGCTTATGCAGCAAAAGCGGCATTGGCAGTGGCTTTCCTCGATTCCAGCAGCTTCCTGCTGACAAATGACCCACCTCCCAATTGGCTTAACCCACTGGTGTTTGGTTCTTGTTGTCGCGACAGACCCTAAATTATGTGAGTTTTTAGGAATTTGCTGGCAATGGGTCTTGCATGTTTATATTCTGACCTAGTAAGGGCTAAACAAAATGTTTGAAAAAGATAAAAGTCTGGTTGTCTGTCATTCTGTGTAACAAGTATTTCGCTTAAATGATCAAATTTTTCTTAAGTTAAACCTTGAAGTGCATAACTTCATCTGCTTAATGGCAGTAAATTCCACTGAATAGTTCTTTATTATTAACCATCAACATGCTGATTTTCAAATGGAAAATCTGGGTTCAATTCCCGTGGATGAATTCAATGGTTAGCAAGGTGGACAAATATTTTAACATCCTTCTTGACTAATACCATTAATACCCCTCACATTTTACACATTTCGCCCATTTACTTGACACCCTCAATGGGTTAATGGTGCCGCAGTGAAAGAGATCAAAAGTGTGTCACTTGCATTCTTTCGAGTTTGTCTTGAATTACTCGATATGCAACTGGCGAGCGATAACTGAAAATCGAGGGTATGGAAATGGGGATAGGCATGGGGATGGGGATGGGGATTCCGGAATCGGGCGGACGGGAATTGGCCGACTGATTTATAATTTCATTGAACTATTACCAGAGCGACAGTGTTCGGGGGACAGCGCTCGCCAAATTGATTAACAATCAAAATAAATCAATATACAGCCTCGGAGCGAGAAACGTCAAAAATCGCAACGAGCAAATTGCAATTGCAACACTTTCGCTGCAGATTTTGTTTTTCACACTTGATTTACATTTTAAATTGAAAAGGCTAACCAAAAACCGAAACCCAAAACCGAGCCGAAAAACGATCGCTGAAAACTGAAACCCAAACTCGATGGAGGAAAAAAGCCAAGAAAAGATATACGAAAGAAATACGAAATTTCCAGCCGGCGGGCATGAAAAGTGCAAGACGAATTGGGCGACATTGTCAGGCGGGCAGAGTTGAGATTGTTGCCGGGATTTGGGGCATGTGCAGCACTAACGCCCGTCCAAAATCCCAGACGACGAAGATCCCAATACCTCTGAAGCCACCATACCCCCTCCACCACCCCCCATTCGCCATTCCCCAATCCGGAACCCCAGGGTCTAGACACTGAGGACCCGAACCACCTGATAAAGAGATCAATGGCAGGCAGGCAGGCTGAGCTGAAGAGCTGAGTTGCAGAGAGACGACCACGACCACTTCGCACACAGGTGAAATGTCAATTTGCCGCACCGCACCACGTAACTCAAGTCTTAATCGTCCACGCCATAATGCTGTTAAGCCGTCTAATTGAAGTTTCACTTTTTTCCCTGACTGTCTGACCTCTGTGCAGATACATTAATTATCTGTAATGAACGTTTACACTTATTTATTGGCATTAAATCATCGTTTAACGCGCTTTAAGCATGCACTCTTCGCCGGTCCATCGTCCATCGCACAGTTTTTCCTCGAACGGCCTTCGGATGCGTCTGCCTGCTCAGATTCAGATACAGATACATTTGTATATATACATATCTTTGGATGGGGATATATATCACGGGCTGGAAATGCATGTTTAGTGGCCGCAAATTATAAGCGTCGAGGACGCTTCCGTTTTCTTTGTACTCATTGTGTTTCTAAGCGGAATGGGAACCGTTGATAAAACCAAACCCAGAGTTCATTGGCATTTTGTGCCACATAACAAAAGCCTGCCACTTAGTAATGAGTTATGAGCCACCGCCACCAGACAGCCAGTGAGGCAGTCAAGCAGTCAACTAGTGAACACTGGATCAACGCCGATTGAGTGGGCATTAACCTGGTTGGGAATGGATGGGTTGTACTGAGTGCATGGATGGGTTCTGTTATTGGGAAGTTCGCAGTTATTGGAATTCGACTACACATCCTTGGCTGAAAAAGAAACAGATAATTGCACTTTGGTTTGGGCTACTTTGCTTTGGTTCAAAGCTGATTTCATGTCGAAAATATATTCTACCCAAATATATCCTTTATTTTGATATATTCCACATTCCACATTTGGACAACTATTTTTACTACGATCGAAAAAAAACGGATTATTTTGTATAAAAAAATCGAAAAAATAAATTGTTTGTAAAAAATCTGATATTTTTAATCGGCGTTTTCGCCATAACTTGGCCAAAAATGGCCACACAGCTGAAATAAAGACTGTTTTGTGCTGCTAATAAACATAGCTAACTATTTCTATCCCCACTTTTTCGATATTTGAAAAAATAAAATTTGACAAATTTTTGCATTTTCGATAAGGGGTACCATCATCAAAATTTGCGAAAAGTGGCAAAAAATTAGCATTTTAAGGTATGTACATGGATCGATAGGGAATTTTGTTACGAGTTCAACGAGGTATGGCATTCCAGATTTGGACAACTATTTTTACGGCTATCGAAAAAAAACGGAATATTTTTTATCGAAAAATGGGAAAACAAAATTTTGTAAACAGTCGGATATTTTCAATCGGCGTTTTCGCTATAACTTGGCCAAAAATGGTCGCACAGCTAAAATAAAATATATTTACAAACTTTAAGGCATACGCAGATGGCTTGTACCGAATGACTTGATTAATTATCATGAGCCATTTTGGTACTTCCATCTCACTTCTTAACGGGTAATGGGAAGAAATCCTATGTCCGTTTTTATAGACAACCCATTAAACCCACTGTGCAGAGTTTCGGAGTGCCTATCTGTGTAATCAGCCAAGTGGCCACAATTTCGATGGCATAATGACGCGCCTCACAACGAAGTTTGCCATGTTTTATGTATGTGCCTAGTGCAAATCAAATATTTAATGCTTAATTAATTGCAGGAAGGCGGGGAGTTCGGTGGAAAATGCCAGATTCTATGATGAAGTTGATCGAAGATTTCGATGGGAGTGGGGCCATGGCCGTGTCAAATGGCCATATGAAATGCGATATCCGAGCACAAATATTTTGCGCCGATTTGTTTTTTTTTTCTTTCATGGCATAAGCCACGTTACTTGGCACCGGCTAATTGCAGACTCTCTGGCATCCCATAAACGCTTAACGCTGCGATGCATAAATATGTTTATGCGGCAGTCGAGGAAAAACAGTGGTAAAAAGTCAAATGGTGCATGTTGAACACCCACAAAGCATAAATAAAAACAGCAATGGCCCGATCCGCGAAAAAAACAAACCAAAACCGAGCGGAAAAATAAAATCAGACCCTCTTACCTCCCCCCAAAAAAGAAAAAAAAGAAAAAGACTTGACTTCGTGGCGAAGGTGAAAGTGTTTTTGTTGGCTCGTTGCAATTATATTGTAAATGATTTTATTATTTATTTGCTGAATTAATTTTGGCCAAGCTGCGGCAAGTGTGCGAGTCGTGTGAAATATTCCATATAAATATTTATGATTTAATTAAAAAGGCCACAAGGAAATTGAAATTGCATAAATTTCGCATTTAATTTGTAACGCAACTGGAGGAAACAATTGGTTTTCATTTGATTTTTATAGGGTGCAAGTTATGGTTGCCATTAAGCCAAATTAAGTTGTATATGGTTACTTAACTTTTTATGGCAAATTACTTCTCCGTAATTGCCAAACTTCATTTGCGAATTTTCTCCTTAATGAGGCGACTTATGCCAATTTGGTATCATTTTTTGGGTTAATCGTTCAATTCTATGGGGAAATGGCTATTCGATAGACGGCTTCAATTTACCTACCACTAAATCAATCCAGTCTGGCATGTACTAATTTTAATGGCCATCAATGAAGTGTAGTTCTTGCATTTGGAGTACTTTGTAAAAGGCTATAAATTAATGGCCCTCCTTTATCATTACTTAGCGGCGCACGGCAGGCCATTTCTCACAGTCGACTTCATATTTCAGGCCATATTTATGACTGAGCACACATTCTGTGACATTGGCGACCTTCAGCCTGTCAGTTGGCAGGAGACGACATCCTCATCCTCTTGGAGCATCTGCCGCCGATTTGCAATGATTTTTGGTGCAGCAACTGGTTTCGGCTGTGCTCTTGTGCTTTTTGCACAATTTTCGAACATTTTCCCCGCAATTTTACGTGTTCATTATCATACGGCTGCTGGGAGCAGATGCCATGTAAGACGTAGTTTTTGGACACAAACGAAAGTGAACTTTTTAAAGCCTGGCCAAAAGTATTTTTCGCATTTTGTATATTTTCTGGCATTTTTATTTTTTTTTTGGTTTTTTTAACTGGATGCTGCGAAACGTGTTGGACTTGGTCTTGTTGGTCCCGGCGTTTTGTTGGTTATTTATCGTCGCTTTTTTTTGATTTAACATATGTACGTGCTGCTGTCGCGCAAAAACAAAGCGCATACGCACCCAAAACATGATTATATATTAATTTCATTAATAATAAATAATTTCACTTTTCATTTCACTCAAAGGCACTCGCAAAGAATGCGAAACTTTCGTTGCGGGTGAAGCTCTTTCTTGTTGGCCATCTTCGCCCAGCTGCCACTGGATGTCAGGGAGGCCAAACGTGGCTTTCAAGACGGCTCCCAGCTCACAGCTCACAAAGTGCCGACCAAATCGATGGTTAAATTAATTGCCTCGACTCGGCCGCGCATGCGTATACGTAATTTTTGATTATTAACTGTTAATTACATGCAATTTTTCATCGGCTGCGCGAATTATTCAAGTTTGCCGCCCCAAAGGAGTGTGTGGGCATATCTGCGATCGCGGCACCATGTTAATTGCTCCAGAAAATTGAGTTATTTTCAGTTATTTTGATTGCTGCCTGTTGACCTTTTTTGTATTTCATTTGGTCCCTGGCAATCTGGCTTTGTTTCGCGGCCCACACCCACGAAAATGTCAGCTAGTTCTGGGCTCTGGGTTCGAATCTGGCCAAGATCTGCCACTGGCAGCGGGTATGAGTCGTGCCCGTCGATGTTTATCGTCCATTGCATTCATATATTGCTGCGAGTTCTTGCCAAATAAAATTAAAATTGTAGATTTATATCGATCTCAGTCGCGCTTGGCAAAATACTTGGAAAAATACTTCAGGCATTACGATACCCTCAGTGAATAGCGAAAACTTTGCTCTTTTCGTAAACTTTTATTTCAGATCTTTTATTTGTTTGCAATTTAATTGCGCCTATCAGTAGTGATTCTTATATGCCACTTTAAATTTAGTTAGTTAAGTTCTTATTAATTTCCAGATCCTGTTTACTTTGTATAAATTAAGTTTAAGCTTTTGGTTAACTAAGAAAGGGCATAGAAATATCGTTTAGCTAACTTTTTTTACCAGCTCCTGTTGTTACCAATTTCGATGTTATTGTCAATGGGTTTTTCATTTATTTGGAGCCTGAGAAAATTAATCATTAAAATTGCCATCGGGGGCGGTGAACTATGTAAATTTTTTCGATTTTTGTTTACGCCGGAAACGAGCCTTAATTTTCATGGGAGTTTTCCATTTGGCACTTTCGGCTCCCTGCCTGCGATGAAATAACACAAAATGCAGCACCTGCATTGCGGAGGCTTCAATAAAAATGTAATTACGCCCTCGAATGCGGCAGTGCGAAGACGAAGCCTCATCAGCCCGTTGTTCGGTGTCTATCAAATGGGCAACATACACATGGGCAACTTGCCATCTGCAACCTGCAACCTGCAACTTGCAACCAATGCCCCTGACACTGTGTGGCAGCCATTAGCGATAGCTGGCCAAGATCTGTGAGAAGGGGAACCACTCCTGTGTTGGCCTCCGCGATGGCCAGTTGATTGATTACACATTCGCCGCGTGGGCCGCGTTAATGCTGATGTTGCCACGTCGCCAAGCGAGGGAATCGCCACGACAGATTATAATGATCCAAGATATACATATATACACTTATGTACTTGTATAAGTGCAATTCCAACTCTTGACTCCAGGTGATGTCATCGGAAAAACAAGCGCATTAAACGATTATAAAATAAATTGTCTTGCCCATTTGGACCTTGAAAGGGGGAACCAAGATCGATTGACCATTTTGCTGCTGTGGCTGCCACAAACGAGTTCAACCGAAAGTTGGGCCGCACAAAATACTTTCCTTTTCGGTTGCCACATTCTCGTAATTCTCGTCATCAGTAGCCTGGATTACCTCAGTCGCGCAAAATTTCGCTTTCTACGCCAAAACTTTGACAGCGTGCGGCTGAAATGTTGCACGTTTGACCAAATTTGGTCGCAGCGTTTTGTGGCAAAGGTTTTTTTTTTTATTTTTTTGGTTTGTTTTCTTAGCCTGGTCCACCGCTGTGGCCGTGACGCTGACGATGGGGCGATGGAACGACCTCCTCCTGGCCAAAAGGCGCTGAATGGAGCACGCTCTGGTAGCTTCTTGTCGCCGTATGTCATGCGCCTTATCTTGATGACGTTGGGAGTCATGAGCCCCAGCCTGGTCTTGAGTCTTGAGTCCTCAGGCTTCAGGCTGCAGGCCTAGGCTTCAGTCTTCAGTCTTCAGTCTTTAGTCTTTAGTCTTGGCCCGAGCCTGATTTCGCTGTTTAACATAGTTAGCTGGGCCGTGGGCCACCTCTGTCACTCGGAGAAATAAAATATCAATCCAAAATGCATCAGACTCCCAAATTGTTAGATTGGTAAATATGTGAATCAAAAAAAAATTTATTTCGCAGTTCGTTAAATGTTCCTAGTTGCTAAACTTCAGGGCAATCAAAATGGAATGCTCCAACTTAATTTATTGCCCGTAGACCTGAGGCTATGACATTTCTCGCAGTGCCCAGCTAATCCAACTGAAACTGCGAGGGATTTTCACCGCAATTCGGTAGCCGGCAAGTAGCTGAAGCCGAAGTACGTAGGTTGCGGCAGGTCAGTGCACCCTGGGCATGTGATTAAAACGCTAAAACGCAGACAATCATAAATATCAAATGCGCCATATTTTAGGGTCTCCGTGGTCGCTGGTCTTTGGTCGCTGGTCTCTCTGGATCCCCCCCAAAAACCGATAAAGTGGGGGACCCACCGACCAGAATGGTTTCACTTTTGTTTGAGCGACACCTGGCTGCGAGCGGAGCGGCCCATGCCCATGACTCACGGAGTTATCCAGCGACCGACCAAGTGGAGACGGAGGGCAGAAAGGCAGGAAGGACGGGACGGGAGTTGGAAGACGGAGGTCCCAGTCTCAAAAAGTGCATCATAAATTATTTTGCCTTTGCGGCTGCGATCAGCGCAACTTTTAAGCATTTTCATTTGCCAAAGTAGTCACACGGTCAGCGGTTGGCAAACGAAGTTAGCAGGGACGGCTGGCTGGAGGGGATTGGCGGATCTGGGGGATCTGGTGATCTGGTGATTTGGGGAGCGGACCACATTTGTCGCCAGCCCAAGCGAAATCGAAATTGAAATTGAAATCCTGGTTCAGCCCCAGCCAAGCTGTGGATCCAAACGGATCGGCAGCCGCACTTTGGTCACGAATGTCGGTCAAACGTGTTTGGCTTGCTATTTTACAACTTTAAATATGCCAACAATGGCCAAAAGCCACTAAGGCACAGCAACTGCAGCCCCTCCACCCAAAACCATGGAAAAAAACATACCACATCCTACCTGGGCCACATGCATGCCTAATTTGTGTGCATATTTCTCGGGGGATTATCACTGTCACACACCCGCCACACCAAGTCTCGAATCAGCCACGATCTCTGCCTCTTTCGGGGGCTCCAATTACAATCCCAAGTGGATGGAGCTTTGGCATATGGCATGGGAGTCCTAAAACCAAAACTCTCAAGGTGCTTTAAATAACAAAAAAACTCTCATAAATGTAGAACCTATTAGATTATTAGGATCTTAGAACGATTAAGTGGTTTGCCATATCTTAACAGATCATAAGTGAAATACATTTATGCAAGTCTTGGCAGTAAAGTCAACTAACTTACTACTGTTTTTGTGGCTTCCTCATATTAAGTTACAAGAGGGACAGGCAAAACGTCGTTTGCCGGCAATTTCCCTTTCACCAATTTGAGCGCTTCCTCTCATTAATATTTTACAATGTTTTGTTGCCAGTTGCTTATTAAAAACAAGTTATATTTTCACAGTCCGTTGCTTGTTATACTTGTAAGCAATTAGCCAATTTGTTCATGGGAAAAGAGAAAATGTTGCGAGTTTGGGGCAGAAAAATTGTTAAGCCAAAATAAATGCAATAAATGCATTAAGAACCTTGTGAAGTTTTCTCACTTTCCAGCCAATCTGTAGTCACTCCTTTAAAGGAAGCCTTTTGGTGAACTAATTTTTAAGCGCTATCCCCTATCTGGATTTCATCTCTGGCACTTCCTTCTCGTCCCATTACCCATACGCCGTGTTGCGCCACCATGAATATGGGAGATGTGCGGGGGAGCGTCGGTGGCAAATCATGAAAACTATTTAGCCCACAAACAAATTTCTCACATAATTCACAAAACGCCGTAATACGGAAGCCGTTTCTAGTTGCAAATTTCACTCGGCTGATAAGTCGCCAGGCAAATTTGCAGCACTCAAATTTGAATTTCATGTCCCTTTTATCGGTGCGACTATCTAACGCTTAGCGGTTCAGTTCAGTTCAGCATGGGTTGGTTTTCGCTTGGTTTCTATTTAGTTTTGTTTTGCTTGCTTTTTCCTTTTTTTTTTTTTTGGGGGGGTATTTTTCGGCTTTGGTTGGCCTGGCTAGAAGTAGCCATTGTTGGTGTCGCTTGAGGTTTTATTTTTTTTTGGTAAATTTGCCTGGCCATAATAGCGATTCGTGCTGGGGGGTTTTCGCCTTATTGGGCGGTCGCGGTTCAACGGATTGATGTGCCTCTGTGTGAACAGCAGAGTTTTCCCACCTACCCCTGGTATTTTTATTTTTGGTTACCGCAAAGTTATAAAATATAGAAAATTATGCGCATCGGCTACTGTGGCTGCCATCAAAAGCGGCGCCGAAAGTCGGCTCAAGTCGAGTCTAGTCGAATCGAATGGAATCGGTTTGGGCTGTTGCCTGGCACTTAACACCTTTTTGACACACAGCCAGCGACGTCAAATGCAAATGAAGATAAATCGCTGCCTCTGATCTTTTTAGCACCTTTTTGCATACATTCCCCCAGTCCCAGTCCCAGTCCAGTCCTGGCAAAAGCCAAATCCAAAGTCTCCAAGAGCTCTAAGCCCCGGTGACAGCGCCACGAACATGCAACATTTTGTCGCCGGTTGTACAACTCCTGAATGCTGCCGAATACCGAATGCCGACTTCCAAACGTTGCCAATGTTGCCGGTGTTGCACGGTGTTGGCCACAGCCTACGACTTTTCGCGATTATGATGGCAATGGCAGCCCAGCCCAGGACCAGGCGATACCCTCTAAGGGGATTATGGGATTTCAGCACCTACCTCGGCGCCATCAATCATCAAAGATGCCACCTGGTGTCGTGTAAAAGTGGCGTGGGTTAGGAAATTAAGGGGATTCAAAAGTTTATTAATTGATTTCATGTTTTGTGTTTAGAAATCTCTTTGGTTATCTCTATCTCTATTTGAATATAAATATATTTTTAAGATCCTACTTATTTTAATTTATACCACATAGAAAATTATTTAAAAATGCTTTAATTGTTCCGTATTATTATGTGAGGAAAGCAATAAGGTATTCAACTCATAAGTCACAAAATTATTGATATTTTCTTTACAAAAAGGTTGAAAAGGTTGTTATTTGTTTATTCGATGTATTGTAATTCATGTTAATTTTATATATTAATTATTTATATTTTGCTTTGCCAATATACAGCGTATCTTATCTTCCATTTACCAGCTCAACCTTATGTTTTTGGGGTTGTCAATAAGGTCAAGGGGGTTGTGTAGGTGGCAGAGGTGTTGGTTGGAAAAAAAAACTTTTTCGCTGCAACACAGATGCACACATGTGCAAAAGTGGCTATCAGAAAATTATCAGCCTGCCCCACTGTTGTTTTGTTTTTTTTTTTTTGTGTTTTTTTCAGTTGCTAGAGTGGGCTATTGTCATTGTTTTTCGTTTTGTGTTTTTTGGTGGTGCTGCATTGCAAACTGCAGACGGATGAGGAAGTTTTTTGGACTGGGCTGCATTTGTGGCATGCTACCAACTATCGGCAGCTTGTCGTAGTTTTTCTCTTATTTAAATTACGAAATGTTTTGTCAACAATTTGTCCACTGATTTATTGGCTTTTGTGGCGTTGGTTGCAAGCTACTTGCCACATGGCAAGACTGCAACACTGGGCACAATAGCCGCGGCTAATCGCAGTTGCCAGTTATCAGCTGGCTGAGTGACAGGTGCATAAATTGCATTTAAAATCGAAAGTTGGGCAGACGCCCAGAATGAAAGTGACCGACGTGCATCCATTAAATGTGTGCCACTCATGTGGCACCACCACTGCCACCACCACCACCACCATCACCAACTTGAGCTACCAGCAAAATCGCGGTGGTGCATTGACTCGGTGCACTCTGCACCACACAGCAGTCGCATTCGCAGCTGTCCATCAGAGAACTTTCGATTTCGATTGCGTAGTGCGTCAACTCGAAGACTTTCCATTGTGGCGTTTGTTGAACCGATCTCGGCTACATTGAGAAAAAGATCTGAAACAGTGGCCACTGTATGGGGTGTTACCTAAAGCACACCCACAATAATAAAACGAACTTTTAGTGCAAATGTGGAAGGTAAATTCGAAAATATGCAGTGAAAAGTATATATATTACTAGTATGCAGACTATTTCTATTTTTCTCTCTCTGTGCTAGCAAAAGATCGCAGACGTGAGGAGGGTCAGGAACTGGGACTGGGACTGGACCTGGCACTGGGACTCGGACAACAACTGCCACAGATCGCACAAGAAACACATATTTCGTAGCTTTTTCGTTCGGGCTTGAAGTCGCTGTGAGTGACACACAATTGCGTTTTTTGCGCATAGTTCCGTATTTGGTCAAAGATAATGATGTGAAATGCAGCAACAACAGCGTATTCCCCAAAAACAACAGCGGCAACGAAGGCGAAACGACAGCGACAACAAGGCAATCACCCACTCAAAAATCGTTGAGGAAAAATTGCCAAGCCGACGCGAATCGTCCATGTAAATGAGTGAAAATGTTTCAACTTAATTCTGTTTATGTGCGTTCACGTTCGGGCCAGGAGAAACTCCAGTCAGACCTTAACTTTGCACTAGAAAAAACAAACTCACATAAAAGCAAAAGTTTACTTAAAAATGTACCTTTTATTTAGAAAAAGTAGCCAATAAAATGATTTATTTCTACGCTTGAATGTGTAAACCTTTTTAATATAAATATATATGCGCATGCTCACGGATTGCCATGACAGAATCGAAGTTTTCCAGTTGTCAGTAGGAATAGAACAGATAAACAAACTAATCGGACGAAACTTTATCAAAAGGAGCCGTTTAGAAAGACGCACTGACCATGTCGAACACGGATATCGAGCCCACGGGAAGATCGGAAATAGATGGTGACTTCGAAGGTTTGCCGCTAGATGCGGAACTTACAGATCCTGCGGCACCGTTGTCGACCAGGCGCAGCAAGCCCTACTTCAAAAAGTTCAAGGAGCCAGACTCCGACGAGGATGTCGGTGATCTGCGACAGCTGTTCAATGTGCAGGAGTCCTGGCGAACCCTCATGTCCCTCTCCAGTTGCCAAAAGGTCATGGTGTCGTAAGTTATGTAGAGAACTTATAAACCCAACTCTATTTTGGTTTTTGTGCAGAGAGAAAGCTCGAAAGGCCCTGAAGATTGAGGTGGGCATCAATGTGACGCAGGAGTTCCCATGGAAGCAGGTGCAGTTCAAGGACCTTCGAGATGTGCTCTTCGATGAACTGGAAAATTCCGCTGATCTGATGAAGAAGTTCAAGAACTTCAATCCGGAGCACTTTGTCCTGATTGGTTTCTGTCCACTGCTGACCGAACAGGAAGATGATCCGCCCGAGGGCGAACCCTTCATCTTCTACTCGAGCATCAAGGAGTCCAAAATAGCCCTGAGTATCATCCAGAATATGGAGCACTTCGAGCGTTGGCGGATGCAGCGACGCCTGAGAAAGAAGCCCCGTCGATGGGTGAGCCATGGCACTGATGCGGAGATGACCATCATGGTGGAGCGCTTCAAGGACGAACCCATCGATGTGGAGATCCAGAGTGTATACCCCATTCAGATGCCGCGCCACGTGGCCTTCGATTACCGGTTGACACGCGATGTCCGGGATGGAGTGATCGAGCTTTTGCCCAATGAGAACATCAAGTGGGAAAACGTGACCAAGAAGCGGATCAATGTGTCGGTGCAATCTGCGCCTGCTAAAATCGAAAGAGAGCAGCAAACCAATCCGACTTTTCCCTCGAACGCCTGGTCGCAGTACCTGTATGAGATCGAAGATGAAGGTGGGTATTTTTTATTTATAATATAACATAATTTTAAATACATCCAAAGACCTTGAGCTGGATGAAACCGATGTGGACGAGGAGGAGGAGAAGAAGAAGGCCCAAGCTAAGCCGGGAACATATGTAGAACCCGAAAAGAAACCGCCGGAAATGTCCGCTCAGATTGAAATGTTGCTCAATACTCTGGAATTCAATCAGATCGACAGCTATCGGTGGGTTGCCAGTTAAGCTTCTAGTTTTCTTCGAAATTATCTCTAAAAATTTCTCCTCAGCGATGACTATTCCTTGATATCCACGCGACAAGTGGTGCAGTACACCAACCCATATCTGCAGGAGTTCCTCTGTTTTGCCAACATATCGAAGAGCAACAAGCGCTTCGTGGCTGGCTACGATTGGTATCCAAAACTATCCGGACTAATAGCGGTTTCATATGCATTCAGCACTCCAGCTACCGTAAATGAGGCCAGTAATCGGGTGGACTATGTGCAGCGGGCGGTGCTCGAGCCCAATCCCGTACTCCTGTGGAGCTTTTCCGATAATCTCAACTATAAGCTGGAATTCGAAGCCCCCATCGAGAATACTGCCCTGACATTTTGCCCATTTAATGGAGATATCTTGCTGGGCGGCAGCAAGAATGGTCAGGTGGTGTTGTGGGATCTTCAAGGTCGCTGCGAGAAGCTGGAAGAGGAGGAGTACTTGACGGCGGCCCAGGCCAAGTACCGTATTATGATCGGGGAGTTTCTAAACTGGACCATTGATATCGAGGACAATGTCATCGCACCGGCCACCATTTCCTTGTTGGATTGCTCACCGAAAGGCGCTATCACAGGATTTTATTGGCTGGGTCGTTCGATGTATTTAAGTCAATTTGGAAAGGTTTACAATGATCCCGATCCTCGGAACCATCACCAGTTCTTTGTCACGTGTGCCTTCGATGGCACCATTAGCTTCTGGGACTTGGACATCAAGGGTGGAAAGGGTGCGAAGGAAAAGATGCGAAACCGGATGCTGCCCAAGGAGTTGACCTCGAGTGAATCCGCATACAAGTCCATGAACATAAAGCCCACCTACAACCTTTACTTCCCGGAACCGATAACTGGAATCATAGCGGACACCTCGTGTTTCTCTTGCCTAACTCCAGTTGCCAAGTTGATACACGCCAATCCCTCGAACTATCCCATCAAGACGATAGCCAAGGATCCACCCACTATGCGCCAGAGCATGATTGTGTCCACATTCTATGGCCATGTCAGCCGGATTGATTGGCAGGGCACATATACGGAGGGAGAGGCCACGGAGGTGATCAACAGTTCGATACCCTTTGCCATGGTCCACGATGGACCTGTGGTGATGGTGAAGAAGAACCCCTTCTATCCGGAGCTGTTCGCTTCCATCGGACGCACCATCCTGGCCATTTGGAAGGAGGACTACAATTATTCACCCATCTTTTGGCGGCAGAGAGCCTGTGACCTTACCGCCGTCGCCTGGAGTGAAACGCGTCCGGCTGTTTTGTATGTGACTAGAATGGATGGCATCCTCGAGGCGTGGGATATACTAGGTAATTAGACGTTAAATTACAGAATCGAATGTATCTTCTATATCCCTAAATAGCCCGCGACGATGATGCTTGCCTCACGGAGATCCTCGGCGGTGGTATCATTACCGGGATAACGGAGCATCGTCCCTCGCTTCCCTATAAGATCTTGGGCATTGGCGACTATAACAGTAGTATAAGAATGGTCAAGCTGCCCCATTCCTTCGATGTGCCCCTACCCAATGAGCTGGAACAGCTGATGAAGTACGTCCTGAAGGAGGAGCGCCGCAAGGTGGGCATTCAGGCGTGGGAACAGAAGTACTACGAACTCAACAAGGACATCATAGAGGCAAAGCGCGAGGCGGCGGCGGAAATCCGCAAGGAAATGGATAGAAAGGAAAAGGAGGAGCAGCTTGCCACCAGGAAAAAGGGCCAAAAGTCCGGTGAAGAAGGTGGTGAAGGGGGCGAAGAGATCAAGTAGGTAATAATATTATCGCAAGCTTATACTATTTTGATTTCTTTTTGTACTGCCCAGGCGTAAGAATATCTACAGTGGCTTGAACTACAACGAAAAAATGGCCGTCAAGTGGGACGAACTTAATCTAAACCGAATGATGACCATCTTGATGTCCCGCAAGCAAATGGATCCCGAGAAATTGGCCAGGGAGACGGCGCTGGAGAAGGAGCGGCACTCCTACGAGGTTGCCAAGAAGAAGTCCCATTTGGATGTCCTGGCCAGAGTGGAAAACGATATCGCTAACATACGGGCCAGAATCCTGCCCGCGGAGCTGCAGGACATGCAGCGCAGTGAGATGATCGCGGAGAGGGTAAAACGAGAGGTTGAAGAAGCGGACTCCTATGAAAAGGTGTGCGAAGATTCCTTCGAGATCCTGAACAACTTCAACGAATTCAAGCCAATCGATTATATTGAATTTCTGGAGCGGGGTCGCAAAAGGCGTCAACTCTTGGATCAATCCTTGGGTGGCAATACGGATCGATTGCGGTGGTACGAGGATAGGGTCAGATTGGGGGAACTGGGCGAGTGCCAGTTCATCTACGAACCCATTAGCGGATCTCAGGCGGACGAGTCCAGTCAACCCGAATTTACAGCTCTTCAGAATATGATGACCAAATCGCACAGCGATATTATTGTAGACGATTTCGACGGTTAAATGGTTTGATTCGTCCTTATAGTTGGTAAATGTAAATAAATACTCTATTATTTAAATTTCAAATATTTTGCTAATAAAACTGTGATGCAGAAAATAGTAATAATAAATGACGGGCTTATATTTATAAGCGAAAACTGTTAAACAACCATCCTAGATGCAAGTAGAAAGTGAAAATTCATCATAATACGAAGATAATCAAATTTTATGTATTGACTTTCAACGCCATTTTAACGGTCTTTTTAAGCTTTGTTTAGATAAGGCATTAACTACGCCGTTGGCCATTAAATAGGTGACCCACCCATCGTGCTAAACGGTTGACTGCCTCTGGCCGTTTTGCCAAATAAAATTCGGCTCTCAATTAGGGGCCCATTGAACCTTGAAGAGCCGCTTCCGCTCCACAGCCAGCTGGCGGGTTCAAGTTTATGACATTTCTAGGCATTTTAAAGCATGTTTGTGTGCACAAATGAAGTCATCTACGTGGACGAGGCGTGCCCCGAGTTTAATGAACCTGCCCCCATAACGGGGAGAGAAAATCCAGCGGTCTCCAAAAGTCGAACTGGGGGAATTCCCACGACCATGCAACCTCTGGTCACTGCGCTGCAAGGTACTCGTACTCCAGGTGAAGTCCATTGAGGCAGGGGTAAATTTGAATGCAAACCGACAGCGGCAGTCCATCATTTTCGCAAGCAGATAATTATATACATTTCGGAAGCAATGCATCTGAACTTTACCATAATTTCGAGTGCATTATTATTGGGCCGCTCTGGGCAGTTGAATGCAAAGTTGCAGATATACATTTTGCGTTGCATCATCATCTTCATCATCATCATCATCATCGACGTCGACCACCTGTTGTCCTTAAAGCGATAAGTATTAAGTGATTTCTGTACAGGCGCTCGCGAGTTTTCGTTTTTCTTCCCATTTATTTATTAATACAATTTTCGTGCGCTTGCGTGCGTCTGCAACTGAGGCAAGTGCATTTACATAACAATTGGCCTTTGAATTCAAATTGGCAGCAAGAGACTCTGGCTCCTCCATCGAATCGAGCTATCCCGAGACTGTGAGGCTGCGGGTCTGCGTTGCTGCATTAAAATCTCTTTACCGCCATTTAAAATAATTTACGATCTTATGCAAATCGCCGCTTTCGTTGCACTAGCCCCGAAACTTGCCACCGTGACTCAACATAATGCTCGTTGGCCAGAAATTAAAGGCACACATCGATTATTCACGCCCATTGTGCGCCACTTAACAATAACTCAAAAGTGGAAGACCGCCACAGGTGTCATACCCATAAGACAAGCTCACACTGGTGGGTTAATGGTATATCACACTTTGGGCAATTAAAGGATTAATTTAATAATATAATACAGGACTAAATAATATCAATTAGTGTTCAATGGCATGGAGATTTGGGAGCACGGGTGATTTGGTGAAGATATTGGACACATTTTGGAGCTCCTCATTAAGTATTGGAAGAGTGATCTTTGTCCGCTTCGGAGAACTTGACGAACTCCTCAAGTCGTTTGAGCAATCGCTTGCAGGAATCCCGTTCCCCAAAGTCTTTGGTCTTGGCCAACTGGCTAACCAACTCCAAAATGCTGGCCAAAAAGCTGTTAAATTCCTTTTCGTACTCGCACATTTCCTGCTCGAGTTCTTTGGTACTCTTCTCTCCCATGGATGACTCCACAAAGTCACAAAAGTTGAGACACACATGGCCGAGTGTATATAGGGATTTCACAAAGGTGTTAGCCGAGGGTAGAAGCCCAAGTCGCAGGCATTCTTCTACGGTGGTCTCCAATTTGTTAACAACCTCGTCAATACTTTTGGCCTTGTCCACCGTTAGGGTCAACGATTGCCATCGGGGCTCGGCGATGTCTTGGGTGATGTGGTGCTCCAAACTTAGCATACACAACAGCATACGATGGCGAAGTTCTGCAGATTGATTGGTGAGCTTGAGACCCGTACCCTCAGATGGAGATCGCCACAGGACCGTCAAATGGTGTTTCACATAGTGCAGGAAGAGCAGGACACGCTGCAGCATTTGCAATTGATCTAGGAGCTCAGGGTATAGAACAAAGCTTAGCGGCCATTTGGCTTCATAGCGAAAAGCTAATGCCTCGTAGCCGTAGAGATTCAGGACCTCTGGAGGATCCTCCTCGCTGGAGCTCTCTTTTTCCTGTTCTTCTTCAGCTCTTTGGGCCTTATGATGTCTCTCCAATTGTGTGGCTACATCGCAATCCTTAAGCTGACATCGCAGCATATCCTTAAAGAAATCATTGGACTTTTGCAGGGTCTCTGTTAGCAGGGTCTGTAGTTTTTCGGGTATCAACCTGTCCACATTGTACTTGAGGTACTCCTGGCATTTGTACAGCAAAGTCTCGGAGAAGCCCTCCTCCTGCAGCAGGAAATAGGACTTCAAATTGCGAATGTGTAAAAGCAAATTGTGTTCCTCTGCCAAAACTTTAAGAAGCTTCTGCGCTGGCAACTCATAGCTATTCTTGATGATCTCCTCATGCTCCAAATCGCTTGGATTGTAAGCAAGTGGCAGCTGCAGCAGCGTCATTGAAACATTACACTGTCGCAGAATATTCAGGTACTTTCCAGCCAGAAAAACATCATTCGCCAGGGAAAGCAAGAAACCCGGCAAACGGTCCGGCATAAGGCGGTACCGCTCCGCCCAGTAGGCGTGGCAACACTTCTCCGGCGCCAATAGAGTACTGCTCATTGAAGTCGAGGGCTCCGTGTCCTCCACAAAGAACTCATGCTGCGTGTCGAAGAGAACACCTTTTTGCATCCACAACTGAACTATCTTCATGTAAGTGCGACTAACAGAAGCCAAAACTATGGCCACCCGTTCCTTTAGGTCTACATCAGTGTCTTTCTGATCCCGATAGGTCTGATCCAGCAATGTTAGTACCTGGGCACTGGTCAGATTGCCCCGGGCACTGCAGGCCATGCTGGAGAAAGACTTTAGAATCGGCAACCAAGGACGCACCTGTCGCACCAGTTCCTTGAGATTCAACTTCTTTTCCTGCAAATCTGTTTCCAACTTGGCCTGTAGATCATAGTATTCCTGCAGTTGGTTACCTAAGGCAGATGCCAAGGCCAGACGCGTTCTGCCACAATTTGGCGTCATATTGGTCTCCTCTATATAGCTCTGGACACTAATATAATAACCTATCATGGGCAGTACTTCATTAGCCAAAGCTCGGAAGGCCCCATTGAAGGCCTCATCCAATCGAAAGCGAACCTTGGCTATATCCACTGAAGACATTTCGGAAATCTGATCGATCTGAATATCAGGCTTTACATACGCAGATGGAACCCCAGAGAAAGAGTAGATTAGATCCCTCATCAGCAACTGCTCCTGACGCGGCACACTCATCCTGGCCAAATCTTCGTTGGCAAGAAAGTAACCTCCAACGCTCTCGAAGATCCACGACTCCTGCCGTGGCAAACCAGTGGACGAGTTCGTGATGCGACTATGTCCACTGCTTCCGCTTCCAGCTGAACGGTTCTTGCCGTCCACGGAATCATCACGGTCGTGAATTCTCCGCATCTGCCGCTCCAACTCGTCCTTGCTCAGGTGAAAGCGCACCTTGTTTGCAAAGTCGCTCTCTGCTTTGTCGGGATTCATGGTGAGTAGCAAAAAATATATCAAGAACTGAGCTCAAATTTCGATGCTCAAAATTATTTTGGTTACGTATCTGAATGAGAATAACTACTAAGGTATCCTTAAATTTAAATAGATAAGAGTTTAAAGTAAAATACAAAATAGTTTCAAATTACATATTTAGTTAGTACCCTAATCGTAACAGTGTGGAGTTAGTATAGTTCGAGTTGTCATAAAATTAGGTGGTAGTGCTGAGTATCTAATGCCTGGTGGTTCCAATTTCCATTTCTGCTAATTATTCAACATATTTTCCAGCCATTCGTAAAAGATGGTTCCTTTCGGTGATATCCACTAAATCGACGAATAAGCTTTGAACTGCATTCAAATAAATGAAATTGATCCTGAATCTGAATCCACATCAAGCATCGTGCCCAGCGGCGACATCTTCGCTTCTGGTGCCGCCGAAGCTTGGAGCCACAGGTGCACTTCAACAAACCCATACTTCAAGGTTTCAAGTTGAGCTGGGTGATCCGACGCCCAGTTGTCAATCAAGCGGAGCAGGAGAATCCACTGACGAACGTGCTGAGAATTTTCCATCAATTTCTGCGCCATGGGAACTTCGAACTTTCTATGTGCCAGTATCCAAAATATCGGCACACAGTGAAAAAATGTGAGTACACCTTAATAGGCTTTTATATATTAAAAATATTTATATAAAATTCTTATGAATTATTTTGCTTTTGATTAAAGCTAAATGATTTTTAGTGATATATGTAAATATATTTATTTTATACTATACTGATAATAATCATTGTTTCCTCTGCATGTGGAACACTCGAAAGTATCGCACAGGCAACGAGATAACCATGAGAACACTTTATATATGGGCTTTTGTCGCGTGAGTGCCACTTGTGTGTTTGTTGCTACTGCTGTAGCTGCAGTTGCTGTTGCACTTGTTGTTGTTGTTATGGTTGCTATAGTTGTTATTGTGTGTGCCCCCTTTTTTTGTTGCTGGGCTCGTTTTCTCGCTGTTCTCATTCTAAACAATGCAAATGCACCGTCAGCGGCTCTGCCAGCAACATTAGCATAAATAAATAAATAACCGTACTAGCAACGAGCGGGTAAATAACAAAATAGCAACACGGCCAGCCGACCGCCAGTAACATTAATCTACGCTCCAAAAGCTTTCCTATGGACGCTCCATGGGCTTTTGTCCTCCTCGCATTTTATAGCAGACACCCAAAACACTTGTTTGCCTTCGTCGCCTAGCGGCGCTTGCACTTCGAAGACTGGGCTTGGGCTTGGTGCAAGGGAATCGCCTAGAAACGCCCACACACGAACTAGCACGAGTACAGTGGTGACAGAATATGTGAAAAAGTGAAATTCAAATTGTAAGAAACAGTTATACAATTTAATATCCAACTGAGCTTCTCTGACGTTAAGATCGACTAGCTTTGTTTTAATATTAATATTAATATTCACTCAGTGCTCTTAGTTTTCCCTAGTTTCATTTAAAAGGTTTTAGCCAATAGCTTATCCCTTAATAAACTACTCTCAAAAAAAAAATGTTTCTCTATAATTTTGCTACCGACCGTTTTACTTTTGAAAGGAATGTCAACTGCAAATGGCATATTTTATTCGTTTACTTACTTGCTCTTGCATCAGATAACTGTTACATTTATATTGATAATTAGACATTTTTGATTTACCTACTTACATATGTATATAGTGTGAAAACTTAAAAGACAATTCAAAAAATATCATTTCATTACTCCAATTTTAACTTTCATTCTTTCGATACATTATAGTACATATTTTAGTTGAACCAGAAACCAATTTTTTCCATCCCATTTCAATGGTTTTCCACCCACTGTGCCTAGGCCGCGGATTACAACAGCAACACCTTCGCCTTCACCGTAAAATGGGCCTCCCCTGCGTGTTTCACATGTGTCGCATGTGACTACCGTGGATTTCGCAGCCGCTTCTGCCGGCAATCAAATTGAGTGCAAAGCTCGGTTAAAAGCCGAGTATCCGAGTACTCGAGTATTCGGACAGCAGAGGTGTGATGTTTGATGTGTGTGTGTGTGAGTGTGCAGCGAATGCAAAAACAGTTTCGATTTTTTTTCAATTTTTCCGCCTTCTGTTTTTGTCTCGATTCGGCGGGGCCCTAACTTATTGCATTATTTATGTACGAGTAGTACGATTTTTCTGGGTTCCCCAGTAAGCCACACGCACACGGGCCGCACCAGAAAATTGTATAAACAAAACGCGGAAAGCCACAAAAATACAAAAAAAAAACGTATAAGTATCAGCGGTGACAATCGCAAGTGCAGGGCCCTCTCTCTGTCTCAAGTCTTGAGTCTCAAGTCGAGTCTACTGCTCACACTCACTCAAAGTTTGCCGAGGTGGAGAAACAAACTCGGCGGCATTCTCAGTCAAACAACAAACGCAACTGAAGTAACAACGGTTCCGTACCGCGTACCACGTACCGCCCCCAAAACAAAAGTGAAATTCTATTAGCCCCCGCGTCTTGGCCAATCCGCCCAGCAAGGGAATATCGCCCAGTGCTTAGCCAGAAATCAAACGCATTATTCGTGGGAATAACGCCCCGAAAGTTATGTTATTTGATTCCGCTGAAAATCGGACTGAGTGCAGTGCTTAATGTTCCAGCTGCGCAGGGAAGTCTGGAGCGAGCGGTTGGGAGTCTGGGTGCAGCGCCTCCTCGTCGTCGTCCTGCATCTTTGGCACCGCTCCACCATGTCCTTCGTCCGCCGTCGCCAGGAGGCGTTCAAGTGGATTAAGCGCCGAATGGCCAGGCGGGAGTGTCACGTGAGTACACCGAAAGAAATGGGGGCGCTAAAAACCATAAGGAAACTCCATCATTTAGCCACCTTTAAGGCCATTAATCTAATATTTTAATCTCCACTTTGTCTCAGTTGCTGGCAAATTGAATAAGCTTTGAAATGAGATCACTGGCAGTTAACTACTCCAGACTTTACTAGATAACGTCAATGTGAAAATATAATACCTACTATATTGAGGGTACTCTGTCTATTTTAATTTCCCAATTTATCTTATAAAACCAATGAAGTAGTGTAAATCGAGTTGCATTATTTGAAAGCTGCTTTAGTTGTTTTCGCCCTTTAGGCATTACTAAACAGCTGTTTTAATATTTTTTAATGGGCAGTCTTTACTGTTTACTACTTGAATATTAGTGTATACTCAATAAGAAGCCAGTATGTTTACAATTGTAAAAACATTAGTATGAACTAAGTTGCATAGCCAAAATAAAGTAGGCACTGATTGCAGGAACACCATTAATCTACAAAAAAAGGTAAATAAATAGAAGCATCTGTAGTCATTAAAATTAATGGCAAAAAGTGACTTAAATGACATAAGAACATTTTTCATTACCCAAGTACTTAGCCCTTTTTAGTGTCCATAAAGTGAGTGCTCTATTATAAAGGCCTGCAAAATAAGTCTGTATTTAACCAAGATATTAGGCATATTCAAGCTAAACAAGTTTTTGTCCCTCTGCTGACAATCCGACTATCCAATTAGGTTTATGTATTTATTACCCAGCTTAGATCATCCTGCACTAGATCCCAAGTGGGTCATCATTCCAACTAACAACCCTTAGATTTTAGCTGGAATTCAATTAAAAGTTATTCAGCCCAGGCTGCAAATTCAATTAAATACAATCATTTTCGGTGCTTTCGGTGCCATTTTTAGCTAATTCTGCTTTTCCTGCGAATCGGGGCACAGCCGGCTAATGAAAAGGGTTAGAAAAGCTTCGCACTCGCGTGACTCGCTATAATTTCTCCATCAGAGTTCGTGGTTTGGAGTGTTTGGAGTGGTCTGAGGCAAAGGAGTCCACTGTCTGAGGCTTTGTTCCGTTTCCGCTTTTCGCCGGCTCTGCCGGGTGGGTGTGTCCATCGACCTGCCGGAGACATAGGCTTGGTTCTATACTATATATGTTACATGTATCCTTAGTTCCATCCCCTGGCAGTCGGAAAACACTCCGAAACACCCCAAACTATTTGTGCCCGGCGAACAGTTGGCGTTGAGCGATTATGGCTGTCAGCTTGAAAGGCACTTTCAGCCTGTTATCAATTCAAACAAACGCCAAAATGCCACAAATGTGAAAACCAACCGACAGTCGAGGAGCCAGCCGCTAAGAGGCCCCCAAATTGTGCAAATCAAATTGAATGCCGTTTTATGAAAGTTGAGTTGACTTTGCCGGTGATTTTTGGCAATTATTTGTAGCTGGCATTTGTGCGATTTCGAAATTTTTGTGTTTGTAACAATGCGGATCTCATACAGAGCACGTAGGGGTTAAGTTGAACGCCCCTGGCATATTAAAAAGTTTTCTAATATTTAGGCAGTAAACTGATATGAGCCAATAGACACCCAAATGGGTGTTTTAAAAAATAGATGGGAAGACTCGCCCTTTTTAAAGCGGGAATTGCATGCAAAAAGTTAATTGTAAAGTTCGCTAATATGTTAATACATATGAATAATGTGAGTTGGAAAACTTTTTGTAAAAGGCATATAATACGATATACCTAGTCATTAAACCGGAATCAAATCACGAACTAGTGACTCACAATTATGGCCGTAAAAAGCTCAGAAATTAATTGATTTTAATTGGCTGCGGAAATATTGATACTCTTACTCACAACCCAATTTGCAGTGCAACTTTACCCTAATGCTCGTTCGCATTGCAAATGAAAATATGGCAGACCCACCGGGAAGAGCACTTAATACTCATATTTATGGGCCATCGGTGGAGCCCATATATTGTTTATCCCGCTGGCAAATGTTTATTCGCACCACTCGAAGTTTCAGCGACTGCCCAGATTTTTTTTTGTGAAACTAAAGCGGAGTAAACACTCATCGCGTGTTCCGATTAACGCAATCGCATGGGTTTCTTGAGGCCAGGAACCAATGGAGCTGGAACCCCAGCTCGTTAGCGTTCTAGGGTAAGCCTGCGTCTGGCATCGTAAACAAATGTCCGTCAAAAGGCATCAGCTAAATACCGACAAAGTAGCAAACAAAATATATGCGGACAGCCCTCTATTTTGTATATGTGTGTATATACGAGAACTTGCCAAGTTCAAGGCAGGAGTTGAAGATGTCTATATGATGTTTTGTATCCACAATTATGGCAGAGGGATGGGCATGAAACAAGGGCGGCGGCTATTCAGCGGGTCAAACAATAACATTGTGCATAATACAGACCTCAGTCCCCAGCCTGGAACACTCGTACTGACTAAATGGAACTCGATCTGGAATGCGAACTATAAGATACTCTTTTCTATTCTGGGAGTAGAACTGTTAACTTGGTATCTCAGCAATTCATAAAGTTACGAAATGTAATGTCATAGAATTTACTACTTGAAAAGAAGTGCAGTTCTTGTATAATTTCAATGATTTCCCTTAGATAATCCAGCTATCTTGCACCCTGAAATAGTAAGACATTGATCTGCATGCAGACCTGGTTATTTATCTTCTGAGTTGCCGCAGGCCCAAGCAATTAGATTGAAAAACAACGTTCTTGGAAATGTATGTAAATGTATTCCTTTCCTGATTGTATTCTAATGCGATCGGTGACCAAGCGCCCGTCAAAGTGGAGATATCCCTGTACACATCCACTATAAATCACCGATAATTGTGGGTGTGTTGTGCTTATTGTTGTTGCTGCCATTGATGTTCCGCGAGCGTTTTTCTGCCGGCCATTCAAGCGGTTGAGTCAGCTGAGTGAGCTGGGCTCGATTTGAGCAAAAAGAAAAAAAAGCTGAAATCAAGCGAAAAAGCCCAGGCAAAATGCAAACAAGCGTTCGCACGCATGGAAAATCATTGAAGCCTGCAGTGGAAAATGGGTATGGGTGTTTGGGTGAGTATCTGTGAGTTACACCCTCGATTCCGACTGGGCTTTTCCATTTCGCGCTCCGCTCATTTCAATTTAGTTGGCGCAAAGCGGCCGCCGCAAACGCTTTGAACTCGTTTCCCGGACAGACGGACTTCATGGCTCTTGACGTTTTTCCTATATTGATCTTTTCGGCCGATTCAGCAAAATACAAAAATACAAACAAAAAAATGGGAAACGTACGCCCAGTGAAGCAAAATTTGTGCGCGTTTTGATTTTTTGGCGCGTTTTTCATTTGTTTTGATTTCGCGTCTGCGAAACCTTTCTGCCCAGTTTTTTTTTACGTAGTTTTTCCATGGCTCTAACTTTGGCTTTTTCCTTTAGGCCACACAACTATGTATTGATAAATTGCCAGCCGACGATTTCCGTCGTGACCCGCGCGTTATGCAAAATGCTCAAAATGTAAATAAATATTAAAATAATACACAAGATCACGAGAAGGGGGAGCCCAAAAGTATCTGCCACACTGCCTTCCTTTTGTATGCGCCCAGCCTTTTGCCTTTTGCATTTCGCCTTTGTTGGTTTAAGCCGTTCAGTTCAGTTCGTTTCGGATCGGTTTGTTGTTTGTGTTTGTGTGCAATTGTGTGCTGTGAAAAATGAAGTGAATCTGTCTGGCCAAGTGAATATCGCCATTGCAACAATAATAATAAGCAATAATAATAATAATAATAATGCGAGCCGACAAATTTCGGTGTGCCTGCGCTTTATTTATGAAAACAATAAACGCAACCCAACAAACTACGCATCAAGTCCGTACCTGAACCTAAACCCGAATCCGAATCCGAATCCGAATCTGGATTGGAGGTGGATGTGGACGTGGACGTGGATGTGCCGGCAGTTTCCTGGCACGCATATAATTTGCATGTGGATATCGATCTTTATGACCGGAGACGCTTCGACGATGGCTTATGTAATCTGGAAAATATTCATGAAGCAATATGCCCGCCTGCAACACAATCCTCGGCCCCTCAGCTCAAAGTTGATCTGGCATTCGTATGCGGCCATTGAGACGGTGGGTCACCCTCTATCCCTGAATGCCTGCATCTCTGCAGCATTCGGGGTCACCACGTACCTTTGCGAAAGAGCCTTAGTCCGCTTTCCTGCCCTTTATTGATTTAAATTGAGTCATTTTTCTCGGCTCTCGACCATTGGCCATTTGCCATCGGCCATCGGGGCATACAAAGTAATTGTAGATTAATGTGGCTAGCTTTAAGTGAGCGCTCAAGACGAGAGTTCATATTTCTCGAGTGTTTTGCGCTTTTTGGGGGCGTGAAAGTTGATTTGTGATTAAACGGCGGCCAGTTCGTTAAGGGAAGTTGGCGAAAGTTTTTAGCATTTTACGAAGTTTTGGGAACCTTTTGCAAGCAACAGGTTTGCTTTCGGGGGAACTCAGGAATTTTGCAGCTCGTGGGATATATTTAGTTTTAACTATTTGGTTATAAATTCACAAACTGCTACATCTTTACATTTTCAAAAGAAATGCACAAAAAGCATGTATAGATTCCAAGAGATGTACAACCTTAGCATACTTAACCTACATACTCCAGCATAAATCACCTTTTAGCACCGAATTAACTGCATTTTTCGACGAGTTTAAGGAACAAGTTTACGACTATTTTTGCTACACTTTAGATTGGCAATTTCCGACACTGAACCAATCCGATCACACCTCGATTGGCGTTATTCAATCAGCAGCCAGGGCACTTCACTAATGTACGCCGGCGTTTTCCTTGACATTCGAGTGCGACGTCAGTTGCATTTCCCGCCCATTAACGAAATACGATAGTGGGGGGATAGGAAAAGTCAATGCGAAAATGCAAAGGAAATAGCAGTGATTTGGCGGCTTGGAAAAGCAGCAGCCAAAATAAGACTCGACAAGGCAAAAAGCTGTTGCACACAAATAGGGACCACCAAACTAGATAAACGAACTGCGACTGTCTGGCCCACAGATAATAACAATTGGGGAAAAGTAAGAGATGTAATAATTCAACGTAAAGTGTTAAAATGTCGATATTAATTGCAGAGTGGCAGCGCTTGTGGTGGGACTACAATTCAAGAGGTAGCCAATAGTCCCATCCTCCGCTGCCCCCGGATCGCATTTAAATAAATTGCGATTATGCCGCAAATGTGGCAGTCGCTGCACCGAACTATGCACTGCAACAAAAGATGTGAAATAAATGTGAAACCTTAAATATTATAAAACACTTAAGGCACAATCGTATATTGAGAACTTGGATTATAAGATGGGCTTTGTCTTTTTCAGTGTACTCTAGGTGCGGGACCTGATCTTGCACTTGGTTTTCGGTGGTTTCGGTGGTGCAACTGCAACTGCCACTGCGACTGCGACTGGCCGTGCGCTAATAATATTTATCAGTGGCTCATTTGTTGGCCGGACAGATGGACAAACGGACAGGTGGACGCGGAGCATTGCATTCAATGGCCAATAAACCAAGAGAGCAAATAAAAATTGCAACTAGCAGGCAGTGGTGGCTAATTGCGCCGCCTGTTTGGTGATTTTGCCGCTGTTAACTTGGCTGCTTTGGCTGGCTGGCCAATTCCAAATAGGTGGATGGAGTGGGAATGGGAATGGGTATGAGGATGGGGTTGGGGATGGGTTGGAATGGGATGGATGGGGGCTGTGCATCCGCTGCTCGTCAGTTTCAATTCAAAGTGCAGTTTAAGTTTTCGGTTGCCGTTTTCCACATTGTTCGCTGCATTCGAGGCATGCATATTTATTTATCGCAGCCAGAGTTTTGCATTTTAACTAGAAATCATGCAAAAACGCCGCGACATGCGATTGCCAACAAAAAAAAAAACATATCGTCGACGACGAACGCCTTTCAAATCGAATCTCCGAAGCTGTTAAATGCGGTTGAGAGCGATTTTTCGTATGCTTTTCCTCAGACATGAAAATCTGTTTAATATTTTCCCGCGCACTCACGCACGACGTGGGAATTTTTCAACTCGCGACTTTGAGTTCGTCTTCGTCGTCGACGGCGAAATGCAACTCAAAACTGAAAACTGAAAACTCAAAACCAAAATCTGCAACGCATTTGCGATCTCAGCGCGGAAAAGGCCGAAACATTGAACCTTTCATAAACCGCCGACAATTGGCATGCAGCTGTTATTCAACGCACGAGATGCAAATTTGATATAGGAAATGGGTTTTTTGTAATCGAATAAGTCGATCTGACCCATAAGTGGAAGGAAGTGCCATGGCTTAACTGATGATGATGGCTGACCTTTAAATGCGGCATTGTTTAATAACAATTTCAAAGCCATGACAGTCGAGTTTGCTTAACAAACGGTGGAGAATTTTATGAAAAGAATAAAAGAATATGATTTAAAATCAGGAATCTTTGATTTATTATTTAACATTTTATCTATTTTGCCACAATTTTCACTTAAAATTGATTTCACTTGACGTATATCTAATAAAAGCACTACCCATCAAGTAAAATTATTACTTTTATGTTGCATATTAATTTTATTATTGGCCACCCCCGTCTTTTAGCTGTTTACCTGTTTTCCTGTCCAGCTTTCAGTTTCTCTTTCTTTAACCTTAGTCTGGGGTTAGGACAGCCCATTAACGACACGCATTCACAGTCATTTTCAATTTCTTGGGGCTGTCACTTTAATTTGGATGCAGTGGCAGTTTGAGCCCACGCATTTCCACACAGAAACACACGCACGCATTCAGTCTTTCTCTAAAAAAAAAATGCAATTTGCACCACCTACACTACTTTTACAAATTCCCACATAAATATTTTCCATTTTACATGTTTATATGCTGCTAAAACATGGCTTTTTATATTAGTTTTTAATGGTATATGCAACTTAAAATTGTAAAGGATCAATAAACAAAACTAGTTGCAATTATAATTCATGTTATGGAATAAACATGCGATTTATAATTCTTATTACTATATATCAGTAAAAGTCGTAGTCAAAGTTTTTCGACCCGTTACAATCGCCAACGAGAAAAAACGATCGTCTAACAAATTAGTTACTGACGCAATATTTCTGTATATCTCTGCGCTATCAAAATCACACGCAATAAATTTAATTTGCTTTGTGGGCAGAGGCAGTGCGTCCAAATGGCAATGGCAATGACATTTCCAGCTTTTTCGCTTTTAGGCTCCATCTTCAGCTCCTTCGCAGGTGTTTGGGTTGCCGGAGTAGGTTGTCCAATTAATAAACGAAAACGCAGTCATAATGTTTTGATTAACACAAATGTGACAAGAGATGCATAAAAATTAATTTCCAATCTTGTCCGAATCCACTAAATCAAAGGGGAGTGGATCTTAGACGTTGGAATAGTGGATGGTGGATGCCCGATTCCGATTTGGGTCACGACGGCGTTAGGTGAAACCGTAGATGCGTGAGAGAGTGCTGAATCGGTTGGGATGGGGATTGGATCGGCATATATTTTAGATACATGGCATAGCCCCAAGGTTGTTGAGCTGTCGCTGTGCAGCGAGGCGACCTTCCTTTAATGGCTTGTCCAGCCAACTAGTGCAACATTTTCGATTTCCTTTTGACGCGCGGCCATAATTTGAACAGCGGGCTAGCAGCTAGCAGCTCAGCTCAACTCAGCTCAACCACCGACCGACCCACTGCCCAAGACTCACGCACCACCGCCGCCGACAATACCCACCGATACCCACCGACAAAACGCCCCCGGGCGGGCCGAACCCATTCCAAAAACGAATCCAAAAGCACAGCCAAAAGCCAACCAAACCAGACCAGCCGGGGCAATTAATTGATGAGCAGTGGTCGGCACTTGGTCAAGAGTTGGCATGACAGCAAATTGCATTTGCCTCTGATTCTGCCTTTTTTTTCTCCAGATCGTGCGTGCCACTGCCATGGCCACTGGGCACTGATCTTCAAGCGGTGGCCAATTGCCGGAATGCAGCCCCAGAATCATGCACTGCAAGAAAATGACATGATTTCTGGGGTATTCGATACTTTTTTGCAAAGATAATCCTATAAGATCACTTTTTGTGAGGGTTGTAAACCTTAAACACAAGAATTCTAAGAATAGTTAAATTTTTTAACATTTGTGTTATGCCCAAGCCTTGATTTTTCGCTCAGTGTGTGGCCCAAAAAGAAAATATTGATGATATATTTATTGGTATTTATTGGCGTCGCTTTGGCCGCACTTCAAAAAGCCCGGCCTGAACAAATTGTGGAAATTTATAAGCTTCGACAACAGAAATCTCTGTCTCTGCGGGCTTCGTACTGCCAATAAATGAGTGTAGTGAGCGGGTTTTAGGGGGTTTTGGGGTTTTTAGGGGTTCAAGTTCGAGTTTGGCTATGCGGAGCACTCATTGAGCATGCGCAGGCGCCGAGGGCGACATCTGGCGGCCAACGCCGGCGTTTGGGAGCCCGGCACGAAGGACCAAAAGCTGCTAGCAGGCAGGACTTGCAGAGCTAGCCACATTCCTTGGCCAGGTTAGTAGCTAAGTTCGTTTGGGCGTGGAAAGGCGAGTGAGTGGATAATGGGAAAATAAAAGGAAAAGCGCCGGCACCGCACAATGACACATTGTTGTGGCCGAGACCAAAAGTATTTCGGTTCGCCAACCGAAAAAGTTTAACATGCCAAGGTTTTTTGTTATGTGTGTTATGGTCAAAGTTTGGCCATTTGCTTAGGCCGCATCCCCACACCATCCACATCCTCGAAACACTGAACAGCCACCACATCCACTTTCACTGCAAATTTGTGTGTGCTCGTATCTGAAAGAAAGTGAATTCTACTGTGCTACACTTGACCTATGACAACGACAACTGAGGCAGCGGCAAAAGCAACAACATACCCACTAACAACCAACTGGAAACGAACGTTTGACGTTTCATTTGATTGTCATGCAATGCGTCCCCCCGCACTACCTATTCCCAGCCTTGTCTCTCGGATCAATGCTGTCCCCAATTGATTTCTGTTTAACTTTTAACATGCAACAAGGCAACCCCAGCCCCTTCACCCTCGGCCCTCTAAGCACTGTTTGCTGTGGGAAAGTGGATCGAATTTTGGAGTACTCAGTTGCATTTCTATAACTTGCCACAACATACACTGTATTCCATATTTAGTCACTTAAAGGACATCCTGCGTATTAAATCAATAACTCTTTTCTTAGACTCAGTTTAAACAAAAAATTAAGTTTTAAATTACCACTATAGTTTGCCCCACTGTATGCCCCCGTGTTGCCAGTGGTAACCGAAGCAATTGTGTTTAATGCGGCTCTTTGCATTGCCCCATTGCCTGTGCAAAGAACTTTGGCCCATTTGAAATGCGGCAATTGTGTATCTGGCGGATACACAAGCACACTCTGAACTCCACACGTGTCTGAGGTCTTTTTCTTAACTTATTTCCCTCTGCATTTTCAGGCTGACACGAACATCGAGGCAGGGCGAGCAGAAGCAGCTGTTACTGGTTCAGGAGCAGGAGCGGAATTAGCCGAGATCTTGGTGCCGAGTGACACGCAAATCGATGTTCCGGCTGCGGGAGTTCCAGGAGGGCAGATTCCGAGCCTAGAGTCCACTGACAGGGACATGAAAGAGGCCAGAGCAGCGCCCATAGCTCGCGATGATGAGGATCAGGAGACGGAGGATCCAGAGGAGCAGGAGGAGGAGGTGGAGCTGGAATCTCCAGAGGTGGACCAACTGTCCGCGAATGCTAATTATGTGTGCTGTCGATACCCGGTTACAACCTCCTCCTCCGCCTCCACCTCCGGCACAGCAGCCACCTTGAACCGCAGCAAGTCGCGGGTTCAAAAGTACCTCAAGAAGTGCAAACAGCGGCTAACGGGTCAGGCCAAGATGCCAACGAGCTGTTCCACCACCACGACCACCATCACACTGGTCAGGAATGAGCCAGCAGCACCCACGACAATCGGGGAGAGGGAACCCGCGAAGGCGCTGCCGGAGCAGGAGGAGGAGCTCTTGGAGGAGGACGACCTGGCGGAGGGCAGTAACGGGTCCTATACGGACGCCCTGCCCATCGAGTGCAGCTTGAGTGCCAGCATTGCCGAGGAGCAGCAGCAGGCGGTCGACGAGCTGGAGCCGCCAAAGGAGGCGGAGGAGGTCCCACTGGAGACGGAGGTACGTAGCTACACTGAGGGAAAATGAAACTGATTTATACATTTAAGAAAAAGGAATAATACTGCATAACGTTGTAGTGTTATTAATTGCTGTATACTTAATGGCAAATTATTTATTTTTCATGAAGTTAAGGAATCTCAATTCTCTGTTTTCCTCAGCTGACGGAACCTTCCTCAACATCACCTCCGCAGTGTAACCCCGAAGAAGTCCCTGCACCACAGCGACTTCGACTTCCCGCCGACGTGGACGCCACGCTGGCCCGGCTGATTGACAGCCATCTGTCGCACATTTATCCCGTCTACTGGGCACGCACGCGTGCCATTTTAATCCAGCAGGCACGTGAGCGACTCGTGTGCGGATTCGACGGCAGTTTGGCCCGCTTCGAGCAGCGATTCCTATGCAAATTTGCGCAAATTGCCGCGACTCTCCGCACAGCCCATCAAATTGGCGAGGTAAGAGTCCTATAAAGAACACAGAAATCCAGCCAAAAGATATATCATTTACAAGGCAGTTACTCGCAGCAGGCGAAATTAGCAGCAATTTGTTTGGCTCTCCACGAACGTAGTTCTTTAATCGCAGCTAAATAGTTTGCTTTGGTTTCATCCGCCAAAAAGAAATGCTTGGGTAACAATTGCGCTGAGAAATTGTTGGGAAAATTGGGAAATCATCGGAAGATTGGTCGATCATCAGGCGATAAGTGTTCTCTGGAGCAAATACTTGCGAAAATTACCAGGGCGAAGTTGTTCGCGGCTTAGAATTCCGCTCAAGGGTATTGCTAATCTAACTTCCACTAAATGCTCTACAATACATTGCATGAAAATAAAAACCGAATAATTTTAATCATTTAACGTAATGTAATACCATCTTTGTAAATTGCAAAGTTACTAATACTTGCACCTTTTCACTTGTAATTAATAACATTGATAATCAAATCCAGCAACATATTATTGAACTTCATGCCACTCACATTCTTCGTCCGAGTAATTAATCTTTCAAGATTATATCACCTACGCTCGCCAGAGGTTTACGCTTATCAACAAAGCAAAGTCAACTGAGATTCCCTTTTTGCAATGGAATGTTTTGTGTCCTCTGGTGGAACGAGGAGTATCTTGCGGCTTACAAATAAAGTATTTACTGATAAATACAGCAGTAAAAAACTTGAAGACTATTTGTTAAAAGTAGTCATGAGTCACTTAAATGCAAATATTAACTTCAAGATCAAATTTAAAATATATCTCAACCTCTTTGCTAATCTAGGCTCAACTAAATACTGAGGTATTTTAAAATGACAAATTTGAATATATACTTCATATAGTTAATCGCACCAAACTAGCATACAGTTTTAAGCACGAATGTGTCTTAAAATTTAAATTTCTCTAAGAGCTTATCAAATTTTGAATTACATTGATGTTCACATTTCGCCAGCGGGCTAACATTACAGCTGCTGCTTGTGCAGCCCTGGCGCCTAACAGCAGCTGTTAAAAATGGTCTAAACTAGCAGCGCGCTAACAGCAGCTGGTGGCACGCCGAAGCGCTGTTAACGGGTCTGTGCTTCGGATTTTCTGGAGTCAGTTGAACATTTGAACTCGCGACGCGCAGTCTTGTGAGCGGCAGAAAGCGACTGAGAAGCCCAGAAAAAGAAAAGCGACTCGAAGACGAATGCATAGAGTAGTAAACAGAAGTGACCAAGTGCAACGTGCCACTGCCAACTAAATACGTAAATTCGTAGTTTCAGAGTCTCGCATTTTTTCACCTTTTGGGAGCTTACAGAGTGTGCCGAAAGAAATGTGCAAAGTATCGTTGAATTAACATGCAAATAAATCGAAATCGCGACAGAGTGATGCCCGAATAGTGCCTGCAAATACGTTATAAAAGTGCCTTAATGTGTGATCTTTTTACAATCTGCAAGAAATAATCGTAAAAGTGCGAATCAGCTTCGAATATATATATATATATATATACTTCTCTCCTAAGTGCCACATATATCTGCTATCAGCCTAGAAGTTAACGCTTTATAGCCGTCACATCAGCGTAAATCAGAGGATTTCCGCGCCGAATAGTTTTGAGGTAATTTCTGGTTTCACATTTTATTAGCTAAGCGGCCCGATGTCTGAAGTTCATTATCATTTATGGCCAATAATTGTCGAGTGTTTTTCGTTGTTCAGTTGTATGCTAAAGTATAGTGTAGTGTGGTGTAGTGTTTGAATCCAACCCTGACCTCAGTGTTCATTAAAAATCAATTGTTTTCCACTCGCACTCGCATTCGCATTGGCAATTTGCATACTTATTACACATGGTCAGAGGCAAAAGTCATGAAAGATACAAGACAAACCACGGAAGCGTCCTTCGGGTCGGCCTACGCTTTTTCGACTTGTTAGAATCGCAGAGAGAGGTCTTTGTATTATTTGTTAAGCATTTTCAATGACAAAGTGGTAACAAGTGTGGGCTGTGCACTACGTGCTATGCCCCTTCTAAATCGAATTGTCAGAGGTTCTGGGTCCACTAATCAGTTCCCCAGCTAGCTCCATTTGCAATGTAATTTATAATCATTTTCGTAACGCATACGCACTGTGGAGCATGTGGTGCTCTGTCCGTGGGAGGCAGCTAAAAAGTACTACAAAAAAAAAAGCTGCTGTAAAGTGCTCGGCGTGACCCACTTAGGTCCAACCACATAAACTTATTTGAATCAATCAGCCACAGCGCACATTTGCCGCTGATTTGGAGTCGTAAACTGGCGGGCATCTGGTTGACCTGTGGCAACTCGATTCGCAGTTGCAACTGCTAACTTGCAGCTGCCTCTGCATGTTAATTGCTATTTAATTTGTGTTTGCTGCGTTCTGTGTACCGCCTCAAAACTCAATGGTAGTTTGCGTCGAGTTTGCATTTTATGTATTTTGTATATTTTATTTACCCTCTGCAGCCGGGCACGTTCTGTAATTTAAATCGCCTTTGTGCGCAGACGCAGCAGCGTTCTCATCTAAAGAGTGGCCCAGCCGAAGAGCAAGTACTTGATAGGGTTTTGTTTGGATTGCTTTGGCTTGGTTTTATTCTGATTTTCCCCCTTTACCGATCCGAAAGCGGAAATTGTGTATTAAGTGTTCTCGAGCAAAGGGAGCGTTGGGGTAAAGGCGTACAGTCTGCTAAACAGATTCCAGCGTAAACTCGAAATCTGCAGAGAACAAAAAGTACAGAAAGGGTGTCAGTCTTACATTTTTAAACACCAAAAGTTTGTGCATAGAAAATATGTTTTAAAAAAGGTGTTAATAAGTAAAGAGCTAGTAGTCTCATTAAAACAGAAACTAATTTCTTTTCTCTTAAGTCTGATTTATCTGTGTTAGTTTAATGGCTTTCTTTTATTGAAAAGAATGTACATATATATGGCTTTCAGATCTTTATTGATACAGAACATTTCTTGCCGTGTAATTGAGAATCTCTGAACACGGCATATCACTTAGCCAAACAGCAATTACGATTAGGAGTGCAGCGCCAAGAGTGAAAAGTCTGTGGAAAAATAGGAAAAAAGTGCCTATGAAGATGAAGTGAGTGTCTGTGCTTCCGAGTTGCATTTGAAACGGTCCATCAATCCAGCGGCCAGATCTGTGCAATAATTTGCAGAAAAGTGCTTTGAACTGTGTTGAACACAACATGATCGGCATTTGTTAGCGATAATGAATTGAACATTTCTGAAAACATGTTTGTACATAATTTGTATGCAGGCTCTGGGGGCCGCCACTCATGGACCCAACGTTTGGTGTCCATACTCCGTAGTAGTCCATGGTCCGTTGTCCGTAGTCCGTAGTCCGAGGACCATGGCGTCTGCCATGTGTCTGGGTGTCTAAGTGTCTGAATGCCTGGATATATCTAGTATTTGTGTTGGTCTAACTAAGAGCATCTGACCAAGGCACATATGCGGTTTGTTTTTGCCCGCCCAGTGAAAGACAAACGCAGAGTTAGACGGAGGGGAAAATGTGCAAAGTGTAAAGTGCATATTTATGGCTTGCATAAAATAACTTGTAAAATTCACTCACTCCGTCTGTTTGTCTCTGCGGATTTTGCTGTGTGAAGACACACATATGTATGTGTACATTCGCCATTCGAACACGTGTTGTTGGAACCGACTCTCTATAAACATATATAAATATATATATAGGCACACGATCGCCGAGGAAGTCGCTGTTCAGGATATGGATGATATGTGACTGGACTCGCCAATGAGCAAACATTCGAAATAAAATATCCGCTATGGCTATATTATGCTGCAAAATATGCACATTACTTTGACAGAAATATGTGGCATGACGTTAAGATAACGTTTGACGGGTCAATGAGCTCAGTTCCCCGGGACTTGAAGAACCGATTCTCGAGCAAGTCTCATCATACAGATATGTTTATTGCGGTTATCCTGAGCGTTTTATAAAATTAGCCATAACAAATAAACAATCAAAAGATCAGTAAGCTTTTTTTTCACAAAAAAATAATAATTACTTCTAGTATTTTATGCCACTTTCAACTAAATACTCCTCTGGGTGGCTTTAAATGAGATATGTTTTCACTACAGAAACTACTTTTTGTATAAATTTCTCGGTATGTCTGGCAATACATGTACTGCCTGTAAAAAATTCAAACAATCTGCAGTGTAATGTTAACAATTATTCAGCCGGACAACTTCGTAGCTACACATTTGCCACTTCATTATAAAATACTTAGTCATAAATGCTGTCGCCCCGAAGAAAACAAACCCATATGCCTCGTCCCTCTGAATTCCGCCATTGGAAATGCAGCAGATTGAGTTACAAGACGCGTGTGCACTATGCGATCCACAGGTCTTTAGAGATAAAGTTCGGTGCATCTACTTCACACAGAAAGAAAATATATAATTAAACCCTATTTAACTACCAAGCACTAAAAACTATTTGAAAGGTTTCCATTATGAAGTTAATCAAGTAAATTACTTTGAATATTCATAATCAATTCTTTAAATACTTCAGATTACTTAGTATTCTTTTTAGTACCATTTTTATACTATACTTATTATATATTATATTATATATCAAAAGAAATATCTGCGCATCTCCAGACTTTTGTATCCGAGCGCAGCTGGCAATAGATACGAATGCATCCAGAAGATAGCCTTGAATAATTCAAGCGCGTGTGACTCGCTTAGTAATTAACCCAGCACAAAAGCCGCAGGCCAGCGATGAGTCGCGGTTTGGCTTGGCTTGGCTTGGTTTTGCTTGGGATTGGGATTGGGATTGGGATAGGGATTGCGATTGGGCTGGGAGCCATATATAGGGGTGGGGAATGGAGGAGGAGGAGCAGTATGGGGCAGGCACGTCAAGTGGCAGACACCGAATCCGAATCCGCGGCGCTCACAGAAACACTCATGCATATATGGATACTTTTGTTCCTTTATGTTTTTTTTTGTGTATCGCTGTCTTCTGTCTTCTGTCTGCCGTTTGCTTATTTGTTTGCCTTCAGCTTTGTCTTTGTGTCATCATCGCCATCGTGATTATCCTCATTATGAGCATGTCTCTATTGCTCAGTGTGTGTGCGTGGAGGTGAACGCTTCCTGCAATGCCAACAGGTAGACCAAGACAAAGGCGTCCCAGCCATCCATCCATCCATCCATCCAGTGCCCGATCCCCATTTCAGACCCATTCCCATTGCCAACCCCGATTCCCACCTCCCCATTCCCAATCCTCTGGCCAGACGTGAACGTAGTCGGTGGGAATCGGCTGCTTCAAATGCCAGAAACGCTCCGGGCAAAGCAAATAGTTACCTATAAATTGTTCAGCGAACAAACGAAGCCGTCAAATCGTCCCATGAATGACTGACAAGCCCTAGCGACAATTGTGCCCAGTTGGCCACAAAGTGCTCCAACTGCAACGGCCAAAAACAGCCAAGCAGCCAAAGAGCCACGACCACGACAACGACACGCTCTAATAAATGGTTCAATAATAAATTACCTCCCGGTTCAGGTTCACCTCCAGGATTTGTTTCGGCATCACGTTATTTGGGCATTTGTCAAGTTCAAGCGTAACTCTTTGTTTACACTAGTCAACAGGGCTCTAAAAACTTGCCAATCAGATATCTTATAACTATCAATGTGTACTTCATTGCTAAACACTTTAAACTAAATTAGAAAGTCTGCTAAGATTCTTAGGTACAGGTCAATGATGGTTTTCCCTTTTACTACTTAATAGGGCTATTAAAGATAGCTGACCGAACCTAAAAAGCTGCAAAATTCCATCCACTTCTTGCCGATATGCCCCATATGGATACACATACCGCTGCGGAAATACTCAAAGTTTATGGCTGTTTTTTTCTTTTATAGCTCCCTTGTTCCGTGCAGGAGCTATGATAATCCCCTCGTTGGTTACATAGTGTTAGCGACACCTTGCCCGAGGGCCTCCGTTGTGAGTAGGATGTCAGATCGCGCCACCTTCGTGATTTGTGGCTTTGGGGCACATGTGCAACAAAGGCAACAGCAGCAGCGACTGCAGCAACATCAACTCGGTGGTCCCCCAAACTCCTGGTCAAATGTCCGTTTGTCCATTTGTCCATTTGTCCATCGTCTGGCTTTTGGCCGCCGGATTAGCATTGAAATTGACTTCGTGCTGTGCTCATTAAAATTTTACGTGCATAAAGTTTATTTCGATTTGTTGCGCCGTGTTGCTTTGTCGCTGCAGTTGTCCTTAGTTCGTTGAGTTTTCCAACTGCTTCCAAGGAATTACATTTCGTGGTCGCAACTTAGAATATTTCCCAGAATTTCTCCTCCAAAAAAAAAAAAGGAAAAACAATCAGAGAAACAAATATTTCTGCTACCCGTTTTGTACTTCCTTATTGGCTAATACGATTTCTGTTTGAGAGCAGAACATTGAATCCCTTTTTGAATTGCGAAACGATGGTTGAGATTCTATCGGGCCTAAAGCTTATTGGTGTTTTTTAATGCGTTTTCTGCCCGTCTGGGTTGCATTAACAAGTTTACGGCCGTTTTGGAATTGATGTGGCTAACAACTTTTTCAATTACCCAGTCCAAGTCCAAGTCGAAGTCCAAGTCCAAGTCCAACTAACCATCCAAACTGCTGGAAAAGCAGTTGAGCAAACACAGACAACAGAGCTTCGCTCAGATCAGATCGTCATCATTGTTGCGGAGCCTTAACTTCTTTCCCGGTCGTTTTGGTTATTATGCCATAAAAACTCGTTTTCAGCTGATTTAGCCGAAGTTCATGATCAGCTGTGAACTGAAAGTGGTTGATTGGAGCAGTGAGCAGCCTCCTCTGTCCAGAAGAACCTCTGTGCTCGTACCGGTTTTTGCAGTTACTTGGTTACTTGTTACTCGTGCCCCCCTCCCGTCAATTGGACTCGTAATTGAGAGAGTCTTGTGCTGATGTAACAGCAACTTGCAACGGCCAAGCAGCAACTTGCAACACAGTACTGTGCCTGCCTGCCCCAGCATCTTGCCTTTGAAGTTGCCACGAAATCTTTGTTGTCCCTCCAAGCCCTCCAAGCCATAACCCATAACTGTGACAGCAGATCCGATGCGATACGATTCGATTCGATCCCATTTCCATTCCCATACTGATTCCAATTTCAACACCCCATCGAGGGCCAATGTAAGCAGCAACTTCCTGCATCCACAGACGATTCGAAATTCGCTGCACCGATCGTTGCACCGAAATGCAAACAAACACAACAAATTTGCAGATACTGTAACACTCAGTGGGGCAGTGTGGGGCTTCCAAGAACACCAGAGCTGCCGTGGCATTCCGACCGTGCAGCTACCATGACAGCCTAGACCTGATCTATTTTCGTCTCACTCCCGGTGCCATCTCCCATCTGCATTGCGAAAAATGTGCCCCACACAAGCACGGTGCACATATGAAGCACTTTAAGAAATGAAGATCTTTCATAGCTACACCAAAATACTAAGCAAACAATTTGCAGACCATTTAAAAGTTGGCTTGCAATTTGTCGCTTACCTACCAATTGATATCTGTAATAAGTCTTCAACTGAATTTATAACTAAATAAATTGTTTTAGAACAAGTATATATCTTTTTTTCTCCGTGTTATTATATATTTATAAGTATATAGCGGTTCTTCTCCGCCCCCGCCTCGCACATACACAGAAAATGGGGGAGCAGAAACAATTTGTAGGTGTGGCCGGAGTGATCCGAATCAAATGTGGCATCTACAGGGACGTGGTCATGGATGTGTTCATGGATGTGTGGTGCATTGTGGATTCAACTGCAAATGTTGGTGGTGCCAATGACGTTCCGTTGATGGCCATTTCGAGCCAGATCAAGCGGAAATGTGACGTTGACGGCAATAAATACAAAGTGAATCGCTCTGTTATTGCAAGAGTTCAAAGCTTGCTGAAAAGTTTCGAACAAAAATTAGAGTGGGAGTGAGTGCAAAATAACACGCCTATTAATAGATAATGAAGAATATTGGGCATGGTAATTGATACACAGGAAACATGTGGAGTAGGAAATCAATTGGAGCAGCCAAATAGGAAATAGCGAAAATAGCCAGCTATTCTATTCAAAAAAAGATCAATGAATTTAATGGTTTTCAAGCAGCAAATCGAAAAACTTTGAACGTAAACATGCGTTGCTTTTCAGGTTTTTACTTTAAAGCTACTACTTTATGCTTAAATTATGAAATTAGCCAAATAATAAGATTCGATTTCTAAACTTCACTTGTGTTTAGCACATGCAACTTTATTGTCATATTTATAGCTCTATTTATTTGCAATATTTCATGGTATAAGTAATTCGAAAAATCAATTGGTATTAAGTACGCAAATTACTTTTTTAACTGCTTTAGCCAGTGATTTATGGCACATTTATTTTCTCGCAAAGAAAGTTTATTTATCGCCATTAATAACTCAATTTTCTGCAATGTTCCTCGCAACAAAGAAGTGTGTTATTTAATTTTCAAGCAATTTTTCGCTCACTGATTAAATTCCGCCTCTTTGGTCAGCGGTAAATTACAAAATAAATAACAAACAGCCACATATCAATTGTTAGCCATCAAACAAAATGTGGCCAAAAGTAACGGAATCACCAGCCAAAATCAGACATTGGACATCCACCCAAAATAAAAATGGTTACATAGAAAAAAAACCCGAGGCCGTTGCTTACACATCATAATTATCGATTGCTGTCGGCGCTTTTGACCAGGTGTGGCCCTTTTTTACCCAACAAATTAAGTATTTCTCGAGCTGAGAAATTAAAAACTATATATAGATATATAGATATGTGAAGCCAAAAATTGGCAATAAACGAAACTTGAGCCCCAGCAGCGCACATTTTTTTTGCCTACAATTTGTTGAGAAAACAAGCCAAGTGCATGTGAATGTGTCGATTTATTCCATTTTATGTTATTTTTGTGCAGCGCCCTGTGCTCCTTTGCATGCGTAATGTTGTCGGCACCGATGGTGGTCCCATGATTCTTTCCATATCCAAAAGCGGAGTCCAAAATCCAAATCCGTGTACGACTGCACCCGCATTGAATAATTGCCATAGGCTGGGCGCCACACGCCGGGACATGGCCATTCATACTCGGTTTCCTTCGCCACACACCATTCACATATCCCCATATACACGTATATATACATATAAATATTCAGATACAGATATGTTTATATCTGCATATATGCTAATGCCGGGCCATGTCGGCTTGATTACTCATAAATACGGCCCGTCGAACTTCGCGGACTTCGCCGCCTGTTGATGGGTTTTGTTTCATTCCGTTTCGTTTTCTGCGGCTGCCGGTCGGTAATTTAGTTTTCAACATCAAAGGCGTGGGAATGTGGCAAAAAATACAACAAAATATATATATAAAAAAAAAATTAACAACAAACCATGATGGAATGATATATGCTCTGATCCGGGCAAGGATTCAGACAAATCCTCGACAAAATCTACCCGCAGATTTATGGCATTCAGCCACTCGAAAGCCAAAAGCCGCCAATGGAACGGAAATTTGTCGCCCCTCAACAAATTGAAAACGACCCAAGCTGAAGAACAAAAAAGATACTTTTGGATCTTTGTGGTGAAATACCCTTTGCTTTGTTCTTTTTTGTGCCTACAATTCTCAATTCTGGGAAGAGAAACCAAACCACTAAATTTATGGAATATTTTTAGGGGAAGTAGTTTTGTTCTAGCTCAGCTCAGTCCATTAACCATTTATTGGCCTTCAAGACGTAGAGTTCTTTTAAGAAGTTATGAAACTAGTTCTAAAATTAGATTATTAATATTAATAAAAAAAAAAGTGTTAGTTTAAGGACTTAAGCTGATTTATTCGAGAAATTAAGCTTCAAAATGAGGCTTATTCTACTTTAAGAATACTGAGTTACGACAAATTTACCTAACTCGACCACTTGCTGTCCTTCAAAGTAATTCATGACTTGCCTTTGGACATTAAACTGAACATTGTTTGATGGAGGGTTGGTTTAACGTTCAGTGTAGGCGACACCATCGAACACAAACGACAACTAAAACTAACAAAGAATATAGCCACATCGACGACAATGACAAGCGGCGTCCGAGCGACGCGCGCATTTGGGTCAATGACGACGAAACTGAAACGCTTCCAATGATTTAGAACCCCCTCGGATTGGATTGGATTGGCTTGGATCCGATCGGAACAGATCGGATCTGAGATGGAGATGGGGTAGGCACCGGCACCGCCACCGCCACCGCCAATGGAACATGGTACTTGGCATGGAGCTGGGTCTGGGAGCAATCATGCAGAAAATGTTACGAAAATCATTATTTTAGCATGTGGCGACAGGGGCTTATACAACGATACCTCCCTGAAACACACAGAAACAAAAAAGGAAGATTTTTCTATATGAAATGCAAAAACTTGACCTGCAAAAAATTTACCTTAACTATGAGTTTTAAAATAAAGTGCTTAAGAATATCATGTACCAGAAACCTATACAATTAAATTAGAGGGAGCAAAGCCAAAAGGAGTTAGTTATGAAATATATGCAAATTTTGTCTCAGTGCAGGTCCGAAATATCAGACAGAGGGGGACGGCAAGTGGTGCGAGGGAGATGGCTTTCGAGCGGAGGAAGTGGTTGCGTTGTTGTCGTTGTGTGGTTCGGTTGATCGGCGATGATCATTTTGTTCAATCGATTGTAAACGATGCGTTGCGATCGTTGCTGCGGCTTTGATCAAATGACAAAATTGATCATTTTCTGTTTGAATGGATTTCGATCGGGGACCCTCTTTAGGCCCCTCAAACCCCTACAAGCCACGAATGCCTCCTCTCGAGCGACAACAATTGATTTATGTACGCGTCTCTCTCTTTTTTCCTCGCTATTTCTTTCTCTTTCGCTCCTAACTGGGTGGCATGTGCAATAAAAAAAAAAAAAAACAAAACAGCCATCGCTTTGTTACCAATAAAATATCCAAGTTTTTGTGTTGAGTCAAAAGGCGCTATAAATCAAGGCAGTGCGCACCTTTTTTCCCCCGTCTGATTTTCCAAAAAAGCGAAACGAAAACAAGACAAAAATCAAATGTTGAAAAAAAGCTGAGCAACTGGCAAATTAGCAACAATGCGAAGAAACATTTTCGCATTGTAACAATTAATAGCTGACCAAAAGGATCGGGCTTTAATTCGCGTCTCTAGCAGCTCTCTCTCCTTTAGTTTTTGGTTTTGATATTTGATTTTTTAGTTTTTCTAGCTTTATGCAGTCGCGGGTCTCGAATTCGATTTCACATTCCCGTAGGGGTGAAATCTGCGTTGGGCTTTCTGCTTTTCAGTGTTTTCAGTTTTGGCACAAACGCTGAGGGTAATAACCAAAAATTAGCAAAAATTGCCAAAAGTTTGACTTGCATGATTTATCTATAATTTTCCATCGCCATCGCCAGGCGGTGCCCGTTTTCCGTTTTTTTTTTTGTTTCGTGGGCTTTTCGGGAATACACACAAAGAAAAATATTATCCTATTAATATTAATAATATTCTTGGTACTCTTATTTCAACTTTGTAACCCTTGAAGTTTAAATGGACGGAACTCTTATAACTTAAGCTGGTTATTATAGATAGCCAACTGAATAAAGCTCTGGCTCATTTTTCGTTTTACAAGGAAACTATTCATATCTCCCAAGCCTGTGGTTAATAAGTAGTTATAGATATCTGCATTGCTCTTTTTCCTGTGCACCTTTGGTACTGGGGCGGCCAAAAGTTGCCACACTCGCCATCTCCGATATGGCCAACTGGCGGACAAACATGGGGGAGACCTCGAACATTCAGGCCTCCAAATATCCAAATATCCCAGCTCTGATGTCTGACGTCGGACAGTCTGGGCCATTTTTAATGCGCTTTCCAGGCATTCAGCCTCGGCTTTTTGGTTTTGCTATTTGGTCTTAGAGTTTTGGTGGCTGCTATGGCTTTGGTTTCTTTATCGTTTTCGGTTTCCTTTCCGCAGCTTAACACTTGCGGGTGTTGTGGCCTGCACAATTTCTGCCCGAACATGTAATCGTGGTAATAATAAAAATTTGCAAATGATTTCGTTACTCAATCTGCAATCAGGCACTTATACCGCTTATCGTCTCTTGCAGTCCTGGTTATGGCATCCCGGCTGGCCTTTGGCAACATCCAATGGAGCTCTGGTCTTGCAGCTGAGCGACGCTGAGATCGCGCACGCACTTCGTCCGGCGGAGCTCTATCTCTGCATCAAATTGGGTAAGTGGGTCGACCGGGATCGGGATCGGGATCGGGATCGAAGTGGTCTGGCCCTTCTTATAGCTATGATTATGGCAGGCACACGAGTCCGCAACCCCCAATCAAAATAATCGATCACTTACGACCGTCTAGGGCTTGCTTGTGCAATTTTAAAGGTCTAGAATGGAAGCATGGGAAGGAGAATAGTGAAGTAAGCTGGCTTTCTAGGTACTTATTTTAATACAGTTTATGAAGTCTTCCAATTAAGTCAGACGGGTTTAATGATTAAGTTCAATGTGTTTGTCTTACGATTGACAAAGTTTAGTAGGCAATGCTTAAGAGTAAAGCTTTAATGGTGTCTAGCCAAATCTTCAAGAAACTGTTTTACTTTGAAACATTATAATTTTCTTACGCCTACCAAACGCCCTATAAACTAGCTGAAAACATAGTCATAAAATTATTTGAGTGTTATTTTTTTATTACTGCATTGGACACCATATAGCATATGTATGTTTATGACTAATAACTTTTTACGACTTGACCCCTACAATAAAAATCAATTGCAACACAATTGACCTTTTACAGATATTATTAAAGTATTTGCAATAAATTTTATTAAATTTTGATGTGCATAAACTTAAATGAATTTGATATAAGCGAACATTTAAGTACAAGTTCAGTAATTGGTATAAAATACGAATTGGGCTAAGCTAAATGAATTGATATTATCTCTATGTGATTGAAAAGCATCAACATAAGTCGGAACTTCCTTCAATAAACCATTTTTCTCTTACAGAATCTTCAGCAGAAGGAGACGCGGATTGCAAAGCGCGGCTCTATGCTGTTTGGCGCTCGTCCCGCAAGGAGGAGAGCGTCCAGAGCCACTGCATCGACCACGAGAATCCCGGCGAGTTGCCCCTGAGCGTGCTCCAGCTGGAAATGTCCACGGCAGCGGCGGCACTGATGGCATCGGATTGCGGTGAGCTGCCGCAACTGCTGCAGAATCTGCTGGTGAGCGTGGAGCGCAGCATCGAGCGCGTTTCGCTCAATGAACTGCAGATGCCGATGCATCATGACCGCGGGGAGGATTCTCTGGATGAGGCCAACAATAATGGATGCAACAATAACCTGTTGGGATCACCAAAGTGCGCGTTGCGACGCAGCGATTTGATTACCAAAAACAAGCTGTTCAACAGCCGTTACATGCTCAGGCGTTTGACCAATCGCCAGGACAGCATGAACTCCACCTCGTCGGGCAACAGTAATGTGAGCGACAGGAGCAGCAGCTCCAGTTCTAGCTCAAGTTCCAGTGCCGGCGAGGAGCTCCTGACCAGCCACTCGGAGGCCAAAATGAGGAGCAACAGCGGTGGTAATGAGGCAAGTGGTGCCTCCACCTCGCCGGCATTACCACTCTTTTGTCTGGGCAACTCGTTTCCGCACATCGACAGCGATGAGGAGGCTAGCGATAGCATCGGACCGGGGAAACACCACACTCTAGGTAAGCACTAGCACTAGCACCAGCACCAGTACCACGCTGCGTATACGTAATATCGCATTACGCATGCGCACCGATAGCCGCAGGACACTTAAATTACTCCGATATCGGTAGGCATTTTGTTGCGCTATTAATGCACTGCAAAAAGTAATAGTAGAAAATCTACTAAAAAGGAAAACCCTGAAGATCGTTTCTCTATTTGCTTATAATAAATCCAATGAAAGTTATTTTTTAAACTATGTAATTTGATTATTTTTCTGAGTGTACCTGCAACAGTTGCAACAGTTGCAACAGAGCGACCAGTTCGTGGCTCGCTTATCGCAAATGCTGGGCGTGATTTGTCTTATTTGTTTTAGCTCCGTGGCCTGCATCGTATGCAAATCTGTGAGCCCGAACTATTCAATTAAACGCCCCGCAGCCAAAAGTCGGTTAAACCCAAACTGGAGTCAAATTTGCGTTCATTTCGAACGGCGCTTTGAAGTCGATTTGTTTTATTTTTCCTTTTTGGGGGTGGGGTTTAATCGAACGCTTAGATAGCGTTTAGTTTTTGGCGCTAATTTGATATATTTGCTGTTCATAAATGTTGCCCGATATTTAAATCAATTAATGGCCAAAGATTGCCCAAAGATTATGGTAGTTTGCTGCCCTGAATTCTAGCGAAAGTATGAGAGAGTGAAATTGTAGCCAAAATGTATTTGGCATCTTTGCTATGTGGATGGATTGTGGTTTGGATCTCAAGCATCACATCCGACTTTTGTCTTTGCCAAGCCACTTGATTAATTAACAGCTTACCGAAAACTTAATACCATGAGAACGCAATCCATTAAATGCCAAATCCATTCTCAATTAAGTTGGCAATGTTGGAAAATTGCCACTTCTACATGTACCCATTTATTTTGTGAAAAATCTTAAAAGCCGTTCTTTATTGGCGGCAAAAAATGCCCCTTCAAAATGCTCCATTGAAAGGAGGAGTAGGGAGGTGGAGAAGGTGGAGGAGGTTCGCCGGCAGCCGGTGGTTTTAGCCTTTAGCCATTAACATCGACAACCCACGGCATCCGGCGAGACGTGGTTAGCCGCAAAATATCGTTGTCTCTGTGGCAGCCACAACGGTGCAAATGCCTTTTAATTTGTCAAAGCCTAAAATATGAAAATTAAATGAGAAACCAAAGTAGTGCCAGTGCGCAGACACAGTGGTTCCAAGTAGCCAAAATATATGAGCGCAAATTATATGATTTAGAGAAGTAAAAGTATATGATAAACTCTTTACACAGGCAAAAGATTCAGAGTCAAAATTAGGAGTCATGGTACTTGATACATTCATAACAATAGCACATAAATTTCATGAATATTTTTATCTATTTGGCATTGGCACATCCCAGTAAGAACCCTATCTTCCAGGCAACTTGCCACCAAATGTAACCACTGTTCCCTGGAATGCGTTCAACTGGAGATCTGGGCTGGGTGTGGGTGCAATTTGCAAGCGGACATAAATCAGTTGGCAAGTGCGGGGGCTATTGTGGTCGGGCTATTGAATTACAATGCAGCGGGTCGCGTTCGTTTTTGGCTCTCTGCCATTGGAAAAGCGGCAACAGGTGGCCGGAGTTCACTGCGTCGTGTGCAGAATTTCCCGAGACGCTGAAATGTGCCGCATTTATCATTGGGAAATATTTGTCGCATGCGAAAGTACCCGTGGCAGAGCTGTACAATTTATGACGAACTAGTTTTTTGGGGGCAACGTAGCAGAGCAAAGGCGGTGGCGACTCCGACCACGCCCCCTTGCTAGAGATAGAGAGCTGGTGTGGGCCGTTCGGCAGCTGCAAATTAATCAAATGACATTATTATGCAAACCGTGCAGATCCTGGACCAGTTTTCAAGGTTCCGTCGAGCGTTTAAAATACAATTAACCCATATTTTCAAGCCCCCCTGACCACACTTTACACTCGTGTGAGTTTTCGCAAGTCTTTTCTGGTAACTAATTTAACATGGAGAAAAATTTAAAGCAAGTTTTAGTTTGAAAAAAAAATTTAAAAATTTTGCATTTTCGATAAGGGGTACCATCATCAAAATTTTCGAAAAATGGTCAAAAATTAGCATTTCAATGTATGTACATGGATCGATAGGGAATTTTGTTACGAATGTAACGAGGTATGGCATTCCACATTTGGACAAGTATATTTACAGCTATCGAAAAAAAACGGATTATTTTTTAACAAAAATTAAAAAAAACAATTTTTGTAAAAAATCGGATATTTTCAATCGACGTTTTCGCTATAACTTGGCAAAAAATGGCCACACAGCTAAAATAAAGACTGTTTTGTGCTGCTAATAAACATAGCAAACTATATCTATCCCTACTTTTTCGGTTTTTGAAAAAAAAAAATTTGACAAATTTTTGCATTTTTGAAAAATGGCCAAAAATTAGCATTTTAAAGTATGTACATGGATCGATAGGGAATTTTGTTACGAATTCAACGAGGTATGGCATTCCTCTTTTGGACAACTATTTTTACTGCTATCGATAAAAAACTGATTATTTTTAATCAAAAAATCGAAGAAAAAAATTTGTTGTACAAAATCGCCATAACTTGTGAATTATTTTGCATTTACTTTTATATTATATACATTTATATTTACATATATTTTTCCTCTCTGCAGAGACCTGCGAGACAGAGCTACTGCCGCCCAGCTCGATTGGCGAGCTGCCTGAAAAATTGCTGACCAGCGGCGTCTATTTACCAGGTGAGCATCCATCCGCATGCGGTGCACATAGGTGACAAACTTTCCATTTTCGCCGCTCCCCCAGTCCGAACTCAACTAATTCTAGACTTTCACTGAGCCGAAATCAACATGAAAAAAAATTTGCTTATAAATTGGAATCGCTTTTGTAACGCCCCGCCAGTCAAATTGCCGCTGGCGATTTTCCTGGTGTTATTGGCGAAAAGCGGTTGGTGGAAATGGTGGTGGTGCATAAAGTTGGCGCTTTTCAATTAATGTGCTCACGCTTTTTCGCACATTATCGAAGGCAAAGTGGCCACCCAGGGTGCACCAATTGAGACCGCGTACCAGTGCGATTTCCCACATCTCGAGATCTTTTATGGCCCATCTCTTAACTGCGTTCGCATCTCCATCTTCCATCTCAAATCTCCGTTTCTTTCCAGGCACACGCACCCTCCAAGGCGACCCACTTGTGACTGTGGACGCGGCCTGTGTGGCGTCCGCCGGCCTCAATTGCTACGAGCTGGCCACGCTGCTCCTCTACTACAGCACAATTCCCGATCGCAGGTGAGTGGGGGTTCCTATGATCTACACTGAGAACAAATTTCACAAATATCCCTCAAGAACCTGAGAGTTTGCATGCTAATAAAGTTAATACATACCCTAGAAACTTGGCAATTCAACTGTTTTAAGACTATTTAATCGTAGCATAGCAGTTTTTTCCCGTGTGCATATCTCAATTTCCATATCTGATTCTGAATTAGAATCAGCCTCATCGGTTTAGTGTCAAAGTAACGCATGGGAATGGGCTCAACGAGCAGCTGTAGGCAATCGCAGAACCAGTACGAGTACTCCATGGTACCTCCTCCTCCACCTTGAATCCCCCGGCCAGAATCAGCATCTGCAGCCGAATCAGGCATTTCAATTTGTCTGGCAATAAGTTCATAGACTCGTAGACCCGGCAGACCCGGCAGACCCGCAGACCCGTCGGCCCATCCATATTTACGAGCCGATATGCAAATGCGCCAGCCAGTCAGCCAAATGGCGCTGGGAATGAAGCGGAGCTGCATTTAAGCCTTTAAGTCGGGGGATTCTGTTCCCACTCCACCTGCACTCCTCCCCCCTTCCTTTCCTTTAGTTTCGTTACGTTTCGGCTCGAATGCATGTCAGTCAATTTGCCACTTTGGCTAAAAGGAAACATGCAGCAGCAGCAGAAAAAACAACGGCAACATCGAACAGCACTTGCATTGTGAGCCAAGAACGCTGCCTTAGAAAATAGAACAAAAGTCTGGGCTAAAAGTCGATAAACACTGTCCAGCAGGGTTGGCTATCTGCCCCACATCTTCGAGTGAAGGGGGGTTCTTGTGGAGTAAACAAATAAGGCGGGGAAAATCGGTACTCTCAATTGGGGCACACACAAAAGGGTCAAGAGCGATTGGGGATTTCAAAGGATATAAGATAAGGCTGATCGAAAGATAATGGCGTGCTACAGAGAAGCAATTCGGATTTGAATTTAATATGTTTTATGCAATTGAGATTTTTTAAAAACCCAATAGCTTGAAGACGGTAGTGATCTTTTTAAAATCTTTTACTCAAGATAGCAAATAATAAAGAGAAAGTTTATAATCCAGATGTTCTAATAGATAAAAGAAGTTTTAATAAGAACTTTAACCTAAGAAATAGCTCTCAAAATTTAAACAAAAGTTCTGCCCACACCGCGCGTTAAAAGTGTATTAACGACATGCCGTTTACAAGTTCATCGCAAAGGTCATGGGAAAGGGTCTGGGAAAACCCAGTGAACTCCCAGGGCTTTTCTCCTGCTGCTTAGTGTAAATTAGAATTCCACTCAGGCTGGCTGCCAATGTTTGTGGGGCTGCTTCCAGCGGGCACGTCTTTCTGGGGGACCGAGTGCGGCTTCCCTTTGAGGAGAGAGTGAGAGGGTGAGCGTGGGGGTGGATGGATAGAGAGGGAACGATAACTGCAGGCATATGAATGATTTTTTTTTTTTTTTTTTTTTATTTTTTTTTCCTCCCAGACAGATTCGTGACACTTTAAAATTTATGATGTGAACTTTTAGTTTTGCGCAGTGGTTGTTGCTGTTGGCGCACAAAAAGGTTCCAACTGCCACACGATTCCTAGAAATATCAGAAATCTGTGAAATCTAAATCGACAGAGGAGAGAACACTCGTACTCGTATCTGGGGGCCACTTGGAGTTGGCAGTGCGATTCCCGTTCTAGTTTTAGCCAGAGACTCACTTTGAAATCCAGCTGCATGCTGATGTTAATTGCTTCAATGCCAATTGGTAAAAACGCGGCCAAATCGTGTAGAAAAGTCTTTGACAAACATTGGCAGTGGCAGCAATAGCAATCGCAAAGCAACAGCAACAGCAGCAACAGCTGAAAACTGGCACATCTGCTGTAGCCGCCTCATCATCATCATCATTATCAGCATCTAAAACTCCACTACACTTATCCCATTCCATCCAGTTTTTTCTTTTTTTTTTGACCTGACTCATGACGAGTTGGATCTGCCAGACCATTGACATTATTTGCGTTTGTTTGCCGACATGTGTAAGGTATTCATTAGCTGCCTGTCCAATTCCGAATGTCAGCCAGATGGACGGCAAATATTAGATGTTGGCTGACTTGGCTGACTTGGCTAACTTTGGCTGACTCGACTCTTCACTTGGCTCTTTGGTCTGCGTTCAGTTTTCACCAGTGCGTCAGTGTCAACATGGCCACTTGGCTTATCCATAGCTTACATCATTTGTCTGGGCCAGAGGTCTGACCTCTACTCCAGCTCCCTGACTCCCTGACTCCATGACTCCCTGCCTATCTGACTCCAAAAAAAATTGGGGGGGGAAGCATACCCATCTACGATGCCAATCCACAACTCCCTCCATCGTGTGTGTGTGACAGCTTGCAATTAAATTTGTTTTTATGGACACCGTTTGGCGGGCTGCACTTCTCGGAATCTTCGCCTGCGAAAGGTACCCAGTTCGCCAGAGTTTTAGTATAAATATGCATGCCCGCGCATAATACGGGTATAAAAATAAAAAAAGAAAAGCTCAGGTTACACACGCTCGACCTAGGATTGTGCTCATATTTTAATGCGTCTTGCCCTACAAAATTGACGCAGAGAGCATGCGCGGCTGTTCCCAAAACCGAAATGCATTTGGATTCAGCCGAGGTTCACAATTATAATGGCCCATGACGAAGATTGAACGGGGTTACATACATACGTCTTTTGGGGTGATCCACAAAATGGGTTCACGCAAGATGAGTTCAAAGGCATGGGACGGTTTTGGCAAATGTAAAATACATATATAGAGTTACTAATGATCCCTTATGATTTTAATAACAATTTTGTTGACCAGAGAAGCTTCAATATTGGGAAACACTATATAGTAGCTTTACCAGAGTCAAATCATACAAGAGGCAATTTGATAATTATCGCATTAAAAGAGTTAAATTTAAGCTAAAGTTGTAATAAAACTGTAAAGATAAATAAGTTAATAAAACTTGAAAGAAAGCTTTCTCTATGGTTAGGGTACTATTCCCCTCAAACTGCCTTTCTCACAAAGAACTGCTTTGAGCGTGTATATGGGCCGCTTCGGAATTGAAATGCCAGGCGATCTTTATAGCTTGTGCGCACTGTGCGGCATCATTAAGTCGCGGTCTTAGACCCAAAGACTCCGCTGAAACACGCCACATCAGCGGATCTTGGATCTTGAATCTTGGCCCGTGAGCATTGCGTGCAATTTGCAACTGCAGAGCAGCGGCGAGAGCAACTGCATCTGGAAGACAACCTGGGGGTGGACTTGTGCCTGCTGCACTGCACTGCCAACTGAGAGCCATTGAGAAGCATGTGAGAAACGAGATTCTGGCCTGGCCTGGCATGCGTTTACAGTTAGCTTATCTTGGCTAGTAAAAAATTTCAAAGCAGCTGTGCAAACTTTGGCTAAAGTGTTAGGACACGGCACTTGGCTTCTGTTAATGCAATGCCCACCGGCCGCCATTAGCGGCAATTTTCAATTTTTATTTACGCTGATTAAAAGTGGCTACCAACTTGTCATAGTTACGTGACTTCGCCCCGCTGAGTTACTGAAAGGTAAAGTGCTTCATCTGGCCAAGAGTCCAAGTGCAGAGGCCGCTTATTGCCAATTAAAGTGAACTTGTTTTGGGCGTAGCCAAGTCGCTGTGTTCTGCTCCCCAAACGGACACCACCACCCAATCCGCCCAAGCATTATGCGCTGTTTTATTACCCCAACCACTTGGATCTGTGCGGCCCACATGCGAACCAGTTCACATGGTAGCCTGGGAATCAGCGGGAAAACAGAGCGATTCATTTGCGGCCAGAATCAGGCGGGCAATGCTCCTCGAGATTATAATGATTTATTGAAAAATTGTAGCCTGCGGCTGCATTAAATTTAACAATGCTAATAAGGTGCATTTTGTGTGGTATTCATCTTAGTGGGGGGATTGCAAATAGAGACACCTTGGTGGAAGCACAAGGCAATTTCCGTTTTAATTTCATGTTTGGTAGAAGTTTGCACAACGGGTAGCGGTTGTAGTTCTTAAATATAATTAAAACTCCCACGAAAACAGTTTTAATAGCTCTTGAAAATGTTATGCCTTTACAACTTTCTGAATAAAAAATGTTGTTTTATGAAGGCTTTGTATTTAGCTAATGATATTGCACTTTTAAGCCCCTAAATATATATTGAAGCCATAAAAGTACGAAAGAAAATAAAGCACAATTTGTATCTAGAAATCTTGTATAAAACAATGTAGAACTAGTTCATGGATATCTGCCCACCTCTGATCGACAGCAGGAAAACACTTTGATTTTATTTATGCGACTTGACCGTGCACCTTCTCGGCCGGTTTGAACCACAATTCATGGCTCGTTTTGCACTGCTCTTACCATTGCAGCTCCTGCCCCTTCAGCACCCCGGCAACACCCGGAACGACAGCTACAATCAATGGCCATAAAAGCACTGATCAGCAGCAGCAACAGCAGCAACTTCAGCAGCAGAAACAACAACCCGCCCAACAGACATTTACCATTTTAATTGCCATCGAGAAGTCTCAACATTTATGCGTAATCGACTTAATTTGCCAAAGTCTCAGACTCTTGGCCAAGCAAATTGGCAATTGTGAAATTTTGGCCGTTTGTTCCGATTCGAGTCTGCTGCAATTATGCAATGGGCAGCAGCAACAGAAGCAGCTACAACAGCACCAGAACAATAATAGCGATCACCCGGTGAGTTTAAAGTTTATGCCGCCTGACCTTTCAGATTGCACAAAAGGATCACAGAGAGAAATTGCTTAAGTACCTCTAACACTAAAAAAAAGTTTTTTAATAATAATCTGAAGTAATTTAGCTATTTTAAAGGGCACAACTGCTCAAAAGCTTTGCGATTTCTTTAAAGTCATTCTTAAGAATAATTCTACGCATTTTGTATCCTAGAGCATGCCTATTAATTTCTAAAAAGATACTTAAAGTAAATTCCAACAAATTTAATAACTATGGATTGTCTTTAATAACAATCACTTCAAAAACCAAAGGAAAAAGTAATGGAATAATTTTTGCATTTATAAAAATGTTAGATAGACAAGTCTCTCTAACAAATTTAATACATTAATTTTAAATATATGTTAAAGGTACTCGAAAGTGATTTTTTCTGTGCACTTTTGTCAGGGGGTGAGGCCGAAAGGCCAGGCAACGGGCTAACGCCCCAGCCTGTGCTCTTTTGAGACTCTGATCCCCAGCCAATTAACCCGCCCCGACATGACCGACTAGGCTAAAACCCCACAAAAACAAAAAAAACACGAAAAAAAAAAAATACACAAAAAAAAAAACAGAACTTGTCCACTAATGACAACGAATTCGCTGTTTTTCTCTGCTCTGACTGTGACCCCAAAACAAACAAACAAACAGGAGCCCTCGTCGCCGTCGCCAGTGGATTTGGTTAAATTCATTAGCGTGGACCAAGTCACGACAAGTGTTGCGCCATCGCAGCTGCCCGCTGGATTGCTGCCCTCCGTGCCCGCTCTGTCCACGCTGGCCGGGATTAACCAGCGTCATCACGATGCCACCAAGTGGCGTGAGTTTTTCGCCCAACTTGAGGCCTTCCAGCGCCAATGCTCGACGGCCGGCGGTCGTTTGGTGAGCGCCCTCAGCGAAATACGCGCCGCCGATCTTCAGGGTTTGCCCACGCGCCGCCAACTTTATGGTCAGCATCGCGCCCTCAGTCGTGCGCTGATGGATTCGCAGCTCCACAGTCTGCGCAAGACGGGTGCTGGCCAGTTGGCCAGGCTGCAGGATTTGGCCAGGGCCATCACCTATGCACCCGGCTCGCCACGTATGACGTCACAGCCGCAATCACCGACATCTTCCCCATCGGGGGCATTCCTCAACGTAGATGCCACCAGCAAGCTGCGCAAAGTGACGCTCCTCTTCAACGAGGTGGACCGGGCTGCCCAGCGCCTGGAACAGCTGACCGAGCAGCGCAGGGAGCGACTGAGGCAACTAACCAGGCAACGGGCCCTCGAGGATGAGATCAGTGAGGTAAGTTCACTATAGAATGTTTCAAGCACAGTCATAAGAAAATTGTGGGCTAATTGCGGTAGCGAAGCTTTAAGCCCTAGGTTCGGCGAACGATTTACAATATCCATAAAATGGGTTTCTCCCGGCAACTTTGTAGCACGATGCTTTAATGAGCTGTGGCCTGGGACTTGCTATTTGCTGACAGGAAATGCGGCAGGCGCAGCCAAATGCGGCGTATGTGACTGCAATCGCCGAATGGCAAATAGCGAATGCCGAATGTATCTGCAAGATACGCTGGCGGCGCAACTGACATTGTTAATTGAATATGCATTGCGTTTAATGCGGACTTTATTAATTTATTACGCACATCCGCTTAGTGTCCACTGCGCCTCCAGTCGCTTTCGCATTAGTTTCAGGATCGGTCGGCAGATTGGGATTGAGAGATGATGCTGCCAGTCAGCGGCCAAATGGAGTCGTTAGATAAGCGCTGGCATCCAGGTGGTTGTATAGCAAGCAGAAGAGCATCTGCCACTTCCTGGCCTTTTAATTGACTGGCTAATGAGTTTTTGGCCAATTGGGGGAAAGGGATCTGCTGTGCACATCGCATGCTCAGGGCTACCGTGCGCGCCATGCGCATAATTGCAGTCGCACGCACCCACAAAACTCGTCGCGGTATCTTCCGCTGGGAATCTCGCTTAATCAGCAACTGTGACAGTTGGAGCTACGCCCGTTTTCGGACGAGAGTCCTTTTGGCCCGGCTAATGCAATTCCGTTGATTTATCGCATTCATTTGTTGCGGGATTAGCTGCAGTTTACATATTCGTCATACTTTTGCGCCACTATTAAGTTTTGCCATTATTACTATGATTGTTGATGCTGCCCCAAGATGCTGCTTTTGCTTTTGCCAGTGCCTTTGCCACTGCTGCAGTTGCAGTTGCTGGTTAACAAAAGTATGTCAAATTGCAAAAACACGCAGCTAATGCACAGTGAAAAATATTAAAGTTACTTATCAGATAGTTGTTATAAAATGTTGAAAAAGGTTTTCCGAATAAAATATAAGATCTTCAATTAAAATACTTTATCCTAACTTGCATCTATTCATTTCTTACATGTATTTCCTAGTCTTAAACAAATTTGTTGTAGGTAATTTTTCTACACTTTATTTTTGCTCTGCACAACACACCGTATAAGGTCCCACAGCCGATTGAATTCCCCATAACCAAAGATGTATAGATAGCTGTGCGGAATCCTCAATTTCATTTAATAATTTGCGGAAATTGGCATTTAAAAATTTAGCGAGCCTTGTTAACGTACTCGGTTCGTATGTGGCGTCTTGCCTGGTTTTCTTAGCCTTTTTCACACGCTCCCGCGCACTCCGCTTTATTTTTGAGAAATGTGCGGCCATTTATCTGAGTTGATTTTTGAGCAAAAATTGAATTTTAATTGCCAAACGAAAAGTTAATGAGAAAAGTGAAAGCAAGGTTAAAGAAATTAAGCGCAATCTTTGTTTTGCACTCCCTGTCTTTTAATTGCTGTTTGCTTTTTTTTTTTTTTTTGTGTGATTTTTCAATCGATCTGTCGGCGGTTCGGGGCGCCCATTGATTCGCACTCGCATTCGATTCGATTCGTTGACTTCGACTTCGCTCATTTCATTTCATTGCATTCGATTTGAATTCATTCATTTCCATTCAAAAGTAGTTCACCGATAAGCAGCAGCCGCCCATTCAGCTGTCTTTATGTCCGCTCAAGAGTCAGTCTGTCCGTCCGTATGTCCGTTCACCGGAGTTGTCCCGCTTGTCATATCGCGATCGGCGCAAAAATCATACTAAGAGATACTTACGAGTATTTAACACCAACACGCTTTCAATTAAAAAGGCGTTGACAGCTACCAATTTTGAGCAGCTCGTTGTTAGCTTTTGTTTTGCCTCTTGTACTTTTGAAATACTCTAACTTAAGATTGGTGTTGTATTTTCCTTCCATGAAACATAAATATACCAACAAATTATTTAAAGCGCTTAGAACTATCGTTTATTGGAAGTTTATTGTTTAGGGTCTAGGGCTTTTTTATGTTTCAGCTATCTTAATTTGATTTTTTATTGATTTAAACCTACTTTCCTGCGTGGGAAACTTGAAATGTCAGCACTCCCATTCCCTTGCAAATATTTGCATACTTCTAGTTCGATCGCACTATCGGTAGAAAATATCTCTGAGATCTATGGATAGTGTATTCACCGCTGGCCGTGTCAATTGATACCGCATTCATCTTGTTTCTTTTTAATTAAATATATATAATCTGCGATGCCAAAACAAGCCGAACGAACGAACGAACACATAAAACTGGACCACAAAAAGCGTCTCCAGCCGGCCGGCAAACAAACTAATGTTGCTGTCGTCCATTAGGCGCGAGCATTCAAACAAGGTGCGAAAAAAGATGCCGCCGTGCTTGATGTGGCTGCTGCTGTTGCAGTTGCAACAGTTGCAACAGTTGCTGCTGCTGCAGTGTCTCCATTTTGCTGGCCAAGAGGATGACGACGACGACGACGACGACGACATTATGATGCGATATGCGATATTGTATCTAAATTGTTGATCGGCTGCATTAGCTGGGAGCTTGATGCTTGGAGCTTGGAGCTCGGCGTCCCCCGTAGATGAAGGTGGATTGCTCCACAAATATGGCCGTGTTGGGTGTTTACTTCGCTGGCCGGAGAAAGGGGTAAATGCAGCTGTGGCGACAGATAAATAAACATTGCTGACGGTGAAATTGGATTTGCTTAGCGCGCTTTCTTTGAGACGATTGCTCTTTTTCTTGATTTGATTTCATGTTTTATTTTTATTTTTATTTTTTTGCGCACAAATTAATTTGCGCAATGTCGGCTTCTTTGTGCAATGAAAACTATGTTTAATTGTTTCGCGCCTTGAATTGCAATGGCCATAAGAAGCACTTTGGTTTTGGTTTTGGATTTGACTGTAGCTTCTGTAGCGGAGGCACACAGCATCCGCAGATCCGAACATTTGTGTCGCGGAAGCCAGCTTATTTATGGCCCCTGACACTTGACCGGCTGTCTTTTGGGCCAGGAATGCGGTGGCAGTAGAACTCAGCTCCAGCTCCTTTCTCCCGGTTTCTTGCTTGTTGCCAGCTTGCATAACCGCACTGCCAGCTGCTTTCGGCCAAGAACTGGCTGCATAGAATTCGGTCAGGCGAGAGCCATGAAAAATGAAGGCTTATTTACTGTCGACATGCCGAGGCGAACCCCCTTGATAGCCGGCAACCTCGAACCACGGGACCCCATCCACAGGGGCATTAATAATAACCGCATGTATTAGCCCTCGCGGGCATAATACGTTTTTCCACCCAATAGAGATGGACCATAGTTCTTTTCATAATTAACCCAAGTTATTCCGAATTTCTACACATTTTCACATACATATATGTTTGTAGTGTGTTGGATGTCAGACCCCATTACATAAATACATCATTAATTTTCCGCAACGGGTGGAAAACTAGTTGGCATACAGGAAAATAAGATTACCCTTAATTGCAATTAGTCGGCGGAAAATTAGTTTTTGATTTCGGGTTTTATACATTTTCCCCACTCGACGCACTTATCGGTCTTTCAATTGCTTAGCCAACTGTCGATTAGCCGCTGACATTTGGATAAATGCTAACCAGAAATCGAGAATTGAAAAATAAGCTTATAGGCACTTTGCCAGATTGACAAATCTTAAGTGGACCAAAGGCAAAGAAGCAAAAAAAAAACAAGACAAACAAGAAGCTTAAAAGGATTTAAAGTGGAGATCAAACAGTGATTCGAGTTAAGGCTTGCAGAGGCAACATTAAAGCTATAGTGTGCTGATGAGCATTAGAATTTTACATTTAGTTATTTCCTATAAGAATTATGTCAATGCTGCAACATCCACTTAATAGGTATTCCTTTGATGTTGCAACCTCCTCGTGCGTGATGTTGTGTAGCACCCGTGTCCGCTGTCATCTCTACTCGAAAGCTACCAAGATACGAGTGCCTCGTACGAAATGAACACATGCTTGCCGCAAGTGCCGCCAATTCCAACCGGTTGAGATTGTTGCATGCAAATGTTCCACGCAAACAAACAATGCAGATGTGATCCTCCTGCTCCTCTGCATATAGCCGTACCACCTCCTTCTTGGCCGCATGATTCCATGTTGGCTGTGTCATCAAAACGGACGTTAATCATACGCTTAGCAAGCCAGCCATCGCCGATGGCCATCGTCGCTTTGGTCGCCAGAATGTCCAGGTTATTGAATTAACACGGGTTTGGGTTTGGGTTTGGGTTCGGGGTCCTGCTCTTGGACTCTGAGGTCTTTAAAACCTGCCAGACATAAGTATATGTATACGTAGTATGCATATACTGCTCGTGGCGGGCAAACAAAGTGTAATTGTTGTCATGTCAAAACGTAACTGTCACATTGGGTCTGACATGTTTTTTAACACTAATTTTACACGCATTTTTAGAAATCGTCAACTTCATCAGCAGCTGTCATCATTTTTTGAGCGTCGTCACGTCCGCTCCCCAATGCAATTGAAATGGAGTTGGGAGTTGGACTTGATGTTGAAGTTGAACAGTGTCGCCGTCGCCTGATCGCCGATAAGCTGCCACGCCCCTAGCCCCCCAGACCCGCCCCTCATTTTCCAAGATATGTACGTACACATGTACGATATATGTATGAACGATGCACTTGCTGTGCCAAAGCTGGCGGTAAAGCGGCTTTTCCAGCAGCAGCAGCAACAACACCTAGGTGCACCATTCGGTTGCATGCAATATTGTCACCACATTAACGTCTTGGCCTTTTGTGGCCAGTATTTATGACTTTGTGCGTGTCTCACTATCTGGAGACCTGGGCCATGGGATTTGGACGCTAGATTGGCCGCTGGGTTGGCTCAGTTGGCTGAGTTTGCTGAGTTGGCTGGTTTGGAAAGTGAAAAATAAGTAAAATTGTAATCGCCTTTTGCCGTAAAAATAGCCAAACGAAATTGCTTTATTACTTTCGGGAATGTATGCAGCCAAGCGTGCCAAGAGTTTACCATACTTTACGACCATAAACCCCTTACTGGCCCAGTGGGATGCCGAATGTAGGTATGTGGGCCCAAAGGGATTACCAACACGGTTAGCAGGGCAATAAGAAACTAAATAAATAACATTTGACAGTTGGTAAATGATGCACCGAGAGAAGCTATAAGTTTCGCCATCTTAAGGAAGCTATCTTTTACATTTACTTAAATAATGCAAGAATTTTCAATAACTCGTTATGGTCAGCATAGGATATTTTTTCGCAGTGCATAGCTAGGTGCCAAGAAAAATTGAAGTTCCAATTGGTTTTTCCCACTCCATTGCTGGTCGGCTTTCATGTTTAATGTCTCACTTGGCGCACTCGCATTCCGATTGCCATTCCTCTGATCTCCTAGCCAGTTATCGGTGCTATAATTTCTAGCATGCTGCCATAAATTCAAATGCGAAACAGCCCGACAAGAGCAGAAATACTTAAAGGCCTGAGATAAGCCGGCTGCGATATGCTTGAGAAACCCCAGGCGACACATCACCATCAACAACTGGCGAACATAGAGAACAAATTAGCCAACAAGAAATGAGACAGCCAAATGGCAAGAGCATATCATTTAAGAGGTACTTCAAATAAATTACCCAATACCAGAAATAGAAGCAGAATCCGCAGAATCCCAGTCGAAAATCCTCCACTCTGCAGAAATTCATGTAATTCGACACAAACCGAATCCCAAATGTTCTTTTAAATGCAATCAATACGATTAGTATTAAATAAGCAATGAATGTTTATGTGATACCATTTGTATATATCACAACTTGAGACTTCACAAAAATAAGGTTAATGATTAGTCATCAATTTGGTTAACACTTTCAGGATTGTGCAGTTTACTTTAATTATCTATTTTAAAACGGAAATAATGTTGTTTTATAGACAGGAAACCATAAGTTCCGATTATAAGCCCAGTTCAACTACATAAAACTAAATTGACTTCATGTGTTGGCTATGATCCATGAAGTACTCCGAATCCGCATACGAAATTGAATTACTCTTTCGAAGGGTAAACCAATTGCCAATTGTTGTTGTTCTTTTGCTTGTCTATGATAGGCTGGAACAACAACTACAAGAACAACTGCTACATTGGCGACAACTTTGTAAAGTGTCAAAATAAATTCGATATTGTGGCTTAAAAAATGTTTATGGCCACGAGATAAGTGCGCGACATTTGTGTAAATTACACGACAGCAGCGGCAACGGCAGCAAGGAGCACGGATCATGGATGCAGAAAGGAGGAGGGAGTGGCCACCACTGGAAGCCACGCATGCTCACAACTAGCCGCCGTTGTTGTTGCTGCTGCTGCTGCTGCTCCCGCTGTTGTTGTAGGTGTTGCATGTGTTTTATGGCGCATGCGATCGACTTGTTGAACTGTCACGTTAAATTTGCGTTTTATGCCAGGCGGCAGCGGCAGCGGGAACAGCTCCTATGATCATCCCGTCCAGAACAGAGTGCAGTCAACTCGCATGCAGTGTCTTATCACTTCAAGAGCTCCACATCCGCCATAGATGGACGTGCTCTTATCGCCGCAGAAGCAACTTCAGCCACCGAAGACAAAGTCGCTGGCGGATGGCTGACATTTGCCTATTTACTTAGTTGCACTCCAAGAAAAACTCCCCAAAGTGTTTATACTTAAATGTGTCTTTTGAGAATAGTCTTCTCAAATCTGTGATATTACAGATCTTAGACAAATTCGTTGTAGGAAGTCGAAAAAACACAAAATTAAGTTTAGTTTTCTATTTAACTAAAATAGAAGATAGAAGATTGCAACACCCTGATTCTTATTCTTTCGGTGTAATCGAGTGCAAGACTCCACTCCGTCAATACTCCGCCGACATCGTCATCGGTTTGCAGTCGTGGGTGCCGAAGCTCCCTGTCTAACCCATTTTGCCATTTTGCCTTTTTTATTATTTTGTTCTTTGGCTCTTTTCTGTTTACGTTTGCTAATTGTTTTGATTTTATTGAATTTCATTGAGTGCCGCCTGCCAGCGATGAGGACGGAAAACCGAAATGAAATTGAAAATGCCTCATTATGTGCCCGAGTACTTGTGTACATATATACGTAGAAGATCGTGGGCACGGATGACGCGGAGCAACTGCCTCGGCTTTTCCACATCCAGTCGCGATTCTGAGCTGCCTGTGGCATGTTGCTGCAGTTTTTGACGCGTTTGGCGGACTTCGTTACCATTACAACAGTGGCAAGCAATCGCGTCATAATGACACCCGGTCCAAAAACAGAACAGCCAAACGCCGGCAAATTGGCAGCCGAAATAGCCAACTATGTGAGTCAGCCAACTGAGCAACTGACTGACTGACTTATCGGGCATCGCAATAATATAGCAATCGAGTCGGCTTTTAATAGTTCACAGTTCAGTTGAGATCGGCCCACGTCTTCTTATCGGCATCGGGTTAGCAGTGAAAATCGTCTTGGGGCCGAGTTTTACTAAATCAATTAATTAATTTATGGCCAGCCTGTGCGGCGGAGCAATCGTTGGGAAACAATCTGCCGATCGGCTTTACGGAGCCAAAAAGGCCAAACTGCTCCCCCTTCTATCGATCGGTTTCAGTGTAAACACTTTTCAGCAAATACAGGGTGTCTGCAGTTCTTCACACTCTATGTGATCGATCCATTATAACGATATAGTGCACTCAAAACCATTCAAAGTTTTTGTGACCCAATCCCAGTTGTTTTGACATACTTTACTCAATGACATCATCGATTTGTGTGTTCTGTTCAGTTTCCATTTGATTGGAAATAGTTGAGCCACTAAATGGAATAATTCAAGGTTCGATTTCAATGTCCGGTTTAATTATTTTCGTCTCTGTTTTCACTGCTAATAAACGCACTAGTGTGGCAATTAAATATTTCTATGGGCTATTTTCCTAAATCTGTTGTTTCCTTTCTAGCTCAAGCTTAACGAAATATAATCAAGTGATTTAACAAAATCTCGTTGATTGTTTTTACCCAAATGTGAGTCAATTTTTATAAAGCCAAGTATTCTTTGTACATTATACGCCTAAATTAGTAATTTCTAGGGCGAAAGCTTTAGTGATAAGCCTATGAATGCAATGAATAACCTTTGCAAGATAAAATTGCAAAAAATATAAAATTTACTTTTTGTTTAAATAATATTCTCTGTGAGTTGCTGGGATTTCCATTCACTCATAGAGAGTAGATTACTCAGTGCAATTATCAATCTGCCATGCTCAATCGAATGGCCAAAAGCACTCGGTTCCGAAATTAGATTAATTAAAGAACGAAGTCAATTAAGAAATCAAGCCGATTGCCTCACCCTGTACAAGCCTTAGATCTCTATATACGAATATACGAATGTATACAACGCCGCTAAAAGCCGTGCCTGCCATATCTGATGAGCATGAAGACTCCGAGTCAGCGTCTCTGACAGCCGATTGTGCTGTGCTGTGCTGTGACTGTGAAACTGGAGCAGCTGTTTGGAGCCCCTGCTCCAGATCCCCCCAATAAGTCCGACTCCCACTCCCCAGCCCCTTGGGACTTTATTTTCATTCATTGGGCGGGCTGCAGACGTGGACATGGCCCAAAGAAGGCTGGTGATAGTGGATCTCTATGCCAGAGAGATGGCACTCGGAAAAAACAGGAGATCATATTTCGATTTGTGTAAACAAATCAGTTCTCAGGATCAAGTTGAGTTACTTCTCTGCTAGATCCATCTTCTCAATAATAATGATACCACAATTTCCCACGTACATTATATACTTTTAAGATATTATGAGATAGTTGCATTGTCAAGATTTGCGAAAAGAAGACGTTTTATTTCCAAGTGCACAACTAGAGTTGGGCAGAACCCAAAAACGGAAAGTGAATGCTCCGGTGCACGCGTCGCGACCTGGGATTTGGGAATTTGGATTCCAAGTTGGACGACGTCGGATGGGCGCTTACTCTGGGTTGGGATGGGTATGGGAGCTGGTTAGCTTGGTGGTTCCGTAGCAGCAACTTCATCATCATCATCAGCAGCAGCGGCAGCGGCGTCGTCGATTGTATCAATTCAATTGGACGCAGCAGGTGATTAAAAATTGGTTAGAGCCACAAAATTATCAATGTGAGATCGTTGATTGCCCGTGGCTGTTGTTTTTGTTTGGACGCCATCTCTACTACCTGTGTGGCTGGCTTATACATATATATATATATATTGTGGTTTCCAATGCCTTTTGGGAGGCTTAGCTACCTCCAAAATACCCATAGTTGAGTCGTTTTATTTGATTTGTGTTCGATTGGATTTTAATTTGTAAAGTGGAGGCTAATTAGAGCGACGATCATTTCTATGAGTTTCACTTTTAAGCGCTGTGAATGGGGGAATTGGAAATTGGCAGGAGATGCTGATGCCGATGATGATTGTGATTGTGATTATGATCAAGTGGAACATGGCAATGGGGAACCTTGGCCTGGCGCGTGGGCTTGTTTACAACGAGTTGAAGGTTTCCCACTGATTTGGTTGCTTTGATGTCCTATTTTTTAAGGTCACCTCATGGTTGGGCAGCGATGGAGCGGAGAATCTGCAAAAGTTTTCTCAGTTGCAATGGGACAACGAGTCGCAGTTGAGGACTCAGGAACAGGAGTTTGAAAAGTACTACTTCATAGCCATGGTAAGTGAGTGCATTGAAATCTAGGACTCTTGTTTCATTTCAAATCCCATAGAAACACTTGGCCAAAGGACGCGACTTGCATGCTGCGGCCCTTAAAGTTTCTGTCCTAAGTGAGAGCGCCAATAACCTAAAGTCTGCTCTGGATCAGTTTGGCCACAAACTGGAGCTGGCTCACGAACGTTATGAGGCTGCTGGCCGTCTGCTGCACTTGCTCACCCAACATCAGCGGGAAACCGCCGCCAAGGAGGAACTGCAGCGTCTGGCGGAGCAACTGGGCGCCACCTCACTGCTGGAGAAGCACTGGCCGGCGATGCGAAAGAGCCACTCCTTGCCAGTGGCCAGTAGCACACCGGCTCCGGCGGCTGGAAAACGGGTTAGCTATCGCTGCAGCTCGGCCAGTGGGAGCTCCTTTGAGGGAGGTCCTTCGAGCAGCAATTGCAGTTGCTGGCGGGAGAGTCGCAACCTGGAGGACATGGACCAAATGGAGGAGGAGGAAGAGGAGCAGGATCACGACTGCGACGGTGGTGATGGCGAGGAGCAGCAGTCCAAGATCGCCGATTCTGGTGTGGGTGTTTGCGACAATTGCGAACGCAATCCCAAGCTGGCCAGGATTTGCTCCTGCCAAAGCCTCAACGAAAAGAGGTGAGTACTTGGAAAACAATATTTTTATTTTTTTGGTTGTTACCGTATACCAATCCCTTTCAGTCACGATGAATTGCTCGAGGACGAGTGCTTCGATCGACCCTCTAAGAGATACATGGACATCATGCACTCGCCCATGGAGGCGAATGCCCACCTGCAGTGCCATGGCTCCAGTCTAGAGCTGCCCAAGCTGGAGGAGCTCAGCTGCCTGGATCCCAAGATACAAAAGTAAGTTCCATGAGCCACACCAATTGAGCTACGCTACTAATGTGTAAAACCCACCTAGAACGCTTCTATTGATCATGCGTGAGATGATTGGTACTGAACGCGACTATGTCCGCTCCCTGTACTACGTGATCGAGAACTATATAGACGAACTGCTGCGTGAGGATATTCCACAGCCCCTGAGGGGCCAGAGAAATGTGATCTTTGGCAATATCGAGAAAATCTTCGAGTTCCACAACTCGCACTTTCTGGGCGAACTGGAACGCTATGAGCGGAATCCTTTAAAAGTGGGCGCTGCCTTTCTGGAGATGGAATCTAAATTCTACCTTTATGCGCTTTACAACAAGAATAAGCCCAAAAGCGATACGTTGCTTAGCGAGTATGGTAGCTCCTTTTTCAAGCCCAAGCAAATGCAGCTGCAGGATAAGCTTGATCTGGCCTCTTACCTCCTGAAACCTGTGCAGAGAATGGGTAAATATGCCTTGCTCCTGCAGCAGCTGGTCAAAGCCTGCAAGGGAGTCGAAGGAGCAGCTCTTCAAGAAATCGCCGCGGATGTGGAGGAGCTGCAGCGAGCGGAGGAAATGGTCAAGTTTCAGCTACGCCATGGAAATGACCTACTGGCCATGGACTCGTTGCGCGATTGCGATGTGAATGTCAAGGAGCAGGGACGACTTCTGCGCCAAAACGAGTTCCTCGTTTGCCAAGGACGCGGTGGCAAGAAAACACTGCGACAGGTGTTCCTCTTCGAGGAACTGGTGCTATTCAGCAAAGCTCGTCGTTTTCCTGATCATAAGGTAAGCATCTAAAATGTTAACTAAACAATATAGAAAAAGTAGGTTTAGGCTTGAAGCATTAGTTGCTTAGCAAATTAGTTGTTAGAAAGCAGGCAAAAAATATAAACACTTTTTATGTTTAACTCTCACGCAACGAAAGGCAACTTATGAAAGGCTTAAGGTACCTCATAAAATATTTTCAAAAAAAATAAGAACTAATAATGCTTTTTGTATTTTTTGAACAGAATCTGGATATCTACATCTACAAGAACAGCATAAAAACTTCAGATATCGGCCTCACAGCGCACACGGGTGATTCGGCCACCAAGTTTGAGATTTGGTTCCGGAAACGAAAGCCCGATGATACGTGGATGCTGCAGTGCATGTCGGAGGACATTAAGAATGCCTGGACCGAGGAGATCTCCAAACTGCTCTGGAAGCAGGCGAAACGAAACCGAGGTTCGTGTGACTTGCAATATATTTCAGATTTATGATAAGTATATACCCAACTAATATCTATCACTTTACAGAAGTTCGCCTGGCGGAGATGTCCTCGATGGGCATTGGCAGCAAGCCTTGTCTAGATATTCGACCCAGCAACAACCAGATCAGCGATCGCTCGATTCCACTGGCACAGCTGAATAAGAGTAAGTCCCGCTTAGATTAAGCCATCTATAACTTATGGTATAAATTTCTTAACAATCTCTTTATCGATGATCTTTGCGTAGCTCCCAAGCTGCGTTACTCGGAGCCTGGAAAGGGCAGCATGCGGCGTCCCAATTCGCTGATATCGGAGAGCTCCTTGTCCAGCGGCACCAGCACCACCAGTGGCTCCTCCATCAGCGGTGGCTCCTCGTCGGGTCACCATGATGGCGGTGGCAGGCACAGCCTGCACTTTGGCAAGCTACCTGGAGCACATAGCGCTAGTTCCACCAACTGCAGTGCCACTTTGGAGCTGATCAACGAAACACAGGCTCTGAAGTTGGCCAAATCCCCGAGTGGAGGTGGCATCAAGGGGGATACGGACACGTCTGCCGAAGGAGGCAGCACTTCCGGAAACGGAAATGGAAATGGAAATGGACTCAGGAGCAGCAAACGACACCACAAACGATCGACGACTATTGTCAGCCAACTGTCCATGGGTATAGAGCTTGAACTGTGCTACTTCTTCTAGGCCCCTAGATGCATCCCGTAGCTAGTAGTTGTTCCCTGTACATAATCTCGAAGAACCCCGCTCCCAGTATTACTGTATATAATCCCCCACCAACACCAAATCCTAACCTGTCGTGTGCTGCATGTTTATTGTTCCAAGTTATATGTTGTTGGCGCTTTGTCCGTATCAGAAATATAATATCTCCAATATGTGTAAATATCCCTCCCATTCAGAGAGCGGCATTGTTTCGGACATGTGCGTTACCCCGGATCAGGAACAATCGGCGGCGGAGAGCAGCCGAAGCAGCTGGTCCACATCAACGACTGGAGCATCCGGAGCTTCAACGACGAGTGCATCCACGGTGATCCTGCGGCGATATCGATCCTACGCCCATGCAGCGGAATCCGCAAGTCCGGAAAGCGGCAAATAGAGAGGAGCTCGTGGAGCATCGCATCTAGATATAGGATAAATCCCCCATTAATAGCTTTAGCAGAACGGTTTCATCGGATCCATGTAGTATCATCCATATTACGTTCGATCGCTAATTTTATTTCATTATTCTTGTTATTTATTATTTATTACATTTTTAGTTTTCGTTAATTTGTCATAGTCGCTGCTTTTCGTTTGGCCTCGTTTTTGGCATTAATCAGTCGAAATTATTAAATTCAGCGTGTCAATGTCGAAGCAATTTTCATACAAATGTATCTAGTTCTTAGTCCACACAATCGAAAGATTCGCACCACACACCCACACACACAGAAATCGATGGGAGCCATGAGCAGCACCCGAAAAAGGGGCGTGGCCGTTGCCCAACATATCTGAATCGAACTTCATTACGTACAGTTAGTTGATATGTAACCTAAGTGCCTATAGTTAAAATAATCGTAAAGGAAAATAAAGAAATATATATATACTTCAAATTAACTCGATAAATAAATTTAAGCGAAAATTTAAAATCAATAAATGTTGCTTCAATGTAAAACGAACGTGTTGTTGTCTTCACTTCATTTCAAATAAACCGCCAAAACACAGCCGAGCTTTTCTATTTCGAGTTGCACTACAATTCCCAAGTGTTTGTTCATCGAGGTGCTGGTATAAATAGAGAGAATCTGCTAACTTACAAACTCTAGATGATATGATGAAAACTTTACTACCCGAACCATCGTGTGGGCCTTTGCCTCTGGTAAAGGGACGTAATTCTGATTCAGTCAAATACTGTTTTGTTTCTTTTTTGATTACGCTTTAATGGCAGCAGTATAAAAATAAACTCTATTACTAATTTAGTTTCTAGAACATTTTTTAACCGCCGTGTAAGGTTGATATAAACAACACATTGTCGTTGGGCTGCAGCTCATAGTCCAGTTCGCCCTAGAAGTTGAATTATTTTTGATTAAATGTATTTCATATTCTGCAATCTTACTTACCAGTAATTCCCAATCTGTATCATTTATGAGAACCAAAATTCCAGGTCGCCTGAAAACAGAAAATAAGATCTATGATTTCTTTATACTTTAAGCCAACTTACACAGTATCTCCTTGAAGAAAGAGTTCCGGACGCTCCGTTAAAATATTGGCATGCATCCACTTAATCAGATTAGCAATAGTCCCTTTTTATGATATATAATTCAATCCTAGTTAAATTCAATTTTAAGAGCTCTTTTTCAAAACATACATTTTTGATTACCGTCCAAAACCAGTTCACGGCGTTTGATGTTACCAAATAGTAACTCCGCTCCTGCACTATAAAATTAAATGATACATTGTCTCCTTAATAGCAGGTAATGCTTTAAGCAGAAGGCTTTACCTGAATTCTAATATTATTTTTAATTCCGGCGTGCCCATCATATGTTTGATGTAAATAAATGTGTGACCGCATCAACAACTTTAAGAAAGCTCAACTGTCCAAAAATAATACCAAATTCGAAAATTAAATTTGTTTGTAGGTCGGGCAACCTCAAACTCTGAATTAGCTATTTTCTAAAAAAAAAGATTTCTTCAGTAATTTTTGGGTTCCTGTCCAAAAATTTGGTTTGTTCAGACTCTGGTTTAAAAAAAAAAACTCAAAAAAATAACAAGTTATCCAAAGGAGTTACTTTTATTGCTGCTCCCCACTCTTTTTGGGCTTTTCAGGGTTCGGAGTCAGATCTAATTTGAAATCGATCGGCTTGTCGTAGCCCATTATCTTAACATAGTGCTCGGGATCGTCGAAAAGCGCCGGATCCACAAAAAGTGGCCGTTTGTTGACCAGAAAAGAGGTGAACATGCCGGGAACCTCTGGAACGACCACATCATCTGGTCGGAACGTAGTCTAGAAGGTAAAAAATGTATAGTTTTAAAACAGAAACTATTATTTAAAATGAACTCTACTCACCTTGACCTTTTGCAGAAGTAGGGATATTGTGGTGGCTGTGTACTCCTCCGTTCGTGGATTAAAGTGCAGCTCCGTCACGTACTTCTTGGTGATGAAGTGCAGCAACAGTGGAGTCACAAAGGTGAAGAATCCACCGACGGTGCAGAGGAATACGGCCATTCCAGTTCCTCCGATTTTCATTCCCTGCTCGAGGAGAATCGGCTGGGCGGCCAAGCCGGCTAAGCTGGTGCTCAGCGAAAAGAACTTGACCATTTTCATTCGTGGCGCCAGCGTTCCAAAGTAAATCCGCTGCAGTGCATCCTCGGACTCAGTTTTCGTTGACTTTGCCGAAAGCCACCTGTTTTGCTGGAAGTTTTGTGGTTGTGATTGCTGTGGTTTCGTCCAAGTGGCACTACTAATACATCTACAGTTGTGGGGCAGGCAAATCTGACGGCTGGCATTTCCCAGGACAACAGCGAACTGTTTCCCTCTTGGCAGCACCGCTCGTAGGCCTAGCATGGTGCAATTTACTTATTTTAAGTGAAATAAACAGATGTTTTTGCCGAACGTTAAATAACACGAGCTGCAGTGTGACCCACACTTGGGCGCTAAAAAATCCCGAGACGATGAGTCTTCTAAAAAATATACCAACTCATTTTTGAAATACTGAAACAGGAAACGGCAACATTTCACTGATAACGGATTTTCAAATAACTATAAGTTCCTTTTTTTCTTTCACCAAAAAAGATACGGATATTAAAATGCAGAAGAGCATCGATCACCGAGTATATAAAAACATGTTTTATATCCTATCAATAATAACGTATAGTGTAATAAAAGGGATTCAAGAACTAGTTAGCTAGACCTAAAATTTTCAACTGACCTGACCAATGTTATGATATTATCAGAATAGAAAACATTCCTCTTATAGCTATGTATGTGTACAATAGATAAAAGATTGCATTTAAATTAAAGAACAAACATTGTAATTAAATAAGAAAAATACATGTACTTACCGGTTAAAGACTGTTTAATTATATAACAATTTATTTGAATTCCGGTAAAATGTACACAACTATTAAAATTGCACTCAAACTGGCGGATATGAATATTTAAATTTTAGAAAAGTTTGCAAATAGTCTTTAAATTGTTAACCTACTTTAAGACTTTGCTGCCTAAAAATACGAGTATGTTACCGAATGATTTTCCAACCAATTCGAACAATTGAGCTAATAATTGCAACCAATTCGAACAATAGAGCTAATAATTCGGCAAAGAACGAGTGCATACTGCAGATTGTAATTGATTAACAATAAAGGGGAGCGTCCCGTTTGCGGTATAATGCCAAAACCAAAAACACACACAGAAGAGTGGCATGTGGATTCGAATTAATATGCTCGAATTAATGGCACTGAAGTGGATGTGGGGTTGTGGGGGCGTAGGGGCTGTGAGGGCGTGGCAGATGTGGCTCTAGTTACCACTGGTACATGCAATTTGTCGCTGTTGGCGGTGACCGGCGCTTGACCACATTTTTAATTTATGTTGCTTTAATTGTTTAAATGGAATCACCGCCCACACACACACAGCCGTGCACACCGACGTTTTGGTTACGTAGAGAGGTCTCTGCCATTTTTGTGTGTTTTATTTTTTGTACCCCATCAATTGTTTGGGACTAGTGTGCCAAGTGCACGCCCGGCTGAGTTGCACTTTCAGTGCCATGTCCAGTTGACCAACTCATCCAATCCCATCCTATACTATTCCATTTCATCCCATTCCAAACTCAAAGCCATTTCCCAGGGTACTACTACCCTTTTGCATTCCGGCAGTTGAGTGACAGGCGGGCGGAGATCTTGAAATTGCTTTAATGCAGCGGCTGGCCTCCGGTTTCATTGGGCTGCATTCAGGCGTCACTAATCAACAATTTTCAAAGTGACCAAAAATCACATTTGATTTTGAATTGCCCCAGTCATGTGGCTCCATATCTGCCTCTCTATCCATCATCCGTGCATCTGACTCTTTCTCGCTGGCAATCCTTTTGTTATCCGTGCCTTTTGTTGTCATTTCATTATTGTTATTTCATGCATCATATTCATTCCACGGCTATGATTACACGGATAAAAATCTTAAAGCAAACTGTCTATTATCTTGCTTTTATATCAGAAAATCCATGCAAATCTGTAAAGGTTTTATTAAGAAGGTGGTACATTGAATGCTGTAAAAAGCAACATAATATAGAATTTATTGCAATCTCCATATTAGAGAGATCTAATCACATCCTTTAGTTTAAACTTCTTAAAGTGTATCTGCTGCTTTGCAATTGTCTGGCCAAAATTTCACATGCAGCGGGCAAAATAATTCATGGCAAAAAAAGAAGCGCTGATATATGAACGAGTGGCAGGGCAGGAAAAATAGCAGGAACACCATATTGCTCATTCAAATTCGCTGTGATATCAATTTATTTTTATGCTTTGATGGCGACCTTTTTATTCCCCCCCAATCCCCAGAGGCCACCCACTCTATCCAGATATCTGGAGTCCATAAATATGCCACCCTGCCTGATTGATGTGATTTTCGAATGCAGTTGGCAATTTGTTTAATTTGCTCATTTACCTTTTTGGTCTCTGCGCGTGCTTTAATGGCCTTATTAATTTATGAAATTAAACAACATTATTAATAATTATCGTGATTCGCCCACAAAGCACTCGGCTATCCACTCAAACACCTCCGCTTCTGAATTTTCACTTGAGACTCCCTCATTTCTGCAAAGTTCGTAGCTCAAATTTGCAAAGTTCGTAGCTCAAGTTTGCAAAGTTTGAAGTCCATTTTGGGGTGGAGTATGACACGAACACAAACTTGTTTGACTAGATCCTGTATTAAGTTGGAGTTGCGAGTTGGAGGGGTCTTAGAAAGGACTTCAAACCAGGTTTGTTTGCGGATCCCATTTGAGTTTGATGCAACTTAGCATTCGCATTGGGTTCCAATTTGTTCTTTTACTCGAAACCGAACCGAGTGATTTGTAAGCCAACCCTTTATAAGTTGGCAATGGTCTTATACCTTTTTGAGTGCATTTTCCTACCCCAGTATAAGTTGAAAACTGACTTCATGGCTGTTTATAGTTGATAATATACAAGTATTATGAAAATGGGTTACTCTATAAAGTCTTGTTTTATGTGCCAATTACCTGTGAATCATTTCAAAAATCATCTCAGCTATGTATATTACCAATATATTAGCATCAATCTGTTTTACTGACTCTATATAGTATGTTTCCCGAAAACAAGGCTTAAAGCGCACAGCGTGAGACAAAAACCTGGACTCACTTTTGCAGGTAAAATGCAATTAGGACACGCTTTACAATTAACATGCTAACGAGCCAAGGAGAAAAAGCCGGAAAAACGCTGGAAAAAAGCCAGGAGATGTAAGGCCACAGAAGTGGGGTGTTTGGGTGGGTGGCTGTAAGGAAGAGAGGGCGTGGGGGTGTGAGGGTGTGTGCCCTGTAATTGTAGAATTTGTAGTATCAGTGGTTGGTTTGGCTAGATGTGCAATAAATCATTTCAAATTCACTTTAACACGCGCATGCAGCGAACTCGAGTTTTTCCAGGGCGGCAGTGGGAGTTTCTAAAGCGAAATGCACACTGTTTCCATGGCAAAATTGTGGGCGTCAGCGGGGTCAGGAGGCGTGTGGGCGTGGCTAAATGTTAAACTAAATGTTGGAATAATTACAAGCTTAAACTATGCGCATATTCAAAGTGAAAAGTTGGCGGGGGGCTGGGAATGCATACATATCAGCGCATAAAGGAGTGGTAAAAACCCTATGGCTCGCACAGGTGTTCCCCTGCGTTGAAACCGGAGAGCTGGGAAAGCTGGGAAACTGGGAAGCCCCTTCGAATTTTGCAAGCCACCTAATGTCAAGTACTACCCACCATCCCATCCATCCCATCCATCCCATCCATCCCATCCATCCATCCATTGGTACTCGTAATTCATGTTCACGCTCACCCGGAGCCATTATTATGTTTCGTACCGTTGTTCTCCACAAATTGGTAGTTCATTTTGAGCACATTTTGTGCCTGGCTGGTTATTAAATTGGTTTATAATTTATATGCTCGTGAACTCGTAATTTTTCGCATTTAATAAAGACAAATGTGCGGCAAGTGGGTCACTTGAACAAGTCCCTGCCCCGCCTGCCACAAGCTGCGATTTCAACTGCGAGTTATGAGTGCGCTGCTGCAGCACATCTAGCAGCCAGCAGGAGTGCATTTGATCAAGAGTATCCTCCATTCTCAAGGACCCTAGCCCACTGCTCCTCTTCGTCCTTTTTGCTTTTCCCTGGCAGCGACAAAGGAAAAGTTGCGCCATCTGCGATGAAATAATTACTGACAAAGCCTTAAATATTAAATTACACACTTATTTATTTTGGCCAGCTCGATTCAGTTCAGTTCGGTTGAGCTCCGCCGAAGGACATCGACGCATTGCCATCGCCATCGCCGTGTCCTGTTCTCACGTACAATGTCCTTGTCCGTGGCACTGCAACTGTGTGCGAGAGCACGCAATGTCTTCGCCGGCTATTCAAATAGACGTACCCCTCTTTCGCCACCAAAACAGCCACTCAGCAACTCCGAACGAATACGGAGGATGAAGGACGCAGGACGAAGGACGAAGGACTACCGACCACGGACCACGGACAACCGACTCCTGACTGCGCCACTCTGGTGTTTACTTTGTGGTTATTTTGAGGCTACAAGTTGCAACTTTTACATTTACGAGAACGAGAGCAAACAGCAATAGCAACGGCAGCTATTGCCAGACGGGAGCCGTCTGGATGTTCCCCATTTCTATCTGTTTCAGGACACTCACAGAAAAAGCATTCGAACTAGTAATTATATTACAGGTTTCAATGAGCCTTCAAAGAACTTAGTTCAGCAATAAGCAGGCTCACAAACTTCACATTCTTGGACATTATGAAAACAGCAAAATCCATCCCCTACACCATCCATAAAAGAGTAAAGAAATCTAATTACATTTTTACAATACTTCTAATAGAATTAAGTTCATTCCGTTGCCTCATTTCCTTATTTTTCCGCCTGTACATAGTAATCCTTCGATCTGTGAGAGTCCGCCCACTCAGGTGCCCAGGTTCTTAATCTAATGAAAATTAAATGCTTGACAAGCAGCATCGATTGGTTAGCTAAGCAGTGGCCTTAAAGTGTCCTTTAATTAGCCCAGTTCCGCCTGCCGAAGCAAAAAGCGAACTGAGTGGGTTGCACACAGAAAGTGCAACTTAAATTTTAGTAAAGCCCAGATGCGAGAGGGGAAAACTTGATGCAGAGTCGAACTGAAAGCTGAAAACTGCCATGTCCGAGTGAACGGGCATGTCTGTGCTTCCGGTTCAGCACGCAGCGGGCTTCAAGCTGTCTGCCAGCGTTTAAATCAAAATTAAACCCCCAAAATAAGCTGCTGTGCGAAGTGAAGTGTAGTGAGGTGTGGTGTGGAGTGGTGTGGTGGGTGGCAAGCAGTCACTGCCCAGTGGCACTGCAGTGCAGCAATCAAGGCTCTAAAGTCATTCGACCTCCCGTTGCCATCGCCACACACTTGCCATCTATATATGAACGAGTATACTCGTATATACACGTATTTTTAAGGGTCATGCCATACTTGCTCAAGTAGTTCTTAAAGAAATTACCTCAAATGCTGTTTCATACGCTTATCAGTGAAGTTTCTTCACCTGTAATTGCAACAGTTTCTAGTTTATTTACTTTTTATTCTGCAGCTGCATTTTGATTATTTTGTAGTTAGTAGTTGGAGAAATCTAAGCGATAAACAACTTCTTAATAACCATTTTCTGTTGAGCTTGAGCAACATGCTTTCCTGAAATGTTCTACGTTCAAATTATCTTCGTAATGAATTGCTTTCGCTTTGGAAAGACTAACCCAACAACGTAAAATGTAATTAAAAAGGAATCAAGAATTACTTTAAAGAACTCATTCAAATAGAAGCCAACTTCGTAGATTGTAAAGAAATGTTCGGCTACACGATAAATAATATTTTTGATGATGCCTTATGACCCCCGTGGCTACTACATACTGCATTGTGCTGGCCCACACTGCGTATACGTAACGCTTTTCGGGCGATGCAACAAAAGGGGACAAAGGCGAAAAGAGAGGAGTGTGGAGTGTGTGTGCATCCGAGGTGATTTAATAAAAATAGATGAGTAAACTGGCATTAGACGGCACCTTCGTCCTGCGTCCTTTCACACACACACACACCCACACACCCCATTGGCTTTGACTTTGGTCGTCGCATCACTTCGAGCGTTACAAATTCAACTTTAAGCGTTTTGACGCTAAGTAGTTGATGGCAGCACTACTATTACACATGCTAAACCCAACCCCATCGCCCATCGACAAAAAGCGCAGCCAGAGCTCCTCTCGTCTGCTGATGGCGATGCCAGGCGAACCACGATTGAGTGCACTCCCACAATATTTCCCTAGCATATATCAAAAGTTATGGTTAAAGAGTTGCCCCTATACATATATCGTCGTATCGTAGCTCCCAGCTAGCCTCCAGTAGATTCCCCCAGCGCACTTCCTTCCGGCACTTTGACGGGCTGCTCGGGGGACTGGTTGATGTTTGTCCGCCTCTTCGGATCGGCTGCGTCTGAGGATCCTAGCGACTGGATGTGCTGCATACTGGATCCTGGCCAAACACACACGCATCCTTGAAGCCAAAAATTGAAGTGTTTGTGCGGAGCACAAGTGCCCAAAATGTGCATGAAAACAGCTTACAGCAGCATGAAAATTTTCTGACAAGATGTCAGCATGGCGAAGGAAGATGGAGTCGGGTTTTTTCTTTTTATTTTTGGTTTTGTTGGACGCCAAAAGTGGCAAGGACCAAAGGACGATGAGTTAGCAGTTACGCACATCGTTTTTGGCTTTAACATAACATCATATTGTTGCGCATAACTTGCATTGCATATTGCAAATACTGCGGCGAGCAAAACTGCAACTTGTAGAGAGCAGATGTAAGCACAAAATGCTGCAGTTCATAATAAAATAGATGGGAAAATGTGAAAAGTAGCACAAACATTCAAATATCACAGTGCGAAGTATTAAAGCCTATTTATGGGCCCATTAAAGTCGACAATCAAGTGGTTTGCCACCAAATGGAAATGCATAAATTGCAGATGCAAAAAGCAATTTTCCAATCTTGGTAAGACCACATATGCATAGAATGCATTTTAGATCGCACTAATTAAGCTATGTTTGAGTTTAATTTGATGTTTTGATTCAGATGGAAAATATGCTTATATAACTAATGAGAATTATGCGTATTTATAAATAAGCACAGATTCGTTTAAACTAGATTACCTTAATATTATGTTCATTTTAAGCTTCTTATTTGTATATTTATGCATTTTGCGCATTTCGTTTCCCCCACATAAGTAAAAACAAACAAACGATTAAACATAAAACTACTAAACTATTTGAATGATGTTGAGAATGTATCATAAACTTAGGTGGGTTGTTCTACAGACTGCCTCCTACTTGTCACCCATTAGTACAACATATTCAGCTTGAAATCAAAGGTTTAAATTTCCATCATTGTTTAACAGAAAGTTCGAAGGAACTTTAAGGTTAAGGTCCTGAATTCAGCGCCTGCATATTCATAGCCGGGAACTTTATTCATTAGCGAATAAGACGAAGGCAGCGCCTTCGAAAATATCAGGACACAAGTTGCGCGACTCGTAAACGAAATAAGTTTTCGTTTTCTGCTCGAGTTCTTGTTATGGAATTTAAGCAAGTTGTCATAAAAATGTCGCCTCCTACTACCGCCCCCCATTCCCACTCCCCCCGATCTGACACGCCGCCCGATTTCGAATTTCGGAGGGAAAGAGGGGTGTGGGTGTGGGAAAAGCAGAGGGAGGTGTCAATCCGCAGTGCAAAGTTACTTGAAATCCAAATCCGCACTGTGGTTGCAGTTGCAGGCAACTTTTGCTCTTTCCTGTTTCGTGGAAAAGCCTTCGGGGCGAGATGGGGGAAAGGGGGCGTGGCAGGCAGCAGATGTTGCAGAATTGGGTACAAATTGTTGCTGCTGTTGGCCACAACTTTCCGGGCGTGCACGATTGACACCTTTTGGGAATTTGCTACACGACGGCTTTAACGGAGCCGGCAGTTTAATTTGTTTGCCGTCCAGAGAAATGGAAGGCCTACACTTCATCATGCAACACAACATCATAATCACCATCGTCATCGCCATCGTCATCGTGAACAACATGGATTCTCCAAGTTTTCCCTGCAATTTAATAGATGGCTTTGTGTGCCAACGGCCCCACTGCCGTGGCATGGAAAATGGAAAATGAAAGAGGAAAACGCCGGAAAGGGAAGGATAACTAAACGTGCCCAATGCGAGATTCCAGTAGAATTCGCATAAAAACTTTCGCCCTAAACTTGTGCAAGTTCTTTTAATTTTAATTAAACGGATGAGCAGCAATTAGCGAAATAAATCTGACAATTTTGCAAATGAGCCAACTTGGCGCCCCCGAAAATTGCACCCAAATGCGGCACAGATTAAATTGAGACTATGGACTCGGCGAAAAAAATATGTTTTCCTCGGCAGGACAACTCGGAAAACTCGCCCGAAAACAATTCGAATAACCATACAACAATGTTTTTTTTTTTTTGGGGTGAGCGGTGGGCGGATTTTGGAGGGCTGCTCCGAGTGGCGAACTCACTTAAATTCAAGTTAACGGCGAGTTTTTCCCGCCAGCAGCTGGTTTTTCCAGCCGCGCATAGTTTTGGCCTCGGTTTTCGGTTTTAGCCCGGCTTTTTGGGTTTTCTGGATGTTGCGGCTTGGGCTTGAATCCCCGCCCACTCGCCTCCTTTTTGCCATCGCATTTTATATTCATTTTGGCTTTTAATTGAGGGCGCTTACTTGCATTTTCGTTGTCACTTTGCGACTTCACTTCCTCATCACGCCCTTTTTTGGGGGCTTAATGGCCTGCACTCCGCATTGTTTTTTGCAGTTTTTGCATTTAATTGCAAAAGTTTTTTAATTAAATCACTGCCTAGAACATCTGTGTCAAGTTGAGGTTTCTGTGGGCTCGTATTAACTGGCAAAAAGTACGCATAAATCGAGGGCTCTCAATATATTTAAGGGTATTCGACTTTTTTCGGAGGAATACCTTATCATAAGCTGTTTGAATTATAATTGCCATTTTCAATTTTATACTACCATACTGCTACTATACTGCACTACCAAAAATATGAATATATTTTCAAAACAATTTTATTTTTATTTTTCAAATTTAAAAGTTACTTACCTTACCTTCTGCATACATATATTTACATATATCCATCCATTTATCCTTGTACTATTCACTATTTATCCTTTTCACTATATCACTATTGCCGACATACATACATTTACATATGTATATCTTGATACACACAACACACACACACACAATAAAAAAATACAAAAAATAACCGCGAACAAACTGTTGTTTCCATTCCTTACTCCGTAGTATTTCGCGGATATTTTAATATTACCGACCGAATCGAATTAACGTACTACTTCGACGTTGTATTGAATGTAACTCTTTAGATAACTGATTACAGTTAGTTTTAAGTCAACGGCCAGCAACCAGCTGTAGTAATAACTCACAAAAAAATTGAATTCACGCGCACGGTAAACAAAGCGACCGCTTCGGCAAAACAAAAGGAACGACTGAAAAATATTCGATCGAAGAAGGCGTCACCAGGTGAAAATAGCGGTACTTGCGCGAAAACACACACGCATTCGCTTTCGGCGAGTAATTCGATCGCATCAAACACTTACGTTTGCTTACGGAGAGCTTACAGTTGCATAGTTCTTACTCTAAAATTGTGCGAAAGAGTATGCTGCACAAGATTGAAATAACGGCACTTGCGCGAACGCGCTCTCTTTCACCTTGCTTTTCTGTTATACACATTACATGCAATTCGGCGCGTAGTTCGATCGCATTAAACGCTTCGGTAAAATGCAGTCCGTTATTTAAATGCGTAAAAATAGTGCGTTTAAATTATTGCTGGCGCTATAACTACATAACTTACAATGAGTTTGTGGTAATATGAAATATAATATGCAAAAGTGCTCCATCTGCTGATGCGCGAGTATTAGTGTAACATAAGAAAGCGGAATTGTGAAATAGCCCAATAAGAAGTTTATGTAGTGCCTTGTATGAAAGTATGTGTATGTATTTATGTACATACATATGTACATATTGATGCTGATCCATTCATGCTAATTGCGACCAATTCCTAATGAAGTACAAAAGTGGTAAGTGAATTAAGCGCTATTATCTTACACTTTTTATTACAAATTTATAAAAATCCCCTTTGCGGTGGCCCACAATGTGTGCTTTCCAAACCCCACTCATTTTGCAAAATTCTCCGAGTGCTTCCTTCAATCGTAACCCCAAAGTAGCTAATAGAACTCCCCTCTGTCAATTATCTATCACCGGCAAGAAAAATCCCCTTACATCATGAGCTACATACAATATGGGGTCGTAAGACAATCTCCCTGGGGGCACTCCCCTTATCAGCAGCGGTCATATAGGTGCCGCAGCACATAAGATCCCCGGTTCAGTCAGTTGGCAGACACGAAAGTGGGATGACTTGGATCGGAGTGCTCATCGTTGGCCTCACAGCCGTCGCTGTCCAGGGGGAAGTACCGATAGTGACGAGGGCCGAGTGGAATGCCAAGCCACCGAACGGAGCCATGGACAGCATGGCAACTCCCTTGCCCCGCGCTGTGATTGCCCATACAGCTGGTGGGGATTGTGCGGATGATGTCACATGCGCCCAGCATTTGCGAAATCTCCAAAACTTCCAAATGACCAGGCAGAAGTTCTCGGACATAGCCTACCACTATCTGATCGGCGGCAATGGCAAGGTGTACGAAGGCAGAAGTCCAAGCCAGAAAGGTGCCTTTGCTGCTCCCAATAACGATGGCTCCTTGGGCATCGCGTTCATTGGTAACTTTGATAAGCAAGCTCCCAGCCAAGCGGCCTTGGATGCCGCCAAGGAGCTGCTGCAGCTGGCTGTCAAACAGGAGCAGCTCCTGGAGAGCTACAAGCTACTGGGCCATCGCCAGGTCACTGCTACCCTGAGTCCTGGAGACGCACTGTACGCTCTGATACAGCAGTGGCCCCACTGGTCCGAAGAGATGTAGAGTGCATTTGGCATAAGGTTTCGACACGTAAAGACCACTCCTTACACATTTATTTGTAAATATAATTATGTATAATTTGTTTTTTTTTTTTTGCTTAAATACGAATACTAAAATTTTAATTTTGTTGATCTGTTTCCGATGTACTGCTTCGACTTTGCACATTTTTGTCAGCTGCCGCTTTGTTTGTTTTCTTAATTTTTTTTTTGTTTGCCAGACCCGTTTAATAAGCAGGGTGCTCCCCAGGAGCAGCAGTGCACTGGGCCACAATAGAGATTTGAGACATCACATAGCATCGTTCACCGAACCGGAACTTCCGCAAGAAACTAAGCTAACTATACAGAACCCTAGGATGAAGCACGGAACGCAGATGGAACGAACGTGAACGTGAACGTAATCGTAATGGTATGCAGATAGATAATGCGCCAAACGAGAGAGAGAGGTAAACAAAAGTCGGCAACGTGAACGTGGCAAACAGATGCTGTTACAGATTACAGATTATAGATTTAGAAAATATAAAACAAGGAACTATACAAAATTCGTAAAGTACTTAGGTAAATTGCACTAATATAAACTCCCATTTGAGCTGCCGCTCGCACTGTCGGTACTGCCGCCCATGCCACCGTTTCCGCTCATGTTACCATTGCCAATTCCTATGCCAATACCGCTTCCATTACCGCTCTGCTGGCCAAAGTCCAGCTGGAGCAGCCAATCCCTTTTGGCCAGACCTTCGGGCGTCTCGCCACGCTGCGTACACAGCGGCTGGAAGCAGGTGGTCAGTCCGACGCTGGGCGTGAATTCCGCCCGTTCGCGTAACTCCTCCTCGGTGGCCAGCATGATGCAATCGTCGTCAATTTCATCGCTATCGACACTGTAGGCCAATTGCTGCTGCTCTGCCCTTTGCTGCACGATGCTGTCGCTGGTGCGCCGAAATGAGTCGTCCGTCTTGCGCAGGAAATTGTACAGGGCCACACAGCCGAGCACCACTTCGCGGATGTGCTTGTCACTGATGCGCAGCGGCTGCGCCAGAATGGGGAACATGTTGCACAGTATTCGCATCGTTTGATCCGCATGGGCATTGACCTGCTCCAGTGCCTCCAATACGGCCCGATCCTTGGGCAGATTGCGTGTGGTCACCAGATACGAGGTGGCTGGCAGTACCGAATCGCCAGCAAAGTAATAGCCCTGTCGGTCCATCTCCGCCGACTGTTGTTCCTCCAGAGCGTGCATCTTGTGCCTAATCAGCTCAACGGCAGTGGTCTGGTTATAGATGTCATTGGGTCGGCTGCTCGCCGCCCGTTCCACCTTTGCGTACTGGAAATTGTTGTCGGCATCCACGATGCCCGTGAAGATGACGGTCGCGCGCTTGCGATCGTCGCCAGCGGCGGATGCGCTGCTCGCCGCCCCGGAACTTGAACCTGTTCCGGAGCCTTGGAGTTGGATGCTACGCATGAACAGATTGCCCACACAGTGGGGCAGGTTGTGCTTGCGCTCCATCTCCTCGGCGGCGCTGCGCCACTGATCGTCAGTCTTTGGTAGTGTCACGTATTGGTCCTTGAGGTGCTCATAGAAGCCCAGACAGATATTGGCAATCATTTCGTTTATCACAAATTTCGAGGCACGGAAGCAGTAGTTTCGACAAGAATGTACTTCACCTGCGTCCGGGATAGAGATATTTATATTAGTGGCCCGTAATGGGAAGTCAATATATATACTTACCCGTTGCCAAATACTTGAGCGTTATGGCCAGTCGCTCCTCGGCGCTGAAGGACTTCTTCTTGCGCTGCGGAGCATACTGGCTAATGATGGGCTCCAGCTTTTGAACTAGATACCGAAACTGGCTCTCTGTTATGGCTAGGAAGTAATTCAAGTGATAGCACTCATCCTTGCGCGACTGCAGTTCACTTAGTAAATTCTCCTTGCTAAGAAACTCGGCCTGGTTCTTGCGCAGCCACTCCTTGGTCCACTCGAGTCTTCTCCGCGTGTTGAGTATGCCGGCCAGGTCTAGGGCGCTTATCTTGGACGTTTGCGGTCTGGACAGCACCGATGTTCTAGCGGCGCCACCGACTCCACCCGATGGTCCGGCTCCTCCCGTTGCCTGGGATTCCATTATTGCTCCTCCACCTCCCGGGGCGTTGCCTTCGTTGTTGTTATCCGGTGTGACCCCAATCGAGGGCTGCGCCACGCCCACTCCTCCTGCGGCGGAGGCTAACTGATGACCTGCGGTGGCCGAAACACCGCCAGATCCGGCTCCAGCTCCAGCACTTGCTGCCAATCCTCCAGAACCACTACGATTACCAACATCGCGTTCGCGCAGCACGCCAATAACCTTTAACTTGATTTTGTCCATGGGGCAGCCTGCAAGGAAAAAGATGGCCAGTGATATATTGTACTATAATCCCAGGTCGACCTAGAATCTATAGCTATGCCAGCTATATAGCTATATAGCCGCACCCCACTTTTCGGCCCCCGATTTTCGCCCACTCGTCGTGTGTTTTGTGCAACAAATCGATTTTTACTCACCCTCCCAACCTCCCGTGTTCCTTGCGATGTGTGTATAACCAGTTTCGGATATTCGGGTGAAAATACGTTTTTGCTACGGCCTGGGTTGTATGTTGTATAATTAGAAATATCCGTCGGATCTGCTGTATCTATTGCCTTTCTTTTACTTGGCTTGGCATTTGCAATCGGTTCTGGATTTTCACCTACGGATTATTATATGTACGTCGAATGGTACCCAAGAAAAATCCGATGCCAATACGAAAATGCAGCCATCAGCAAGCAGCAGCAGCAACAACAACAACAAAAACAGCCGAACGTCGACAAGTTTTTGGGGCCAGGAATTGCATAGAGCCCAGCCAAGGAGTTTTCCGGCCAGTTGACGCTTTTCACGGTTCGGTTATCCGTTTTTCCTCGGCCCAGCTCACCTGCGTTGCGGCTATCACTTGACCGAAAACCACATTTTCCCCAATTCGTTTCTTTTTTCACGGTGATGTTGCCCGATTCAGTGTGACCGCGCCGATGACGATAAAAAATGCCATACGGCTAGGACGTAAAATGAATACCGTAATATACCACCAATGTCGTTTTCAATAAAATACCATTTTAATGTCTAGCTATTTACAAAAACTACTTTTTAAAATTATTTTCTTTAAATATTTAGGGCATATAAGATTTAAGATTTAATTTTTTTTTTTTAAAGATTATACAGGGCACTCACTAACGTTAAATATGTCATTTTAAGCCATAACATATTGCCATTCTCCCCATAATTTAATTTTAGAAAAGCAATATATGGTGTGACCGTACTATATCCTTGTGATGTTTTTAGATCCTTCCTATAATATATATATTATATATGCCCATAACAAATAAAACAAATAATTTTATAAAAAACTCATTTCTGTCAATATGTTATATTTTCTTATAAACTTATCTTTTATATCAAATTTTTAAATCTTGCGAATTAACCTCCAAAGAAGTTCCTTTCAAAAAGAAAAGGTATTAATATAACCAATAGATACAAAAAGTATCTTTAACAGAGTTTAAAGAAATCTAATACTTTTTTTACGGTATACAGTGCCACCCTCTAAAATTAAAAATGGCCCCATATCCTTTGTGTAAGTGTAATTTCCGGTTAAAAATTTCCCCTTAGCCATAAATTTGAACTACAATCAAAATTTGTATTAAGCATTTTATTTGGTTATTCATACGCGTGTGGGTTTACAATACAATAATGTTTTTCTTTTTCATTCAATATTTCTTGTATGTTTTTAACACAAATATTATTTTTTTTATTCATATTCCATTACAGTGGTGATGCTAAAACGATTAAATCCTTTCAATAATTAGGTTCTTTGACAAATACTCGTTCACGCAAGATGTGCATTACGAAAATTAGCGATACACTTAATGGCTGTTTTTTTTTTGGTATTTCTATGTGAATTAAGTTCATATCTTGTTTGTATATGGTTTAAATTTGATCTATGCATTCTTTTTCAGATTGTATATTTATGTATATTTCACTGTTAAAATATGCAAGCGAAAAAATTTGCTTGGTTCTGGTAAAAAAAATGAGACTTTAAAAGCATTTCACTTGCCACGCTTCAACTATTTCATTGCGTCCCCTTTTTCACATGCGTTTGTATAATTGCTTAAATTAAACTACAATAATAAGCGATTCATTTAATAATAAGTTTCCTTCGTACATGTACATATATAATAACTACATCAAATTAAAAGCAAAGGTGTATTCCATTACAACGCCTAGCACAAAGATTTTCGGTTTCTGCCGTAACTTTATTTAAATTTTTAAACATTAAAGCCAATAAGAAAATGCGTTGAACGGCTAATTTTTGCCATATTCATATTCGTATTCATATTCATGTTTGCGATTTTATAGTTTTTATAAATATATAAAATATATATATTTGCCTTTAAAAACTCGTGTATGCACTTCAATATCATTAAAAATGTGTGTGTGTCTGTGTAGATGGAAAATGTCAAATTTGCTAATTAATAAATCCCTCTCGCTGTTCGATTTGAAATCGGTGATGTTCAGAGCCGGTAAAGATGCGTTCCTCATCCAGAAACTCCTTCATTAGTGCTTCGTCTAGAAGGGCGCCTTGTCTGCAAAAATAGAACGAGAAGTGCCTTATTTAATAACCATTTTGAGCTAAGTAGAGCGGCGAGTATTACTTTTCTCTGTCAAAGTTGAGCTCTGCTTCTAAGTCGAAGACCAAGTAAAGACACAAAACAAAAGTAAAACGAAAAGCCGCGCAGCCTTTGCCGTGTGATGCTTACCTAGCCAAATATTCTAAGTCACCGTTCAAGCCCCATTTTCATATAGGATTACGTGTGACATCTCTTATATATCTCTTTTCTTCTGACTCTCTCGCTCTTTCTCTCTGCCTCTCTATCTCCTAATCCCATCCAGCGTTTAGTGGCCTTGGTGTGGCTTCTTGGCGAGATCGCGTCCTTCATCCTCGACCACCGTGGACTCATCGTGTGACCAAAAACTGGCCGACATTTGCGACGACGACATGCCACCCACACCAGGGAACGAATCCTCCATGAGAGTGCTGGATGCACAGCTGGTCACGCTCCCGGACATCTGGGAGTTACCAGCGCTAGTCTGGTACGTGGCCGTTGTACCAGCCGAACTGGTTGTTTGCTCCACGCACATGTTTAAGGAATCCACCGATACGTCCTTCGACATACCGGCCTCGTCCATTGGAAGTTCCTGGATGCCACCAGCCACATTTGTTGTAGTGGTTATCACCCTGGTCACCGTATGTTCATGCCCATCGGCATCCGTGCTGGTGGTAGTCGTGGTCGTGGTGGTGGTCAGTCCATCACCCAGTGTCACTCCACCGCCGCTAACGAACTTGCTCATAAGATCCAGCTGCTCATCGCCGAATGATTCTATGCTCTCCTGGCGCGAGTGTCGCTTATCGATCTCCAGGGAATCAATGTCCGATCTTGTCGTGGCGTCCTTGGAGATGTCAAAGCTTTCAATGCTGCTGGTCATCATGTCGTGGCTCTTGCTGATCTCCATGCTATCGATGCTATCCTTTTCGGAATCCTGGCTGTCGATCTTAGACTTGCTATCCAACTCAGTGGTGCTCATGTCGGTGACTTTGCCTTGAACGGATCCTTCCTCCCGCTCCAGCTTCTGCTTAAGCAGGGCTTCGATGCTCTCTACTTGACTGGAGGGCACCACTTCGGTGCGGGTTACGGTGCGCGTTACCTTGGTCACCACAACATTACTCGTGGCTCCTTTTTCGCTGCCATTTGATTTATTTGACTCATCTGAGCGCGAAAGTAATGCAGCTTCCTCCCTGGCCTTGATCTCAATCAGGTGGGCTTCAATGCAGGCATTCTCGAGACCCTCGAAGTCCTTCAGACTGGAGACCGATACATCGTCACCAGGGGCAGTTCCACTGCCACTGTGACGAACCACATATCGGCGGGTGAAGCTTCCATTGCTCGAATCCGTAGAACCTTGGTGCGTGCGATTTCGGTTCTCTAGGGAAATGGCTTGCTCCAGGGACTCAAACTCCTGTAGACTACTCATTGAGACATCGTCGTGCTCACCACGGGAATGATAGCGTCGTGCCGCCACATCGTATTCGGGGGTGCTTGAGAAGGAGTCTTTGAAACTGCTGATGCGGCTACTGCCCACCTCAAACTCTCCGTCCTCCTCTTTAATGTCCTCCAGCACGGCTCCGGCTAAGTCATATGGATATCGCAGCTGGTTGTCGGTCAACTGCATCTCAACCCAGCGCTTGTTGGCAGCTGCAGTTTCACTGGAATCGCTCTCCTCCTGCTGCTCGCTACTACTGCTGGCTCCAGTGGGAGGACTCTCCTCGAACTCAAAGTTCAGGTCGTCCTTGTAGAGCTGTGATCCGAGCTTGGGATCCGCAGGCGCTGACTTGATGATGATCTTCTCAACATCTTCGTCGTGCTTTTGCACATACTTAATCGGTTTAATCTTAATGCTCTGACCGCCGAGATCTACTTCGTTGGCCTCCTTGGCCACCTCCTCAATAATGACGAATTCATCCGAGATATCCGGTTGTTCGACCATTTCAAAGGAGTCTGGGGAATCGGGAGCCTTGTGATCATCGTATTCAGCTCCTACTTCAGCGCGCTTCAGTTCCTCGAGCTTCTGACGATATTGTTCCTGCACTCGACGTTGAAAGTCCTGCTCCTTCTCCTCGGCCTTGGCCTTCTGATATACCGAGGTGTCGCTCGCCTTGTGCAATTCCTCCTCGGTGCGCACTTTGTAGAGCATCTTCTCGGGGAACTCGTCGGTCTCTTCCTCCAGGATGGGCGATTTGATGTCTTCCGTGACCATGATGTCGGGTATGTTTGAATAGTCCTGCATATTCTGAGAAGGACGGCGCTCCTCGATCATTGCTGCCTCGGCCTCTAGCTCCTCGGTGACACTGTCCTCCACGATGACCTCGGCCACCAACTGGGATGGTGTAAATGGACGCTTTTCCAATTCGCCACTGTGATCCATTTCGGCTGCCGCCTGCTTCTTCTTTTTGCTCTTTCGTTCTTTGGGGGAACGGAACTGGCGGGCATATTCCGATTCGTATGGATCCGTGTCAGATTCGCTCTCTGATTCCTTGCCTTCGCCCAGTAATGCAACCTCCTTGTCCAAGTTTTTTAGGGCATCTCCCGAAATGCTCTCATTACGCTTGTGACCCCGGCGTTTTGATTCCCCGCCTGGAGGAGTACTGGCATTCGAATCCTGCGGTGAATGTTCTTTGCTCTCCATTTCCAGCATAAATGTGGCGTCTTCGGGCACCGAGGCAGATGGAATAGACTCATCATGGCCGTACTGGAAACCCTCGATGCCGGTCAAGGAAGAAGAACCGGCAGATCCGATTATATCATCAAAGTTCTCTACAACGGTGTCAATGTTGGATGTACTCGACATGCTCACGGAAAGAATACTGCCTTCGTCTAGGCTGGATGCCAGCTTGGACTCGTCAATGGACCGACGTGGATCTGCGTGATACAACAGGATGTCCTCGCCCTTTTCACTCTCCCGCGGACTATCCACCTTGCTATCCTCCAAGGGATAGGCCAGGCCCCAGGTGCGCTCTGCCTCCTTGGCCTTGGGATATTCCTCGATTTGCACATCCTGAACGGGCAATGGCTCTTCGTCCTGGGTCTTTGGCTTAAATATCATTTCCTGGGAGCGCTTCATGAGGCTCTGCTGTTCGCTAGTCGGATAGGCAGTTCCTGGCAGCTCTACACTCTCATCACTGTCCTCGTCATCGGCACGAAGATCGCCCAGACGCGACATCTCTTCGGCCTCAAAGGCATCGACATCAGCAGAGGAGGCCACCAATGTCTCCGACAGCTCGGACACATCAATGCTGGCCAAATTGGCCGAAGTCTCCGACTGGGAATCTAAACTACTGCTTCCGAGGGTGCTGACTGCACTAATATATTCGGTGCCCTCTGTGCGACCAGTGGTGGTGAATTCCCGCGCGGTTTGGTACTCACTTGAGGTGCCAGTGCCTGTGGTGGTCAGAAGGTTATCCAAGTCTGAGGACAACGGTCGACTTTGCGTCTTGTCGAAGCTTCTGTGGAAGCTCTCGCTTGAGCTGGAGGTGTCTACATCGGGAATAGACCAGCGGTTCATGGAGTCTGGCGATGTCTCGGTTTTAAGTCGATGAACCACAGCATCAATTGGCTTCATGGATTGATCAGACGAGAGCTCTTCAAAAGTGCTAGTTGTAATTGATTTTTCGGTTGCAACCTCATCACCAACGACACTTGCGACGGCCAATTTCTCTGAATAATAATCTTCCATTGAGCTAAAATCCTCGGCGGTTTCAGTTGAAATAAAGCCCAATGAGGCTTGTTCCTCCTTTGCCATTTGTTCTTCCATGGAGCTCAACTCCTCGGCTGTGCCGGTGGAAATGAAACCTAGCGAACCGTGGTCATCACGTCTTTCCCCTCTGCCAAAGACATCGTGGGCATAATGTGCCATTGCCGCTTGTTTATTAAGGGTCTCCTTGATTGTGGTGTCGAACAGACCTTCTGGAGGCTGAGTACTATCCAAAGTGGAAGTCTGCATGCTTGTTTCGGGTATGCCAATGAATGAGGAGATGTCTTCGCTCTCACCTGCAAATGAAAATCCCTGAGGCATGTTACTCGTTTCAAGTTGGGAAGTGGTCTCCTGGATTAAGTCCTTCAGCTCCTTATCCTCAGTGCTGTGTTCTTCCTCCAGGATTTCATCTCCGAGAACCTTATCAAGCGTACTCTGCATGCTGGTTTCTTGAGGTTGCTGAGGCGAGTGAACTACTTTTTGTTTGCCCGCAATTGGGATTTCTTTTTCTGATGTCTCCCACTCACTTTTTTCCAAGGGCAATTCGAATCTATCAGTTGAGGCTGCCTTCTCAGAGATTGTATTTACAATTTCCGGAATTTCCTTACTGGACTCATCGGGATCTTCGCTGCTCGAAGGTGCAATTTCAATGATGGCTCGACCGCTGGAGCCGGTGGATGTGGTCAAGCTCTCCTCGGTCGTTACTTTTGACATTTTTTGCTCTGCAGTCTTGTCCTTATCAGCATTCTCAAATTCGAGTATGTCATTCCGGGTTTCCGAGCCTTGTCTGGTTATCTTGCTGTCCATTGCAGTAGGATCTTCGGGCTTCATCGTGATGAACTCCTTGAAAACATCGTTGGCTTCGTCAGAGTCAACGGATACCTCTTTCATTAGGGAAATATCTTTAGCATCAATGCCAATTTCGCCCTGAGCTTCCTCTTCTTGCGGTGTAACGCTTGCAGATCGTGTTGATGTCTTGATGATAACATTACGACTGGATTCCCCAATATAAAAGCTAGTGGTCTTTTCGGCACCCTCTGATTTTTCAGTATCGGCATCATCGACGGAAATCTCACTCGTTGGCTCGAAGCTTTCGGTGTGATCCTCCGAAGCAGTGGTGGTGGTTGTGACTATGTCCCGCAGCTGGGATCGAATGGAGAGCTCTGTGGAGGGCTCGTCCGTCTTGGAAATGTCCTCTGTAAGCTCAAAGCTTCTCAGACTAATGCTATCAGACTGTTCAGCTAGGGCAGCCAGGTTTTCAAAGGGTTCCGTGTGCTTAATGGGAGCACGGGGTTTTGGAACCGGTGCGGCGGCATCAAAACTAATATCAATTGGTATTTCGGGCTTCGGCACTGGGCCAGGAATGGTGGTGCTATCAGTGCCTTCGGAGACGGGGGAGTTTGCTTTGAGTACTCTTGGTTTTGGTGTGGGTGTATCGTGGCTGGTGGTAGTGAAGGCATTGGTTACTACCGTCGGCTCAGTTTCGGTTTTGGTTTCCGATTCTTTCGACGGTGGTACGGGAGTGGTATCGGTTTCACTTGAGTTTGGTAAATCGCCGCCTGTTTCTACAAAACAATAGGTGTGAAAACGAAAGCAATTTTAAAAGTGTTGTGAAAGTCGAGAACAAAAGATGAGGAAGAGTAAATACGATTACGGGATAGAAACAGGAAATAGAGTAGGTGATATTAGGGTATATGCATTCAAGTATATGGTTAGCATAGGAAACACAAGTTCATAGAGATAGATAGGTAGTATAGGTTAGTATAGGAGAGCATGCATATTTTATATGATATGAGTACAAAATGAATTAAAAAAATTTAAATGCAATTAGAGCTCAACTTGAACAATCAAAAAGTAATCATTGGCCGCGATTATGGTTCTGCCATTTCACTAGGACAACATAAATCAAAAGGAATACAGCACATACATCTATAGTGAGTCGTTTTTTTTGCTCTGTCAACGGCATTAAATGAGGCAAATAAAATGGAAATCATAGCTTATCACTAGGCGCTTCGCTTTTGCTTAGGGTACCTGCGATGAGATCTTGGATATCGTTATCGGGAGTGATTTGGTTTTGTGCCATATCGGCCATGGTGTTGGTCGTGGGGGAAACGCTTTCATCCCAGCTAAGTTTGGAAAAGTCGCCCTGCAGGGCGCTGATCTCGTCCTCGGGCACCGACATCTCAAACGCCTCATCGAACCTGGCGCTGACATCGTCCATGTCCGTGGATAGTTTCTCGATCTTTCGATCAATGCGCCTGGCTCTCGTTGCACTCTCGTCTTCCGCCTGACTTCGACTAATCTCTACGGGAAATGATACGGGTACGGATTCGAGAACTGGAACCGGATCTATATGGTACATGGTCACATGGGAGGCGGAATGGGAGCAAAAAGCAAACAATTCAGGAGAGTGGTTATAGCCAACGGACTAATCAACACTATGCAAGATTCTAATTCGCCTCAAGCTACTATCCTTAACTCTAGGCTAGCGTTGGGACTACCTCAAATCTATATGGTATGTTACCTTTTGCCGCCGATGTACTTGGGACAGCAGACTGGGACTGCTGCTGTTGGAATTGAGTGGTAATTGTCGTTGTCATGGTGGTGGTCGTGTTCTGGGCATGCAAGGGTAAATGTATGTGCTCGTCGGTGAAGCTCATGTTGTCGTCAAACGACTTGCCCGACATGGACTCAATGGTGGGCGATTTGATAACATCGACGCCGCTGATATCGTCGCATGTGATGGCATAATTCTCACTTTCTGAGTTGTAGTCCAGCTTAGCGATCTCATGGCCATTGGCCTGATGGCCGTGACTCTCAATGATCTCGACACTTTCTTCGAGCACGCGATCCACCAGAATATTGGCTTCCTCGCGAATGCGTGCAACAAGATCTCCGCTATCGCCATCGCCATCGCCATCACTATCATCATCACCACCACCAACTTTAACATCACCTGGAAGACAATTGCACAGTTCAATGGTAGGTAGAAATTGGACAGATTGAAATAGAAAGTGTGTGAGCGCGTTAGAAAGTTAGGGCAAGCGTTGGAAATCATGTAGAGCATGAGAAGCGAGCAGTATGTGCAAAATAGCTGATATGTGTGATAGCTGATGGCGGTGAGGTTGATGTTGGTGATGTGAGCGAGATCTGACGCACTGAGTCAAAAGTTTATATCGAACATAATTCCGTTGAAATTATTTTGTCAATGAGCTTTAATTGCATTTAGGAAACAAATACGAATAACTGATCAATTTTGCATACCAATTAAGCATTATGTAGTACAATATTTATGACAAGCAAAAGTTAAATATCTTGAACTTGAAAAACTTACCAATTTCATGTGAGATCTTTGCGGTATCCAGATTGGATAGGTCTACTTTTTTTTCCTGAAGGGTTTCTGCAATAAACAAAACGCATGTTAGACGAGCTCAACTTATGTGTGGCACAAACACAAAAGTGACCTAGAACTACATTATATTAATCTACAAACGAAATGATAATGAATGATTTACAGACAATCGAAACAAGAACAAACGAAACGAATTTTAAATATCACAATTTTTTAGTATCGATTACGATTGGGAATTACAATAGAGAGAGTGAGTGTTAGTAGAACGACGCATAGGTGATGCTTAGAAATTTGTTAGTATGGCACGGATACAGAGGTTAGACGTATGGGGGCGATGCGAGTAGATTTAAGGCTTTTTGCTGCATTTATTGTGGCAAGAACTTTAACGAAAATGGTTGGTAATTGTTGGCTTTACTTACAAAATGCTTGAGAGTGTGTGTGTTGGGTTTTCGTATCTATGAACACTTATTAACTATTGTTGAGATTTATTTTGGCAACTGCATGGGACTGATTCGAGTCGGATTGGCTGCGGACACGGGAAGCACGCTAGTTGCCTCCCCTGGCGGCTGACTCGTCAGACTCAACATACTCAACGTCGGTATGGGCATCTCGGATCACGCCTTTGGCATGTAGCTTCTCGGCCTCGCTGTTGAAACTGCGACCACTCTTCTCGTGCACCACCGTATAGCTCTCGTTCAACATATCATTCAGCTCCTTACTATTGCTGTTGGCCACTGCAACGGACGGCGGTTCCAACGCATCTTCCGCATCCGAAGGCAACTGAACGTCCTCAACATCGGTATGTTCCTGATTTTGCATATCATCCTTTAGCAGACGGAAGTGAAGCGGTTGTGGCTTTGTCTTGCCGCTAGTTTTGTCACCTGTCGATGGCGGTGGTACGTCGGAGACGTCTGAGATGTCGGAGACATCGTCGGTGGATACATCCTCAGATTCTGAGGTTTTGTCTGCATTTGATCCCTTTGCCTGTTGCTTAAGCTGCTCCACTCGTTTCACACCCAAAGGTAAACCGCATTCACTCAGGTCCATATCCTCGACATCTGTGACTCCATCCTCTTTGCCCTTCACGGCGTCCAGTAGTTTATTTTTGCCCTTGCTTAGAGTGCGGGTCTTTAACTTCTTGCGGCGATTTATTCCGGCCACGAAGATTTCCTCAACATCAGTTACGGACTCGGCATTGGTCTGTACTTCCAGGCGCTTGTTTTGCTGCTGCTTCAATAGTTCATTGGATACAATTACTTCGTTTTCAATTAGACTCGGTCCTCCCATCGCAGCATCTTCAGCAACTGAACGTTGAAGGCTCCACTCGTCGGCACACGAATAGTCCTCGGAATCGGTGTGGATCATGTCCTTTAGGTGGTTGTAAATGCCAAACTCGTAGTTTGTGTCCATGGGCATGACATTGGTAATTGTGTCTCCGTACTTATCCTCCTTCAGTTCTACTACTTCGCGATGGGGCAGTGGTAATGCCTCGTGGCAGATTGAACGAATTTCCGGTTCAGCAGTGGTGGACTGAGAACTCTCTTCACAGAACATGTCCTCGACATCAGTGAGGCAGGTCCCATCATCGCCAGAGGCAAGGATTATGGCACGTGGTATGGGTTGTTCGTCCTCCTCCTCGTTGTCAAAGCTATCCTCGGCGGCAGAGTCGTCAATACCCTCAACGTCAGTTAAAACCTCTTCGTTTTTCGAAGCCAGCTGTAGGAAATTCTTCTGTCCAGACGTGGGTATACTGCATTTCGAGTTTCGACGTGGCTGTCCACTGGCACTTACGAAGGCCACGTCAATTGCAGGAAAACTAGTCTCACTTGCACTCTGGCTAAACGCAGCTGCTCCCTCGGACTCGGACTCTGATTCCGAGCAGGCAATGTTGCAAACCTCTTCGTGACCACTATCGGATACCTCCAAAACTTCATCCTCGGACATGCCACGCACCCCAATACCAGTGCAATCGGACATGGCTGAGGCCAAATCGCTTATATCACTAATCACAGAAACATCTTCATATTGATCGGAGTCGTCTTGGTTCTTCTCGCCATCTGCAATATTTACTCGCCCCTGATCACCCATTGCTTGATCCAGATCAACGCACACTGATTTCTCACAACCATATCCAACTTCGGAATCGGTGTCGTAGTCTTCGCAATCAGTCAGATAGTCTGCCATACCATTTAGGTTTTGTGCTTGCACGAAATCTCCGGCTTTTATCTCACAGCTCTCCTTGGCATCATTATCGACGGCTTCCTGGTTCTGGAGTCCCTGCTGGAGGAACTCCCTAAGCGACAGCTTTAGTTCTGGGTATGCTGTGCTCTTCTCATCATCTTCCGATTCTGTGTCGTAGTCCTCCACATCAGTCACATCGTTGTCTCCCGTATTCGCTTTAGGATGAGCTTTGGGCTTCAGGGAGGAGTTACAAGAATTTCGACGGGAGCTTGGCTTTAGTACCTCCACCTGACTGTCAAAATCTTCGACATCGGTTACGCCCCCGCCGCCATTGCGCCCATAGTCCATGTCATTGCTATCTGTGTCGTGGGATGACGATGAGGAGGATAAGTCGGAATGGGTGGATCGCTTGTCGGCAGTTACGGATATAGTTGGTAGTTTCTTGGACATTATGTTTGGCTTTATTTGGTGGGTCTGTGCTATTGTGTATTGAGGCTTGAGTTTGACGGCTTTAGTTATTTATGTTTGCTATTTGTGGAGAATAAGTTAAAAATGGGTTAAGTAAAAGCACTTCATACATAGGCATATCAATAAGAAAAGTTGCATTTGGTAACTAAGCCCTAGATATGATGGGTATCGTAGCTAAGCTTATCTTAAGTATCATTGTGATCTCAACCTAACAGATATCTCGAATATACATAAGTACCATAGTTACCTTTGAAAGTTGTGCCCTTCTCCACCCCTGCCTCCGCCTCCAGTTGACTCTCTCCAAAAGCCACTGGCATCGACAGAGAAGGATCAAGGGCAGCAGCAATGGCACCGCTACTGTGGTGGTAGTGTTGCTGATGATGATGGTGGTGCTGTTGCTGGCGGCGCAGGGTCTCCTCAATAAGGGCCAGGGGGCTGCGAGTGGGCTTGGGCGAACCGGGACTGGCGGCCAGCAGACGATCAGGATCACCGGAGCCTAACATGGGTAAGGCAACAGAGTCCGAGAGACTGGAGTCGGTGGTGTCGATGAAACTGACATCGAACTCGTTAATGCATCTCTGATCGCTGCTTGTCGTGGAGGGCGGGCGCACAGACATGATCGTGTGGTGTTCTACATCAAACTCTGGCTGTCGATAGACCACCTCCAGCGGCTTGTCGGGGCCGAAGGTTTTAGTGAACACCTCGCTGGTTAGCACCTTGCGACTGTTGCTGCCGCTACCGGAGGATGATGAGGTAGAACTTTTTGTACTATCGCTTGATTTAATGGAACGTATGGTTATCACCTCACAGTCGTCATCAACGAGCACGGTGCTAACAGCGCTGGTGGTTGCTGTTGGTTCCCGATGCACCCGTACGGTCGATGTCGAAACAACCGCTCCACTTGCTCGCCGGATGTTGGTCAAGTCCTTGTCCGTTTTGCGGCTAGCCGTGCTAACGGATCGCACACTTCGTCGCGTGCTATTTGAAGAGCCGCTGGCACTGGTGGTGCCGCTACCCGAGTTCGAACTCGACTCGTTCATCGTGTCCTTCATCTTCTTTTGCAGCTTTGGCTCCATGGAGCTCTGCACGGTTCTGGTCGTAGATGTCGAAGCTGTGGTCGACATGGAGCCACTGGATTCACTTACTTTGCTTACCGTTCGCTTTATTGGTTTCTTATTGTCTACCTGAGGTCTCTTGACGGTGTCATCACTCTTGCTTAGCTTTGCTGCAGTCCTTGCACTGGAAGACACGCTAATCGGAACTTTGGTGCGCTGTATAGTGGCTGTGGTCTTCGTCAGAAGCTTGTTGTCGGTTTCTATGGAAGTTTTGTAGACAAGTTTCATGGCTGAATTAGCTGATTGTGTCTTCATGCTTTTGGTTGCTTGGCTCTTTGAGCCTATCACGTTTGCTAGTTTATTTTCCTTGGATGTTTGTCGTTTGTATAGGCGGTCGGTGCTTTTTATTAGGGATTCCTTGCTATCGCTCTGTGAGCCTCTTTTAATCTGGGAACGGGGCTGCGCTGTTTTCTTCTCAGCAATCGAGTTTTTTGGTTTCGTTATTTGGGTTGTGGACTTTGTCAAGGCACTTGTAACAGTTTGTGTTTTTCGCGTACTTTTAGTTAGGGCCGGAGCTGGCGATTTGGGTGGTGCCGGCGACTTTGGGGGTGCCGTGGAGACACTCTGGCCAATGTTGCCTTCGCCACTCAAACCGTACCTCATGCTGTGGGCCAGGGTGGGTTGCATGTATCTGTGGGTGGCAGACGGTGTCGGAGTTTTCCGCTTCTCAACGTGCTCTTGGCTGACGGTTCGCTCAGTCTTTTTGGAACTTTTTTCTGTAAGCTCTTTGGTAGATCGAGTGACAGTGGTTTTAGTTTGGTTAACGACTTTCTTGCCTGCCCTTGTGGTCTTCAGCTGTGGACTAAACGATCGAGGTGAGGTATTGTAGGGAATTCGTGTGACATCTGTCTTAACCCTAGGTCTTGGCGTGGTAGAGCGACTGCCTTCACCTTGCGGCTTGCTTTCGTAGAAAATGGAACTTGAAGCAGGACTTGATGATCTCTCGAAGTGTATTTCACTTATCACGCGACTAGTAGCGGAAGCTGAACTGGTGGTTGTTGAAGTAGAGCTTGTAACTGAACGTCGTGATTCGGTGTTATTCGATAGTTTTGGTTTGTCCATTGTTACTGTTTTTTTAGTCGGAGTTTGTTTGAGAGTAGTAGTGGTCTTTGCTGAAGAAACTGGTTTGGAACTAGGCTTTTCCCTAACCGCGAGTGCTCTTTTGCTAATCGTAAACTTATTCGTCGGTTTTGCAGGAGTCTCCTCTAATATTTTCCCCGTTTTTGACTTAATTATTTTTTTCGATTGTGCTCTAACTGGTGCCTTTTTAACTGGAGCTATTAATTTCTGTTCATCGTCTAAATTTACAAAGTAAGCAACCGGACGAACTTCTTGTGCATTAGTTTCTTTTAGCTGTGGGCTACACGGTTTATCTTCTGTAGGAATATCAGGAATAAACTTTGCATTCTTAAGAGTGTCTTCAACTATTTGTTCAACTGAACGACCTTCGTCTACTACCTGATCTTTAATATTTCTGGTTTTCTGAACACTTTTGAGTGTTTCGTCTACAATTTTTTGTACCTCAGCATTACCAGCCCTGATGGTATCCTCCACAATCTGTTGCACAGACCTATTTTCTTCAGAATCAGAAACCAAATCAACGCCCGCATGATGATCTAAATAGGTTTTCTGACATTTCTGTGCAATGACACTAGTTGCATTTGACTTTACCCCACAAGGAGTTTCCAATGTCATCTGACCAATAGACTCGGCTATTGGCTTAAATGTCTGAATATATAAAGTTGTTCCACAAGTGGTTGCTGATTTTGAATCGGTTTGAACTGGGGTTGAATTTCCCTCTGACATAATGGGTGTATTTATTTTAGGACATACGCCAGAAATAGGTTTAGTAATTCCACACTCTTCGTCACTTTCATCGTCCGAATACTCGTTCACAATAGGCTTTACTGACATTGATTTGTCATCTACTGAGGTTGGGATGTTATCGTCTTTCAAGTTTAATATCGAATCAACCGGTATAACTATCTTGGTATCTTCTGTTGTTATAGTACTGCTTGCAAACTTAATATTTGTTTGAATTGTTTTTGAACTTTCTGCTGCCTTGAAGGAAATAACTTCTTTGGACATTACGTCATGTAAACTAGTAAAGGGTGTCACTACTGGAATTGGTTCACTAAAAGGCTTCTCTTGGGGCTTAGGACACTTAATTTTGGCATCGCCTTTATTGTCGGAATATTCCACTAGACTGGGCTTAACAGTCTCAATGACTGACTTGAAACTGTCGTCTGGTTTCGCTGGGACCTTTTCGTCTTTCTTCTCAGGCGACTTCGGGTTTTCTTCAGGATGAAGAAGAGACTTATCCTCACTACCAGTCACAGAAGTTACCAAAGATATTGGGTGGCTAATAGGTTTGTCTTGTGGTTTGGGAATATCTATTTCGTCATCAGATTCGTCGTCCGAATATTCTTTGGGACTTGGCTTAACAGTCTCAAATACTGACTTGGAACTATCGTCTGGTTTCGCTAGGACCATTTCGTCTTTATTCTCAGGCGACTTCGGTTTTTCTTCGGTATGAAGAGGAGACTTATCCTCCCTACCAGTCACAGAAGTTACCAAAGAAGTTGGCTGGCTAATAGGTTTGTCTTGTGGTTTTGGAATATCTATTTCGTCATCAGATTCGTCGTCTGAATATTCTTTGGGACTTGGCTTAACAGTCTCAATGACTGACTTGAAACTGTCGTCTGGTTTCGCTGGGATCTTTTCGTCTTTCTTCTCAGGCGACTTAAGTTTTTCTTCAGTATGAAGAGGAGACTTATCCTCACTACCTGTTACAGAAGTTACCAAAGAAGTTGGTTGGCTAATAGGTTTGTCTTGTGGTTTGGGAATATCTATTTCGTCATCAGATTCGTCGTCCGAATATTCTTTGGGACTTGGCTTAACAGTCTCAAATACAGACTTGGAACTGTCGTTTGGTTTCGCTAGGACCTTTTCTTCAGTATGAAGAGGATATTTATCCTCACTACCAGTCACAGAAGTTACCAAAGAAGTTGTCTGGCTAACAGGTTTGTCTTGTGGTTTGGGTATATCTATTTCGTCATCAGATTCGTCGTCCGAATATTCTTTGGGACTTGGCTTGACAGTCTCAAATACGGACTTGGAACTGTCGTCTGGTTTCGCTAGGACCTTTTCGTCTTTCTTCTCAGGCGACTTCGGTTTTTCTTCGGTATGAAGAGGAGACTTATCCTCACTACCAGTCACAGAAGTTACCAAAGATATTGGGTGGCTAATAGGTTTGTCTTGTGGTTTGGGAATATCTATTTCGTTATCAGATTCGTCGTCCGAATATTCTTTGGGACTTGGCTTTACAGTCTTAATGACTGATTTGAAACTGTCGTCTGGTTTAGCTAGGACCTTTTCTTCAGTATGAAGAGGATATTTATCCTCACTACCAGTCACAGAAGTTACCAAAGAAGTTGTCTGGCTAACAGGTTTGTCTTGCGGTTTAGGAATTTCTATTTCGTCATCAGATTCGTCGTCCGAATATTCTTTGGGACTTGGCTTGACAGTCTCAAATACGGACTTGGAACTGTCGTCTGGTTTCGCTAGGACCTTTTCGTCTTTCTTCTCAGGCGACTTCGGTTTTTCTTCGGTATGAAGAGGAGACTTATCCTCACTACCAGTCACAGAAGTTACCAAAGAAGTTGTCTGGCTAACAGGTTTGTCTTGCGGTTTAGGAATTTCTATTTCGTCATCAGATTCGTCGTCCGAATATTCTTTGGGACTTGGCTTAACAGTCTCAAGTACTGACTTGGAACTATCGTTTGGTTTCGCTAGGACCTTTTCGTCTTTCTTCTCAGGCGACTTCGGGTTTTCTTCAGTATGAAGAAGAGAGTTATCCTCACTACCAGTCACAGAAGTTACCAAAGATATTGGGTGGCTAATAGGTTTGTCTTGTGGTTTGGGAATATCTATTTCGTTATCAGATTCGTCGTCCGAATATTCTTTGGGACTTGGCTTTAAAGTCTTAATGACTGATTTGAAACTGTCGTCTGGTTTAGCTAGGACCTTTTCTTCAGTATGAAGAGGAGATTTATCCTCACTACCAGTCACAGAAGTTACCAAAGAAGTTGGCTGACTAATAGGTTTGTCTTGTGGTTTGAGAATATCTATTTCGTCATCAGATTCGTCGTCTAAATATTCTTTGGGACTTGGCTTAACAGTCTCAATGACTGATTTGAAAATGTCGTCAGGTTTAGCTAGGACCTTTTCGTCTTTCTTCTCAGGCGACTTCGGGTTTTCTATCTCATGCGATTTCGGTTTTTCTTCGGTATGAGGAGGAGACTTATCCTCACTACCAGTCACAGAAGTTACCAAAGAAGTTGGCTGGAAAATAGGTTTGTCTTGTGGTTTGGGAATATCTATTTCGTAATCAGATTCGTCGTCCGAATATTCTTTGGGACTTGGCTTTACAGTCTCAAATACTGACTTGGAACTATCGTCTGGTTTCGCTAGGACCTTTTCGTCTTTCTTCTCTGGCGACTTCGGGTTTTCTTCAGGATGAAGAAGAGATTTATCCTCACTACCAGTCACAGAAGTTACCAAAGAAGTTGGCTGGAAAATAGGTTTGTCTTGTGGTTTGGGAATATCTATTTCGTCATCAGATTCGTCGTCCGAATATTCTTTGGGACTTGGCTTAACAGTCTCAAATACTGACTTGGAACTGTCGTCTGGTTTTGCAAGGACCTTTTCTTCAGTATGAAGAGGAGATTTATCCTCACTACCAGTCACAGAAGTTACCAAAGAAGTTGGCTGGCTAACAGGTTTGTCTTGCGGTTTAGGAATATCTATTTCGTCAACAGATTCGTCGTGTAAATATTCTTTCGGACTTGGCGTAACAGTATCAATGACTGATTTGAAACTATCGTCTGGTTTCGCTAGGACCTTTTCGTCCTTCATCTCAGGCGACTTCGGGCTTTGTTCAGGATGAAGAAGAGAGTTATCCTCACTACCAGTCACAGAAGTTACCAAAGATATTGGGTGGCTAATAGGTTTGTCTTGTGGTTTGGGAATATCTATTTCGTTATCAGATTCGTCGTCCGAATATTCTTTGGGACTTGTCTTAACCGTCTCAAATACTGACTTGGAACTGTCCTTTGGTTTCGCTAGGACCTTTTCTTCAGTATGAAGAGGAGATTTATCCTCACTACCAGTCACAGAAGTTACTAAAGAAGTTGGCTGGCTAATAGGTTTGTCTTGTGGTTTGGGAATATCTATTTCGTTATCAGATTCGTCGTCCGAATATTCTTTGGGACTTGGCTTAACAGTCTCAAGTTCTGACTTGGAACTATCGTCTGGCTTCGCTAGGACCTTTTCGTCTTTCTTCTTTTTAGGCGACTTCGGGTTTTCTTCAGGATGAAGAAGAGAGTTATCCTCACTACCAGTCACAGAAGTTACCAAAGATATTGGGTGGCTAATAGGTTTGTCTTGTGGTTTGGGAAAATCTATTTCGTTATCAGCTTCGTCGTCCGAATATTCTTTGGGACTTGTCTTAACCGTCTCAAATACTGACTTGGAACTGTCCTTTGGTTTCGCTAGGACCTTTTCTTCAGTTTGAAGAGGAGATTTATCCTCACTACCAGTCACAGAAGTTACTAAGGAAGTTGGCTGGCTAATAGGTTTGTCTTGTGGTTTGGGAATATCTATTTCGTCAACGGATTCGTCGTGTAAATATTCTTTCGGACTTGGCGTAACAGTATCAATGACTGATTTGAAACTATCGTCTGGTTTCGCTAGGACCTTTTCGTCCTTCATCTCAGGCGACTTCGGGCTTTCTTCAGGATGAAGAAGAGAGTTATCCTCACTACCAGTCACAGAAGTTACCAAAGATATTGGGTGGCTAATATGTTTGTCTTGTGGTTTGGGAATATCTATTTCGTTATCAGATTCGTCGTCCGAATATTCTTTGGGACTTGTCTTAACCGTCTCAAATACTGACTTGGAACTGTCCTCTGGTTTCGCTAGGACCTTTTCTTCAGTATGAAGAGGAGACTTATCCTCACTACCAGTCACAGAAGTTACCAAAGAAGTTGGCTGGAAAATAGGTTTGTCTTGTGGTTTGGGAATATCTATTTCGTCATCAGATTCGTCGTCCGACCATTCTTTGGGACTTGGCTTTACAGTCTCAAATACTGACTTGGAACTATCGTCTGGTTTCGCTAGAACCTTTTCGTCTTTCTTCTCTGGTGACTTCGGGTTTTCTTCAGGATGAGGAGGAGACTTATCCTCACTACCAGTCACGGAAGTTACCAAAGAAGTTGGCTGGCTAATAGGTTTGTCTTGTGGTTTGGGAATATCTATTTCGTCATCAGATTCGTCGTGTAAATATTCTTTTGGACTTGGCGTAACAGTATCAATGACTGATTTGAAACTATCGTCTGGTTTCGCTAGGACCTTTTCGTCCTTCATCTCAGGCGACTTCGGTTTTTCTTCAGGATGATGAAGAGCCTTATCCACCCTACCACTCACAGAAGTTGGCTGGCTAATAGGTTTGTCTTGTGGTTTGGGAATATCTATATCGTTATCAGATTCGTCGTCCGAATATTCTCTTGGACTTGGCTTAACAGTCTCAATGACTGATTTGAAACTGTCGTCTGGTTTCGCTAGGACCATTTCGTCTTTATTCTCAGGCGACTTCGGTTTTTCTTCGGTATGAAGAGGAGACTTATCCTCCCTACCAGTCACAGAAGTTACCAAAGAAGTTGGCTGGCTAATAGGTTTGTCTTGTGGTTTTGGAATATCTATTTCGTCATCAGATTCGTCGTCTGAATATTCTTTGGGACTTGGCTTAACAGTCTCAATGACTGATTTGAAACTGTCGTCTGGTTTCGCTAGGACCATTTCGTCTTTATTCTCAGGCGACTTCGGTTTTTCTTCGGTATGAAGAGGAGACTTTTCCTCACTACCAGTCACAGAAGTTACCAAAGAAGTTGGCTGGCTAATAGGTTTGTCTTGTGGTTTGGGAATATCTATATCGTTATCAGATTCGTCGTTCGAATATTCTCTTGGACTTGGCTTAATAGTCTCAATGACTGATTTGAAAATGTCGTCTGGTTTAGCTAGGACCTTTTCGTTTTTCTTCTCAGGCGACTTCGGTCTTTCTTCGGTATGAAGAGCAGACTTATCCCCACTACCTGTTACAGAAGTTACCAAAAAAGTTGGCTGGCTAATAGTTTTGTCTTGTTGTTTGGGAATATCTATTTCGTCATCAGATTCGTCGTCTGAATATTCTTTCGGACTTGGCTTAACAGTCTCAATGACTGACTGCGAACTGTCGTCTGGTTTCGCTTGGACCTTTTCGTCCTTTTTCTCAGGCGACTTCTGTTTTTCTTCAGGATGAAGAGGAGATTTTCCCCCATTATCTGCTACAGAAGTTACCAAAGATATTGGGTGGCTATCAGACTTTTCGTGAGGCTTAGTAATTCCAAACTCCTTCTCACTTTCATCGTCCGAAAGCTCTTTTAAAATAGTCTTCCCTGACTCTCTTGGTGACTTTGGTTTTTCATCTACTGAGGATGGGATCTTATCGTCTTTTAAGTTTGAAAGGAAGTCAATCGGTATAACTATCTTGGTATCTTCTGTTGTAATAGTAGTGCTTGCGAACTTAACATTTGATTGAATTGTTGTTGAACTTTCTTCTGCCTTAAAGGAAATAACTTCTTTGGACATTACGTCATGGAAACTACTGAAGGGTGTCACTATTGGAATTGGTTCACTTAAAGGCTTCTCTTGGGGCTTAGGACACTTAATTTTGGCATCGCCTTCATTGTCGGAATATTCCACTAGACTGGGCTTAATGTCCTTCTTCTCAGGAGACTTCGGTTTTTCATCAGTATGAAGAGGAGACTTATCCTCCCTACCAGTCACAGAAGTTACCAAAGAAGTTGGTTGGCTAATAGGTTTGTCTTGCGGTTTTGGAATATCTATTTCGTATTCAGATTCGTCGTCTGAATATTCTTTGGGACTTGGCTTAACAGTCTCAATGACTGATTTGAAACTGTCGTCTGGTTTAGCTAGGACCTTTTCGTCTTTCTTCTCAGGCGACTTCGTTTTTTCTTCGGTATGAAGAGGAGACTTATCCTCCCTACCAGTCACAGAAGTTACCAAAGAAGTTGGTTGGCTAATAGGTTTGTCTTGCGGTTTTGGAATATCTATTTCGTATTCAGATTCGTCGTCTGAATATTCTTTGGGACTTGGCTTAACAGTCTCAATGACTGATTTGAAACTGTCGTCTGGTTTAGCTAGGACCTTTTCGTCTTTCTTCTCAGGCGACTTCGTTTTTTCTTCGGTATGAAGAGCAGACTTATCCCCACTACCTGTTACAGAAGTTACCAAAGAAGTTGGCTGGCTAATAGGTTTGTCTTGTGGTTTGGGAATATCTATATCGTCATCAGATTCGTCGTCCGAATAGTCTTTTGGACTTGGCTTAACAGTCTCAATGACTGATTTGAAACTGTCGTCTGGTTTAGCTAGGACCATTTCGTCTTTCTTCTCAGGCGACTTCGGTTTTTCTTCGGCATGAAGAGCAGACTTATCCCCACTACCTGTTACAGAAGTTACCAAAGAAGTTGGCTGGCTAATAGGTTTGTCTTGTGGTTTGGGAATATCTATATCGTCATCAAATTCGTCGTCCGAATATTCTTTTGGACTTGGCTTAACAGTCTCAATGACTGATTTGAAACTGTCGTCTGGTTTAGCTAGGACCATTTCGTCTTTCTTCTCAGGCGACTTCGGTTTTTCTTCGGCATGAAGAGGAGACTTATCCTCCCTACCAGTCACAGAAGTTACCAAAGAAGTTGGCTGGCTAATAGGTTTGTCTTGTGGTTTGGGAATATCTATCTCGTAATCAGATTCGTCGTCCGAATATTCTTTTGGACTTGGCTTAACAGTCTCAATGACTGATTTGAAACTGTCGTCTGGTTTAGCTAGGACCTTTTCGTCTTTCTTCTCAGGCGACTTCGTTTTCTCTTCGGTATGAAGAGCAGACTTATCCCCACTACCTGTTACAGAAGTTACCAAAGAAGTTGGCTGGCTAATAGGTTTGTCTTGTGGTTTGGGAATATCTATATCGTCATCAGAATCGTCGTCCGAATATTCTTTTGGACTTGGCTTAACAGTCTCAATGACTGATTTGAAACTGTCGTCTGGTTTAGCTAGGACCATTTCGTCTTTCTTCTCAGGCGACTTCGGTTTTTCTTCGGCATGAAGAGCAGACTTATCCCCACTACCTGTTACAGAAGTTACCAAAGAAGTTGGCTGGCTAATAGTTTTGTCTTGTTGTTTGGGAATATCTATTTCGTCATCAGATTCGTCGTCTGAATATTCTTTCGGACTTGGCTTAACAGTCTCAATAACTGACTGCGAACTGTCGTCTGGTTTCGCTAGGACCTTTTCGTCCTTCTTCTCAGGCGACTTCTGTTTTTCTTCAGGATGAAGAGGAAATTTTCCCCCATTATCTGCTACAGAAGTTGCCAAGGATATTGGGTGGCTATCAGACTTTTCGTGAGGCTTAGTAATTCCAAACTCCTTCTCACTTTCATCGTCCGAAAGCTCTTTTAAAATAGTCTTCCCTGACTCTCTTGGTGACTTTGGTTTTTCATCTACTGAGGATGGGATCTTATCGTCTTTTAAGTTTGAAAGGGAGTCAATCGGTATAACTATCTTGGTATCTTCTGTTGTAATAGTAGTGCTTGCGAACTTAACATTTGATTGAATTGTTGTTGAACTTTCTTCTGCCTTAAAGGAAATAACTTCTTTGGACATTACGTCATGGAAACTACTGAAGGGTGTCACTACTGGAATTGGTTCACTTAAAGGCTTCTCTTGGGGCTTAGGACACTCAATTTTGGCATCGCCTTCATTGTCGGAATATTCCACTAGACTGGGCTTAATGTCCTTCTTCTCAGGGGACTTCGGATTTTCTTCAGTATGAAGAGGAGACTTATCCTCCCTACCAGTCACAGAAGTTACCAAAGAAGTTGGCTGGCTAATACGTTTGTCTTGTGGTTTTGGAATATCTATCTCGTAATCAGATTCGTCGTCTGAATATTCTTTGGGACTTGGCTTAACAGTAACAAATACTGACTTGGAACTGTCGTCTGGTTTAGCTAGGACCTTTTCGTCTTTCTTCTCAGGCGACTTCGGTTTTTCTTCGGCATGAAGAGGAGACTTATCCTCCCTACCAGTTACAGAAGTTACGAAAGAAGTTGGCTGGCTACTAGGTTTGTCTTGCGGTTTTGGAATATCTATTTCGTCATCAGATTCGTCGTCTGAATATTCTTTGGGACTTGGCTTAACAGTCTCAATGACTGATTTGAAACTGTCGTCTGGTTTAGCTAGGACCTTTTCTTCTTTCTTCTCAGGCGACTTCGGTTTATCTTCGGTATGAAGAGCAGACTTATCCCCACTACCTGTTACAGAAGTTACCAAAGAAGTTGGCTGGCTAATTGGTTTGTATTGTGGTTTGGGAATATCTATATCGTCATCAGATTCGTCGTCCGAATATTCTTTTGGACTTGGCTTAACAGTCTCAATGACTGATTTGAAAGTGTCGTCTGGTTTAGCTAGGACCTTTTCGTCTTTCTTCTCAGGCAACTTCGGTTTTTCTTCGGTATGAAGAGCAGACTTATCCCCACTACCTGTTACAGAAGTTACCAAAGAAGTTGGCTGGCTAATAGGTTTGTCTTGTGGTTTTGGAATATCTATTTCGTCATCAGATTCGTCGTCTGAATATTCTTTGGGACTTGGCTTAACAGTAACAAATACTGACTTGGAACTGTCGTCTGGTTTCGCTAGGACCATTTTGTCTTTCTTCTCAGGCGACTTCGGTTTTTCTTCGGTATGAAGAGGAGACTTATCCCCACTACCTGTTACAGAAGTTACCAAAGAAGTTGGCTGGCTAATAGTATTGTCTTGTTGCTTGGGAATATCTATTTCGTCATCAGATTCGTCGTCTGAATATTCTTTCGGACTTGGCTTAACACTCTTAATGACTGATTTGAAACTGTCGTCTGGTTTAGCAAGGACCTTTTCGTCTTTCTTCTCAGGCGACTTCGGTTTTTCTTCGGCATGAAGAGCAGACTTATCCCCACTACCTGTTACAGAAGTTACCAAAGAAGTTGGCTGGCTAATAGGTTTGTCTTGTGGTTTGGCAATATCTATATCGTCATCAGATTCGTCGTCCGAATATTCTTTTGGACTTGGCTTAACAGTCTCAATGACTGATTTGAAACTGTCGTCTGGTTTAGCTAGGACCTTTTCGTCTTTCTTCTCAGGCGACTTCGGTTTTTCTTCGGCATGAAGAGCAGACTTATCCCCACTACCTGTTACAGAAGTTACCAAAGAAGTTGGCTGGCTAATAGGTTTGTCTTGTGGTTTGGCAATATCTATATCGTCATCAGATTCGTCGTCCGAATATTCTTTTGGACTTGGCTTAACAGTCTCAATGACTGATTTGAAACTGTCGTCTGGTTTAGCTAGGACCTTTTCGTCTTTCTTCTCAGGCGACTTCGGTTTTTCTTCGGCATGAAGAGGAGACTTATCCTCCCTACCAGTCACAGAAGTTACCAAAGAAGTTGGCTGGCTAATAGGTTTGTCTTGTGGTTTGGGAATATCTATCTCGTAATCAGATTCATCGTCCGAATATTCTTTTGGACTTGGCTTAACAGTCTCAATGACTGATTTGAAACTGTCGTCTGGTTTAGCTAGGACCTTTTCGTCTTTCTTCTCAGGCGACTTCGTTTTTTCTTCGGTATGAAGAGCAGACTTATCCCCACTACCTGTTACAGAAGTTACCAAAGAAGTTGGCTGGCTAATAGGTTTGTCTTGTGGTTTGGGAATATCTATATCGTCATCAGATTCGTCGTCCGAATATTCTTTTGGACTTGGCTTAACAGTCTCAATGACTGATTTGAAACTGTCGTCTGGTTTAGCTAGGACCATTTCGTCTTTCTTCTCAGGCGACTTCGGTTTTTCTTCGGCATGAAGAGCAGACTTATCCCCACTACCTGTTACAGAAGTTACCAAAGAAGTTGGCTGGCTAATAGGTTTGTCTTGTGGTTTGGGAATATCTATATCGTCATCAGATTCGTCGTCCGAATATTCTTTTGGACTTGGCTTAACAGTCTCAATGACTGATTTGAAACTGTCGTCTGGTTTAGCTAGGACCATTTCGTCTTTCTTCTCAGGCGACTTCGGTTTTTCTTCGGCATGAAGAGCAGACTTATCCTCCCTACCAGTCACAGAAGTTACCAAAGAAGTTGGCTGGCTAATAGGTTTGTCTTGTGGTTTGGGAATATCTATCTCGTAATCAGATTCGTCGTCCGAATATTCTTTTGGACTTGGCTTAACAGTCTCAATGACTGATTTGAAACTGTCGTCTGGTTTAGCTAGGACCTTTTCGTCTTTCTTCTCAGGCGACTTCGTTTTCTCTTCGGTATGAAGAGCAGACTTATCCCCACTACCTGTTACAGAAGTTACCAAAGAAGTTGGCTGGCTAATAGGTTTGTCTTGTGGTTTGGGAATATCTATATCGTCATCAGAATCGTCGTCCGAATATTCTTTTGGACTTGGCTTAACAGTCTCAATGACTGATTTGAAACTGTCGTCTGGTTTAGCTAGGACCATTTCGTCTTTCTTCTCAGGCGACTTCGGTTTTTCTTCGGCATGAAGAGCAGACTTATCCCCACTACCTGTTACAGAAGTTACCAAAGAAGTTGGCTGGCTAATAGTTTTGTCTTGTTGTTTGGGAATATCTATTTCGTCATCAGATTCGTCGTCTGAATATTCTTTCGGACTTGGCTTAACAGTCTCAATAACTGACTGCGAACTGTCGTCTGGTTTCGCTAGGACCTTTTCGTCCTTCTTCTCAGGCGACTTCTGTTTTTCTTCAGGATGAAGAGGAAATTTTCCCCCATTATCTGCTACAGAAGTTGCCAAAGATATTGGGTGGCTATCAGACTTTTCGTGAGGCTTAGTAATTCCAAACTCCTTCTCACTTTCATCGTCCGAAAGCTCTTTTAAAATAGTCTTCCCTGACTCTCTTGGTGACTTTGGTTTTTCATCTACTGAGGATGGGATCTTATCGTCTTTTAAGTTTGAAAGGGAGTCAATCGGTATAACTATCTTGGTATCTTCTGTTGTAATAGTAGTGCTTGCGAACTTAACATTTGATTGAATTGTTGTTGAACTTTCTTCTGCCTTAAAGGAAATAACTTCTTTGGACATTACGTCATGGAAACTACTGAAGGGTGTCACTACTGGAATTGGTTCACTTAAAGGCTTCTCTTGGGGCTTAGGACACTCAATTTTGGCATCGCCTTCATTGTCGGAATATTCCACTAGACTGGGCTTAATGTCCTTCTTCTCAGGGGACTTCGGTTTTTCTTCAGTATGAAGAGGAGACTTATCCTCCCTACCAGTCACAGAAGTTACCAAAGAAGTTGGCTGGCTAATACGTTTGTCTTGTGGTTTTGGAATATCTATCTCGTAATCAGATTCGTCGTCTGAATATTCTTTGGGACTTGGCTTAACAGTAACAAATACTGACTTGGAACTGTCGTCTGGTTTAGCTAGGACCTTTTCGTCTTTCTTCTCAGGCGACTTCGGTTTTTCTTCGGCATGAAGAGGAGACATATCCTCCCTACCAGTTACAGAAGTTACGAAAGAAGTTGGCTGGCTACTAGGTTTGTCTTGCGGTTTTGGAATATCTATTTCGTCATCAGATTCGTCGTCTGAATATTCTTTGGGACTTGGCTTAACAGTCTCAATGACTGATTTGAAACTGTCGTCTGGTTTAGCTAGGACCTTTTCTTCTTTCTTCTCAGGCGACTTCGGTTTATCTTCGGTATGAAGAGCAGACTTATCCCCACTACCTGTTACAGAAGTTACCAAAGAAGTTGGCTGGCTAATTGGTTTGTATTGTGGTTTGGGAATATCTATATCGTCATCAGATTCGTCGTCCGAATATTCTTTTGGACTTGGCTTAACAGTCTCAATGACTGATTTGAAAGTGTCGTCTGGTTTAGCTAGGACCTTTTCGTCTTTCTTCTCAGGCAACTTCGGTTTTTCTTCGGTATGAAGAGCAGACTTATCCCCACTACCTGTTACAGAAGTTACCAAAGAAGTTGGCTGGCTAATAGGTTTGTCTTGTGGTTTTGGAATATCTATTTCGTCATCAGATTCGTCGTCTGAATATTCTTTGGGACTTGGCTTAACAGTAACAAATACTGACTTGGAACTGTCGTCTGGTTTCGCTAGGACCATTTTGTCTTTCTTCTCAGGCGACTTCGGTTTTTCTTCGGTATGAAGAGGAGACTTATCCCCACTACCTGTTACAGAAGTTACCAAAGAAGTTGGCTGGCTAATAGTTTTGTCTTGTTGCTTGGGAATATCTATTTCGTCATCAGATTCGTCGTCTGAATATTCTTTCGGACTTGGCTTAACACTCTTAATGACTGATTTGAAACTGTCGTCTGGTTTAGCTAGGACCTTTTCGTCTTTCTTCTCAGGCGACTTCGGTTTTTCTTCGGCATGAAGAGCAGACTTATCCCCACTACCTGTTACAGAAGTTACCAAAGAAGTTGGCTGGCTAATAGGTTTGTCTTGTGGTTTGGCAATATCTATATCGTCATCAGATTCGTCGTCCGAATATTCTTTTGGACTTGGCTTAACAGTCTCAATGACTGATTTGAAACTGTCGTCTGGTTTAGCTAGGACCTTTTCGTCTTTCTTCTCAGGCGACTTCGGTTTTTCTTCGGCATGAAGAGCAGACTTATCCCCACTACCTGTTACAGAAGTTACCAAAGAAGTTGGCTGGCTAATAGGTTTGTCTTGTGGTTTGGCAATATCTATATCGTCATCAGATTCGTCGTCCGAATATTCTTTTGGACTTGGCTTAACAGTCTCAATGACTGATTTGAAACTGTCGTCTGGTTTAGCTAGGACCTTTTCGTCTTTCTTCTCAGGCGACTTCGGTTTTTCTTCGGCATGAAGAGGAGACTTATCCTCCCTACCAGTCACAGAAGTTACCAAAGAAGTTGGCTGGCTAATAGGTTTGTCTTGTGGTTTGGGAATATCTATCTCGTAATCAGATTCATCGTCCGAATATTCTTTTGGACTTGGCTTAACAGTCTCAATGACTGATTTGAAACTGTCGTCTGGTTTAGCTAGGACCTTTTCGTCTTTCTTCTCAGGCGACTTCGTTTTTTCTTCGGTATGAAGAGCAGACTTATCCCCACTACCTGTTACAGAAGTTACCAAAGAAGTTGGCTGGCTAATAGGTTTGTCTTGTGGTTTGGGAATATCTATATCGTCATCAGATTCGTCGTCCGAATATTCTTTTGGACTTGGCTTAACAGTCTCAATGACTGATTTGAAACTGTCGTCTGGTTTAGCTAGGACCATTTCGTCTTTCTTCTCAGGCGACTTCGGTTTTTCTTCGGCATGAAGAGCAGACTTATCCCCACTACCTGTTACAGAAGTTACCAAAGAAGTTGGCTGGCTAATAGGTTTGTCTTGTGGTTTGGGAATATCTATATCGTCATCAGATTCGTCGTCCGAATATTCTTTTGGACTTGGCTTAACAGTCTCAATGACTGATTTGAAACTGTCGTCTGGTTTAGCTAGGACCATTTCGTCTTTCTTCTCAGGCGACTTCGGTTTTTCTTCGGCATGAAGAGGAGACTTATCCTCCCTACCAGTCACAGAAGTTACCAAAGAAGTTGGCTGGCTAATAGGTTTGTCTTGTGGTTTGGGAATATCTATCTCGTAATCAGATTCGTCGTCCGAATATTCTTTTGGACTTGGCTTAACAGTCTCAATGACTGATTTGAAACTGTCGTCTGGTTTAGCTAGGACCATTTCGTCTTTCTTCTCAGGCGACTTCGGTTTTTCTTCGGTATGAAGAGCAGACTTATCCCCACTACCTGTTACAGAAGTTACCAAAGAAGTTGGCTGGCTAATAGTTTTGTCTTGTTGTTTGGGAATATCTATTTCGTCATCAGATTCGTCGTCTGAATATTCTTTCGGACTTGGCTTAACAGTCTCAATGACTGACTGCGAACTGTCGTCTGGTTTCGCTAGGATCTTTTCGTCCTTCTTCTCAGGCGACTTCTGTTTTTCTTCAGGATGAAGAGGAGATTTTCCCCCATTATCTGCTACAGAAGTTACCAAAGATATTGGGTGGCTATCAGACTTTTCGTGAGGCTTAGTAATTCCAAACTCCTTCTCACTTTCATCGTCTGAAAGCTCTTTTAAAATAGTCTTCCCTGACTCTCTTGGTGACTTTGGTTTTTCATCTACTGAGGATGGGATCTTATGGTCTTTTAAGTTTGAAAGGGAGTCAATCGGTATAACTATCTTGGTATCTTCTGTTGTAATAGTAGTGCTTGCGAACTTAACATTTGATTGAATTGTTGTTGAACTTTCTTCTGCCTTAAAGGAAATAACTTCTTTGGACATTACGTCATGGAAACTACTGAAGGGTGTCACTATTGGAATTGGTTCACTTAAAGGCTTCTCTTGGGGCTTAGGACACTCAATTTTGGCATCGCCTTCATTGTCGGAATATTCCACTAGACTGGGCTTAATGTCCTTCTTCTCAGGGGACTTCGGTTTTTCTTCAGTATGAAGAGAAGACTTATCCTCCCTACCAGTCACAGAAGTTACCAAAGAAGTTAGCTGGCTAATAGGTTTGTCTTGCGGTTTTGGAATATCTATTTCGTCATCAGATTCGTCGTCTGAATATTCTTTTGGACTTGGCTTAACAGTCTCAATGACTGATTTGAAACTGTCGTCTGGTTTAGCTAGGACCATTTCGTCTTTCTTCTCAGGCGACTTCGGTTTTTCTTCGGCATGAAGAGGAGACTTATCCTCCCTACCAGTCACAGAAGTTACCAAAGAAGTTGGCTGGCTAATAGGTTTGTCTTGTGGTTTGGGAATATCTATATCGTCATCAGATTCGTCGTCCGAATATTCTTTTGGACTTGGCTTAACAGTCTCAATGACTGATTTGAAACTGTCGTCTGGTTTAGCTAGGACCATTTCGTCTTTCTTCTCAGGCGAATTCGGTTTTTCTTCGGCATGAAGAGCAGACTTATCCCCACTACCTGTTACAGAAGTTACCAAAGAAGTTGGCTGGCTAATAGGTTTGTCTTGTGGTTTGGGAATATCTATATCGTCATCAGATTCGTCGTCCGAATATTCTTTTGGACTTGGCTTAACAGTCTCAATGACTGATTTGAAACTGTCGTCTGGTTTAGCTAGGACCATTTCGTCTTTCTTCTCAGGCGACTTCGGTTTTTCTTCGGCATGAAGAGGAGACTTATCCTCCCTACCAGTCACAGAAGTTACCAAAGAAGTTGGCTGGCTAATAGGTTTGTCTTGTGGTTTGGGAATATCTATCTCGTAATCAGATTCGTCGTCCGAATATTCTTTTGGACTTGGCTTAACAGTCTCAATGACTGATTTGAAACTGTCGTCTGGTTTAGCTAGGACCATTTCGTCTTTCTTCTCAGGCGACTTCGGTTTTTCTTCGGTATGAAGAGCAGACTTATCCCCACTACCTGTTATAGAAGTTACCAAAGAAGTTGGCTGGCTAATAGTTTTGTCTTGTTGTTTGGGAATATCTATTTCGTCATCAGATTCGTCGTCTGAATATTCTTTCGGACTTGGCTTAACAGTCTCAATGACTGACTGCGAACTGTCGTCTGGTTTCGCTAGGATCTTTTCGTCCTTCTTCTCAGGCGACTTCTGTTTTTCTTCAGGATGAAGAGGAGATTTTCCCCCATTATCTGCTACAGAAGTTACCAAAGATATTGGGTGGCTATCAGACTTTTCGTGAGGCTTAGTAATTCCAAACTCCTTCTCACTTTCATCGTCTGAAAGCTCTTTTAAAATAGTCTTCCCTGACTCTCTTGGTGACTTTGGTTTTTCATCTACTGAGGATGGGATCTTATGGTCTTTTAAGTTTGAAAGGGAGTCAATCGGTATAACTATCTTGGTATCTTCTGTTGTAATAGTAGTGCTTGCGAACTTAACATTTGATTGAATTGTTGTTGAACTTTCTTCTGCCTTAAAGGAAATAACTTCTTTGGACATTACGTCATGGAAACTACTGAAGGGTGTCACTATTGGAATTGGTTCACTTAAAGGCTTCTCTTGGGGCTTAGGACACTCAATTTTGGCATCGCCTTCATTGTCGGAATATTCCACTAGACTGGGCTTAATGTCCTTCTTCTCAGGGGACTTCGGTTTTTCTTCAGTATGAAGAGGAGACTTATCCTCCCTACCAGTCACAGAAGTTACCAAAGAAGTTGGCTGGCTAATAGGTTTGTCTTGCGGTTTTGGAATATCTATTTCGTCATCAGATTCGTCGTCTGAATATTCTTTTGGACTTGGCTTAACAGTCTCAATGACTGATTTGAAACTGTCGTCTGGTTTAGCTAGGACCATTTCGTCTTTCTTCTCAGGCGACTTCGGTTTTTCTTCGGTATGAAGAGCAGACTTATCCCCACTACCTGTTACAGAAGTTACCAAAGAAGTTGGCTGGCTAATAGTTTTGTCTTGTTGTTTGGGAATATCTATTTCGTCATCAGATTCGTCGTCTGAATATTCTTTCGGACTTGGCTTAACAGTCTCAATGACTGACTGCGAACTGTCGTCTGGTTTCGCTAGGATCTTTTCGTCCTTCTTCTCAGGCGACTTCTGTTTTTCTTCAGTATGAAGAGCAGACTTATCCCCACTACCTGTTACAGAAGTTACCAAAGAAGTTGGCTGGCTAATAGGTTTGTCTTGTGGTTTGGGAATATCTATATCGTCATCAGATTCGTCGTCCGAATATTCTTTTGGACTTGGCTTAACAGTCTCAATGACTGATTTGAAACTGTCGTCTGGTTTAGCTAGGACCATTTCGTCTTTCTTCTCAGGCGACTTCGGTTTTTCTTCAGGATGAAGAGGAGATTTTCCCCCATTATCTGCTACAGAAGTTACCAAAGATATTGGGTGGCTATCAGACTTTTCGTGAGGCTTAGTAATTCCAAACTCCTTCTCACTTTCATCGTCTGAAAGCTCTTTTAAAATAGTCTTCCCTGACTCTCTTGGTGACTTTGGTTTTTCATCTACTGAGGATGGGATCTTATGGTCTTTTAAGTTTGAAAGGGAGTCAATCGGTATAACTATATTGGTATCTTCTGTTGTAATAGTAGTGCTTGCGAACTTAACATTTGATTGAATTGTTGTTGAACTTTCTTCTGCCTTAAAGGAAATAACTTCTTTGGACATTACGTCATGGAAACTACTGAAGGGTGTCACTATTGGAATTGGTTCACTTAAAGGCTTCTCTTGGGGCTTAGGACACTCAATTTTGGCATCGCCTTCATTGTCGGAATATTCCACTAGACTGGGCTTAATGTCCTTCTTCTCAGGGGACTTCGGTTTTTCTTCAGTATGAAGAGGAGACTTATCCTCCCTACCAGTCACAGAAGTTACCAAAGAAGTTGGCTGGCTAATAGGTTTGTCTTGCGGTTTTGGAATATCTATTTCGTCATCAGATTCGTCGTCTGAATATTCTTTTGGACTTGGCTTAACAGTCTCAATGACTGATTTGAAACTGTCGTCTGGTTTAGCTAGGACCATTTCGTCTTTCTTCTCAGGCGACTTCGGTTTTTCTTCGGTATGAAGAGCAGACTTATCCCCACTACCTGTTACAGAAGTTACCAAAGAAGTTGGCTGGCTAATAGTTTTGTCTTGTTGTTTGGGAATATCTATTTCGTCATCAGATTCGTCGTCTGAATATTCTTTCGGACTTGGCTTAACAGTCTCAATGACTGACTGCGAACTGTCGTCTGGTTTCGCTAGGATCTTTTCGTCCTTCTTCTCAGGCGACTTCTGTTTTTCTTCAGTATGAAGAGCAGACTTATCCCCACTACCTGTTACAGAAGTTACCAAAGAAGTTGGCTGGCTAATAGGTTTGTCTTGTGGTTTGGGAATATCTATATCGTCATCAGATTCGTCGTCCGAATATTCTTTTGGACTTGGCTTAACAGTCTCAATGACTGATTTGAAACTGTCGTCTGGTTTAGCTAGGACCATTTCGTCTTTCTTCTCAGGCGACTTCGGTTTTTCTTCGGCATGAAGAGCAGACTTATCCCCACTACCTGTTACAGAAGTTACCAAAGAAGTTGGCTGGCTAATAGGTTTGTCTTGTGGTTTGGGAATATCTATATCGTCATCAGATTCGTCGTCCGAATATTCTTTTGGACTTGGCTTAACAGTCTCAATGACTGATTTGAAACTGTCGTCTGGTTTAGCTAGGACCATTTCGTCTTTCTTCTCAGGCGACTTCGGTTTTTCTTCGGCATGAAGAGGAGACTTATCCTCCCTACCAGTCACAGAAGTTACCAAAGAAGTTGGCTGGCTAATAGGTTTGTCTTGTGGTTTGGGAATATCTATCTCGTAATCAGATTCGTCGTCCGAATATTCTTTTGGACTTGGCTTAACAGTCTCAATGACTGATTTGAAACTGTCGTCTGGTTTAGCTAGGACCATTTCGTCTTTCTTCTCAGGCGACTTCGGTTTTTCTTCGGTATGAAGAGCAGACTTATCCCCACTACCTGTTACAGAAGTTACCAAAGAAGTTGGCTGGCTAATAGTTTTGTCTTGTTGTTTGGGAATATCTATTTCGTCATCAGATTCGTCGTCTGAATATTCTTTCGGACTTGGCTTAACAGTCTCAATGACTGACTGCGAACTGTCGTCTGGTTTCGCTAGGATCTTTTCGTCCTTCTTCTCAGGCGACTTCTGTTTTTCTTCAGGATGAAGAGGAGATTTTCCCCCATTATCTGCTACAGAAGTTACCAAAGATATTGGGTGGCTATCAGACTTTTCGTGAGGCTTAGTAATTCCAAACTCCTTCTCACTTTCATCGTCTGAAAGCTCTTTTAAAATAGTCTTCCCTGACTCTCTTGGTGACTTTGGTTTTTCATCTACTGAGGATGGGATCTTATGGTCTTTTAAGTTTGAAAGGGAGTCAATCGGTATAACTATCTTGGTATCTTCTGTTGTAATAGTAGTGCTTGCGAACTTAACATTTGATTGAATTGTTGTTGAACTTTCTTCTGCCTTAAAGGAAATAACTTCTTTGGACATTACGTCATGGAAACTACTGAAGGGTGTCACTATTGGAATTGGTTCACTTAAAGGCTTCTCTTGGGGCTTAGGACACTCAATTTTGGCATCGCCTTCATTGTCGGAATATTCCACTAGACTGGGCTTAATGTCCTTCTTCTCAGGGGACTTCGGTTTTTCTTCAGTATGAAGAGAAGACTTATCCTCCCTACCAGTCACAGAAGTTACCAAAGAAGTTGGCTGGCTAATAGGTTTGTCTTGCGGTTTGGGAATATCTATCTCGTAATCAGATTCGTCGTCCGAATATTCTTTTGGACTTGGCTTAACAGTCTCAATGACTGATTTGAAACTGTCGTCTGGTTTAGCTAGGACCATTTCGTCTTTCTTCTCAGGCGACTTCGGTTTTTCTTCGGCATGAAGAGGAGACTTATCCTCCCTACCAGTCACAGAAGTTACCAAAGAAGTTGGCTGGCTAATAGGTTTGTCTTGTGGTTTGGGAATATCTATATCGTCATCAGATTCGTCGTCCGAATATTCTTTTGGACTTGGCTTAACAGTCTCAATGACTGATTTGAAACTGTCGTCTGGTTTAGCTAGGACCATTTCGTCTTTCTTCTCAGGCGACTTCGGTTTTTCTTCGGCATGAAGAGCAGACTTATCCCCACTACCTGTTACAGAAGTTACCAAAGAAGTTGGCTGGCTAATAGGTTTGTCTTGTGGTTTGGGAATATCTATATCGTCATCAGATTCGTCGTCCGAATATTCTTTTGGACTTGGCTTAACAGTCTCAATGACTGATTTGAAACTGTCGTCTGGTTTAGCTAGGACCATTTCGTCTTTCTTCTCAGGCGACTTCGGTTTTTCTTCGGCATGAAGAGGAGACTTATCCTCCCTACCAGTCACAGAAGTTACCAAAGAAGTTGGCTGGCTAATAGGTTTGTCTTGTGGTTTGGGAATATCTATCTCGTAATCAGATTCGTCGTCCGAATATTCTTTTGGACTTGGCTTAACAGTCTCAATGACTGATTTGAAACTGTCGTCTGGTTTAGCTAGGACCATTTCGTCTTTCTTCTCAGGCGACTTCGGTTTTTCTTCGGTATGAAGAGCAGACTTATCCCCACTACCTGTTACAGAAGTTACCAAAGAAGTTGGCTGGCTAATAGTTTTGTCTTGTTGTTTGGGAATATCTATTTCGTCATCAGATTCGTCGTCTGAATATTCTTTCGGACTGGGCTTAACAGTCTCAATGACTGACTGCGAACTGTCGTCTGGTTTCGCTAGGATCTTTTCGTCCTTCTTCTCAGGCGACTTCTGTTTTTCTTCAGGATGAAGAGGAGATTTTCCCCCATTATCTGCTACAGAAGTTACCCAAGAAATTGTGTGGCTATCAGACTTGTCGTGAGTCTTAGTAATTCCAAACTCCTTCTCACTTTCATCGTCCGAAAGCTCTTTTAAAATAGTCTTCCCTGACTCTCTTGGTGACTTTGGTTTTTCGTCTACTGAGGATGGGATCTTATCGTCTTTTAAGTTTGAAAGGGAGTCAATCGGTATAACTATATTGGTATCTTCTGTTGTAATAGTAGTGCTTGCGAACTTAACATTTGATTGAATTGTGGTTGAACTTTCTTCTGCCTTAAAGGAAATAACTTCTTTGGACATTACGTCATGGAAACTACTGAAGGGTGTCACTATTGGAATTGGTTCACTTAAAGGCTTCTCTTGGGGCTTAGGACACTCAATTTTGGCATCGCCTTCATTGTCGGAATATTCCACTAGACTGGGCTTAATGTCCTTCTTCTCAGGGGACTTCGGTTTTTCTTCAGTATGAAGAGGAGACTTATCCTCCCTACCAGTCACAGAAGTTACCAAAGAAGTTGGCTGGCTAATAGGTTTGTCTTGCGGTTTTGGAATATCTATTTCGTCATCAGATTCGTCGTCTGAATAATCTTTGGGACTTGGCTTAACAGTCTCAATGACTGATTTGAAACTGTCGTCTGGTTTAGCTAGGACCTTTTCGTCTTTCTTCTCAGGCGACTTCGGTTTTTCTTCGGTATGAAGAGCAGACTTATCCCCACTACCTGTTACAGAAGTTACCAAAGAAGTTGGCTGGCTAATAGGTTTGTCTTGTGGTTTGGGAATATCTATCTCGTAATCAGATTCGTCGTCCGAATATTCTTTTGGACTTGGCTTAACAGTCTCAATGACTGATTTGAAACTGTCGTCTGGTTTAGCTAGGACCTTTTCGTCTTTCTTCTCAGGCGACTTCGGTTTTTCTTCGGCATGAAGAGCAGACTTATCCCCACTACCTATTACAGAAGTTACCAAAGAAGTTGGCTGGCTAATAGTTTTGTCTTGTTGTTTGGGAATATCTATTTCGTCATCAGATTCGTCGTCTGAATATTCTTTCGGACTTGGCTTAACAGTCTCAATGACTGACTGCGAACTGTCGTCTGGTTTCGCTAGGACCTTTTCGTCCTTCTTCTCAGGCGACTTATGTTTTTCTTCAGGATGAGGAGGAGATTTTCCCCCAATATCTGCTACAGAAGTTACCCAAGAAATTGTGTGGCTATCAGACTTGTCGTGAGTCTTAGTAATTCCAAACTCCTTCTCACTTTTATCGTCCGAAAGCTCTTTTAAAATAGTCTTCCCTGACTCTCTTGGTGACTTTGGTTTTTCATCTACTGAGGATGGGATCTTATCGTCTTTTAAGTTTGAAAGGGAGTCAATCGGTATAACTATATTGGTATCTTCTGTTGTAATAGTAGTGCTTGCGAACTTAACATTTGATTGAATTGTTGTTGAACTTTCTTCTGCCTTAAAGGAAATAACTTCTTTGGACATTACGTCATGGAAACTACTGAAGGGTGTCACTATTGGCATTGGTTCACTTAAAGGCTTCTCTTGGGGCTTAGGACACTCAATTTTGGCATCGCCTTCATTGTCGGAATATTCCACTAGACTGGGCTTAATGTCCTTCTTCTCAGAGGACTTCGGTTTTTCTTCAGTATGAAGAGGAGACTTAACCTCACTACCAGTCACAGAAGTTACCAAAGAAGTTGGCTGGCTAATAGGTTTGTCTTGTGGTTTGGGAATATCTATCTCGTAATCAGATTCGTCGTCCGAATATTCTTTTGGACTTGGCTTAACAGTCTCAATGACTGATTTGAAACTGTCGTCTGGTTTAGCTAGGACCTTTTCGTCTTTCTTCTCAGGCGACTTCGGTTTTTCTTCGGCATGAAGAGCAGACTTATCCCCACTACCTATTACAGAAGTTACCAAAGAAGTTGGCTGGCTAATAGGTTTGTCTTGTGGTTTGGGAATATCTATATCGTCATCAGATTCGTCGTCCGAATATTCTTTTGGACTTGGCTTAACAGTCTCAATGACTGATTTGAAACTGTCGTCTGGTTTAGCTAGGACCATTTCGTCTTTCTTCTCAGGCGACTTCGGTTTTTCTTCGGCATGAAGAGGAGACTTATCCTCACTACCAGTCACAGAAGTTACCAAAGAAGTTGGCTGGCTAATAAGTTTGTCTTGTGGTTTGGGTGTATCTATTTCGTCATCAGATTCGTCGTCCGAATATGCTTTGGGACTTGGCTTTACAGTCTCAATAACTGACTGGGAACTGTCGTCTGGTTTCGCTAGGACCTTTTCGTCCTTCTCCTCAGGCGACTTCGGTTTTTCTTCCAAACTAATGTGAGAATTATCTGCACTACCTTTATCTGAAGTTACCAACGAAGTTTTGTGGCTAAATGACTGGTCGTGTTTGTCTGATATTGTTTTAGTGGAATGAATGTATTCTGCTTTTTCTCCAGAGTAAAATGTGTCTCCTGACTTGCTATCGTTCGCCATTGGAAATTTCGTTATTTCTCTACTTTCTGTGCTCTTGACGATCTTTGTTGTATCAAAATAGGATGAGTGCTCAATTTTCGATAAAAGGTTAAGCTTGCTTTTCTTTTTCAAATTGTCCAACTCCTCGTCGCTATCGCTTTCAATTGGTTCTTTACCTAAATAAGATTTTCCTTCAGTTGGAAATTTATTCTCCGAGTTATCCGTCACTGTAACAAGTTCAGAGGTCAAGTTCTTCTGTGTCTGAAACTCATCTAAATTGTCCAGAGTGGGAAACTTTACATTGTGTTCAAAATCAGGGTTTTGGTTATCTTTTTGTTCTATTTTGTGCACAAGTTTATCTAGTTTTGATTCGAATTCACTAGATTCGTGGACGATTTTCTTAGTATCCGCAAGGTCAGTTTTCGAAATGGAATGTAATCGTTCGAGGGTGTGTGAAATTTTTGGGAATTCTACGAATTTTGTATCCATAATCGTTTCTATTGGAAATTCTTGTGTATCACAATCTGCTAAAAATCTATGTTGAACTTTTTCAATCCCAGCTACTTCTTCATTTAAACTACTCTTGGCATTAAAATCCTGAATACTATCCGTAATAGCGAACTTCCCTGACTCGCACTCAAGGAACTTGGCAGTTGTCGACTTTACATTTGTAATAGATGGTAAAGTTATTGGGTCTTCTTTTCTTTCAAAGACCTTTGCCATATCTGAGATTGTGCGCTTTGAGCATTTTTTTTCGCATATGTCTTCTAGGTTTTCAGTACTGCTGCTCGTCTTGTTCATGGAAGAAATGGGCGACTGTACCTTTTGTTCTGGTATACACTTAGAGCCCAAACCATCTAAAATCAAATCGGCGTCGCTTAAAATCAGCTGCTCTATGGACGAAACATCAACCTTACGGTCTGGTGTTACCCGCTTGCGTGGACTAAAAGGTTTGGCCTCTAAACTAGCCGCAGGATATTTGCGTTCAATGTCCTGCACAACTTCCCTAACCGTTGGTGAAGCTTCAAGGATGTCCCTATCTTCTAAGTCTAAATGCTTTTCAATAGTTTCAGTTAAAATCCTTGCAGGTACCTGGTCTACTTGCCTATTTAAATCTATTACCTGTTCAGTTAAAGTCTTATCCGTTTCACAAAAGTCTTCAGCTACCACAAAGGACTTGCGCTTCTCGCAAACCTTTTCACAAACCTCTTCGTCAATCTCTTTAAGGCCAACAGCCATGGCCTCGATGGGTGAAATTTTTACCACCTCAGAGGGTGGCTCACATTTGATTAGCTTTTCCAGGGCCAAATCTGCTGGCGTAAGTATTTGCTTTTCTAGCTCTACTACATTGGGTTCCTTGTCATCTTCATGGGTCTTCCGTTTTTGTACGGCAAATGGAATGGCCGACACCACTGTACTGCAGATCTTATCCTCCATACTCCGCACCACCTCTCGCACCACTGGCACATTGTCGCCTATATATTTGGGTGTCACAGTGGATGACTTGCCCATGGACTCCAATGATTCGGTGCTGCCACTGCTCTCCAAACGCATAATCTTGCGTCTCACATCACCACAGCCCATAATTTGTTCTAAATAATCCCTATCACTGGCAATCTTCTCTGCCTCTGTTTTTGCATCTACATCTACTGCTGACTGCTCCTTGAGATCCTTATGTTTATGCTGATCTTGCCCAGAAATAGTCAAATCTACTTTGGTGCGATCTATTTGTGCTGTCATGGTCGTCGTTGTTGTCATCTTCGGTGTTTGACTACTTGTACTCATTTCTGTAAATGAGGTAGTGTCTTGTGAGTACAATTTCTGAATATCGGGGGGAGCTACCACACTATGGAGCAGCTTATCAGGTTCATCTGTTCTTGTAAAGGTTTCGGATTTTACATTATGAACACTGAAGTGCTCTGTTTGAGGCATTCCGGGGATGGCGAATTGGGGTTTGGTTGGGAGAGTAAAGTAGAGTAAAAACAAGCAATATAAACACAATTAACACCAATTTCGATTAAACCATATTCTCTTTATGGTGGATTAGTCTATGTACACAGTGCAATCAAGTTGCCGACATATATACACACAACTTTTTAAAGGTTGGTATACATGGCATAATTCTTACTACAAGCTATACGCCAAAAACCCAGCAGCAGGCACAAACATGCACTTAATGCTTATGCTTTAGTTATTAGTTGAGAAGCGCAATTAAAATTTCTGTTTCGCAATTAACAGATGCCAGATTCCAGATGGAGCTTAGCTGAACCGACCCAACTTGAGCCAAGATGAGCTTAGCTTCATTCAGGTACATACGTTTAGATGCTGCATATGAGGTCGTGGATTATTGAGCCCATTTCTGTTTGTTTGGATGCTGCACAAGATTCAAGGCTTCGAGTGAAATTCAGGAGCTGATCTTAGCGAATTACGTTTGCACATTTTTGGATTTGCAAATATTTAAGCAATGTTTATGTTGATTATGAAATCAAAAAGCAAAACTAGCTAGAAATGCAAGATTTGGAGCAAGCCACGACATCATATGTCACATACTCGTATATTTAATGAGATCTATAAACAACCGATTACATTTAAAAATCGCGCTGGGTTGGTGGGTCTGGGTGCAAACAAATCAAATGTTGATTATACAGTGAGGCTATTACAATTGTGGCTGTTATATAATTCGCAAATAATGACAAAAGTACGAATACGAGTTGTATATGCTGTATAGGACTACTACAGTGAGATCTGGATATGACTCGACTTAACATTCAGGTACAGTACACTATTATCGATATATATTTATGGTAAGTATATGCTTTTTCGTTAAGGTTTGGATAAAGTTACGAAAAGCAACAGAACACATAATTATTTGCGAAAAACAAATTAAACATAAACATTGCAAACTGAAGGCCATGGTGGTTCACTGGAGTGTTCTTCGACAAATCCTCATATGGAGATCGAAAGCCGGCTGGAGAACGCCCAGCTCCTTGCTGATCCCAATATGGGCGAGGTTTTGAATTGGTTTTTTTTTTCAATTTCGGAAATCCAAAAGTATGCCAAAAGTGTTTATCTTAATGAAAAAAATCTTAGTAATTGCTAAACGAATGTTAATATATGTAGGTATTGCATATTTGGCTTAGCTATAGATATATTCTATAGGCCGATTGAGTACGAGTATAGTAAACAAGGTTATTACATAGGTTAAACACAAATCGAATTATTTAAATTGTAGCTTGCAGTAGTTCGTTAAAAAACATAAACTCAATTGCTTAAATATTTGTAATTGCAAACGTAATTATTATACCATGAGAGTTGAGAGGACAACAACATGAGACAGACCTATCAGAAAACGATACCCATCATAGATGTATAAACATAGGACCTGAAGCTGTGGCAACTTTTCAAATTGATTGTAATTATACATCAGAACTTACCATTAAAATACAATAGACTTAGATTTACTTTAGCGTATTGTTAAGTTTATGTGTATAGTTTATTCTGTTACGCATTGAATGAATCACAATCACAAATCCGCACAAATTTGTTAATATTTTTAAAATAGTTTCAAAATAGTCCTCACATTTACCAGTGTCGTGACTCTGTTTAAATTCTGAATCGCGCGTACTTGGGAAATTCAAATACGTGACTAAATCTTCCCGAAATGCGCGGCTATCGCTGTACTGCAAGAATGCCAGAGGCAAATTAAATTAAGTATACGCCACCGTTCGGGTTTTGCCCGCTTGTTGCCCCCATGCACTATGACATAAGTGCGCTAGTGTTGGTTTTTCACCACCCTGCGGTGGATTGGATAGACGACAATTATATAAGAAACCACAGGAAAATACCATTAACTGCGGATGCCTTCACAGGGCTAATGGACTAATAGGCTTTCTTCGGTCAACAGGAAAATATCCCCGATGGGATAGCGTTTCGGGAAAAAAGTTAAAGTTTTTCACGATTATCGATCCGTGATTGGATCTATCTATTGAATGCCCCACTGACATTGACACCACCGAATGTTATGCATTCACTGCGCAGAACGGCGCCAGACAAACAATTAGCCATGTTTCTGCGACCTTTCGTCAGTGCTAACGTAATTGGATTATCGGGAAACTTAACGACATTTGCTTTGCTACAAGTATCTGCGTGATTTCGTGGCCATATTCATTCATTGCGTTTCAGTTTGGTGTTTGTTATCTTAGGATTGGGATATCCCTTTTAATTTTTTTAGTTTTCGATTTATGGCACTCTTAGTGCCGCACTTATAGACTTTTTTAATTAAGATACACACAGTAGCAGTTTGCCATTCGTTTTTTTACAAATACAATTAACTAACTAACGGTTTTTAGATCGCAATCGTTTAATGGTTGAATGGTACTTTGCATACAAAAAGCCTTTTCACTTAAATCAAAATGGAATGTAGAGGAACGGAGTAGTAGTAGTAGTAACGAAATGGGATAAAACAAAAAAATAGTTCAAGGAACACTACGGAATGTGGCAAAATTGTAAATGAAAAATTCAAATTAAAAGAAGGGGTGTATAAAAATAATGGTAACAGATTTATATTCTTTTACCGAAAAAGGCAAACATAAGAAAATATATAAAGTAAGTTTACATAACAATTACAAATTGCATAGAAATTGAGCATAGTGGCAGCCACCCATTTCAGAACTTGCACTTACCAATTTTGGTAATGGCAGAAACGCGTTCGAGGGTCGACTCTGTAGTCGTATGCAGGGTGGTCACAGTGTCGGCCAGATAATCTATTTTCAAATTGTTTTATAGATTTAACATTAAGCTTAACCAACACCAACTTACCACGTTCTAGGCTGATCAGTTCAGGCTCTTCGTTCTGCTTGTCGGTTTTGTTGTCACTCGGTGTTGGTGGCGGAGTCTGGGAGTGTGGGATTTCGCTCTCTATATCAAGCAATAAGGTTAGACCAGATAATAAATAAGATCTTAAGACAACGTACCTATTTTCTTGAGCTCATCACTTATTTCGATTACTCCCACGCTCATCTTCTTGGTGATTGTTTCGCCCACCGATTTGCAGAACTCGGCATCGGTCAGTGACTTTCGTGGCTCCATGGATACTGGTGCAATGAGTCCCTGCTCCAACAATGAATCTCCTAGCGGCATGGTGGCCTGTTTGCCAAACGTGTCACTACCATATTCGCTCGCCAGTGACTGTGGCTCCTGGGTCACCACACTGGTGGTCAACTTGGGCGTGTGGAACGGCGAAGCTTGATCTCCAACTGGTGCTGCAGACTCAATGCCATCGATCAGCTTATCCGTTGCCTTGAAAATGTCTGTAGGCAGCTGTGTCTGCTGTTCCATAAGCAGGAAGTCCTCTGTAAGTTGACGTTCACTCAGGGGTTTTTGCTGTTTCGGTTGTTCTACCATTTGCTCGGCTGACTTCACCACCTCTTTTACCAACGACTTGGCAGGCTCGGAGACCAGCTGTGTTTGCTGCTCCATGTTCAAGAAATCAGCGGTTAGTTGTCGCTCGTTGAGAGGCTTCTTTTCAGTGGTCTTCACTGGCTCAGGCTCGACCAGAGGCTTTGTGGTTTCTTCGAAAACGATTTTCCTGGGTTCCACTACAGGTATCTTACTCGCTGGCGGTGAGGACTTCACTGTAACAAATGATTCTGGTTCCGAAGCACTTGTGGATGTCAAACTGGATTCGAGGGGCTTCTCAGCAGCTTGTGGCATGCTTGGCAATTGGGTTTGTTGCTCCATGCTCAGAAAATCACGAGTGAGCTGGTGGGCATCGGCAGTGGTGATCTGCTCCTCGATTTTGTGGAATGTTTCGATAAATTCAGCAACCTTTTCAGCCACCTTATCCTCCTTGGGCTGCAATTGTGAGAGAGGTTTGTCCTCGATTTTAACTAGCTCCTCCACTTTGCTGGATATTTCCGCGGTCTTCTCCGATTTGGCGACCTTCTCCTCGATTTTGTGGAATGTTTCTAGCAGTTCGCTGACCTTTTCCGCGACTGTCTCGGATTTGGCGACAATTTCAGAATGCTCAACGATTTGTTCTTTGAACTGCTCACTACCTAGTCCAGCGGTCATAATGGTGGCCGTAGAGGCAACAACATCGTCCAAGATTTTTGATTCCCGTTCGACCTGCTTATCCACTGATTTTCTCGGCTCCACCTTGGGTATCTTGCTGGCTGCTGGAGATGGTTTGGGCTCAGATGCCAGTTTCTCACCCTGCAGGAAGTCTTGAGTGATCTTACGTGCATCTACTTCGACCACCTTCTGAGCTTCGGTTGGTATTGTCTTGACTGGAATCTTTGAGATTGGTTTTTCGGCCTTAGTCTCAATGACCGATTCGGTTTCGCATTCAACTGTAGCACGTGGAGCTGCAGTGGGCTTCATCGTATCATCGCTAGGCTTCCGCGTGAACTTAGGGATCTGTGTCTTAGGCTCACCGCCATGGAAGTCATATTTGACCTTCTTGGCTTCGAATTCGGCAATTGTCTCCTCGATACTAGAGCTCTCGATAACATGGACAGTCTTCGATTGCTCCGCGGACACGGTCTTAGAATCCTCCAGGTTCTTAATGGTCTCGCTAACCTTCGTTGATTCGACAGACAACTGTGTGGGCAGAACTGGAGTAGCTTCTACAGACTTGGTACTCTCAAAGGAGCTAATAATGTTTTCAACCTTCTTGCTGGCTATTTCGGTGACCTCGCTAATGACTTGCTGCACCTCCTTGACGGTTTCTTGCGGCACCGAAGCCAGAGGGCTGGTCTTCTCCTTGATCTCCTCAACGAACTTCTCATGAACTGTTGCGTTTGTGGATGTAGCCGGCAGTTGGCTGCGCTTCTCAATCTCTAAGAAGTCTTCGGTAATGTCGCGAGCCTCTTGGCGGGTTATTGTCGTCACTCGGCTGAAGGTAACGCCATCCTTCTCCTTCTTCTCGGCAGCACTAATGTCCTGGACAATCTTGTCAGTCTGATCCGGAGACGATGGCTGGTCTTCCTCCTCTGAACTACGCCCGGATGTCCTGAACTTGTGCGTGAGTTCCTTGTCGAACTCGCTCTTGCTTATCTCGGTTGAGTCCATCTTGCCCATCTTCATCTTAATGACTTGGTCGGGAACAGTTGTTGTCTTGATAATCACGTTATCGGCAGGCAGTTGCATTAGAATTTCGGACTCATGGTGAGCCTTCTTGTCCTCGATGAGACTCTTTCGCTTGATCTCGGTTATTTCGCGGGTGATCTCTTTCTTTTGGGTTGAGGCAGGAATGGATCGTTCCATGGACAGACGCTTCACAATCTTTTCCCGTCGTTCCGCTACTGTTCGCTTGGCAGCTTCCTCATCGGACTCCGATTCCTCGACCTCCTTCTCCTCAGCAGAGTATTTGACTTCTTCGCGTTCGTTAATTTGCTGGATTCGCTTGCCTGGGAAGAGAACTTAAAGAGTTATTTCAAACACGTTTAACATTATGAGTTAAAAGGATTCGAAGCAAGCGATATATATAGACTTTTATAACTCATTGCAATGTATACTTACTTTCTCTGCGAACCAATTCCTCCACGGACTCCGAGTTCTTCATTAGGTCCGCCTCATCGAACTCACGCGAATGCGATAGTCGTCCACTTTTGCACTTTTTCATGATGTCGTCTCGTCCAATATTTTTGAGTGCCGTTTCCAGCGAAAGAATATCGTAGTTTGGTTTGTCCTTATATAGGCGAATCATGCTCTGTGCCTGCCTGGCAATGCTATCTGTGTTGTGGTTGATGATCTCATCGATCTCCTCCCCATTGATGCCGATCTCCGGGGCCAGCTGAATCCAATCCTTACCCAACAGGTTGGATAGATCGACGATGCGGATGTCACCAATGTAATGGTCATTTTGATGCTTGCTCAAGCTGAACATTGAGGTCCTGTAAGCGGAGGTGACGCGGTCCGAAAACGCGGTTGTAGAATCGGGAATTACAGCCTCTGGGAGAACGATGTTCAGAATGCAGATGGGCTGTTGCGGTGGCTCGCCCTTGGCCACCTTGGGTTCCTTCATGAACAACGTGCGTCCAACAATATCAGCATGTTGATCCTTGACTCGTACAGTAAACGGCAGGCGGTTCTCTCGGAAGGCCTTGAATTGCACCTGGAGCTGGTCGCCCGATTTGGTCACAGGCACTAGATTGCCAGCCATCTCGATGAACTGCGGCTTGCCCTCGAGGACCTCGACATCACGGCTCTTGGCCACTTCCGTGTAGAGCTCATGCTTCTCCAGGGTTTTATCCTCACGATCGTCGGTCATGCAGAAGACCCGGAGTCTCGCTTCGAATGGTTCTATCTTCTTGGCGAATACCACAAACTTGGCAATGAACGGCACATGGATGACTTCCCTGTGTTCAAAGATGCAGAAATTATGAATGGAACTACTTGTGGTGCAGAGCAACCACTTACTTGTACAGTTCAGTGGCCATTTTGGTGGCATCCGAGATGTTGCGGCAATCCATCAGCCAGAAACGAGCTGATACTGTGGTGGTAAAGGAGACACAGTCGTTGACAAATGTCAGGGGCGTGGAACCGGTGACATCCTCCCATTGAGCACGAGATGGTCCGCCTGGCGATGGATTAGTTAGATGGAATACGGAAACGTTCAATGGCAGGTCTAAGGCCTTGGAAAATGGGCTTTACGCATAGACTACATATGTATATGTAAAAACTCTTGAAAATCTCTACTGTTGTCTCATTAGCAGATAAATATTGAATTAATTCCAAAATTGTTGAACTAATTTCTTAAACGAAACCATAAACTCAACACAAAAACTTTTTTTCAGAGTGTTAATTACAAAGCAATTAGATGGAATAGGAGTAGTATTGAAAATTATTATTGTATATAGTTTATGGTATAGTATTAAAATCGTATTTAGCGATAAGTATTAGATATATTTAGTATCATATGGTTATCTTATGGCATGGCATGAGTGTGATGATATAAGTGGAGTCTGTTGAATGTCAAAAGAAGAATGTGTAGTGTGTAGTGTGTAGTGTGGGGTGTGTGAGTTTATGAGGCACTTTGATTTCAAGCATATATTTGGTTAATTTGGTAGGGCTGTAGCATTTACAGAGGTACGAGTACTAGGGTACTTGTTGCGCTTACGTTGAAGCCGTTTCGAAACAACATGCTTAACACTTTGGAAAAAAACTAATTTTTGGCTTCTTTTGAATGGAAAATAAGTGAGCGTGTCAAGTGTTACTTGTTGTAAATGTGTTCAAATAAACATAAGATCCAAACGAAATGGAATCAAATACAATCAAATAATACAAATCATAGAAAACCAAACGTAATTAAATAGGAATGTATAAAAGAATCGTCAACTTATTGATATTTATTTAATATGTTTATATTTGTATGGTACATTAACAAAACACCGTTTGTTATATGATATTATTGAGCTTGCCACAGCGATCGCTTGACTTTAGTTTCTTTCTCAATAGTTGACACTTATTCGGTTTCAGAAAAGTTCTCTTTGGTGCCACAAACAGTAGAAATTCGAAATTGATCATTCATAATTAGTTTGATTTTTCTTCTTAAAACAAGAAACAATGTACATAATAGTTCTGCTTTCTTTGAAACGAAATAATATCAACCAACACAAACTGTTAACGTTCAATAAACAACGAATAAACAATCTACAATCAGGTGCACGGCATTCCAAACCGAAAATATTAACCAAAATGTAAACGTAAAGCTTCAGAACCTTAACAAGTATGATATGTTTGAATGGAATAAGGATAAGATTCCAATCGGTAACTGAATAAATCAAATTAGTCTGGCACGATCTAGTGGCCTGGCTTTAAGTACGGTTTCAATGGCCCAAAGAGCAACTTTAGTTGGCGTTTAGTTTAGCTTACAAAACCTACAAACTCTTTAATGAAATTGTGCAGTTTAGTTATATATTTGGCAACAAACCGCGTGCAGTCAGAAAATCGCTTGAGTAATTCATATTATTGTATGTTAGAGGGAGAGAGGTTAGACAGAGAGAAAGAGAAGGCGGCAAAGACGTTTGCATGACAAGCTTAAGGTTCGAAAAAGTAAATTGGAAAGTTTGCTTACTTCAAAAAACTAAGCCGCTTTGAGCTGAAAGCGTTTTCTTGGCTAAGAGAACATTGCCGATCGAGTGGGGCCCATTGAACAGACCCCACCAAAACAGAAAGTTAACCCTGAGCATCTGGTGTAGTAAACCCAAAGACGCAGCGCAACCCGAATTTAAGCGAATAACTCAACGAAACTCAGAAAATAAATGGGGGCAACTGAAAACGAAGAACTCAATGAAACGGAGTAATAACCAAGGGATTTAAGGCATAGAAGTTGAAAAATAAATTGTTTGAAATATTTGCAATAGTTTCTTAACAAGAGAATTTATCATAAATAAAATATGCAGAATTTTCAAATTTTCCTTTGTCAAATTTGCTTCTTGGATTTGGTTGTATGCCTCATTTTGCAACACAATATGATTGCTATTCTTAAATTTTTATTTGGTTTTGTTTGGCATAGAACGAAACAACTAAATATGAACAAATAACGATTTTATTTTGTAAACAGTTTCAATTTGAAACTTCATACATGTTTGTGAATTTCTGAATTTTTTTGTATTATTTATTTTAGTATTTGTGACATTTGAGTCAGTTTTAGTTACCTTTTAGAGACCTTTTCCGAAACACACCTTCAATGGATTGAGAAAACAGAACGGAATGCGTGCACACGTATGCAATGACGCATTAGTACGAAATTATAGAACAATTAAATAGGTTTTCAATCAAGAATTGAATCGAAGTTTGTTTTGTTTGGGTTTGTTTTTGCTCAACACGAAATCGAAATTGAAATCGAAATCATCGAAAATTATCAGAACGAACTCAAGCGATACAATAAACGCAAATTGAACAAAGGGTAACAGAACGAACACCGTTTGGCACAATGAAGAGACACACTGAACATGACACTGATCTGGGTTGGGATCGAGCTGAAGTACGAGATATAGGTGTGGAATATCTGTATTTGTATCTGTATCTGTTTCTGTAGCTGTATCTTTTTCTGTTTTTGTTTCTGTATGTATCTGTATGGGCGTGTCATTGATGTATGAGCGCATCAAAGGTGGCGAATGGAGGTGAATGCTCTACAACTGTCTAAGATTCCAAAAGAGGATACGATTACGATACGATACGATGCGGGCTACTGCCGGAACAACCCGTTCGAACAACTTATGTTTACGCATCTACAACACAGACACAAGCATAATGTTTCAGTTTGAATCGGATGGGACCTACAAACGAATGTTTCTCAATTCAATCTCATTCTCATAAATTTAATTCGGGAGTCATTTATTCCCAGAGTCATTTTTCATTGGATTTAGATGGCAATTTCCACTGTACAGGTTTTTGAATAGTAATAGTATATATGGCATGTATGGTAAATATAAAGTACTACGGTTTTAGCACATGAGATACTTGTATTCTAAATGTTATAGAGACAACCAAAACGAATAACGAAAGCACGTACTAAACTCAACTCAACGAAAGCATAAGATATAGTTACACTCAAGAAATCATGAACAGGAATGAAGTTAACAAAGGCCTGAGACAGAGTTATATATATAGAGATATATAGAAAGAGAGAGAGAGAGATAGGATGTGGAAGATATTTGGGGTTTTCAAGGAGGATCATTAATACTCAAAAAACATCAACTAACGTAATGGAAATGTAAGTGGATATACTTCGTAATAGTCGTAATGGTAATTGGTAATTGGCAATTGGTAATTGGTAATCGATAATGGGTAATAATAACTGCTTGGATCACATCGTACAAACAACACAAAAGACCGGCTCTTAGCTGGCGGATCGGTAATGGATCGGCATCAACTTACCTGTAATGGAGCATAGCAGACGCAGGGTGGGCGTATTGCCCGAGTACTGGTTGATCATACCCTGGCTGTGAGCCTTGGGCGCGGGCATGCTGAGTGTGATGGCCTTGTGGAATTTACGGCGACGCGGCTCGACCGTAACAATTGGGGATACGGCCACGCCGCGACCCAATAGCTTCGCCGTGAGGTCAGGATCGACCGGTTGGGCCTAGAACGAGTGTAACGGATTCGATTGGCACTATAGACAAAAATCGATTTCGATCGGCCACGCTTATACACACAGTACACACTGGCATGAGATGAACGAAAAAGTATAACTTAACTTAATGAAAATTGACAAAACAAAATTTTTTATACGAAATATGCGCTTTTTTTGTCTGTCATAAGGCAACGAATAAAATAAATAATATGAAATGAGTCTTTTGGGCTAAATGGTGAACATTATCAATTCGATTCGACACTTTGGGTTTTTTTTTAGTTTTTTGGTTTTTGTACAATGCTTTTAAGGTGTTTATGCATATTGTTTTCATGGTAGTTGTTGTATTGAGCAATTGCATGTTTTAGTTAAATTACAGCATAAGTTAACTACAAACGATAACAATGTTCGAGCCCATTTATGTCCCAATAAATTTAGTTATCAAAAAAACTCTGTCTACAACTGAAGGGCTAGGAAGTAAACCAAGAACTTTATACAATGTACAGAACGAAAAGAAATTATAATAATATTATTGAAAATGTTGAAATATACAAATATCAGTTAAATGCAAATAAAACGTGCGAAAATTTGAACTCATGAGTGGGGCCATTATAAAATCGTTTTTTGCTTACGGCATGGCTAAAATGTTACAACTTCGTTAGGCACTTCAAACCGGACCCAATTGTAACTCACTAAGTATTTTCACCTCTTATCTATTCATTTTTGAAAAAGCAATTGAATGAAAAGTAATCAAATGAAACGTAATTAAAACATTTTCATTGGCATAAAGTTTTTGTCGAACTAAATTTATTGGGTAGTACTGCATTTCAGAGAACTTGTAAGTATAATCTTATGCATAAGTAGATAATAATCATAAATAATGTATGAATAGCTATAAGTAGTTAGCATATAAGTAAATGTATCATATTATTCGATATTCATATGTATTTCATATGTCTTATCAAGTTGGACAATCTTTTGCTGTTTTTGCTCTTGCTGTTAAGAAGCTAGCCGATAATCTGCGATTTGACAGACTTGGCTTGATCCATGATCAAATTCAATCGGTTCATATATAATTGTATTATTGTATGTCACTGTTTTGCAAAGCATTCGTGATTAGGATAGCAATAAGGATACCGATTCCACAATGGCTCCATTAGCTTAGTGCCGTAAAGTTATCAAAGTGTGTCTCAATATAATCAAACAAAGTGCACATATTTCATACGAGTAATAACATTTGGAAACGTTACCTCCAAAGTTCGGTTACAGTTGTTTTAGTTTTTGGAAATTGCTACCAATATATGAACACTGTAATCGAACTTTGGTGATTAAGATCTACCATAATTCACTACACAGGATTTAGGGCGGGTTAACATAGATGGTTACAGTAACTGGATATAGGAGTACTGGTTATAAATGCTCATTTTCATTTTGGAAAACCTTTTTTTGCATTATTTTTTTTTTTTTGATATTTCGGGGAAGTTGTAGATTAAATGCTCGAGTATATATGCTGACCGATAACGTGTAATTGTTTTAGATTTTTACTTTTACTTTTTTGTCTTAATGACTGCCCTGCGTTGATTTACCAGATGAGCGAGAAGCGCTTCTTCTTGGGCACATGATTGACGCTTATTTTGCGCAATTTCTCAGGCGCAACGCCCTTGCGCGGTTTAAAGAGGTTTACCTGTAAGCCAACTTTGATCTTCTTGGTGAGGGCTCCCTGTGGGAAGACGGCCTGCACCTGTGGCACCACGGTGCTGGACACCATGCCGCCCTCCGGTCCAATGGCATGGACCTCCTGACGTATGCGTGATACAACGGCGAAATACTGAGGGAAGTCATAGGTGACGAATCTGCACACATGGTTGCCAGCCTGCTCCTCAAGTTGGGCAATCTCTGTGGCAAACAATTCGGATTATAGACCATGTGGGATATGTCCAATAACCCACATTCTCACTCACCCTCTGGCTCAAAGCACTGCTGCAGGACATCGTGTATGATCTCCTCGGAGTTATCGATGGTGTGCTCCCGCCATGTTTCTCCATTGTCTGATCGCAGTATGATGATCTCGCGCTCCTTGCCGCGCAGCGAGGCAAAGTGCGGCACCTCCATGACCACGGGCCCAATGAACTTGGTGGAGCAAGGACCCAGCTCCAGGACACGACTGGCCAAGGCCTCGCCCTCCATCAACTGGGGCGGATGCATGGTGCGCTGCGGCTTCACATAGCGACAGGTTACCCTGGTTGGCTGACAAGTGGACCTCGAGGGTATGATCATGCGGACGCCACTGTGCCGGCAGCCGCGCATCGCTCCTCCACGGGCATCCACCAGGAAGGACACCAAGAAGCTCTTCCAGCTTAACTTGCGACTGCAAAGTAAACCAAAATTAGTTGGAGCATCTAGCGTTTTATGTAAAAATGCAGAGGAACTAGAAAACTTACCCCACATGCGGCGGCTCATCAAGACCAGATCCATTGGCAATGTAAACTCCATCCACGGTGGCCTTGGGTGAACTGCCGTACACCTGGCTCTTGTGTGGACTGATCACCTCCTCACCAATGGTGGGCGGAACTCCAGAGGCGTACTCGGTGCTCTGGGTCATCCGGTTGGAGTCCATGCGCTCATCACGGGTTACATCGATGGGCAGCGAGTCGTCGCCTAGGGATTTCATTTCATCAACGGTCAAATAGCGGTATGGTTGATCTGATAGCATATTGTCTTCGCCTAGAGTTTTGTTTCGATTGCGATTTCGATGCGTTTCGAGGGCATTCCACAGCATTTGCATTTTGTTTAAGCACAAGACAGTCCAATTGGCCATATAGCGTTGTAGTTGTTGTTCATATTATTATTTGTTGTTTGGTGTCATTGGTTATTGTTGTTGTATTTGTTGTTGTTGTTAAAGTGTTGGAGTTGTTGGTTGATTTGTTGGCATTTGTTGAATTGCAGATGAGAGCGCGGTGCATTGAAAGTAGAAGAATGCAAATGAGTTTGATTTTAGTCACAAAATTTCGTTAGTTTTACATGCTTTACTTTGTAATCGGTATATAATAGATATATATATATATATATATAATTAGGGGTGATATAAAGCTAGCATGACCATTATATAGGAGCATATTACATGGATACGATAATAGTGATGGTATAGATACAGACACAGTAGAATACACTTGTTCATGCCGCGATTAAAAGCAAATTATATTTTTGTTCTTTTTAGCCCAAAGTCTGACATCCAAGTCAAGGTTTCCCAAAACAGATTGAAAATCCATTTCTGTATCAAAAGTTGACAAAAATTATAAATCTATTGCCAATAAAAAAGGGGGACACAATAATAAAATAAGTTTCAGTATTCCTATTTGTTGGCCATATCATTTAAACTGAATGCATAGACATTTTAGGGTTAAGAAGTTAGGGGTCTGTCTGTATTCCTTTGCCCCATTACAACGTCAAGAAATTGTGTACATTTATACATTTCAGCCCCATATAAAGTGCCAACTTGTAGAGACAATTTAACAAGCCAATCATAATCCAATCCAATCGCAGCCAATTAGTGCACTTGATAACGGCCAGCACTTAAGTTAAGAATACGAATACGAGTATACAAGTATACGGATATACTGATAAGGGAACGTCCAAGTGGCCCTGGGCACTTACTGGAGACATAGTGCCTGTCGCCCTGGTAGTACGGCAGATAGATTGGGCCAAAGCCGTACTCGTAGCCAGCGTCCAGTTGCCAGTTAGTGTCACCTGGCACACACACACATGAAAGAGCGGGGGGATTCACTTAGGACTATCGTAAAACTATATGTGACTATGGGGATTGTGCTCAGTGTCTGTGTGCTGGCTGACTAGCTGGGCAGTGATCTTGTGACCTTGTGGCTTATTGTTACGGGTTCAGGTGTTTACTAATGAGTATACGTACCGCCCTCTTCCTCGGAGTCGGACATGAAGGACTCGTGCATGGCCTCGGGCGCCACCACGCGGTACTTCTCCTCCGTTTGGGCTGGAGCAGCAGCTGCCTCATCCTCCTTAGTGATGGTTTTCAACGAGTCCAGGACACTTATGTAGCCCAGCTTGCGCGCAATGTGCAATGGCGTCTGTCCATTGACCGTTTGGGCATTGGCATTGGCCTTGTGCTCCAGCAGGAGATTCACAATATGACAATGACCCTGCTGGGCAGTCTGATGGAGCGGAGTGTAGCCAATGGATGTGGCCGCATCCACATTTGCGCCATTCTGGAGCAAGAAACGCACCATGTTGGCCTGGCCAAAATGCGAGGCCACATGCAATGGGGTATAGCCAGCCTTGGTGGCCATGTCGATGTTGGCGCCGTTCTTCTCCAGAATCTCGGCCACATTCACATTATCCTCCTGGGCGCACAGATGCATGGGCGTTAGACCATTCTTGGCCGGATGATTGACGGCGGCCTTGTGCTCGATCAGCAGATTGGAGATCTCGGCATGACCCTCCTGGCTGCTCAAATGCAGTGGAGTGAATCCGGCCTTGCTCTCGGCATTGGCCAAAGCGCCATATTCCAATAGAGTAGTAGCTATGTCCATCTGGTTCTTCCTTGCGGCAATATGCAGCGGTGTGTGTCCATTCTTGGCCGTGGCATGTGGACTGGCACCCTTCTCCAGCAGCAACAGGGCAACCTGCTGGTTGTTGTAGTGGCACGCCACATGCAATGGAGTGACACCGTTCTTGCCCTGCGCATCCACATCCGCCTCCTTTTGGAGCAGCAGCTGTGCCACCTTAATGTGTCCATACTTGGCCGTCAAATGAAGTGGCGTGAATCCCTTCTTGGTGGCGGCATCCAAGGCGGCGCCGTTCTCAATTAGCACAGCGGCCACCTATAGAAAGTTACAAAAAGTCACATAAATAATACTCCCTCAAGGACTACGTGCCAAAAATCAGACGTCCAAATTGGTTCTCAAAAAATCATAATACCAAAATACATAAAAAAAAGACTTGCAACATTTATTCGAAAACAAAACGGCAAATGGCGACAGCAACACAAGAGTTCAAAAAAAAACAACTCATAATACCAATTCGAGTACAAAAACTCAAAAATCAATGGGAAAAACTTAAGATCAAATGAAAAACTCCTGATGGCGTATCCAAAACAGTTGCATCAGGTAAACGGTGTCGATGTGGTCGGCGATCTTTTTCGCAATCAGATCTTTTACCTCATCCTGGCCCTCCTTGGCTGCGATGTGCAGTGCCGTGTACATGTCCTTGGTGGTGGCGTCCACCTGGGCGCCATGTTGCAGCAGTAGCATTACGATGTCCACATTTCCTAGACGCGAGGCGATGTGCAGCGGCGTCTGTTGCTCCCGAGCACGTGCGTCCACCTGGGCGCCATTGCGCAGCAGGATGCGAATGATGTCGGTCTGGAATGGGAAAGGTTGAACCACAGGGAAAGTTATCTAACTACTTGAAGAACACATGAGGCTTTTCATCGTTATGCTAGTCGTGCAATATGATTCCTTCCAATTATCTATTCTCGACTCACCTGGTTGGCTCTGGCGGCCAGATGGAGTGGCGTCTCGCCGCGCACAGTGGGCACATCGGGACTGGCGTCGTGCTGCAGCAGATAGATGACAATGTTCATGCAGCCCATGAAGGCGGCCACATGGAGCGGCGTAAGTCCACTCTCTGTGGTGGCACTAATGCTGGCACCATGTCGCAACAGCAGCTCCACCACCTTCAAGCGGTTCTTCTTGCACGCAATGTGCAGTGGTGTGAATCCATTCAATGCCCTTGCATTGGCATCGGCATTTCGATCCAGTAGCAACTTGGCCACCCTAACATGACCACAGTGGGCGGCCACATGAAGGGCAGTCAGATAGTCCACTGTCACCTCATCGACGGGTGCACGATGGTACAGTAGGATGCGGGCAGCATCCACATGCTCACCCTGGGCGGCCATATGGAGGGGTGCCAAGCCATTCTTGGTCTTGGCCGAGATGGGAGCTCCACGTTCGAGTAGCATGTCCACCACTTGCTCGTGACCGGAACGAGCGGCGCAATGGAGCGGAGTAAGTCCGTCGCGGGTCTTGGCCTCGATGTTGCCACCTTTCTCCAGGAGCAGGGACACCATGTTGGTCTTGCCCCACTTGGCGGCCACATGCAGCGGACTGATGTTGTGCTTGGCCGAGTAGTTGACATCGGCGCCCTTCTGGATGAGCAGGTTGGCGATGTTCTGGTTACCATAGTGGGAAGCAATGTGCAGCGGGGTGAAGCCCGACTTGGAAGTCACGTCCGGATTGTGGTCATTCTGCAAGGCAGGTGAAAGATTTAAGTTACATACACTTCTCTAGAGATATAGAAATCTGTACATACATCGAGAAGCAGAGTCGCTGCCTTGACGTCGTCCTTTTTGGCGGCAATGTGCAGTGCCGGGAGCCTGACCTTGCCACGAGTATCACTCTCGAGGAGGACAGCTACCACTTTGTCATGGCCCTGCTGCATGGCCACCGCCAGTGGGGTGAAGCCATCCTCGGTGGCCAGACTCTGGTTGGCTCCGTTGGACAGAAGCAGACGCACCACCGCATCGTGGTTCTCCTGCGCGGCCATGTAGAGTGGAGTGAATCCATTCTGGGATTGCACATTCACGGAGGCATTGTGCTCCAGCAGTAGCTTCACCACCTCCTCCTGTCCAGCCAATGAGGCGATGTGCAGGGCGGTGTTTCCCTTCTTGGTGGCACTGTCCACAATCGCTCCCCGACGAAGGAGTTCCGAGACGACGTGGATGTGTCCATCCTTGGAGGCCAGGTGCAGGGCATTCAAGCCATTCTAGAAAAATAAGTTATGGAATCTGTTAGGAGTAGTTCTTGAAAAGACATTCCTTAAGTTCTTACCGCATTGCTGGTGTTTATGTCAATGTTGTTCTTCAAATGCTCGAGCACGCGCTCCAGATTTCCGGCACGAGCGGCGCGCAGAAAGGAAGTGTTTCCATCGCCCTAGAAAATAAATAGTTATAAGATAATATTAGTTTTAAATAATTAAAAATTCATAAGGTTATCTCTCAAACAAGTTGTTCTAAACAAGTTAGTTCGCTTAAGTAAGTAAGTTCTTACTTAATGAGACCTCTATTGAACTTATTCTTGTTTTTTGCTCTTCTCCTATCAGAATAAGTGAAAGTCACTATTATGCAAATGGCCAAATACACGGCAGTGAAATATTGCACAGTTTTGAAATGAGGCAAAGGTCACTCAGAAGTAATTGCCTGACACCTTATCAACCGTAATGCTATAGATCTTCGCCAAGTTTCCGCTGCTCCGGAAAACTTAACATGTACTTTTCACTTAGTTGCGTGCTAGTTGCGTATTTATCACCTGCTGTGTGGGTGGTTACCAAGAAAAAAAAGTGGGGGGGTTGAAGTTTTTTTCGAATGTTGCTAGGTTGCGCAACTCCAAGTTTGGTGTCCGTTCAGCAGCAGAAAAGTTACAAATGGCTATTATTATGCACCTGCTCGTTGCAAGTTCGATTTACAGGGGTCAAGGCGAGGGGTCAGCCGCGTTTTTCCGGCTTTTGGAGCAGGTGTTCGGTGTAATTCGGTCTAATGGCCAACGCCCACCCACTGAAGTGAAAAAACCAACCACCCACTCGCCGGAGCTCAGCTGTCGATGGTGGTTTTTGTTTATGTTTTTCTACCGCCCCATCCAACCCCCATCATTGCCTTCAGGATTTTCGATATCGAAAATGACGTCATGTCGCGTTTTCAAACTGCAACTGGAAGTCGGCAAAGCGAACGAATTTTCGCACTGGAAATGAGCGAAAAATCGCTGGAGAGTGAACGCAACTCAGACACCCGGCAGACCCGCTTCCTGAGCATTAACTCTCCTCCACAACCACCCAGTCCAATGCACCATCCACCCGCTAAAACCATCCACCCACCGCCCCCCCTCATGGCAAACAAGGAAGTGTGTGAAGGATATATGTATACAAGCGGCCAAAAAGGAAAACTCATTTCACATGCCCTGGGCATACATACGAATTGAAAAGGAACTTGTTTGTCCCGTCTACTTCCTGAAGTCTGTTTGCTTGGCTGCACAGGCAAATATTATTACCCGAAATGGTTGTTACTTCGCTTTTTGTTGGCCATTAAAAGATATTGTTATTACAGGACATTCATGTAATTTACCAATTTTAGCATCAAAGAACTATTGTGATTTTGTACTAACAATATTTGACATTAACGTCATGTGTTAAGCACTTTTAAAATAAATTGTACAACATTTCTCAGAAAATTTAAGTTTAATAATAGTAAAATAATAAGCATTCCTAATTTTGTTTCCAAGTTTTTTAGTTCTCAAAGTAATTTGATTTTTTCTTCGAAAAATGAGGTCATATTGATAAGCAACGCATACTTTTTTCTGCCTGTAGGGCGAGGTGATTCCCAGACGTGTTCCGAAAGTTCAAAGGTTCTTGGGCTCGGCCTCGCTCCCCGTTCTCGTCATTGTATAACGAGGGCCAAATTGAGTGCTCGACCAAAGGAGTTTCGCCTTGAAGTGGGCTTGCTTTGAACTTGTGTGCCCAAGTTGGTACTTGGCAACAAGCATCGGGCCTAATCGAAGTCCAAGTGGCTGTGCTTTAGCTGGAGCAACAAACAATCTCTTGGTGCCACCAGATGAAAAAGTGAGTCATGTATTATGGATTTTTTTCCCCTACATCTTGGCCCGAGTGTCGCATGTCACCATTAGGTTTAACCTAAATCTCGATTACCTTACTCTGCTGCCAGTAATACACGCACGCACCACACCCAGTTCCGATTAAAAAAAGGACAGTGGTTGGGCCACTGAGAGCCACCATCTGGTTGAAATTCCCATTACAGTGCAATAGTTATTTTTGGATCATTAAGGTTAAAATCAGAATTGCCTGCAACGCCCATTAATTAAATGGGCGATTTTAATGCAGTGAAAAATCAATAAACCTGATTGACAACTACGACAAAAGGGTTACCACCCTTAAGTTTCGCATGAAAAAAAGAGTTTTCCCATGCAACTCCGATATAGAGTTTTTCACGAGACTTTTCCCCAAATTCGCTGCACTTTTTCAGCCAGACAACGAAAAATCGATAATCCGCAAAATGGACGCCAACATGGCTGCTCCCCAGAATCACACGAAGTACACCCCACAATGTGAAAAGCATGATGAAAATTTCATTTTACCTGAGCTCCATTTTCGGTGACCATTTTTTCACAATTGCCAGTGGGAAAATGCCCGTCTTGGATTGATTTCAGCGATTAATTGGTGTAGAGAAATTGTGTAAGCGGCGTGTGTCGTCACTGCAGATTAGTCATATTTTTCACGCGACTCGGAACTTTTCTTCACCGTTAGCCAAAGCGGAAAACTCGAACTACTTGAAGATTTTTGCTCGAGACCTTTTCCTCTTCTATTTTCGCTGAATTATTAATGCACTCCTATCGATTTTTCCTTAGACTTTATGTAAGCTATATGTACACGAGTGCATGTGTGTGCGAGAGGGTGTGTTCGTACAGGCGACCGATTCGGTTGTGTGCGTGTCAGTGTCAGTGTATGTGTGTAAATGTCTTTGAGTGTTTGTGTGTCTGATTGGATTCCTGGCTGCTCTCACACAGTCCCTTCAAAAAGTTCACGGTTCTCGAGGAGCAGTTTTCGGTTTTGCTGCCGTTTTCTTCGATGTTCAACTCCAGACTGGATGCGACAAGTCCTGCCCGAGTGGTTGAAACTTCAACTGGCAGGACTTCGAAGGACCTGCGCACTCGACCGTTCCAATTGGAAGGTCCACCCTTCGTATTCCAAGGGTGGTTCGCCCTCTGGAACCGGGACTTCGAATGGAAGTGCCACCGGAAGCAACAAAAAGGGGCAGGGCCCACAACCGAAGGGTCTTCCTTCCATGCGACACGTGCCCTTTGTTATTGTTGACGTTTTCACATAGACGCTAGCACGTGTTTTAAAGGAAATCGACCCCTTTAGGGATTCATTGTCAAAAAAAATTAATGGTTTTAAATTAATTTATGAACAAAAACTTGGTTATGCTTAAGCATGTATTTAGATCTAATCGCAACTTTTTAAGGAAATATGAATAACAATGACAAAGTATTTTCTTCACTTTACCATCCCCCTTTTCTTCAAATGTAAGCGTGAGCAATGTAAAATTGTGAAAGCACTCGAATTTCTTATAAGAAAACTGTCACATTTCACAACTTCCTTGTGTGCCTAGAATACCCTCGTATCATACCTTACCATATATCAAATTCCACACCAATAAGAATCCCATCCAACTCATACCCACTAGCATTACAAATATTTACTTGCGAACAACCTACTTAGGGTGTAACTATAACTATCCTAACAAAGCCCACATTAATCTCCCCGTCAGTGCGCAATAAAATCCGAGACATTTAATTTCACCGACTGTTTCAGTTGGCACATTAGACTAATTACCTAAGTACACAAAAAAAAAGAATAGAAGTCCTACCCCTAGACTATCATCTCCCGACCCGGAACCCTGTTGACCGAGAGCAAAGAAAGGCTCGGCCGAGTGCACACAATCCACAGTTGGTTGACGGCTGATGGATGATGACTGGATGGTCGGCATGGATGTTCCTTCCAGCTGGGGATTAACTTTTGCGCAGACGCACCTTGCAACTGGATGTTGTTTACTTCCCGTTTCGACATTCTTCTAATTCGAAAATCACACCCCAAAACCCACCCTCTTTTGGCCACCGCATTCAAAGGTCGAAAATCCCGATCGAATGAGTATGCATTCCCGGTCACGTTGTGCCAAGTAAGGCAAACGCAGTGCCATTAATTCGGGTTCTTAGATGGGAAACTCACCCTCTGCCAAGGAGGAAGAAACCCCTGCTGCCATCGAAATCCACCCCTACGAGCGGTTGCATAAAATTGCATTTCAAATTGCATCGTGACCGGGACAAATTGTGCAGTAAATAAAGGAATGAGTGTGCGTGAATCACGTTGCAGGTAATTAAATGGGCTAAAAGGGTAGTCCAAAACCACCGGCAAGGTGCCACACACATTTTGAATTTAATTAAAGAGCTTCCCCCTATCGCTTGTATAAACAATGCCATGTTTGTTTTGCTTTTGAACAGCCGAAAGGGTTTTTCCGTTCGCACTTTAAAGACCCCAAATCCCTTCGAGTTGGTCAGTGTTGGCTCAAAGCAAATGGCCTTTTCGCATGTCCTGTGGCTCTTTGGAAATGTTTGTACCCTTTCTAAGTCGGTGCCCACTGTCATTTGTGTATGACTTCATTATTAATTCAAAGCAGTCTTCTGTTAGCATGCAATTGATAGGTTTTTAATTACATTTTCCTTTTCTAAGTCTATTTTCGATTGCAATAAACCCAAGGGAAGTGCGGCACGAGTGTCTTGTTTTGCTTCAGCTCATTGCTAATTTCAAAGAAATCTTTCAAATTCATCATGTTTATAAGCGAGTATATCAAAATTTTCATATTTGAAGTAAACACTATTGTTTATAAACATCTATGATAAATATGCTGCTCACCTTGCAGCTAAATATTTGTATAATGCTCATTTAATAAATGTTTACGGAATATTCTAGTAAACAGGCAAATTTTAAGCAGTGACTACTCTTAACTTGAAATGCAACTAATCTGATTTGACTCATAGAGCATCAACACGTCGGTTTTATAAAAAAGGTTCTTGAAACCTCCCTGTATTTAAGTTAATATTTGCGCTAGCATCGATGTCGCGGGGGCTTGTCGCCAGCAATATGATATTTGAATGACCCTCCCCGCAGCACCTTAAAAATAAAAAACGAAACACCGTGGATGGAATGTTTTGGGGCAATGCCTTAAGTAAATTACCACCTAGATGAGCTGATTGCCCATAATTCTGACGACCCAAAAAAACGCAACGCAAATTGAGCACGCCAAAGTCGTCATATCGCGGGAAATTTGCTGGTAGAATGGGAGCAGAAAATGGAAACATTTTCACCGCGTTCGGTTCACTGCACCCGAGGGACGAAATATGGCGAAAATATTTAAACGGCACACGCACAGAATTATAAAAAAAAAAAACAAGGAGATATTTCCCGCACGATTCGCTGGCCAATTTAGTTGTATTTTTAGGGCAACCCAAAACAGATGCTTTGTGGGCTTTGTTACACTCTGTTTTTTCCATTTTTGGGGAAGCCCTCCACGTGCATTACATAAATTGAAATTAGAGGTTCCACCGAAACTTACGCCCAAACTCTGCAGCGATGGGAAGCGTTTCTTCAGCGTCTCCATTTGCCCAGATTACCCCCAGGTATTCAACCTTGTCGGGGGCCAATAGATTGAAATATATATACGCGTATATATCTAAATATTGTCTAGAGGGCCTCACGCGTCAGCCGCACCGAGCGATTTGAGTCGTTTTCTGAATTATTTTCGAATGCGCCTCGTCGCTTTAGAGAACCAGAGACCCCAGAACAGATAGGAATATAATAGACCCACGAGAACAGAGACCACACATCGGACTCTATGCCAAACTAAAGAGTGGCGTAAAGAGAGAACGTTTAGCTAAAACATTCAGGCAGTTGGCTATTTATAAAGGCCAAACAAGCCGAGAAGATTGTGCAAAAGAGCTTTTTGGCTGATTGGCTGACGACCTCAGGATTGCCAGCGTCATGGGAGCCCCAAGATTTGATGGCCCGGAGATGCCAGGCGCCAGTAGGAGTTGTTAATGCTTCTGCAAGGACAACGGAAACGCACTTGCCCATGACTCACTTGGCATTGGACACAGTCGGTCCAAGGATTACTATTGCGTCACTGCTGGGATGGCATGGGATGTGTTACACTCTCTGCTCCAAGATGTGGCCGCGATTATGGCCGAAAAGTTGTGATTCATTGTCACTTACTACGATGATTCATAAGGCATTCAACTTTTTGTTATCATTGCCAAGTTGACCGAGTTGACAGGAGGTTAACATGATTAGACGTTGTTGTATCCCGAAAGTTATGAGTTCAACCCGTAGTTAAGGGACATTAGGAAGGATGCCATAATCTATAGAAAAACTAGAAGTCCTTTGACAAAAAATTGAGTTGGAAACATAAGTTACTTTAACAAGTTGATACTGAACACATAAGATGAAAAAGGGATACGCCAGACCTATTTATAACCCAAAAGATACATACCCAACATTGGATGCCTTAAAGCTACAAACCTTTAAGTGGAAAAACACGGATATCGAAAGAGAAGTCCTTTAAACTTTATGGACTCCAACCCGCTCCTTTGCCAACTGGGTGCGACCTCTAACTTCGACCCTTGGCGCTCTGATCACGTGACTATCTATATTAAGGGGGACCAACCCACTCCCCAGATCCCCATCCAGTGATGTAACCCTGGGAGGACCACTCACCGCACTCTGGTGTCCTGTGGGGCAGTGCTCGTGCTTGTTGGGATGGTGGTGGGTCTGCTGCTTGTGGCCGGCACCACCATTCGCTCCTTCGTGATGGAAGATCTGCTCGTGCTGATGCTGGAAGTACTCGTAGTGACCCACATGATCCACATGGTGCTCTGGCGGCGGTGAATGTATCCTCGAGGGCGGGCTGTGGTGTTGTCCCTTGGAGGCGTGGCCGGTGGTGGTGGTATGATGTGCTGACTGCTTCTGCGAGTGGCCAGCTGCTCCTCCATGATGAGCACCGCTGGTGGCATGATGACCATGTCCGTGGCCATGGTGGTGATTGTGGGTGGGCGGCGAGGGCATGTTGTGGCCACTGTGGGGCAGATGCGACGAGTGCTGCACACCCACCTGATGTCCGTGGTGGTGGGGCACATGACCTTGGGACGCCTCCATCAGCGTGGGCTGGATGTGGGTCACAAACTGGGCCATTTTGCCGCAACCTTCAACTACTACTGCTCCCTTTTTGTTGTGGTTTTTTTGCGGCTTGTACTTAGGTAACACTTGTTTTAAATTTCACTCCTCTATGAGGCGTTTTTTTTTTTTTTTGGTTGGGGTGATGGCGTGGGTGGCACTTTTATATGTATCCCAAAAGTGGGAGTGGGTATCACAAGTAAACACACACACTACGGCTGACTTGCGGACTTGTTGTGGGCGACGGAGGATTTGGGCTCGGACCGTGGACAACCTTCTCGCAGGAGCAATGTCAAATGACTGACTAGGAGCAGCTATCCCAGTTGGGCCATAGACGCCACAGGACTCTCCACCCGCCTGACTCGCACCACCCGAACCACTTCGGCAGCAGCTCGGCTTCGGTGTTCGTCCTCGTCCTGGCGGAAGAGCTTTAACCGGACCCAGTTTTATGCGCCTGGCCTGGCTGATAAGAGATCCCACTCGCTCCAACGGCTGATTACGACTTTGGATGGCTGCGGATGCTGATTTAATGATGTCTTCGTGGTGCGTTCTGCGTAGTGCTCTGTTTTTTATATCTGCCTGTCAACTGTGTCACGGACTTTCAATTCGTTTCGCTGGAGATTTTTGGTCGGTTGTCGCTTGGAGGCGGGGCTGCACTCTGTTATTTTTAACGCGCAGCCAGAGGAACATGTTTCGCCTATTTGTGTCAAGCGGGAAAGTATGCTCCGACTTTTAAGGACCTAACAGGTGGCAGCGAAGACTAACGACTGGGCACTATCCCGTGAATTTGATTTCATTTATTTTTGTTGTCTACATTGAATAGAAAAATATCGATTTGAAAGTTAAAGTAATACAAATCAGCAATATCAATTATAAATTTATTTTTTCTTTGATATTTAAACACTTTTGTAATTAAAAATAATATTTTATTGAATTTTAATAAAATAATAATATTTTATTAAATTTAGTTTAACTATGGAGTACCAAATGTAGTATATTTATATCTAAAATTAATTTACACTGATTACCTTACTTGACCTATGCTAACGAACATTTGCAAGCCTAATATACCCGATTGTAAGTTTTTCTACCTATTGCCCAAAAGCCATGCGTTACGCTGTGAACTGAAAGCTTTCACCTTACGTAGTTTGTTCAAGATTACGTTGAAGCTATGTTTTATTGAGCTTATTTCGTAGGGTATTCTGTGTGGTACATCGATTTAATCAAAAAGGGGGTGTGTCTCTTCATATATGTAGGCTTATACTTGACAATATAATGGGCATAAAGTATTTTAAAAATATTTTACAATACAATTTATTTACGTCTTTTACCTCTATAATAAAATATCTTAAAATACATGTTAAGACATGGCAACTAAAAATCAGATTTAGTATGTATTTACATTATTTTATGACTGAGCCGAGGTAAAACAAATTTGTGAACTCTTCCCGAAGCTCTGGAAAAGTTCCACCAACAGCGCATACAAATGTCAGCGAAATCTTCCCTTATCTCCACCTCCTGCATATAGGTACATATGTTTGTAGTTCGTTCGTCACCACGATTCTGTAGCTTTTGCGACTGCCAGCGCAACAAAGTCCAATGTCCAAGCGCCGCTGCTGCTGTATCGCGATGAACAAATGTACAAATGTACATATGCACATATATATTTCATCGCTATACCGGCGCATCGCCAACTCGTTTGGATCATTTCGCTGCCAGCCAGCGACGAGTTAGCAAGGCGACCTAGTTAAAACTCAGGAAAATACGAAAATAAACGCATATTCAGATGGCGTTCCTCAACAAGGTGAGCATATTAGTTGATTTACAACGCAGCGAAAGTGAAAACAACACACAGCTCAGACATATCCCATCTGAAAGTTTAAAGTTCTTTCACTCTAGTGACGACAGCAACTGTTGATCGTTCGCGTTTGGGTTCGTACATACCTACAATCATACATATATATGTTTATTCGAGTGGGTTCCGTTTTCGAAAACAATTTTGTTGCTGCCGCCTATCTGGTAGCAATCATCTGTACTTTGCCCCCCCGAGAAAGTATTATTAGCGGCGTCTAATGGCGGCTTATTGTGCACTCTATTTAAATTGGAACGCAAACTTTATTGGCAGACATATTCGTAATCTTTGGAATGTGATTATGGATTATGAAACCTCAAACATCCATAGATCATTATTAAAATGAAAACAATAGTTGTCTATGTTGATAATGATGTTGTATTAATTAAATACACACGTAGTTGGTCCACTTTATTGTGGCTGATCGTTAAGATTACTTCATGGTCAACTTTAGTGACTGTTAAGCTAGTAGTGATTGTTAGTATTTGGATTACAAATTTTAACTAGTGTTATTTATAATTCGAAACTCCAGCTCGCTGCGCCTGCCCTGCGCCAGTTGGTGTCCCAAAGTCGCGCCTACGCCGCCGTGTCGCACGTGTCGCCCAATGGCACCTCCTTCGCGCTCACCGAGGATCAGCTGCAGCTGCAGGAACTGGCCCGTAAGTTCACCCGCGAGGAGATCATCCCAGTCGCTGCCCAATACGACAAGAGCGGCGAGTACCCATGGCCCATCATCAAGAAGGCCTGGGAACTGGGTCTGATGAACAACCACATTCCCGCAGACATTGGTGGCCTGGATCTCGATGTGTTCACCACCTGCTTGTCGGCCGAAGAGTTGGCCTACGGCTGCACCGGCATCATGACCGCCTTGGAGGCCAGTGGTCTGGGCGTAAGTTACAAGTGGCAAACATTCACGGCAAGATGAACCAAGCCCTACGTTCTCCCACAGCAAACTCCTGTGATCCTGTCCGGTAACAAGGAACAGAAGAAGAAGTACCTGGGCCGTCTGCTTGAGGAGCCACTGGTGGCCGCCTATGGTGTCACGGAGCCCGGAGCAGGATCCGATGTATCCGGCATCAAGACACGCGCCGAGAAGAAGGGCGATGAGTACATCATCAACGGCCAGAAGATGTGGATCACCAACGGCGGCGTGGCCAACTGGTACTTTGTGCTGGCCCGCACCAATCCGGATCCCAAGTGCCCGCCCAGCAAGGCCTTCACCGGGTTCATTGTGGAGCGAGACACTCCCGGACTGACGCCCGGTCGCAAGGAGTTGAACATGGGACAGCGCGCCTCCGACACGCGCGGCATCACCTTCGAGGATGTGCGCGTGCCCAAGGAGAATGTGCTGATTGGCGAGGGAGCCGGTTTCAAAATTGCCATGGGCACTTTCGATAAGACGCGTCCTCCAGTGGCCGCCGGAGCTGTGGGTTTAGCGCAGCGTTGTTTGGATGAGGCTCTAAAATACGCGCTGGAACGCAAGACCTTTGGCGTGCCCATCGCTTACCACCAGGCTGTGCAGTTCATGCTGGCTGATATGGCCATCGGTGTGGAGACATCCCGCCTGGCGTGGCGTCTTTCTGCCTGGGAAATCGACCAGGGACGTCGTAACAGCTACTATGCCTCCATTGCCAAGTGCCATGCCGCCGATATGGCCAACAAGATTGCCTCCGATGCCGTCCAGATCTTTGGAGGCAACGGCTTCAACAGCGAGTATCCCGTGGAGAAGCTGATGCGTGATGCCAAGATCTACCAGATCTACGAAGGTACTTCTCAGATCCAGCGCCTCATCATTTCCCGAAACATGTACGAGGCAGCTAAGGGTCAGGCCTAAGTCAGTTTTAACTAGGATTCCGCATCTCCATTTACCTCATCCTTCGTCATGCTCATTGTAGACACATTCACAAATCCGATTAATAAAGTACAATAAGTAAATAATTACAAGAAAATATAAATGATTGTCATTTATCTGTCAAGGCAATTGTACTTGGTAATTTCCAAGGAATTGCTAATACCTCAAGTGTATAAAAGGAATGAAGAAATAGGCAAACAGTCAGTACGTTAGCCAATTCAAATTTCTCCAATCTTGGCCCCCTTACCTCCCAAAGTATAGAGTCTAGACCATCGCAAATTATTTCGCTAGCTATCATCCATTGATAAGATAAGCCCTGTGGGGGCTGAGGGTCTGTCACCTACTTAGGTTCAAGAAATCGTTGTTCTGTTCTGCTATCAACTGAACGATAAGAGGTGTACTTAGATTTGCTATTTAATTGTCAAACAATAAAAAAGTGCTCTGGGACATACAACAGAATGAAATGGTTTACACATGATGAGACTTTACTATTCCGCATCGCTTCCATCAGCGAGTAGTTTAAGTAGACCTTTGTACCGTCTTCCACTTTTCCGGCTACTCGATGTCGTCAGCATTTTGGCCTTGTCTCCAAACTGCAGCTGCCAAATGGACTGAAGTGTTTCCAAGGCTCCTGGCATGGAGAACACTTGCTCATCAACTGTTAATTCTAAGCGCCTGGGCAGCTGCTTCAGTTGTTCGAGCTTTTGAAGGCGAATGTCATCCAGAAGTTTGGTACAATTAACGGCCAACAGACCGCGTAATTGAGGTAGTTCATCTAATATGTATCCAAGAGTAGTTCCACTTAAATTGCTATTATCACTGATATCCAACCACTGTAGTTGCTTGGCTTTGGCCAAATGCTGGCTAATATTGTACATATGAGCATCGCTCAAGCCGCAGCCAGCGAGCTCCACTCGGACAAATCGTTCGCAGGTGCCACCTTCGAAGAGAGCAACAAGGCGTTCGCCCAAAGCAAATCCACTGGCCTCGTCCAGGGGCCAACGCACATAACTGAGATTCAATTGCTCCAGCCGGCAACTATTAAGCTGATCCGTTAGCCGACGCACGCTCTGCTGGGTGAGTTGATTAAAGCTGATATCAAATCGCGTCAACTTATTGAATCCCAGGTCAAAATCCTGCAGTTCCGTCAGTTCACATTGGGCAATTTGAAGAGAAGTCAAAGCTTGACCAGCGGCGCTGGCACAATATCTGCTAAGAATCCTAACGCTGGCATTGCCCAATGGGTTCTGATTTAAGTTTAGCTCTTCCAAGAGCTCCAGCTTATCCAAGCCATGACCGCACAGCAAAGCCTCCAATCCATGGGATCCAATCGCATTGCATTCCAATCGCAGTGCCTTGAGCTGAAGCAATGTGGGCAGTGACTTTGCTAACTGCTGACATCCCTCGTTGCCAATAAAGTTGCGCGATAGATCCAAAACGGTGAGACGAGCTTGATGGAGAAGTGCTTTAAATATGGGTTCGGTTTTTTCAGCCCGCATCCATAAGCCTGAGAGCTCTAGCATATTAGTGCTTTGCGAACGCTCCAACAACACCTTGACTTTGTTGTCCACAGCTGCAAAGAAATTTCTATTAGTACTCGAGGAATAGAAAAAAAATAGACAGGGCAATGTATTCGTACCCTTCTGCACTTGAAGGCACATCTCTTCATATCGCTGTGAAAGCGGTGATATTTTCCAGTCCAGAATAGTTGCCATTAGCATGTTTTGCTCAAGGGCTACACTAACCGCATCGGTTTCCTCATAGGCAAATCCATCGGCAGTCTTGAGCCGTAGGAGAGGAGTTAAGCCCGTCAGCCTGCAAATTATTATTGAAATAAATTTGCATTAGGAGATGTATATGCATTACTAACTTGTTATAACGCCTTCCTGCTTCCTCAGCAAGCCAACGAATATTAATATCCTGAAGTTTTTTCCGTTCGATAGGCACTAGCAACAGCTCATCCTGGATTTTGACTTTAAATGACACAGTTGTGGCAATAACAGGAGTAGTTTGCACCTTAATGGGCGACGATTTTGCCGGTGAGATGAGCACTTGAATGGTGCCTGTGGTGGAGTCGGGTTCAATGGTGCGCACGCTGATCACCGAGGTGGTGCCATCCTGCGAGGACTCACTGCCCAAAGGACTTTCGCTCCGGAAGCGACTGAAACCACTATCCAACAGAGTGGCTTGATGCTTTTTCCTACTTGACGCAGCCGAACTGCTATGGTTGCTGCTCATGCTGGAGGAACGGGAGAGGGTAAGTTTACGCATTTGCTTCTGACGCTGCGAGTATTCCGTCTCCGGAGTGGCCTGCAGCAGATCATCGTCCCAGTTTGCCGGCAACGACAAGGCGGAGTCTTGAAAGTTCTCCTTAGAGGTACGCCTACTTAAATCTCCAGAGTTAATACGCTTGCGTTTGCGTTCCGGACCCACATCATCAATTAGCCAGTTATCCGCATCCACCTCATCTTCGCTTAGGAAGGCATTCCGTTTGTGCTTGCTAAAAGTGCTGGTGCTGGGAGGATCATCGTTGGAGCGGTTGGGTCTTTTTAGCTGCGCCATAACACTTCGGTATTCCTTGCTGGCACTTGGTTGGGTTGAGCTGCTGGATTTCTTGGCTCCATACTCACTTCCTGAACGGTTGTGACTTAAAGATCTTCTATTGCTCTCGTGAAGAGCCTCTTCTTCATCCTCTTCCTCTGAAAGGCTGCCACGCTCTTCCCTACTTATTCTTTTTGCATTGGCGTTGGTTAGAGGACGGGCATTCTTATCACTGCAGATGCCCACCTTGGAAAGCGTGCGAAGTAGTCGCTCTCGAAGTTGGGCATACTGTGCCTGTTCGCCATCTACCAGCTGCGCTCCCTGCCGCCACTTGTCCAGCCCAGCAATGCAGGTCTCATTGTAGTCTGTTCGTACAGTGGCATCCGCTCCACGGTCCAGCAGGAGTTCAGCCACATCCAAAAACCCATTGGAGCAGGCGTCGAAAAGAGGAGTAATTCCGTCACAACTGGTCCCGCCCTTGTCGTTAATGGCAGATGCGGCTCCCTTGTCCAAGAGCAGCTCCACAATCTCCCGGAAACCATGGTTGCATGCCTCGTGCAATGGCAGCCATCCAGCGTGATCTCGCACATTGACTGTGTGTCCCTGGTCGATTAGACGTCTCACCAGTTCCAGATTGCCTGATATACACGCCTGATGCAGCTGCGTCTCGCCCTTGTTGTTCTTCTTAATGACGAGGGTTCTATTACCGCGTGTGGTTCTCTGTGGACGTGGTTTCTCAGTCTCATCCAGATCACTGGCATCCGAGTCGGTGAGGGTGGCCAGGTCGAAATCGTCGTCCCAGTCGGGAGTGTTTTGCTGTACGGCAGTGCCTCCGCCGTCAGAATCTTCATCATCGTCGCCCACGCTTTCTTCCTGATCCAAATCAATGCCTTTGGCTGTAGCATCCGTCTCCAGATTTTCAACAAGAACTTGCATATTATGCTTCAGCATTAGCCTCCTCATTCTCACCATAGCAATCTTTACCAGCTTGTCGGAGGAGCTCCCAGTCTTATCGGCTATCCGCAGAGCCTTTTGGTATACATCGTGCACAGTCCAAAAAGGATGTGACTGTTGCTCGCATATCTCGGCAATCGTACAGAGAGTGGTGAACGCCTCTGAGGGAGTATCCTGGTTTAACTCGAACTCTTTCCACAGGTACTCCAAGGCCTTGTCCAACTGCCCGTTGTCTCGATACGTCTGATAGAGACTCACATAGATGGGCACCAGGCTCTTGCCACTTTCATGATTGAGTTCAGCGTTTTCCAACATTTTTTGGTAATAGGTCAGAGCTTTCTCGTAGTTCATTAGATGACAGCAACCGTCGCCCAGTTTCTCGTACAGGCTCTTCAACTTGGCGTAGTCTACGGAACTCGTAAGGACCAGTTCATCTAGCGTCTGGCAGACCTTGACCACGATCCTTAGCTGCTTCTCAATATTCCCACGATCGTTCTCATCCGGCGTGTTTTTCTTGTAAGCCTTGGTGAGTATGTGCTTGGCGCTGGCAAAGTCTCCCGCCTTGATAAGAATCTCTGCTTTGGTGATTAGCGTCTCGCAGATCTTCTTAACCTTGTTTGGCAACCGCTTCGCCACCTCCAATGCCATATTGCAAAATCGAAGTGCCGCCGTTGCGTCGTTCTTTTTGCAATTGTAGAGCAAGCTCATCGAAATGTAGCACAAATGGGTCAGGTCCCACAATTCATGTGTTTTGCTGATCTTTATGGCTTTGTCGATGTAGTCGATGGACTCTTGGAAAGCTTCCATGTGCTCCTTCACCACGCCGATGTTCAGGTAGCAGCGAGCTTGCATATCCAGCTGCTCCAGCTTCGAAATCTGACCTGAAAGTCTGGAAAATTGTGTTAGGCAAGCCTATCTCTTCGTCATAATGATGGCAACCTACTCTTTGATTAGCAGGAGGCTGCGCAGGAAGTTCTTCTCGGCCAGCTTAAGTTGCTCCATTGACCCGGAAGCGGAAGTGTCTGCCAGACTCTGGCCATGGAGAAGATGCACACGTCCCAAAGTGGCGTAGGCTCGCTGCTCCTCCACCTGGTTCTTCAAGCGTTTGGCAATCTCTGTGGATACGGATACAGGTGATATACAAGGGGCTCTATTCCTGTGATACCAACAACTTACTCAGGTAATCGTTGATGTGATCCTTGGCTGCATCGTAGTCGCACAGCAGGGTGTACATCTCGCCCACCATCCTCTTGGCCTTGCCCGTCTCCAGCTCCTTGCCCATGGAGGCGTATATCTGGGCCTCCTGGACATATTCCCTGACCGCATCGGTGTATTTGCCCTGCTGATTGTAGAAGTCGCCCAGCTGGTTGCAACTGACTGCCACCTGATCTCGATTGCCATCGCTGCGCGCCTTTTCCTTGCGCTTCAGATAGCGCTTCTCTTCCATTAAACAGCACAAACACAAAGGGACGAGGGCGGGAATAAACAATAAATTTCACAACATTCCAAACAGTTTATTTTGCGATCGGCGGGAACTAGAGCTGATAAAATGGGTACTAACAATTCGATACTATCGATGCCCGCAGAGATCGATAGGGCCAACGATTATTTTACTCAATCGATAACATAAAAGAAGACTATAGTTTTGAAATATTCGCCGTAGCGTATAATGCGTATTGTTTATGTGTTTTCTTGTTTTGAAGTTTAAATATAATACATATTTCTTTCGAATGTTGTCTATTAATCACTTACGAGCCAACATTATTTAAATCACATATTTGTAATCCTAAATCAAAGTTGGCAAGCCTTATAAGGATATATGTATGTATATAAAAGCGACATATGTACCTATATACATATAAAGCATAAGAACAAACATATGTATGTACATATGTACATATGTATATACCACATATGTTTTTTTTAGCTTCGGGTTCCCAGCCGAACTTGAAACTGAAGAGCTAAGCGGAAATTGATTCGGTTTTATACACGTTACTCGTAGAGTAAAAGGGTATACTACATTTGTTAAAAAGTATGTAACAGGCAAAAATAAGTGTTTCCGACTATATAATTCTTGATCAGGATCAATCCGTACTTCTGTCCGTCTGTCTGTCCGTCCGTATGAACGTCGAGATCTCAGGAACAACCAAAGGCTAGAAGGTTAAGATTAGGCATGCAGACACCAGAGACATTTATAAAATGTTATCATTATTTGTTTTATTAGTCTTGGAAATTTCTATCGATCTGCAGAAAAACGTTTTGCCACGCCCAACTTAACGCCCACAAACTGTAAACTTGTAAACTTCTCTCGATTTTCAAATAATCTCTTTGTGTCACCCGCTCTGACGCCCACAAGCCGCCAAAAACTGTCAGTTTGGATATTTCTCCTTCGCACTTTTACTAACTGAAGTAAAGGGTATCAGATAATCGGGGAACTCGACTGTAGCGATCTCCCTTGTTTGGTTTTAATTAAGGCACTTAAAGCGTATGTCGACCCCTACTTTATGTTTATTTTATTTCTAGTTCATTTTTGTGAGCAGTCTACTGTGAGCTGTGAGTTTGCGAAGTCAACACTCGGTACGTACAAAATGTCCTAAGTTCATGGTGAAAAAGGAAAAATTAGGCCTTTTAAGATGAAAAAATTATTATATGTAATGTATAAGTTTTCTAATTGAATCGCGCTAAAAAGGAATTATTAATAACCCACCATCAAAAGAGGTAATATTCAATTCTAAATTCGACAGCTATTTATTCCAAACTTAGACTAGAACGCTTCATTTCTGGTTTTCTGGTTTTCATTAGTTGAACCAAAATTAGCCTTTTAACATTGTGTTTATACATATATAAATTTAAAGATTAAAGATTTATTCAGAGGAACTAAATCGGAATTTCGCAAAACAATTTTTTTTGTAACTTTCAAGCTACAATTTTTTTATTACTCTCTTTGAAATTTGGAATTTCCTTTAAAAGCAGAAAGAGGCTGATAAGCCAAATCAAGGCGTTAAGATTTGGTGATAGCATTTTACTAGCTTTTAGGTTTTTTTGTTTTTCGGTGAAATGTGGTTATCAAATAAATATAATACATTTCTGTTTTGATTACACTGCAGTGCACTGTAAAAACTCCATTGTCAAAATGTTAGAATGTGTTTATAATTAAAGCGAAAAATTTTCTATATAGACTTACATGAAATCAATTCGAAACAATATACAAGTAATGGAATCATTAACCGATTGGTGGGTGTCAAAAAAAAGTTTCTGCATGAAAACTTCGCAATTCGAAGATATAAGACTACAAAATATTGCATACTTTAAGGCGTTTTAATTTCGACTCTGCAAAATAGATCGACTTAAATTATTATATATTTATCAAATAAGTCGAAGAATTCAAAACACGTATTTTTCGGCTTTGTGGCTGTGATCCCTCGGTTTTTGTGCTAACAAGACTCGTCCCAAACCTGGTTTAGCAAATTAATCAAAGCTGTTTATGAACACGATCCAATCGCACTTGGCGACATTCGGCACGTTGCCAGCTTTGCCCGCCAACCAGTCTCTGAAATTGAATTAATGTTCGTAAATTTGGCATTTGCATGGATTTTATTTTTATTTTATTATCTAAATCCTATTTATAAGGCTTATGGATTAATAATGCATGAGTATTCTGTCATTATGTTTAGCATAGTGCTGGTTACATCGATCAATAACGCATATGTATATACAAGTCTCAAAAGTGTCACACTAATGGAAATGCCATTAATTTTTGTTCCAGTTCAGGTATACATCAAAGGCACTTCTTGACCTACTGGTAGTGTTTCTCTTTTGCCCAAAGTCGTAAGAAAAAACTGCTTTTTCTCCTGTTTTAGCCTTGTTTTCCTGATATTTTGCATAATATGGACTAGTGGTAGTTTGATTTTGATTAACAGCTAATGTCGTGGAAGCTTTTTGATTTTGGGCTGTTGCAGTTTTCTCAAACTTAGCCTTGAATTTTTGGAAAAACGGATGATCAAATGGATCCTTAGTGGTGACACTCGTTTTCGTTGTTGAGGTAAATAAGTATGGCCTTGGTGTGGTACTTCCTTGGCGAGTGGTAGATGCCGTTATAGCTGAATAACGAGTGGTGGATTTTGTTGCGGGCGGTTGACGAGTTGTTGTTGAGTAACGAATCGTTGTGCTTGTAGTTGAGCGTGTGGTAGGCTTATTTATGGAGACAGTGATATGGAGACTTAGTTGTTGAACTAGTTGTCGAAATTGTATGATTCGTTGTTAAATATATTGCTGCGTTTCGGTTTGTGTTTTGTGTTATTACAGATTGGTGGGTTGTTGGAATATATTGAGTGGATGTAAGTGGTCGAATTGTTGTGGAAGGCCAAGTAGTTGGTCGTGTGGTTGGACGAATAGTTGGGCGAGTAGGTGAACGAGTAGTTGAACGAGTAGTTGGACGAGTAGTTGGGCGGGTAGTTGGGCGAGCAGTTAGACGAGTAGTTGGGCGAGTAGTTGGGCGAGTAGTTGGGAGAGTAGTTGAACGAGTAGTTGGACGAGTAGTTGGGCGGGTAGTTGGGCGAGTAGTTAGACGAGTAGTTGGGCGAGTAGTTGCACGAGTAGTTGGCCGAGTAGTTGGGCGAGTAGTTGTACGAGTCGTAGATATTGGGCGAGTTTTTGAACGAGTCGTAAATACAGGGAAGGTACTGGAACGTGTTGTTGAGGTAATAGATCGAATGGTCGGACGAGTTGTTGGGGGTGTGTTTAGGTAGATCCCTGGTTGAGATGTGCTTACTGGCCCACTAGTTGACCGGGTAGTTGCTCGAGTAGTAGCGCGTGAAACTGCTGCAATGGTTGGACGAGTATTCGGCTTATTGGTTATCACCGATCGAGTGGTTGATGTTGTATGGTGATTACCACTTTCTGTTATTGTGGGCTTAGCGGTCGTAGAAGTTTGCCATGACCATATCGGCAAGCTCGTTGTTTTGGACGTAGTTGAGACAGGTTTTTTTGTGGTCGCTGGCAGAGGTTTCCGAGTGGTTGTTGTTACAGATTGCTTTGTAAGGCTTGCTGTTGTTGCCACCGCTGCAGAAGTGGCCGTAAATTTAATCACCTCATTGCGGAAGCTGTCGCTGCTGACGTAGGGTCTGTTCACCAGCTGAGTGGTCTTAGATGGGCTCGAGGGCTTGGGCTGAGGCTTGGGCTGGCGGATGATGGATGCTTGAGCAGGTACAATTGGTCTGCCAAGTAGACTGAGGAATGGGTTTTGGGCATAGGATATACTGTCATGGGGCTTGGCTTCTTGTGAAGCATGTGAAGGCTTAACAGATGGCGTTACTGAAACAGGTGCTTTCAGGAAGGGATTGCGATCATAGTTTGGTTTTTGGGTAGAATAAACAGATGCTCCTATGATGGGAGATGGCTTGTTCTGGAGTTGACTATTGAAAAATGGATTGGTGGCATATAGTTTATTTGTGTTTTGCTCCTTGGGAGCTGATACTTTATTCGTAAGTTTATTGGTATTCAAGGTGGGCTGAGGTGTCTTGGCAGCTTGAAGGTTTTGCAAAAAGGGATTACCAGCATATTCCTGACTAGTTGCTATCTTGTGTTGTGGTTTCTGTGGCACTGACTGATTAGGCTTAACCTGGGGCCTTTCACCATAATGACTGGTCTTATCCGCCTCTGAAATCTCATTTCCATCGAAGCAGTCACTCAATTGGGCCAAGTTTTGATTTCTGCAATGTCCATTGTAGACAGTCCAGGCATTGAAGCCATCTCCTGAGAGTCGTGTGTGTTCTTCGTGGATGGTGCGTATACACTGGACATCGTCGGTTATATCTGAATCCAGCAAACGATCGCATTCAATGTGACAGGCCTTACCACTTGTCTGATCGTGGGTGCACCAGTAAATGTCGCTGATTTGAAACAGGCCGTGATCCTCACTGCCATCCGAGTTCAGTTTTCCCACAGCTGCTGTATTAAAAGAGGATTCATGTTCGGCTATGCACACCCAAGTGGGAATCTCCCTCATGGGCATCTTATGTCTATGGTACAGTTCCTTGGCCAGCTCACAGCGATTGTAGATTTTTGCCTTTCGAGGTGGAGATGTCTTCTTAACCAGCTCGTTACCCTTCGATGGTTTCGCGACTTCCGCGGGCAAATCTTTACCATCAAAGCAGCTGGCAATATCGGCTCTAGTTTTTTGTCCGCAGTGTCCATTGTAGACAGTCCAGGCGGTGAATCCATCACCTGAAATTCTGGTGTGCTCCTCGTGGATGGTCCTCACGCACTTGACATCATCCGTGATGTCCGAGTCCAGCAGGCGATTGCAGTCGATGTGACATCCCTTGCCGCCACCATCATTGTGTGTGCACCAATAGAGATCGCTGATCTGGAAGAGCCCGTGATCCGCACTCCCATCCGCATTCAGACGACCCACAGCTGCCGTATTGAATGAGGATTCATGCTCGACGATGCACACCCAGGTGGCCAAATCCTGCATGGGAAACTTGTGTGAGAAATACAACTCTTGGGCTAACTCGCAGCGATTGTAAACTTTACCCGTGCGTTGATAGTGTGTTTGTAAGTGTGTCTGATATTGTGGTTGATACTGTGTTTGCTGTTTGTGAATATAGAAGGGGCTGGCAGGGGATTGGTTTTTAAGGAGTATGCCAATGGCATTGGGATGCTGTCTGGGAGGATTAACTGGGCGTGGTCGCAGAAAGGGATTGCCCGAATAGGCAGCCCCATTCGTTTGGTAACTCGCAACGGGCGTCGGCTGCGGCGGACGATAATATTGATTTACAAGAGGAGGAACTGGAGTCTGATGCACTTGAACCTGGCCATATTGATAGGCATAGCTGACCTTCGACTTCACAGGACCTCCTGCAATGGCATTTGGATGATGCTGAGGCTGATGAGCCGGTGGCTTGGCAAAACAGGCCGCAACCTGTTCGTAGTGCTGATTTAGGCAGTTCCTCTTGTACACAGTCCAGGCATTGAAGCCATCGCCCGAGATCTGAGTGTGCTCCTGGTGTATCCGTCGAATGCACTGCACATCATCGGCTATGCTGGAGTCCAGGAACTGATTGCACGTGGCATGGCATCCCTTTCCCGCCCTCTGGTCGTGGGTGCACCAGAAAAGATCGCTGATCTGGAAGAGGCCATGGTCCGCACTGCCATCCGCATTCAGGCGACCCACGGCAGCTGTGTTGAAGGAGGATTCATGCTGGGCTATGCAAACCCAGGTGGGAATCTGCGGCATGGGCAGCTTGTGTTGGTAATACAGTTCCTGGGCCAATTCGCAGCGACTGTAGATTTTTCCCTGCGTCTGCACTTGAGTCACCTGATGGTATTGCTGCACTGGATAGCTGTGGACCTGAACCTGTTGCGGTTTCTGGTAGGTTGCAGCTACGGAAAGGGCGGTGCTGCCAGGACCTCCACATCCTGCCACATATGCACTGGCATCCTGGCGGCAGTAAGCGCCGTAAGCCTGCCAGGCGGTGAAACCATCGCCACTGATCCTCTGATGCTCCGCATAGATCTTCCGCACACACAGGACATCGTCGGCAATGTCATCGTCGCGCAAACTCGAACAACTCAGGCCACAACCCTTTCCTTGACCCGGCGGCGAGCACCAGTAGACATCGCTGATCTGGAAGAGACCATGGGAACCACCGCCCAATCCTGCGCCACCGCCAAAGGCAGCCGTATTGAAGTCACTCGAATGCTGGGCAATGCACACCAAGGTGGCCACTTGGGCGGCAGGCAGACCAAAACGGTGCTGCAGCAAATGGGCCAACTCACAGCGATCGAAGATCTTGGCCGTGGCCAAAAGCGGGAGCAGCAGGCAAACCACTGGCCACCTCAGCATCTTGATCTGTTCTGACACGCGAACCCGCTGCTATCACTCTTTTATAGAACACAAAACACACACAAAAAAGTGGAGCAAGATCCTTAGGTCATTTGAAATTCAAATTTCAAATTTCAAATTCTTACAGCGATTTTGCACGCGTGTATATGGCTTTTGATTTTGCACGCGTGTATATGGGTTTTTATTTTCGCGATTTAAATTATTTTGTTTTTTTTTGTTTGTTCGATTTCCTGCTGGCTGTGTGCGTTTGCACGTTTCGTTGACGACTAAAATCAGCGGCGGTAGCATCTTCAGCCCAAAGTCAATTTGAATATGACGACGACGTCGACTGTCGACTGTCGAGCGAGACAAACTGGTTGTGGCTATTGCATAATTACTACGACGGTCACAGCGAAAAAAAATTAAGGTTCTCGGCCACTCAAGAACCCAAAAGATTGGAAGTGCGAAATGGCCACAAAATTATCGAATCAGCCATAAAAATTGGTTAGAAAGTTCTCCATTAGCTCCTCATTAATTCACAATACCCGTATTTATGGGACGGCCGATTGGCGAGTCGCAAGCGTTTTTCACGCGTTTATAATCGCCTCGTAAGACTCAATCAAGAGATCGACAGGCACTATTTGCCGCTGTCAATCAATTCCCGAGTTGGTGACCCCACCCCATAGATAGTGTCTCAATCGCATTGTAATGCAAACACCTTGGATCGTCTTTGTTTATCCGCCTAGTGAAATATATGTGTTTGCATCTCTCCATTGACCAATGGTGATGCTGTTTCGGAATTTCGCTTTTAGTTTTGCCTCCGTTGCCTAAGTTTTTGTGGTGTTTCTATAATAGCCAATTTGATGCAATATAAACTGTGTTTTAATTGCCGCCGCTTTTTTGTGCAAATTGGTGGGCTCAAAAACAGTTGGCTGATTGATTAATACCCGGGTTCCCTCATTAACTGGTCTTGAACTTGAGTCATGGCCAAAAAGAAGGGAGGCAGATCGATCAAGGCTTTGGCTATGCTAAGTGAATCTTGTGGTTTTAGCATTGATTTAGAAGTCCGAAAAAATTAAATGGAATGTTTAAACATTTTGCTTGGAATTCATTTTCCTTTGATACAGACATTGTGGGGCTGGGATATTCATGAGAAGTACCTAATTAAAGCCACAAGTCATGCCATATATTCTGCTTCTAAGAAACATTAATCATGTTGAACACAATACCAATTAATGCTAAAATGTAAACCAATTTCTAGGAATCAAATGTATCTTTAAAATGCATTAGATTGTTAGCTATTCATTAGCCAAAATCATAAATTTCGAACCTAATTTCAAACAAAACAACATTTTCATTCATTCGTAGTAGTTTTTCTTGTTTTTTTTTAGTAAGCGCTAAATCACAATACAATAGAATCACATTTAAAAAATAAATTATATACAAATTCGTAGACAAAAACTTCTTGTGTTACATCCATAATCAATAATAATAGTATAACAAATACATTTTTTTTTTACATAACTCTCAATAACAAATACCGATGTGTGATTAATATCTTACTTCACGGGTGGCTCCACGACACGCCCCCTTTGATAGATATAGTATATCAGGCACATGACCGCCACCCCAATGCCCCCACACAAGGTCGCCCAGTGGACAATGTTGAGGGTTTTCAGTGTGTTGATTAGTTTCTTTTTGAAAAAGGCCACCATTTCACCATTGAGTTGAATGCCCTATGGATAAGTCGAATACTCCATATTATAAATTGTTATATTATATGTTAGATAAGGGAATAACCAACCTCTTCCACCCAAATGGCGGGCATCAAAACTGTGGGTAAATTTTCCGTGATGCCGATGCGATTTATGCTCTTGAGGAACATATTAAACTGCACCCTTTTGCCGCCTTGCAATGGCGTGCCTGTCAGCTAATGGAATACTTATAGCTGTACGAATTTTCTAGATTGAATTAATTGTATATACAACTTACCGACTGCACGTCGACAAAAGTCTGATGCTTTTTGGCATCTGGTTTTAAGCCTCTTATCATTTTGCGATACTCATTCGAGGCGCCCAGCATGTGCGGCAATGTCAAAATCACAGGGGCATCTATATGCACATGGAACAATGAAAAATATATATTATATTACTTAAAATATACATTATAAAACAGATTTCACGATTTGCATAACCAGCTCCTTGAAACAACTCTCTGCATTCCAATTTAATTATTCTGTTTACATTGTTGAAATAACTCCGAAGGAAACTGGATAATGTGACCTTAATAAGACGCAGCTACTTATTTTTAATTAAATTTAATTAATTGGAAGATATGTTTTCATAAGTTGCGGAAGCTTCTTAACCTCTCATCACGTTTTCGCTGAACAACATTTATTTATTTACTTAACTACTTGTGATGTCTGAACCAATTTGTAAGAATTTCCTCATCCGACAAAATATTTCAAATGCTCATTACCGAAACTGTTAACTCACGTTTGCACAATCAAACTAAAAAGAAAAAAACGACGAAAGGAAGGCATTACCATAAGAATCTCAAGTTTGAAACGTGCGCGATCGGCAAACACCCAAACAAAAAAATATAATAAAAATCAAAGTTAATGCTTCAATTTGTAGAGCGTTCGTTCACAGCACTTGAGAACATCATTATGAATTATGAAGAGCGGCTCATTATATCCCCTAGTTGAATGAAAGGCAACACTTTTGATTTCAAATGCGCATTGCCTTCGGGGGAATTTCAGATCAGAATGCGAAGCAAAACGTTTTTGCTTCACGAACCTCGAGTGTTAATTAAGAAATTAAACAATCGAAGAAGATCAAAGCCAGCCCACACAGGTTCGAGATCAAAATCGCTATGTGAATCTGTGCTTAAATCAAAGTCTCAACGAAAAGCGTTTGCAATTTGTCGGCTAGAAGATAGCGCGTGTTTATTGAGATCTCTGGAGATTTTTATATCTTTTAAGCCATGAATTCGAATTTTATTAGCTGTGTTTCTTGATGCCTCCAGTTTGCACTTATCGAGCTTCTGATTTGCATATAAAACGCATTAAAATACAAACTAGATCTGGCACCAACTCGAATGCCATGATAACTATTTGATTTATAAGTGGCTACCTTATAATTACTCATATAATCGACTTCAACTTGGTGACAAAACCGAGTGTTTTTAAAGGTGTCTTTTGAGGTAATTCTCCCCAGCAGTTAAACGCCATAAGACAAACACAACGCCGATTTAAATAGGCTCATTTGCATAACAAAATACAAAGAGCAGAATTGTCGAATATTATTCAAAATATTTCCGGTTTCCCTGGGTATTTTATCACACAACTTCTACAGAACGGAAAGTTCATTGTTTGAGTCTTTCGTTTATTTTTAGTGGTGACCATTTGGCTGTCTAACTGGCAATGCTCCAGTTAATGATAAAGCTTATGTAGAGTTGATCAAACAATCAAAGCAATATGATTAAAGTCTGCACAAAATATAAGATAACAAACAAACTATCAGATTGATAAACTGTAAACATAAATAAAATGCTAATTAAATTAAATCACTTTTATTTCAACCAAAACAAAATGATGATAAAACTGGGTTTAGCGTTAAATCAAATTATTAATACCCTAACAACCTATTTTGGTAAACAAAAATGAAGGGGAATTTTTTGAAAGAATTGGTACTCGTTCATGTAAAGGGAATCCCCTAGGTTGAGGAATTTAATTTGTTGGAGCTTGCGAAAGTCAGAATACTCTTTATCAGTCGCATTTAAAAGTAGATCGGCAACACAGAACGCTTTTGATCTTTAAAATTTATGGAAATATTTTGATATGCAAATTTGGCATTTACTGTGAAATAACAAGAGGAACTGCAGATAAGCGGAAGATAACATAACTGAATTCTGAACATAAATATTTGTGCTAACGCGACATATTTAAGCGTTTATAACATATGAAACTTTATGACGGCGCTTTGCCCATTTGGAATTATTATAAAAACAAACACGGAAACGATATTGGGTATCACTACGCAGATAGTCGCTTAACATATCGTTTTCTCATGCTTTCCTGATTTGCTATATTGTTGCCATAGTTGTGAACGAAATAAATTTCGATCTGTGGAATGTATTATAATAATAATCACTCACCCAAACAGGTGGTCAAATCCAAGGCGCCTGCATACAGACATCCATTTTTCCGCTTGATCACATTCGCCAATTTGTCCACACAGAAACACTCATTATCATGTTCCGGCCCAATGTCGTTGATAAAGTTCTCGCCAATGGAGTACCTATATCCCGGAATACCCTGGTACTGTATATCAGTTTGGTAGAACAATTGCACCGATCTGCAAATATCCGCGCTGAAAATGTACATGGAATCCCCGCGTTGGCGAAATGGCGGATAGGCGGAGGCATCAGTGCCATTGATCTGATTGCAAACTGAAGTCTCGCCCTCTGAACTGGCATTCAGCCACACCTGCAGGTTATGCGAGTCGTCCAGTTTCTGGATCTCCAACACCCTCATGGGATCTCCTTTGCCAGTATGCACTTCGTAAACTTCATGACCGGAACCATTTTTCTATGGAAGAAAATATAATAGTTACTAGGAAATTCTGAAAGCTTTTTGCTGTAATACTTACGTGACCGAAAAAAGAAAATGCCAAACTGCCATCGCTCTGCTCCCTGATAGTTTTCGATCCACTCTCCTTGATCTGGTTACAAATCGCCTTGGCGATGCCCTGCGGATTGATGCAGAATCGCACTCCATCGAAGAGATATTCCCTCACAGAAGTGCTCACAAACATCGATCTGGGATCGTTGAAGACCGCCTTCAGATTGGCATTCAAATGGACCAGCAGCAAAGCCAAGCCAGGATCATTCTCAGAGATTTGCAGCACGGACTGAAATAATGATGTATAAATATGCAAAAAAATACATATGTTTAATTATGGATCGTAGTTGCCATAATCACCAAAACTAAAGGGCAAGGCAGAAAAAAGTTTAGTATTTAAAATGTTTTTGAAAAGCATTAGCAGCAGGCGGAGCGGTTATCGATAAATTAGTAGCAAGCACAAGCTCAAATTGTTATTATTAATTATGTTTCTGAGTTGAATATGTGTGAACATTGACGTTTCCAATTATTCGGTTTTCAGCTGCCGTTTCCATTGGCTTCTCCTCGCCAGCCGCCAGATCGAGTCGACAATTTATCAAAATATTTACACAGACGCGGGAAACCCAAGGTGAGTGCCAATCAAAATTTTGCTATTCTACATCTGATGTGTACGAGTATGATCTTGACTTTGGCATTTTGAAGTTTCAATATTGAGTAGGAGATGCACCGAATTGCAATTAATATAATTAAACGGTTGCAAAGCTGTCAGGAAAGCTGAGAAGCTGGTCAACTTACTTTGACACCATCGAAAATGCTGGTAATGATGCCATATACCCAGCTAATGGGCGCTATAAGTTCAAAGGTCATTAGATTCGAAGTATTGGTATCTATATCATATCTCATTTAATCGGAATCTCAGGTGCAGAACGCGTTCAATTTTGTGTAATAGCTTTTTGTTTTAGGGATATTTGTATTTCTTTTTTTAAATCCTAAAGTGTTTGGAATAATTATATTCAGTTTATCTAATGCCTTGGAGAAAGTGTGCACAAGTGTTTGAGAAATGTTTCAAAAGCATTTAGGTATGTGACCTTATGCAAAATATTGTCTGTTAATTATTAACTTCTTTTTTTCATCAACAAAGTTCTCAATTTGGAAGACCCCCCCTTAATGCAGATTCCGATTAAGATCTCGACCTTACCCAACCAAAAAGTTAAATTGGCCCAATTGGTGCAATAAAAAAATCATTTGCTTAATAGCTCATAAGCCCGCGTTATCCAATGACGCACGTCTGGGGGTAAAACCATTATTAATAAACAATAAACTGAAAACGGTTAATGAAAGGAATAATAAATCGCTTGGACTGGCAGCTCTAAAAGCAGAACAAAGACAAATAGCCAGTCGATGGTGTTGGTCTCGTCCATCGGAGAACCGTGAAAAGCCATTACCAACGTGTTAAAGGTACCCATATAGTATCTACATGCTATGTATATAGACAAAGCCAAATTTGTTTGGGCTCTGTTGAAAAGTAGACCACCACCAGTTGGAAGGGGTTTCTGACTCGATTAAATTAGTAGTGAATAAAATTACTTTACGTTTCCCTCGAATACGCTCCATCAATCGTTTCAGGACTCGAACGCCTGGCGTTTGATTCAATCGAGAGTTAAGCCTATTGGCAAATCCCTGAAAGATATCTGTGATTTCTCTTTCGAATACTTGTAAAAATGCCTGCAAATTCATTATAAAGATTTTAATTCCTTCAACTGTATTTGGATTCAAAAAATTTGATTTTTTCTATCCCGTTTTCTATACCTACATTCATGTGCATGTTGAGTGCCACAATTCGATCATCTTGGGTATATGGAGCCGAGGCATCAGCATCGAAATCAAAGTGCACATTTTGCACATAGGAAATTTTGGAGCCATCTCTCGAAAAGTGCTTAACTTTCTTCTGTCGGAATTGTCTGAAATTTAATTAGAGCTTTATTAAATGTTTTCTACTTATTGCTGTGTGATCTCACTTGTATACATAGGGTCCTATTTCCTCGACTATGGGTATGGCACCTTGTTGAATCCTATCCGAATTGGTCACATTGAATATGTAGACTTTGAAGTTCAATGGCTGCGGTAGGTTTACAAAACGTTTGAATTGTTCCGAGCCATCTTGTATAATAACGCTCTGCAAAGACAATAAATTCCAAAAAATTTATTACTAATAATAAAAAGGTTATATGCTAATCACTAAATACCTAATAATATTCTTAATCCTAAGATATGTATACTTAAAATCATCACAAATTGAATCTGTTAAGTTTTGATAGTAACTTAATATTAATATTTATCAGAGCATACTTTAATGTTGTTTATCACGCGACTTGTTTGCTTATTTATGACTTTTGATGAGCCATAAAAACCAAATCAAAAATGTTAGCATCGATTTCAAACTAATTAAGCTAAGTTGAAAACCTGTTTTCGATCGAAGAAAATATTTTTCTCCCAAATGCAATTCCTATTGTTATTTTTTTGTTTTGATAATTTGTTATAATTATCAACAAACGCAGGGGATCATTGACCAAGGGAATATTTGCATCGATTTCGCGTTTTATCAAAACAATGCAACTAATTAGGAGGCGCCTAATTTCTATAATTGTCCGAAAAACTTTTCCCATGCTGGAAAAAACCTTTGCTGTTAACCTTCCATTTTAATTTGTACACTCCAGTAGCCAGAAAAGTATTCACAGTTCACAGAAAAAAAAAATTGGCAAAACATAAAGATGCCGACCGAAAAACATAAATAAAAGTGGAAAACAAGCTCAAAGCATGACCAGCAATATAATTTTATGGTCTGCCCCTTTGCACTTGATACAATTGAAGAATTGTCAAAAAAAAAAAACGCTGAACAAAACTAGGGGTATATATGTATATTTATATGGCAAAGGCAGATCTCAAGGTCACTGCACACGCAAGTCGGTTCAGCTCAGCATATCGAAGAGCATACAAAACGTTTGATTAACCTCAAGAGCCAAAGAGAGGCTCAACCATCGGCTGACAATGGCCCAAAATTCATTCAGAGAAAAATACAAATAATTGTTGCGAAATAGAGCGGATTTGGCAAAGAGACAGGCCGCAGCGAAACGTGTTTAAAATTCGAGATTCGCTTTAAATTGGCTTTGCGACAAGAATGTGCTGGGTCAAAGGGGCGTATGCGTAACTTCCTAACCTAGTTATTTATCAATAATTCCCAAAACCAATATGAAAATCTATAGCACCCTTAGTATATACATTAAAACTTTCAAAATGTGTGTCAGAATGCCGCAAAGAAATGGTAAACAGCAGACATAAAGGCCCAAGGAGTACTGCGATTGTTTGGCATTGCTGGCGGTCCAAATTGCACAACAACATTTTTGTGTCGACCATCGAACAGACTTCAATTGCTTTGAATTTCAATTTCAATTCATGACTCGTTTGTTTATGGCCAGTTGCCAGTTGCCAGTTGCCAGCTGCTAGTTTTGTGTTTTATGTCTTTGGCGCCTGCATTCGAAATTTTTAAATATAAATGGTTAATGTGCAAGGGACGGACCACCTTCAAGTTGAAGGCCCTACGATTTTCGAGGGTATTTTGGCCATTCTAGATCGGATCTTAAACGCGTGCACACGGAAGTTCATTGCTAACGATGGCTCGTAAAAAGAATTGTGCGGCCCAACGGCGTTATGGGTGGCAAACAAAAGTTCGAGGGGCAGAGTCATATAACAAAAAGGGCAATTAACTTGGCTTCGCTACAACAATTAAAGCAAAGCAAACACAGCCGCAGATAAAACTTTGTGTTTGCATTCTAATTACAATAAAAAGCAAAACCCAGCTCAAAGTCAACCCAAGTACTTCTGGTTGCCTTGGCAATGAGCGCCGAAGATGTCACGCCTGATTCATCAAGCGTGTGCCAAAGCGATGGGAAAATAACCTAGTACTGAAAATAGTTTATAACAGAAAATATTATTTAAATAAATAGCATATTTAATATTCTTTAACCCTATTGTTGAATAAATTACACATGGGCAAAGCTAATTGCTGTGGTAATGATGCTTTTCATCACTGACTTATATCGTTAAAAATATATCTTGTAAAAATCTTGTAGAACATTTCAGTGGCTAGTAAACATTGTGGCCCAAAACATTATGCTTCAAGTACAGCTTTTTATTTCATTGTTTTTCAACTGACTCAATGCCACGCATTTCAACTTGGTCATAAATAAAATGCGTCGAAGGACAAGAATATGCATCGTAATTGAGATGTTTGTGTTTTGGCGCTAATGGGTTGAAAACCCCAATAATAATCAAATGCATTTGACTAGCAAATTAATTCGCTTTGCTCATGAATGGCATTTCAATTGCATTTGGCATTCGGTTGGAGCGTGACCCAAGGGATCGGTTCTGTAATACCATTTCAACATCTATATAATTATTTCGTGTCATATTCGAATATATGTATTCGAGGGAAATGAGATTCTATTGCACTTGTTGGCTCAGTAATTACACTTGTTACCGAGCGTGAAAGGCAATGGATTGGTATGATGGATGATAGCCACTCAACTTTTTTGTACAGCGATGTCATTATGGATAAGCTGAATTGCATTGGATGACCGTGTCATTTCCGATGCCCTAAACTTTAATAATGAAAGTCAACAGTTAATCGGATGGCCGGTCTTAATGAAAAAATGTCATATAATCAAGAAACTAGAAATAAATTCTAGTTGTTACTACAGCTTTTAATGCATAATCTTGCGAATGCATATAACCTGTTCATACCACATATTAAGTAATTAAATCAACACAATTCCATTAATTGAATGTTATTCATCACTTAGAACTTTGAACTTTTCCTGACTCATCATCATTGCAATTCTGTGAACCTATTCAATAATCGATGTACAGCTTTCATTTGCCAATTGCCGGTCAGCAAAAAATCAACAATAGAATCATTTTTTCGCCTTTGTTTGGTCAGTGAGAGAAAATGTGTGTGTGAACTTTGAAATGTAAATATTTGACATAGAAACTGTGTGGGGTTTTTGGATGAAAGACTAGGCTTGTTAGCTCGAAGTGAATAGAGATTGAGACTCAACACGCAAGAATTTACGTACAAAGTATTGTTAAGTTCTTTGAATTGTCATTAGTTATCAGCAAGAAAACTATTCAACTGCGATTCCAACATTTAACATTATGCAATGAAACGCAAAACATAAAAACTTGTTCTTGAAGTCGTTTGTAAGCATGATGGTAAAGCTCATCAATTCACATAAACGCATGGCCGGCTTTCGTGGTTTTCCATTTCCATTGGAATTCTTTAAGTTGTGTGTGTAATTCTTTATCACTCACCTGCTCGACCTTTTTGTGTACCATGTTGGGAAAGAGAATCCAACCGCAGTAGCCGCCCAAGACGGCCACGCAGGCGCCCAAGGCGCTGACAATCAGAGACCAGTGTATCATTTTCACAGATGCGATCTACGATCGGTGGGGAATTGGAGCCTACGGCAATGGGGCGAGACCCATTTATCGGGTTCCCCACTCTGCTCCCTACTCTTCACTCTCAATCGAAACGCCGGCAACGGGTATGGAATCTTTTTTTTTGGTTTTCGGCTTCTTTTTTTGGGTTTTTGGTTTTTTTTTTGTCTGTCTGATCCAGCGGAGCTTTGGCCTGACCTACGTCAAGTGAGAGCCGGAGTTGTTGGGGTGTCGATCTGGTGTTGTGGTTGTTGTGGTGCCGAAACAAAGCGCACTATTTATAAGATACCCGTTTTGGGGCTTTTTTTTTTTGGTTTTTGTGTGTTTGTTATATATAATTTTGAAATAAACAAGTTGCCGAATGCGATGCGATGCGACGCGGCCGCTTTACTATATCTTATTATGTCCCTTATAGTGAGAGCAACAACTGTTGGCGTATGCGTATATGTGCAGGTTTTTTAAGTACGAAAACGGGTTTGGCCGCTGTGTTGCAGTGAAAGCTTTTTTCCGCCATCAGCTGGTATAATTAAAATATTTTTCGTTAATTATTATTTGGCGCTTTTGCCTAATTGGGTCGAGTCACAACTTCACACGCGCCAAAGGAATTGTCTTTTTTTTTTGCTCGTCTTCCCCATCGAAGAATCGCCGGCCAAATGACAAACGCGATTAATGGTGGCACATATTTATTTGATTCTTGGTTAACGTAACGTAACGTAAGCGAACTTGGCCGGAAAATGGTGGGCGGCTCTGGCGGGGTTTTACGATTAAAATCAGCGGCGCATTCAAATTAATGGCAGCACGCGAGCGGAGAAAAATGGGGGAAAACTTCCGCCACAAAGCGAAATGAATCAGCGGAATAGCACAACAATTTCCACCGCACTTTTGTTATGGAGTGTACTGTTTGGTCCTAAGTGCGATTGTGCGATTTATTGATATTTTCTTGGCCCGCACACTGTAGCGCTTTAATTCAGTTTTATTTTTTTTCAAAGCCGGAGATCCAACCGCTCGAGACAACCGCTGACGACTGGCAGAGTTCAGGCCAAGCTGCGATGACAACGCTGTGACTTATGGCTTTCGGCCACCAGCAGCTGTAGTTGGTTGTAGTTTTTTGGCCAAAAAGCCCTAGGCCCCAACGCCAAGCGATCGCAGAGAGTTGAAAATTAAAGAGCGCATGCGCAACGCTCCTCGAAAACTTTTGTCGAGGGCTTTTCATTAAGTTTTTGGGACCACTGATGAGCAACAACAGCAACGTCTGCAGTTAGTTGCTCGAGTTATTTTTTTCAGCTTTTGTAATATGGCTTGACATTTTTATTTCGTTAAATTACGGATGAGCCGCTCATTAGCGAATTAGTGCGAGTTTTTTGTGGGCCACTTTTTTCACTACGTTTGTTTTGGCCAAATTGAAAGCCGCTTATGTATCTTAGGGGGTGGTTTGAATATGACCTTGAAATTACCACAAGGTATTGCTGCTTTTAACTGCCATCAAGAAGCTCTAATGATGCACTCTGTTTAATTGAACCGTATCGGTTATGGATTTAGATTAGGCCCATCAATCAATTGCTCTAGAATAACTAGCTTAGGTCGATAATACAATTTGTAGTAAAATCCTTTTTGATGCATTGAAAAGATATGATGACATTCATGGTATGGTAGCTATAAAGAAAAAAAGGTTCTAGCGAAGAACACTATTTGTAAGCCGATTCTATTATGATAGCTCATCTAATGTCATAGTAATAAATAGTATTAAAACTCGTCCCAGTTAGTTAAACTCTTTTTTGGATCTTTGGGTTTGGAGTCTCTCTCTTTTTTAACTCTTTTGAAGTTGGCGTGGGTGCAAGACCCCTCCCTCTGGGACCCAATATTTTTTTGGGCAAACGCATTAACTGGTTTTCGGTTTTGGTTTTTGTTGTGCGTGCCGTGAAATTTATGTGTAAAACTTGTAAGACTACAACAAAGTGGAAACCAAAGCGATTGGATTCGACTGCGGGTGAAGCTTTTGTTGAACTTGACACGATTGTTGTCCATTCAGTTTTTGGTGTGGTTATTGTTGTTGTTGCCATTACCTTTTGTTGCTGTTGTTCTTCGCATAAATTATTCGAATATTGTGCAAAAATGTAAAGCTTTGAATTTAAAGTAAACGCCAAAATATAAACAATCTTAGAGGTATAGTTGAGTGAAAAAAATATTGAGCAGCATAGTGGGGTTTAAAAAGTAGTAAAAAATAAATTATTAATATTATTAATTCAAAACAATAATAATCAAAATGTGCGAAAAATGGAAAAAAATTACATTTTCTTTTTTGAGCTCATGTGGAAAGGAAATTTTGTTACGAATTCAACGTGGTATGGCATTCCACATTTGGACACATTTTCCACATTTTTGGCTAAAATAAAGACTGTTTTGTGCTGCTAATAAGAATAGCTAACTATGTCAATCCCTACTTTTTCGCTTTTCGAAAAAAAAAAATTTACAAATTTTTGCATTTTCGATAAGGGGTACCATCATCAAAATTTGCGAAAAATGGCCAAAAATTAGCATTTCAATGTATGTACATGGATCGATAGGGAATTTTGTTACGACTTCAACGACGTATGGCATTCCACATTTGGACAACTATTTTTACTGCTATCGAAAAAAAACGGATTATTATACCCGTTACTCGTAGAGTAAAAGGGTATACTAGATTCGTTGAAAAGTATGTAACAGGCAGAAGGAAGGGTTTCCGACCATATAAAGTATATATATTCTTGATCAGGACCAATAGCCGAGTCGATATGACCATGTCCGTCTGTCCGTCTGTCCGTCTGTCCGTCTGTCCGTCTGTCCGTCTGTCTGTCCGTCCGTATGAACGCTGTGATCTCAGGAACTACAAAAGCTAGAAAGTTAGGATTAAGCATACAGACTCCAGAGACATAGACGCAGCGCAAGTTTGTCGATTCATGTTGCCACGCCCACTCTAACGCCCACAAACCGCCCAAAACTGCCACGCCCACACTTTTGAAAAATGTTTTGATATCTTTTCATTTTTGAATTGGTCTTGTAAATTTCTATCGATTTGCCAAAAAAATTTTTGCCACGCCCACTCTAACGCCCACAAACCGCCAAAAGCTGCTACGCCCACACTTTTGAAAAATGTTTTGATATCTTTTCATTTTTGTATTGGTCTTGTAAATTTCTATCGATTTGCCAAAACACTTTTTGCCACGCCCCCTCTAACGCCCACAAACCGCCCAAAACTGCCACGCCCACACTTTTGAAAAATGTTATGATATTTTTTCATTTTTGTATTGGTCTTGTAAATTTCTATCGATTTGCCAAAAAACTTTTTTCCACGCCCCCTCTAACGCCCACAAACCGCCCAAAACTGCCACGCCCACACTTTTGAAAAATGTTTTGATATTTTTTCATTTTTGTATTATTCTTGTAAATTTCTATCGATTGGCCAAAAAACTTTTTGCCACGCCCACTCTAACGCCCACAAATCGCCAAAAGCTGCTACGCCCACACTTTTGAAAAATGTTTTGATATTTTTTCATTTTTGTATTGGTCTTGTAAATTTCTGTCGATTTGCCAAAAAACTTTTTAAATTTAAATGCTGAGTAACGGGTATCTAATAGTCGGGAAACTCGACTATAGCGTTCTTTCTTGTTTTTAATCAAAAAATCGAAAAAAAAATTTGTTGTAAAAAATCGGATATTTTCAATCGCTGTTTCTCCCATAACTTGGTCAAAAGTGGCCGCACAGCTAAACTAAAGACAGTTTTGTGCTGCTAATAAACATAGCTAACTATGTCTATCCCCACTTTTTCGATATTTGAAAAAAAAAATTTGACAAATTTTAGCATTTTCGATAAGGGGTACCATCATCAAAATTTGCGAAAAATGGCCAGAAATTAGCATTTCAATGTATGTACATGGATCGATAGGGAATTTTGTTACGACTTCAACGAGGTATGGCATTCCACATTTGGACAACTATTTTTACTGCTATCAAAAAAAAACGCATTATTTTTAATCAAAATATCGAAGAAAAAAATTTGTTGTAAAAAATCTGATATTTTCAATCGGCGTTTCTCCCATAACTTGGTCAAAAGTGGCCGCACAGCTAAACTAAAGACAGTTTTGTGCTGCTAATAAACATAGCTAACTATGTCTATCCCCACTTTTTCGATATTTGAAAAAAAAAATTTGACAAATTTTAGCATTTTCGATAAGGGGTACCATCATCAAAATTTGCGAAAAATGGCCAGAAATTAGCATTTCAATGTATGTACATGGATCGATAGGGAATTTTGTTACGACTTCAACGAGGTATGGCATTCCACATTTGGACAACTATTTTTACTGCTATCAAAAAAAAACGCATTATTTTTAATCAAAATATCGAAGAAAAAAATTTGTTGTAAAAAATCTGATATTTTCAATCGGCGTTTTCGCCATAACTTGGCCAAAAATGGCGGCACAGCTAAAATAAAGACTGTTTTGTGCTGCTAATAAGAATAGCTAACTATGTCAATCCCTACTTTTTCGCTTTTCGAAAAAAAAAAATTTACAAATTTTTGCATTTTCGATAAGGGGTACCATCATCAAAATTTGCGAAAAATGGCCAAAAATTAGCATTTCAATGTATGTACATGGATCGATAGGGAATTTTGTTACGACTTCAACGACGTATGGCATTCCACATTTGGACAACTATTTTTACTGCTATCGAAAAAAAACGGATTATTTTTAATCAGAAAATCGAAAAAAAAATTTGTTATAAAAAATCGGATATTTTCAATCGCTGTTTCTCCCATAACTTGGTCAAAAGTGGCCGCACAGCTAAACTAAAGACAGTTTTGTGCTGCTAATAAACATAGCTAACTATGTCTATCCCCACTTTTTCGATATTTGAAAAAAAAAATTTGACAAATTTTAGCATTTTCGATAAGGGGTACCATCATCAAAATTTGCGAAAAATGGCCAGAAATTAGCATTTCAATGTATGTACATGGATCGATAGGGAATTTTGTTACGACTTCAACGAGGTATGGCATTCCACATTTGGACAACTATTTTTACTGCTATCAAAAAAAAACGCATTATTTTTAATCAAAATATCGAAGAAAAAAATTTGTTGTAAAAAATCTGATATTTTCAATCGGCGTTTTCGCCATAACTTGGCCAAAAATGGCGGCACAGCTAAAATAAAGACTGTTTTGTGCTGCTAATAAGAATAGCTAACTATGTCAATCCCTACTTTTTCGCTTTTCGAAAAAAAAAAATTTACAAATTTTTGCATTTTCGATAAGGGGTACCATCATCAAAATTTGCGAAAAATGGCCAAAAATTAGCATTTCAATGTATGTACATGGATCGATAGGGAATTTTGTTACGACTTCAACGACGTATGGCATTCCACATTTGGACAACTATTTTTACTGCTATCGAAAAAAAACGGATTATTTTTAATCAAAAAATCGAAAAAAAAATTTGTTGTAAAAAATCGGATATTTTCAATCGCTGTTTCTCCCATAACTTGGTCAAAAGTGGCCGCACAGCTAAACTAAAGACAGTTTTGTGCTGCTAATAAACATAGCTAACTATGTCTATCCCCACTTTTTCGATATTTGAAAAAAAAAATTTGACAAATTTTAGCATTTTCGATAAGGGGTACCATCATCAAAATTTGCGAAAAATGGCCAGAAATTAGCATTTCAATGTATGTACATGGATCGATAGGGAATTTTGTTACGACTTCAACGAGGTATGGCATTCCACATTTGGACAACTATTTTTACTGCTATAAAAAAAAAACGCATTATTTTTAATCAAAATATCGAAGAAAAAAATTTGTTGTAAAAAATCTGATATTTTCAATCGGCGTTTTCGCCATAACTTGGCCAAAAATGGCGGCACAGCTAAAATAAAGACAGTTTTGTGCTGCTAATAAGAATAGCTAACTATGTCAATCCCTACTTTTCCGGTTTTCGAAAAAAAAAAAATGTACAAATTTTTGCATTTTTGATACCATTATCAAAATTTGCGAAAAATGGCCAAAAATTAGCATTTCAATGTATGTACCTGGATCGATAGGGAATTTCGTTAAGAATTCAACGAGGTATGGCATTACAAAAAAAATATTTTTGGTAAAAAATCTGATATTTTCAATCGGCGTTTTCGGCATAACTTGGCCAAAAATGGCCGACCAGCTATTATTACTAATTATTAATATTATTATCATGATATCTACAGTTTTTATTAATATTATTTCTTTGTGTCATAGAATTAAGTTTTATTTCCCTTACTAAGTTGAAATAAAACGAAGCCCTTACCAATTCCTTAATATTTAATGCGACTCTCACACTCGACACTCATTTCAATTCCCGTGCAACATTTCTTTTAATTATTTTGTAGTGCGATCCACATTTAGCCTACTTTTTCGAGAAGCCTCCTCATTTCCCATCCCTGTGGAAAGCCAAAGCCCCTTGTGAATTTTCTCTCCATTTGCGTGCAGCATGTGGATATAGTAATTTAAATATTTATTGCATTTTTTTATGCAGGCAACACTTGAGCCGCACAAACAACCTCTCCGGCCCAAAACTCTTTGCCTTTGTCTGACCTCAAAATTAAATTCAAATCTCGGGCAAATGGCAAGACTTGGCAGAAGGCAGTTTTACGTCCTTTTTCTACTGTTTTCTTTTTTTTTAGTATTTTGCTTGTTTATATTCTCATTGGCAAATTGATTGCACTGGTGTATGAGTAAATGTTGTGTGTGCAGAGATGAGAAATAAACTATTTATTTGTACCATAAATTATTGCCAAAATATAAAGCCCTGTTTCAATCATTAACTTAGAAAAACTGTTGAGTAGTATTGGATATCAATAAAAATTATATTCTAGAACTTTTCGTTCTCATGTATATTTATTTTAGCCTCTTATTAATATATTACAATTTAGACATTCGCCATCACTAGCTATCCGTGCCCATGTTCAATGGAGTGATATGAAAAACTTCACACGACAATGTAAGGCAAAAAGGAACAATCAGCAAACACGAACTGGATGTAAACACACCCATCTCCACCTGCATTTCCGGTCGGCGGAATTTCCTTCGTATTGATGGCGTGCCTAGGCAATCGCAATTTATAGATAATTTGATACGAAACGTCAGACAGTCGCTCAGTCGAAAGAGTTGGATTGAAAGTGGCACAAGGACAAGCGGGTGTTTTGGCTACATGGCTACATGGGTGGCATTCGAAATGCATTTCTAACGAATTTTCATTAGCCACCAAATGGCAAATGAATATTTGAATGCACCGATGTGCGGGTTACTGGGGCGTATGCGTACTTCGTTCTCACGTTCCACATACGCCCCGTGCACACCGGAATGCACCAGAACAAAGGGGGCAGCTTAACTGCTGCACCAGAATGTACGAAAAAATGCAATTAAATGGATTAAGCGAGAAAAAAAAAGGCTAGAGTCAAAAGAGGCCAACGTGAAGAAGGTTCTGCCGCTGCTCTAGGCCCTTTCTCCGCTTTCTCCTCTCAGTGTTTCTCTCGTCAGTGTTTGTTTGGCCAACAACAAAGCAAAGACAGTCACAACATTCGAGGCACCTAACAAAGGGGAGGGGATGGGCTGCGGAGCACACAAGGATCCAGTCACTCGACCGCTTATCGTCAACTGTCATCGTCTGCCAGGCTCTGAACCCCTGTGCACTCAACAAATAGTATTAAATGGTAAGAACACCATTACAGAATATAATTGAGAGGTTCTGCTTACAAAGGTTCAGTCTCACAGAAGTCTTATTTCTAAAAGTTTTATAATAAGAAGTGCTTTTATTAATATGAATTTCTCATAAAAATTTTTTGTTTCAATATAGCTACGTTTTAATTTATTTTTCTTCGGTGTACTACCTCTCTGAGGTACATCACTCTGTATTCTTGCAAATGTGAGCGACCGATTGATGAGCATGTGACGTTTTGTCCTGGCCCTTGGGCTGTCTGTCTATGTGTCTCTCCGGCCGTATGTCCGTCCGATATTCCGTTCGTCCGCTTTCCTGGCCTGAAAGTGTGTCAAATAAAGTGCTAAAAGATTTATGCCCTGCACCTCCTTTTCCAGCTGGGTCGCTCGTTCGTTCTCTCGCTGTCTATTGCTCTCAATAAGTGGCACAAAGGACGAACGACAGGCGCTCACCGCAGGCTTAAGTGTCTCTAACTGCCAGACAGGACACTCAACTGGATATCTGCCCATATATGCATATTCTTTGTGTGTGTGTGTGCTATGCTGTTCTGTGCTGCAGTTTTTCACTGGCTTTTGCCTGCTCTGTGGCTGCTGTTCATGTCCCTTTGGCCCAGGCCAATTTAGGGCTCTAATATCCTGTTTTCCATTTCATCTCTCGATTTGCTTCGGTTGACTGGGCTCACAAACAAAGCAGGTGTTTGTATAAACTCAGGATAATTTAGTTCTTTGCTTAGTTGTGGGTCTAGTAAATAAAGTGCTGGTAGTTCGTTGCAAACGATTTCTTATGCTGACTATTATTTGCTTACTAGAGAATAAGATCCAGTTTTTCCAAAAACCAATCAATTCAACACGTTATTCGCATCCTAAAGTGAGGATTTAACGAGCCAAAATTGAATTGATTTAACGGCAATTTCCAAACACGCAGCCTTCACAGCTCACAGTTGTGCCAACAAATGAATTATTGCGCACTAAGATTTCGACACCCACTCCTCCTTTTTACACAGATACACACACACACACACACAAGGGCTGCAGGGCCGTAGGACATCCCCCCCTCCCCTCCACACACTTTTCTATGTCCTTCGCTCTGCAATCCAGGGACGCGCTTGAAAAAGCATGAAAAACGTGAAAACCTAGAAAGCGGCAGAGACGTTGGAGGCCAAAAACGAATCAGGCAGTTGGCGATGCCCAGAACCACCAACTAATGACAATAAGGCGCGAACTGGGAAAATCCCCCGAGCAGCCCAAACAGCCACCCAACGAATATCACGCATACGCCGCCTTGCCTCGGGTCGCTAACAAAAATATCACGCATACGCCGCGTTGCAACGGCGAAATCAAAACATAAACCCAAATCCAGTGATTGCATCGGGTTTTCCTCAGCGCGTGACCAAAACAGAGAGAGAGTGAGGGAGAGAGACAGAGAGTGAGAGTGGAAAAGGTAAAGACCGAGAGAGAGAGAAATGCTCTCTCTCACTCACGAAGGAGTTTCCCCATCATCATCGCCATCGTCATCATCATGACGATGAACATAAATGCGACGTCGTGTGCCAGTTGAAAATTGCATTTTCCTTCAGTTCTGTTTCAGTTTCGAGTCCGTGCAGTCGTGTTTCACCGCAGTGAAAAGCGCCGTGGAAAATTTGCAAGCAAAAAAAAATACAAAACTGCAAATAATACAAAACAGTGGAAGTAGAAATAGAGAAAAGTAAATAAGCAAACAAGTGCAGTTTCGTTTTGGGCGAGAAGTGTGGGCGGAAAAGGGGAGATTAATCCCGCGGACCTAGCATAGATACCTACATTTTTGGTGGTCCCAAAAAAAAAAAACAAAAAAAAAAAGACGGTGTGCTGAAAACGCAGAGAAAGTATCAGCCGAAGTAACAACAACAACCATGTCGACGTTACCCTTTTTGCTGAGCGTCGCCGACGAGCTGGACAACATACACTCACAGTCCTACATGGACGACTTTGGCCTGGGCTTCCATCCGCACCGCCAGTACTATCGCACACCCACCATCCAGTTGTCCCTGCCCGCCAGCACCGACTGGACGGGATCGGGTCGCGATTGGTCCTCGACGGCGGGCAACAGGCACACTCGCTATCGCAGCTATAAGTTCTACGATGACTCACAGAACAATCTGGAGGAGGAGGAGCCGCCCGTCGAGGATCCCCAGCCCATTGAGCCAATGAAGTTGGTGCCACAGCAGTTGGTCCAGCAGACGACCAACCAGACGATATCGGATCCACAGCAGCCAACGAGTGCAACTGCCACTGCCGCCACTGCTCGCAAAGGATTGGGCATGGTCAACTCCCATTCGCACGATGTGGGTGTTGGTGGTTTGGGACTGAATCTGAAAGCTGGCGAGGATGAGGACGATGAGAACATCGATCGCACGGTGCGCATGTATAATTTGTCCAAGAAGTGCTGCAAGAACTACTATCGCCACGCCTTGGAGACCGGACCCGGCGCCAGTGGCAAGGTCAAGTGCAGCAATGCGCGCTCCGAGAGCCACAAGTCCAGCTCCAGTTCGGAGGAGAGCCTCCAGAAGATACCCTCGCCCATTGAGTTCCTCACCTGCTTTCTGGTGAAGAAGTCACGCACACCTAAGGCCAATGTGCCAGTGGGTCAGCCGCTGAAGAAGACATAGAACTCGGCCCGGCTGCTGCCAGCAGCGTTGTCCACCAGGACCTCCACCATCAGCTCCACGGCCACCAGTGGAGCCGTGACCAACGCAACCACGGACACGGATACGACCACGTCGAAGCGGCGCAGCAACTGCTTCTGAATGTTGGCCGGAGTCGGTGTCGTTTGTGGCCAGGCCTGGAGTTGGCTCCAGCGTTGCGGCGAGCTTCCCAACTCGGAACCCGCCTCGCTGCCCTCCACGCGTCTGGGCAGGATCGCCTACTAGGTCGCCACCACTCGACCGACTCCGATTCGCAGTCAGGGGTATATATATATTTGGTATATGATTTTGCACTGGGATAACCTCTGGCGTGATTGAAATTATTATTGGAATTTATGGAAAAGGATTTTAAAGGGCTACCGTTTTTGTTTTGCACTGGAACATTCCATTTCCATTTTGAAACCCTGTTCAGCAGCGATTTCTCATTGCAAGTATTTCGTAGCCACAATTTTCAAGAAATTACAGGCCAAAGCAATTTGAAGCTTAAAGCGAAACTAATATTACCAATGGAATATAAATAAGGATAAACTATTAAACCAACACCGAAACATTTTTGCAAACCAAACACACACAATTTTTAAAAGCCAGATTTATAACAAAATCATAAGATTCCAGGAATTTGTTAAGCAAACATTTTTTATACAATTTTTTGATACCAAGCAAGCGATATAACTTATATATGGATATTATATTAATACTGGGAATGTTTGATTAAATCAAAAAAAAAAGGAAATTCCAGCTGAACCGAAACCTCTAAGCACTACCTATTTCATTTTTACGAAAGAGTTACAATGCTTTCAGGGAGAATTTTATAAACCTATTGCCGTTATACTAATTAATTTAACAAGAAACGATTTCTTTTACATTTTGAACGACTTTAAGGTGCTGGTTGAGCTTGAAATTCCTCGCAATTTTATAAATGCTGTTAGCCGTTTTAAGCCAAGTAAATTGCGGGCTAATTTAATGGGTCTTCTGAAACACACACACACACACACAGCAACAAAGATACACCAATAGCACTGTTTTATTTTCACGCAGACACAGGAAAGTTTAGTTTTCTCCCATTTTTCCCAGCCAACTGTAAATTGTTGGCAAAAAAAAAAGGAAATTTTCTGAAAAGCTGGTGGAACTTTTGCACAATGTCGGCAAGTGTTTTGGGCTCAAAGGGGTGGAATGGGGGTGGCAGTGGGCGCCATAAAGAGTGAAACATGTTTTCAATTTCCTTTTTTCGGGGGACTGTAAACAAGTCAATAGCAAACTACGGCTAAGGACAAACACACAGAAGACCTTGGTCCCAATTTCAAATTAGTAAAAGAGCAAAACAGGAAAAATTGAAAATAAAAAATGAAACGCAGATAAGATTTTGTAGCAGAATTGTAAACGAAAAACGTTGGCGGTGCTTGCGTCTAGTTGAAAGCTGGAGTACAGATATAGCAGAATAAATATATATTTATAGTTTTGTAGTCAGATATTCTCTTGCGTGTTCTAAATATATTCTAAATGTTGAAAAATCAAATATTTCAAATGTATTTACAACTAATCAAGCAGATCATTTTATATATATATCTATACTGTATGTGTAGTCACACTGTTTGCACTTTTCAGAGTTTAGAAACGAAAAAAAACATAAAATACAAGTACGGAAAATATATCTATGTATGTCTCAGAACTCATAGCTTTATCACAATACAAAATTTGAAGTCGAAACTCAGCATCATATTTCTCAGATAATTGTAATACCTAAGAGCTCCAAATCGAAATCACAAATAAGCCACAAACAAAATGTTAATAAAAAATTACCTAGCTGTAGTTTGGAATAACGATTTTTGCCAGTAGCTCTTGAAACACTTTTATCTAGATGGAAAAACATTTTAACATTGGCCAACTCGGCCACCACTCATCTAACCAATATAACCAAAGTAATTTAGACGTTCCTCAGAACACGATCATTTGCATGGCAATGGAAAACCTCTCGTAACTACATACTTTATCAACAATGAAAACACTCAACGCATATCATTCCAATACAATAGATTTCAGCTAAATCATATTCAACTTGAGATTCAATAAATAAATATGCGAAACTATATATAAAAGGAAGAGGATGTTTTATTTGCAGATCATAATAAGTAATAAACTTAAGCATAAAAGGTTATAGGTATTTAATTCCAAGGTTTTATTTAGCAGAATTTAGTAGAACGCGAATCTCATAATGCATGGGCTTTCATCGCCCAATTTGACACAAATTAAATGCAGTTTTCATTGCCAACCAAGCTTTTCTTTCATTTTGGCCCTGACAGACGGACATGCAAGGTCATAATGCGTCCTTCACACAACACTTGTCACTTGCATTAATTTTACTGTCTTGCCGCTGTTTTTTGTGTTTTTTTTGGCCAACTGACACTCAAAACTGTCCGAAGGCATTTACAAATTTTCAAGTGCAAGTAGGCGAGTTTTTGTATCGTAAACGCTGACCTTTGGTGACTCATAAGGTTGGCATAAAGTGTCCTTAGGCCGCTTGCATCTCGCCGCAGGATGTGTCGTCATGAAAATGGTCTTGGAATTTCAAATTAACTGCAGTCAGCGAGCTGGTTGAGCCTTGTATACCCTGTAAAAAAGAATAACGTGTGTGTATATGTCAATTCAGCGTTTTCCATTTCGGTGTTTGGCGTTGTTTGGCCAGCACGTCCATTGGGTTCAATAGCACAAAACAAAAATAGAATAATAGACCGGGCCAAGCGCTATTTGTACGCCTTCTGGCTTTTACTACGTACTAGTCCATCTCCTTCGTCCACAGTGCAATCCTTTAGAGTCCTGCCTGCACCGCTATAAATAAGTCGCTCATTCGTATGCAAACAAGTGCAGCGACAGGACGAAAGGGCGAGCCTTCGCCTTCGACGGGCGTGACTTGCGGCATAATGGGCGAGTTGCGAAATGTAGTTGCAGCTCTGGATTTCGTTGAAGGTTGCCTCTGGGCATGATAACTATCTCAAAGAATGTGGACTAAAGTACAGTGTACATTTACAATTTACCACCGATAGTTTCGAAAACCGAAAAAGTGGGGAAAGACATAGTTAGCTATTCTTATAAGCAGCACAAGACAGCTGTGCGGTCATTTTTGGCCAAGTTATGGCGAAAACGCCGATTGAAAATATCAGATTTTTCACAACAAATTTTTTTTTTTCAATTTTTTGATTTCCTACATGTTTTAAAAAAATGAAAATGTAATTAATTTTATTCAATTTAACCTACTATTGTTTGTAACATTTATTGTTTTCCTCTTCGTTGGGTACTTATCCAAGAGCGATATCTATTTATGCCGGATAAATATGAAAATACATTTTCTATCTGACTGAACTCAATTGAATATTTAGTTGATTTAATCCGTTATGTATTTTATGGAATTGTTCTTTACATCAATTTTTTAATTTCTTTTTTATATGACCGGGTTTATTGGTGTTTAAAGTTAAAATGTAATATCTAAGGTAATTAATATTTATATTAATATTTTGTTTAGGGCATATCAGGATCGGCTTTTCTGGCCCATTCCTTTGACTTTCTCTGGGATAAGTTTGCCAGTTTTCTCTGGCTCTGTTGTGGCAACTATTATTGTGGCTGCTTTTTGGGGACTCATTCTTCGGGCCTGAAACTTGCGACCTACAACCTGCGACCTGCAGTGTTCACTTCGCTTGGCCAATTACGGTTTTAAGTCCTGCTGGCTCCTCGTCGTCCTGTCTTTTTCTCCGACTTGAACTTTTGCTTTCCTTTGGCCCATGTGCTTTGTGTTTCCCCCCCCCCGGCCACAGAATTTCCCTTTTTCCGCCCGTCAGGCGTCGCAATGCAGTGGCCTGCCTGTTGGCCAGGTCGAATGCACCTGCTCCTGCTCCTGCACCTGTTTGTTGCCCTTTTGCGGCTGAATGTTTAGTGTCTCGGGGGTCATTTATAGTTGCGCTCGACTTCATTTGCCACGTGAGCGATGTACCTTATTGATTTCCGAGACTTAATTTGCTTGCCATTTTGCCGACCATTTTTAACTACAAAAAATTAGTCATACGACTCGTGTGCCATGACCGTCTCAAACTTTCGTAGCATACTTGTAGGCTGCACAAGTAATAAGTAATCTGTAATCATAAATCATCTTTTTATGATAAACATAAAAATCATTGAGTTGAAAAATTCTCCGAAAATGTATTCTTAGGCAAATTGTATCAAACGAATTTCATCAGAACCATTTTTTACTCAGAAGAAAAACAAATTATCTAAAAAAATGATTATACTTTTCTTCATTCTGAGTATTTATGAAGACATCTGTTTCCAATCAAATTGCCTGGCCCACTGCCATAACGTTAAATCACTAAATCAACTTGAGGAATGCGAATGAAAGATATCTATCCATCAACTTGAAAATCGGAGGAATGACCCTGTGGGAATTGAATATGGTGAAGGTCGTGGTGGGTGTGTTATGCTAATGATGTTTGCGATTATAGAAAGTCATCTGTTAGATAATGCACAATCGACGCCAAAGAAAGTTGTGCACAACCCACACCCTCAGTGGCTGAATTCTGATTTTCATTCGATTTTGCCATAAAGTCAAGCAAATTAGTAAATTGCTTTGTTTTGGTTTAATGTGTTGTTGTTCCGCCAGCTGCGGCACTTCAATTGGTTTTCAATCGAGAAATTTTCTCTAGACTTACACTAAAAATAAAAAATAGATGAAATACTTTAAACTAGTAAATTGTTACAATTTGTACTTACGGATTTCAAGGATGTTAAATACTTATTCTTTTTCTGTTTTCTATTTTCAAGTTACTTTATATTAAAATGCTTATTCCTTGTCTGTGTTAAATCATTTTCGATTAAATTTCCAACTTATACTTATACAACTTATATAGGCATACAATTTATAGTAATATTGATCTAAAGCCGCTATTTGTGTGCCCTCGACTGTGTTGTGATGTGCTGCATCACAAACCTATTGAACTAGTCCGATGTCAAATGACTTAATGTACAAATACAAGCCCAAATGCCATCTAAATTGCGAAACTGCGAAGCTTGTTATAATTATTATAAAACACACACAAAATCTATTGGCACAACAGCAGTAACAACACCAACGGCTGGAAAAACAAATTACAGCGACTTATGGGGTGGGCCAATCCCAATCCCAATCCGATGATTGTGTTACGTTACGGGCACGGGTTTTATAAAGAGGGGCAGGCAGTTCGGGCCCATAAATGTTCCGTAGATGTCGCTTGTATCGACTAATCTACATGGCAAAAATCGTCACAAATTTTCACAAACTGCCCTTTTGTCATGTCAAACTCAATCCAGCTTTTATGCTTGCTGTATGTATAGATTGTGTATCTGTAATCCGCGTAGCTCTGTTCATTTGTATCTTGTACAACATTTAAAGCCGTATTTGGTCAAAAAGTGAAAAGAATCATACGAAATGCGTATTTCCGTCAAAGAAATGTGTTGGTTTTTATTTGGGCTTGCTTTGGTTTTGATTTTGTTTTTTAATTTGCAACCGGAAGCTGTGAGTAATTAATTGCCAAATACTAATGCTGCGAAAGCTTGCTGGCATGCTTCCACCGCTTTTAAGGCGTTGCCGATATGGGAGAATGATTTGGTAAACGAAAGGGAAAAACATAAACAAATAAGGATTGATACATGAAGACATCTGCTCTATGAGAAAGTAAGATACATTTATGGGTATGATAATAACCGAGCGATTTCCAGCTTAAAAAGATTTTTAGTTTATACATGCATCTTAGTTTTTTGTTTTCATAATAACTATCCAATGTGCCTACCTGTGGAAAATCCCCTCTACGGAAGCAAGTCTGCAAAGCAACCCACCCAACATTAGATCTCAAAGCGCCTCAAGGAAATAACATGCAAAGACATTTTTTTCGACCCACAGCCCCATTTCCTTATAAACAGCAGTCAATGCAAAGATAAACAATCGAAAACATCGCCCAGTTTAAACGCCACTGTAACTGCAACTAATGCACTGCAGAAAAAAATCTATAAATTATGTGTAGAAAATATATAAAAATGCAGCAAACAGTTTGGAGGGAAACATTTATAGTGAGCCCAGAATTTTCAAATAATTTGAGTTCTAAAATAATTTTGCTTTAAAACCTTAAACCTAAACCTTAAACTGGTATTTTATATTCCACTTGCTGTTAAGGCAAAGCGAAGCTTGAGCTTAGGGAAAACTGGTAAATTACTTTCAGCAATGCCGCTTTTTTTAACAGTGTGGCTACTACGTCACAACTGTCATTGGCTATTGACTAGAATCTCTGTTGAGCTGAGCTGATCCCACGGGGCGAAGCTTATGGCTATATAAGCGTCTACTACTATCGTTTCCAAGTTTAATGTGCTCAGAGCAGAAAACGCGAGTGGACGTCTGTCAGAAAACGCGATAAGTGAAAAGTAAATACGATATAGCGTTGCTGTTGGTCCTGTCCCAAGGAAACACCCCAAACAAAAAAAAAAAAAACAAAATGGCTCTGGTGCCGGCTACAAACAATACGGATTGGGATTACTGGGATTACCGTCGTCGTCTGTGGCGCGATTGGGATCTGAACGACTGGGATTTGCCCTACTGGAAGCGGTCACTATCCCGCGTTGGATCCGCACCCGATCTGAGTCGGGTGATTGTCGGCAAGGATGGCTTCGAGGCCAATGTGGATGTGCACCTGTTCAAGCCCTACGAGATTAGCGTGAAGACCACGGGCGACACTGTCGTCGTGGAGGCGAAGCACGAGAAGCGACGGGATGGTGACACCTTCGTGGGTCGCCACATCGTCAAGCGGTTCGTCCTGCCCCGAGGATACTATCCCAACGATGTGCGATCGGAACTGTCCTCCGATGGCATACTCACCGTCAAGTGTCCGCCGTATTTGACCAACGAGCGGAGTGTGTACGTCCGCCAAGTGGGTCCTTCGTATCTAAGCATCAAGAACTAATCCAAGTCTATAGCAACGTAACTCCGTGTTTTGTTCTTAGTTACTTTCTGTTGGAGCTAAAATTAAGACAAAAGTAATGCACATATTTCTAAGACTAGAATTGGACTCTTTTTGTAATTAACAAAGCAACGTTTGTTTAGTTAAATAAAATAAAAGTTTAATTTATTAATAATGAATTCAGACGTTCGTATTTGGAAGTGGTTTCATTCCTTTTTTCCAACCGCCAGCGGAAGTTCTCAGTTCTCATCTCGAAGCTCTAAAACAATGCCCCAGAAAATGTCAACCTAAATTGACTCAAGTCGTAGAAAAAAAAAAGGAAAAGAAAACGTCTGTCCAAAGAAAAGTATCCGCCCAAATGTTGTCTTCAGCTTCCGAGCGTTTATATGCAGTATCTTTCATATGGCAGTGTAGTGCTTACGCCCTCGAGCGATTTCCGCAATTTGCCAACTAAGGTTAATTTTAAATGTACATGGGCCAATAAACGACAACAGCTTTGAGCCAAAACCCACACGGAAAAGTTACACACGTGGTCCACATGGAAGTAGCCAGAAGACAGAGCTGGAAAAAATAGTTTAGTTTAAATTGACCATACAAAGTAACGAGAGTCACACGCCCACAATATGAGTACAAAAGCGTGGGAGCGGTTTTCTAGCGTTTTAAATCGCACAGCGGTTATCACACTTGCACTCTGAAGTGCAGGGTAGCACGTCCACGTGAGGAGCCTCACCAGGAGCGTGTGCGTTTTCTTATACATATGTGATATGAATAATACCGAGAGCGTACAATGTATATTTAGCAACGATTTCCGAAAAATGTTTTAAATAAAGACGTAAAAGCGATCTTTATTTATCTTTAGTCGTTTTGGGAAGATTCGAGTCAGCGATACCCTTTAATAACATTTCAACTGGAAATCATATATATATATGCATTATAGCACCTATGCAATTTATCGAAATCAATTTTGCACCTTTTTCCCCTTTTTAAATACTTATTTTACATGGCATTTTCGTGGTCGTGACATTTACCAAAAAAAACCGTCTAAATGAATCATTCACTCAGATAAGCAAATCTTATCAGTGTTCTGCGTAACAGTATTTCGCCAGAAATATGAGCAAATGAAACCTGAAAATATTTTTTAACTAATGTATATAATATCTAGATTAGCAATCCCACGAAAAAACATCATCAATTAGGCTTTACCGAGCAAACAAAGTCACGTCAAACTGCCAATCTGCGACCCAATGGAATGGCCAATTATGTGTAACCTTAGAATGAAAATGCATCAATGAAAAATTTCGTACAATAAGTTAATTGGGTTTCCTATCGCAATGTTGCGTATCGGACGCCATCAACTGCGATAGTTACTTTTAGTTTGTATACATGTATTGAATAACACGTTTGACCGGCCTGCCAAATAAGTCAAAAGTAACACACCTACGCTGGAAATCTATTGTATTTAATTTTGTTTAATTAAAATCCATTTATAATATGGCGAGCAGTTGCAGCGGCGCATTTGATATGGATTTATTGTTAGTTCTATTGATGTAATGTCAGCTTATACTATTGAATAACATAATTTAACACTTAACTTTAGCTACTTCCAACCTTTACCAAGGTCTTTGAACGCATTTCGCTGAAGCAAAAAAAAGAAAGTGTACCTGTATACCCTCCACGGTAGTGGTATCTAGGGAATTTTTTTGCAAGAAAGATAATATTTGGCTGAAACGATGGGAGGCAGTCCACTTTCTGCCTTCGGTCAAAATGTTGTTAGCCAAAATGCTGCGGCGGAATTAACTTATTTTTAAATTATTACTTTATAAAAAACGCGTTGTGATACATAATTTAAAATTAAAGAGCAGTTAATAAAAATACATGTTTATAGGTAGGCAACTAAAATATTAAATAATACGTAAAATCTGTGTAAAAGTGAATTTACTAGTACATTACAAAATACGGAACTTTATTATTTACATTTTTGAATTAGATAAGTGCGTTCAGTTAGGCGGATATTTTGTGCAAGTTTCCTTAGCAAAACCATTATTATAGTAGTCTAACTGTTTTTTTAAAGTGATCGCCAAATTTACATGTTTTTAAAACGATTGTAAATGAAAAGGGTCAAAACCGAATGGCGTCATCTCTGATTGTTTTATACGCACTTATGTGTATCGCATTCTCTACAGGTAAGTTGTAAATCTATAATATCAATACAGGTGCAAAAAATTGATTTACTTTAAATGAAATAATATAAATTTTGTTTTCAAATACATTTAAACAAAATTTCATCTTTAGTTTCAAGAATTTAAATAACAAAATAGTATATACTACAAATAAAAGAGTGTGTAACAATTTTTTCTACCTCCTTTCTAAAGTATTTAAATTTTCAATTAATGGAATTCTAATACAATGTTCTGCTTTAATATTATTTAATTCTATTTTTAATAATTTCTTTTGAATTAATTTTACAGCTTTGTTAATGGAAATTCCTGAAGAGACTCCCAAGTTGGAGGATTTTTTACTTTCCCATTATGACACAACCTGCTCGAGTCCTCCGAGGATTAGAAACGGTAAGACGTCCAGGGAACTTCGCCGAAGTGGTGAACATGTCTTTTCTGTGACCTATTATTCCTGCAAGGACAATTACAGCCTCAAAAATCCCGAAAAAAATAAACTCTATTGCGTGACTGGGAGCTGGTTTGGTCATAAGCCAAGATGCATAAGGGATCGTAAAGGACCCGGGAACCGGAAAAACGAAAGCAAACAAAAAGTAATGTCTTTAACACCTGATCTGTTGAGGATTAGAGTAATTAATAAGAAGCCTTCATTGTAGAACTGTAGGATTAATAATGGCGGTTGCGCTCATCTATGTAACAAACATACCCATAGTTGCGAATGCTATGAAGGCTATACCCTGAATACTGATTTGAAAAGCTGCACAGGTAAACCAAATTGCTCCTAAATATACAAAGCTATATCTACCAATTCAGATATCGACGAGTGCAAGGTATTGAATGGCGGTTGCTCTCAGGTTTGCAACAACTTTCCTGGTGAATTCGTATGCACTTGTACAGATGGTTTTCAAATAGACGAGTATAATCAACGAAGTTGCCTGGGTAAGTACTTAAAATGCTTGAATAAATGAATTCTATTATTAGCAATATATTAATTTACCCTATTTTAGACATTGACGAGTGCGCCGATCCCGAACTGTCCTGGGACTGCACCGCTGGATGTGAGAACCTAAATGGAACATACAAATGCCTTCCGTCGTTGGTGGGCAGAGTGGAACCCACCGATGGCGCTGGTTTCTCCACGGGTGAAATATTGTGCAAGTCCGGATTCAAGCTGTCTGCCGATGGCAGTGAGTGTCAGGACATTAACGAATGCGATTTGGAGGATACAGATCCAGAGACTGGGCGAGTGACTCACCGTTACTGTGAGCACAAGTGTGAGAATACAATAGGTTCCTATATCTGCCATTGCCCGCAAGGATATCATCTACTCGAGGATCGCCAGCGATGTATGTGGGATGGCGCAAAATTACCATCAACAAAAACTCCGCCGACCGTTAAGGAATGCCTTCCCGGATTGGAACTATCTGCCAATGGCAGCACGTGCCAGGATATCGATGAGTGTGAGAAGAACCTACACCATTGCAGTCACATTTGCAGGAATAAATGGGGTGGCTTCTTGTGCTCGTGTCCCCGAGGATGGAAGCTAATCAACAACACCACATGTCAGGAAACTCCAAGAGTAACCCAACCTTCATACGATATATGCCCTGTATTCAAGGAGCCCACCAACGGAAAGGCTTCTTGCCACAAGTATTTCGAAAATGGCTTCCATCACACTCGTTGCAATATCAGCTGCAATGCGGGTTATGTGTTGCAGGGTTCACAGTTCGCCAGTTGTGGACACACCGGACTTTGGTCTAGTCCAGAGACCAAGTGTGTGGGTAAGTGCAAATCAGTGGGGCTCCAAGATTTTGCAAGTCTCGTTATATCTTTGTAACTTATCCCTTTGTATAGCCTCGATTGCATCAAGTTGTCCAGTTTTGGAAACACCCAGCCATGGACGTTTCTATCCGGAGAGCTGCAATAAACGCCCATCCAAATCACATGCGATTTGCGAGCTGTCTTGTGATCATGGCTATGTGCCCACCATGGACGTGCAGTTTATTTGTGTGGCTCCGTGGGGCTGGATCCAAAGGAAGTGGCAAGCCGATGGACCCCGATATGTTTTTTCACAATCCGTAAGTCTGACTTCCCTTTAATACGTATCTTATCCATATCTTACTTAATCGTTTCTGATTTTTAAGGTCAAACATGCCGAGCTCTGTGTGGAGGATGTAAATCTGCATTAAACCATTTTTTAAAGTTCATAATTATAGTTTCTACTTACAATAAACTTAACATTAACTGCTGCACTGAAACTCAGTTGCGATCGGAGTATTTACTTGGTATTGTATAGATTTGGTTCAGTGAAACTGGATCAACAAAATCTTAATCTACATTACTTTTTATTTCTGCCGATCAATTTACGTTTGTCAATTTTTTTACGTTGCTGTGTAAACATCAATGGCGATGTAAAATTGTTGACATGTAGAGCAGTTGTACGCTGTAGACAAAAGTTTAAAATATTGTGTACAAAATGATTTTGGCCAATGCTTTTGGAGTTTTCACTCAAGAAAGAATTCAATTTTTTGGAATTCAATGTTTTCTAGATAATTGATTTTTAATTCTTTCTACGTCTACCTTAAATATTAGCCCTAATACCCTAACTAACTTTTTCTAAATCATGACCAAATAATATTGCCTACTTTTAAGCCGAAATAAATGCCAACTTTTTTAGAATAGACCAAAGAAAACATCTAAAAATAGAAACAAAATGTTGGAACTTATTATGTCGGAAGTAAGACATTGTATGGAAATGGTTTATTGCTTCGGCTTTTGTAAACTCTTGTAAAATTACATCAGATTAAAATTCGGGGTTATCTGACTGACTGACTGAACTCTGAACTTGAAAGTGTAAAATAATGCCGCTTTGTCGACTTCGAATCAATAATAAACGTACTCATAGAGTAGCCATTACAAGTGCGTTCCACAATGTAAGGCAAACGAATTTGATAAAAATGTATTAACATTTAAAAGGTAAAATCCGACAAAAAGTTGAGGTGAGTGATACGATTGAACTAATTGATTCCAGTCAAACTGATGTGGACTGTAAGTATAAAACAACAAGAGCAGCGCGTGCCAGGCCCACTTGGAGCTATTCACTACTGAAATAATTGCCCTGAAATGCCGTTGAACTCGTTTGGTTAGAACCTGTCATTAAAAAAAACACCGCCTTAGATTATTCAGTATGATTTTTTGCAAAACAAATCTAAAACTAGCTGAAATAATGTGTTGATAATGTGGACCCCAGCAGAGGGGCGATTTTTAGCTTATAACATTTCCAAAAAATACAGTGAAACATCCGCAAGGAAAGTGCAGTAAAATGGAAACTTTGTTTGCATTCTTATTTTAAATCTAAGTTACGATTGTTAAGAACCCAGCTCTATAACTTACATAGCTGGTTTACCGAATCAAGCCTTACTTTTCTTCGTATTTTGAATTATAGATGCTCGACTGTATTTATGCTACATTATTTAGATTCAGTCGGCTAGACGACGGCTTCTGTAATGAGCTGAAATGGGATTCTAGATTCTAGAGACCCATCGGGACTGGCCACTGATAACCCCGCAGCCGCAGAGCTGGAGCCGCGATTGGACCGCATGTGGATGCCGTTCCAAGATCATTCACTCGCCCGATTGAACGCGATATTATTTGTATTATTTACAGGTTTCAGTGCGGATTGATTTTCGTTTTCGTTTGGCTGTGCTATGGGGCCTATCGAAAAGTCTATTTAAGCGCGCGATTTACTGAGTAACTAAATCAGTTTTAATTCGTTTGCTGAGCGGATAGTTCGTCATCGGAGAAACCCGAGAATCTTGTGAAAATGTACCAGCGGCAGGTCTCGTTTGATAAGGTTTGTTTTTGCTTCAGCGTTAGTCCTCTGTGCATACCGGGTATAGAAAGTGAACCGTAAATTAGCTAATAAATTAAAAACAATAACAAGTTTGTTATTCTGCGTGCTCGGCCTGAACTTTAGCAACCTTTGAGGAAAAAAAAATTAAAATAAAATATATAAATATCACTTGATTATTTTGATTGAAATGAGAAAGCGGATCTATAATCTATGAGAGCTGTCATGGAATTGGGTTAGTTCGCAATAGTTGTAGACAAAGAAATACAGAGTGCTTTCTGAGCATTGTGAGTTTTTCATTTTCGTAGCGAAATAAGCAGTATATTAATGTGTTTATTTATATTGGAAGTAGGAACAGGAGAGTTACTCAGATAAAGTTACCTTGAAAGAAGTTAGAAAATAAGAGGTAATATAAGTACATTAATAATAACTACCAAAGACAGCCTTGACAAAAAACCTTCTTAAGTCTCAAGATCTTGCAAAGTTAACCACATGGCAGACCTTCCCACACATAAAGTACACCAAGTTCTAGGCCGAGTCCTTGGCAATATGCGCCAATTGCCATTGCGGTCGGACCTAAACCTTCAATGGGGGGTTCAAGCCAATACAAAAACAAACTCAATGCTTTAAATAAGTTGCAAGTGCTACAATTACAGTTCGTTGGCTCATATAAGGCTTCGGTTAAGTAATTATGCGATTCGCGCCCTGGTAGCCTCTGAAATAGGAGATTTGCTGATTGGTTATGCCTGCTCATAAGATCTGGGTGTTAAAGGCGAGGAATATTATCAGTGTTAAATAGTTTTGATTGATTGCTGGTCAGGTCACTCGGAGTCAATCTGTCAAATTTTCAATTATGCAAGTGCTCGCCAAAATTAACAATGAATTTATTATAGCCAACGCGCGTTGAGGATTCGGCTTACATAGTCGAGGGTGTAGATATTAAGGAGGCCAGGAACACCTGTCTGCTGTTCTCGCCCAAGGACTCCTCGTTATCCAGCGGAGCTTTGGCCAACATTTTGGCCATCTTCAAGAAGCATGACATCAACCTGGTGCACATTGAGTCGCGATCCTCGCTGCGTGTTCCCGGTTACGAGTTCTTCGTGGAGGCCGATGGCAAATCTGGAGCCTTGGGCAAAGCCATCGAGGATGTGAAGGAGCAGTGTAGCTACTTTAACATCATTTCGCGTGACTACAAGGATAATGCAACGGCTGTGCCCTGGTTCCCACGGCGTATACGCGATCTGGATCGTTTCGCCAATCAGATCCTGAGCTACGGTTCTGAACTGGATTCCGATCATCCTGGATTCACCGATCCGGAATACCGCAAGCGTCGCAAGTACTTCGCCGACATAGCCTACAACTACAAGCATGGTGAGCCGCTGCCCCATGTGAACTACACCAAGGAGGAGATCGAGACCTGGGGCATTATCTTCAGGAATCTTACGAAGCTCTACAAGACACACGCCTGTCGCGAGTACAACCACGTCTTTCCCTTGCTGGTGGACAACTGCGGATTCCGAGAGGATAACATTCCCCAGCTCGAGGATGTGTCCAACTTTTTGAGGGGTTAGTTCGATAACTTTCCCATGATGGATGGAATTTGTAACATTCAACTGCTGCCTTTCAGATTGCACAGGTTTCACTCTGCGTCCAGTGGCTGGACTACTCAGCTCCCGGGATTTCCTGGCCGGCCTGGCCTTCCGCGTCTTCCACTCCACCCAGTATATCCGACATCCCAGCAAGCCCATGTACACCCCGGAGCCAGACGTCTGCCACGAGCTGATGGGTCACGTGCCGCTCTTCGCAGATCCGGCGTTTGCTCAGTTCAGTCAGGAGATTGGCTTAGCTTCCCTGGGAGCACCCGATGATTACATTGAGAAGCTGTCCACCGTAAGCGGTTCTTTACCCCACTTATAGTTAAACTTTGTTGACATGTGAATTGCTTCCAGATCTTCTGGTTCACTGTTGAGTACGGCTTGTGCCGCCAGGAGGGTGAGTTGAAGGCGTACGGGGCAGGTCTGCTGTCCTCCTACGGAGAACTTGAGTATTGCCTCACGGACAAGCCGCAGCTGAAGGACTTTGAGCCGGAGGTCACTGGCGTCACCAAGTATCCCATTACTCAGTTCCAGCCTCTGTACTACGTGGCCGATAGTTTCGAGACCGCCAAGGAGAAGACCATGTATGTTACTAGCTTTAAACATAAGTAAAGACATGTGTAATACTAACTTGAAATACTTTTAGTAAATTTGCAAACTCGATTCCGCGACCTTTTGGTGTTCGCTACAATGCCTATACCCAGAGTGTTGAGGTTCTCGACTCGAAGCCGCAGATTTCGAATCTGATGGACAACATCAACTCCGAGTTCCAGATTCTCCAGAATGCCGTTGCCAAGCTGCGCGTCTAAGACGAATTCATATACTCTTTACTTACTATTAGGATTGAATCGAATAATAAATATCATGCAATTAAGTTTTCGTAACTGTTTTTTGTTTTGCTTTATTACAACTCGGTATTAATAGTGTTCTTGATTTTTGGTTTGATTAGCATGTTCAATTGGATTTGTTTTTGTTGAGCTCTTTTGAAAAACATATAAACAGTTATGTACAAAGGGGGTCTATATGTTAGTATCCTCATCGTACGCGTATTTACAGGCTTAAGCAAGTGCTATCGACTCGTTGTATAGGTATGTACAATTCTTAAACATTGAGTAACTAAAATTATTAAGGTAGTTGTAGTTGAGTTTAAGATAGTATCTTTCCATTTACAAGTTCTAAGTTTTAAAGCATTTGGCTCTTTATCAGCTGCAAATCGAAGCATATTCGAACGAACTTTTCCAACACCAAAATATGAATGCATTGGGAAATGGGGAATAACGATTGAACTAATGATATTTCAGTAATTCAGTATTTCAGCTGTCGGAAAAGATCGGGCCTAAAGAAAACTTATGGGAATATGTTCACAGCGAAATAAATGTCAGTTGCAATCTCAACCTGAGTTTTGAGTTATATATAATCATGTACAGAATAAAACTAAATCGTACGATAAATATAATTTTCGACCTCGATGATGAAGCCCAGTCTTGAAAATAATATGGAATTGGATTAGCTTTGCTCAACTCGTTCGCTAGTTAGTCGCTGCTCAGTAAATTAGAATACAAATAACTTAGGATTAGGCTTTAAGGTTCGATTTCGTATCAGAGATCCCTTTTGGCGCCTCGATGGCACTTACTGGATAAAGACTAACCTATGGAAACGATGGGCTTTCGCTACAAACTAAATATACCATTATGTACAACGATTTAGAAGCTACTTACAATTGATGTTTTTTGAGAACTTTCCTATAGTACTATATGTATGTACCTATGTGATATATATAACACATGAAGGGGGCGGGGTGGGACAATACTCAGTCTGTTGAGATCTACAACTAGCTCTGGGCTTCCGATAGAGGAGGAGGTTCGATAAAGAGAGCCAGAGGCCAAACTTGATAATACACAACTATGTGGATCTTTTCCTATCGCTAAAGAGAGTTATATACAGTGGGTACCAGCTATTGACTACTGCCCGGTGCTGTGTGAGGCGAGTTGAATAGATTCTGTGATTGCTCTTGGGACATCTGGTATGGCAATATTTCCAGATCGTTTGGCAACTGATTTTGGTTCTGATTCTGACTGTTGAGAAAGGGATTCGAACTGAAGAAGTTGTTTGATTGCTGTTGCTGCTGCTGCAGGATTTGCTGCTGCTGTTGTTGCTGCTGCTGCTGCTGTTGCTGCTGCTGCTGTTGCTGCTGCTGTTGCTGCTGCTGCTGCTGCTGCACCAGATTGCTGCTGGAAGTGTGCATCATCTTGTTGTCCTCGCTCTGCGTTTCAGAGCCATCATCGCTGATGCCCATGTGAAAGTTGATCGAAGGACTCGATTCGGTGGCCATTTGCATGTAGGACAACAGAGAGTCCTCATTGTTGTTTTGCGGGGGATTTGTACTGCGATTGTTGTTGCTATTCTGGTTGCCATTATTCTGATTACCTCCGCCATTGAAGCTTTGATTGTTGTTATTGCTGCCGGAGTTGAAGGGATTGATGGCGGATTGCGAGCCCAGCGAGTGCAGCGGTGATAGATTAAGGAAGGCGTCTATATCATCGATGTCCTCGCGCAGTAAGATATCATTTTGCTGCTGCAGCTGCAACTGCTGCTGCTGCTGTTGTTGCTGCTGCTGCTGTTGTTGCTGTTGCTGTTGTTGCTGCTGTTGCTGTTGCTGTTGCTGTTGTTGCTGCTGCTGCTGTTGCTGCTGATTTTGCTGCTGACTGTGTTGCTGCAACTGCGAGTGGCTCTGATGCTGCGCCTGCAGATTGTGCTGGTGCTGCGTGTGCAGATTCTGCTGCTGCTGCATCATCATCTGCTGATCCTGCTGGTTGAGCATCTGCTCCGAGTTCAGCGCGAAGCCATACTGATTGAACTGCGGCTGCACGGCATTGCTGCTGCTGAAGTTCATGCCCCGCTGGCCACCTGCACCCAAATTGCCCACCGCTGATGCTGTCATGTTGCCCGGTGCGAATCCCATTGACATCATGGGCTGCAGATATGTGTAGCGGGAGAGGAGCAGCTGCTCCGAGACGATCCTCAGCTCATTCTGCTGCTGCATGATCAGCTTTTGCAGCTCATCGTGCTTGCGCTGCAACTGATCCTGCAGCTGACTCTGCGTCGGCGTCATCACCACCGTGTCAGGCAGCATATCCGGTTGTGGTTGCGCCAGTGGCGAAAGAACTGGCGCCACCGGAAACGGAGCTATCACTGGTTGCATGGGAATGGCGGTGAGATATTGTGGCGGCTCCAGAAATGTGGGTGCCACCAGTTGGGGACTAGCCAGCGGATAGGCGGGTTGCGGGAACTGACACGAATTTCCAGTCATAATTTGCGTGGGCGCAAGCGGCAGGAGGGGCACCATTTTCTGAGTGCCCACTGTATGTTGCAGCTGCTGCTGCAGTTGATGCTGCTGCTGTTGCTGCTGCTGCTGATGTTGCTGCGGCTGATTCTGATGCTGCTGCTGTTGCTGCTGCTGTTGCTGCTGCTGCTGTTGCTGTTGCTGCATGTGATGATGTGACTGACTGTGATGATTTTCTCGATGGTGATGCGACCGCTGCCGTTGGCTTTGCTATGGAAATTATAACGAATAAATCTGAAAAATATTCTTTAATGAATATAGAGGTTATATGGCTACTCACCGAACTGACGTGCGTCATCAGGGACTGCCGACTGGTGACCGAATCCGTGGACATGGACGTGGAATCCGAGTCATTTCCCCGGTTGTTGTAGAAGTAGCACTTTCGCTTGGCCTTCGGAGATATGCCTGTGGAACTGATGTTGCCATAACTCGAGGCGGGACGCGATGTCTTCAGCGGATTTATTTGGCAGGAACCAGACGGCTGGACCGCCGAGGCGGACCACATGGGCGATGAGTCGACGGCGGGTGAGGTGGCGGCCGTTTCGTTGCCCAAACTGGCCAGACTATTGCCCAGCAATGTGCCATCCAGATTCTGGCTGCTCAGCTCGAAGTCCCTCAGTGTTGTGGTGGCAGATGCGGATTTGCTGCTGGTTCCCGCGGAGGCAATCACCTTGCTGCTGCCATTGTTGGTGGTGCTGTTGCTGCTATTTCCCGACTTTTTGCCATCCTTGCGACAATCCTTGAGAACCTCGGCATAGCTGACCACCTTGTGGGTGCAGACCACGTAGTCCGGCTTGGAGTTGAACTGGTGGTAGCTCACATAGTAGTCCGTTTGCAGCCATATCCACTGTTGGCCCTTCGTGAGGAATCTGTAGTAGCAGGACTTGCCCTCGCCCGTTTGCCTCACTATAATTGCTAATTGAAATGAAATGTATGCACTTGAGTTTGCTTTAAGCAACTTACGCTCTTCATGGCACGCCACAATGCTGTCCAGATCATCGAAGTGGTAGTAATCATAGCCGGAAGTGCCCAGAACCTCAAAGGGCATATATCCAATGATTGGCGGTGCGCGGTGATCCAGAAACAGAAACTTCCACTCCATGCTGTGCTTCGAGGTGAACTCATTACTGGTGGGATCGATAATGCTCATTTCCCTGATCAGCTGCGGATTCTGTACGCGTCCCGTGCCCACGAAAACCAGCTTCCTGTCCACCTCGGCATTGGAGTGCTGCTGGAAGATGCGCGGCAGCACCGCAGGTTGTCCATTTGAGCCATTCGATGCCTCTGCACTGGAGGGCGTCGAGGTGTTGGTATCGTTACCTATGGGATAAGCATCAGTGGAGGTGACCGAAACTCACTGCACGGGGTACCTACGAAAGTAGCCCACGAATTTGACCAACTCGTAGGCATTGGCATCCACTTTCTCCATGCCGCCGCGTTTCAAATGGGTGTAGAAGGTGATCTGGTTGCTGGAACTGATGTTCGTCTGTCTGGGCTCGATTACCGGCGTGGGATTGAGGAAGATGTTCAGCAGCGCCTCGTGGTCCATCTCGTAGGCCAGGTCGTATATGGTCATGTTGTACAAATCTTGCTGAAAAGCAAAGGTGAAAGGTGAGTGAGAACTTAGTTGCAATGAGAACAAATATTTACTTTTGCAAATGTTACTTTAATTTTCCCATTACTCCTTTCATTTCGTATAAGATTCTTATATAAGATTCAATTCCAAAAATGCATTATACATAGATTAGTAGAAAGTGTGTATTAAAAGTTTATTGACAATTTATCTGCATGGCTGTAACTCTTTGAATTTTGCTGCTTAAACGTTTCGAACTAGGCGTATTTGGTACTTCATTTGAATTCTTAGTCGGCGTAAATAATCTGAGTAATCTTCTCTGATAATTCCCCATCTTTGCCAGTTGTGTATTTCTGGCAAAGACGTTCAACATCTCTCAGTTTCGATAAGTAAAAATCCCTTTCCTTTGTCATTATCGGCAAAAAATTACGGTAACTCTGCAACTGCTGTTCAGGAGTTAGCTCTTCCGGCTCTGTAGTTTCACCTTGACATTCAGGTTTGGCAGGCGGTTCTTGGGGGGTTTCAGTAGTTTGACGATTGGACCTGGACGCAGATCTATGAAACTTGGTTTCCATGGGCGGTGAACCAAGTCCCATAACTGCACCTTTGCGAGCGGCCACGGGATCATAGAGTTGGCCCCCATAGTTGGCATCGAAGAACTTGCGGAACCACTGGAGGAACTCCAAGTTATCCTGGAATCGACCCTTGACCAGCCTGTCCAGGGGTATGATCTTATCCACACAGACTTTGTTGAAACACGCCTGTAGAAGCTTAAAATTTTGAATGTACTCATGCTCTAGGTTGGTGCGAAACTTGACTCGCTGCATCGGTATCGAATTGGCAAACAGCATATCCATAAACTGGCAGTACGCCGCACCGGTGCACAATTCCTCGACCTTGGAGAACTGCGTCTTCAATGTATGATTCACCCAGGATAGCATTTCCATGCGCGACGGATTATCGCTGGTCACGTTTGTGCAGTGAACATTCACGGCCTTTGTTTTTGAATTCACATTCACAGACATCTTGTACGAAAAATTTGAACTTTATTAAATAATGTTTTTTTGTACTCTTGTCGAATATTGTTATGTGCCGAACGGGTACAAGTTGTCAACTGAATAAAATCGTTACGCACACTGAAAATGATGTTTCCCTGACTTTGCTAACTTAAAACCAGCTTACTTGGATGCTTTGTTTGTAGCACTAAAAAGTTTATTAACTTAAAACCTGCTTACTTGGATGCTTTGTTTGTAGCACTAAAAAGTTTCTTAAAGTTTCTTAACTTAAAACCGGCTTACTTGGATGCTTTGTTTATAGCACTAAAATTTGAACATCCAAATTGTAGGGTTTTGTTTAACTTACCGGCAGATAACCCAGCTGGGAGGTAATACTTTCCGAGGCGTAGAAGATGGAGCCCATGCTGCTGAAGACCATCATGAAACCATCGAGGGACTCCAGCATGAGATGAGTGTACTCATCGTTGCTGAGGAACGCGGGCTTCCAGTCCTGTTGTATTTCGAAAACCTTGGAGCGATCGGTGGCCTCTGATATCAAAACATTTGAGAGTTGAAAGGGCTAGCAGTGGGAAATGCAGTGAGCCTACCATTATGATTCTTCAGGAAGGCAATCGTGGACTTGAGGACCGTGGACTTGTCCATCTTTCGACTGGAGGTGGATATCAATGCGCTCAGATCGTTGACCAGCGAGTTGAACTGATCCCGCCGCTTCTTCTCGCTGAGATTACGCGATTTCCTGCAAAGGTAGCTATGAGTTAAAAATAATCAATAGGCTGCATTTACGCTGAACAACGTCACACGCTCAATGTATCTCGTTTATCCAATAGTATATCACATTGAACGGCGTTTGCCAACCCCCCTTAGGTGAGTGCGTTCGTGACCCACGTGTGCCGAGTCCATTGAGTCATTGTCTGGCGTTGATTAGCCACATATGCCCATATGCTATCACCGTTTCACCCGGATTTTTCTAAGGATACGCAGGATACAGGGGTTGGGTGCCCTTTGTCGCTTTCAATTTGCTGCGCTACAGTTAACTTTTCCATCCTGCCATTGACATTTGCATGTCACTAACTGTTTGATGAGCTGAGTTTCGGGATTATTGCTATTGTCAGTTTATGAGTGTGATACCCGTAGTTTATGACCAATCAGCTTGGGCTTACCAAGATAAAAGAAAGATGTAAAAACTAAGTAAAATGGTTGAAAGGTAACTTAAGTTACCTTTAGTGTTTCATAATTAGGTTTACCCAAAAAAATCCAAAGATTGATTTATGAATGAATAAACAAATAAATAATGTTACTGTATCCCCTACGCTATATAACTCTTGCAAAAATATTTTAATAGAAATGCATTGCTCAATTGCATCCGTTGTATTACCACATGGGTTCTTCTCTAACTTTCTTCTCTGCGTCATGCAAAAGAATTGCGTTGTTAGGAAACTATTATGGTTATTTCTTGAGGTGTGTAACCCATGAGGAACAGAACGTCGGTAAGTAAGCAATTATTACCAACACTCTCGTATTATGAAGCATTTCCCTTTGCCACTCTGGATATTTGATAGCTAATTCCGTGCATTTACTGAATTTTCCCGATACTTTCGACTATCAAGCAACGCCATTCGGTGAAATTAATTAATTATTGCACGAGCTAATCGAATTCACACTCGGATTACAATTCATTGAGGTTGGCCGCAGGAAAAACGGATCAAGGAATTTAGTTACCAAAAGTTGGCTTCCATTGACTGAATCCAAAGGGGGAGTGTGGGCCATCAAAATGAGCTGGGGGAAGGCAGGGATTTTTTATTTGACGACAGCAGCGGTATCCAAATACAGTTATTCATCGGATAAAATAATAAATAAATAATAAAAGGGGGACATTTCACTTTCGCCTAGTGGAAAATTTGCAAGCACGCCATATACACGTCTATTCTTTTACTTCTTGTCAACTGTCAAACGCAGATGGCCCATGGATTTGTGCTAACATCTAACGAATGCATAAGTGTGTGGGCGCTGGGAGAATGTACTGAATGTCTAGAGAATTTACCTTTTTGTATCATCCTTGTCGTCGCTCTCGTCGTCCATTTTCGGTTCTGTAGGATAGTCCACTTCAAGCCGCACAATAATTAAACTAGTGCCGGTATAAATGCGAATTAGAAACCGCGAAAGAACCGAAGAAAGTTCGAAACTTCCACTTCTTTTGAAGACTTGCTCACAAATGCCACAAAATTTGATTACACGCTCACATCATTTTGTTCATATGTGCCCTTGGTTTTTGGTTCAAAAGTTCAGGTAATGTTAACGCAACAATTGATTTCCATATGCTCAATATGCCACATTTTGTATAACTGCAAAGGTTTATGTTTATACTAATTGATTATTTTTGTAACTTTGTTGCAAGTTCTTTTCCCGACGCGTTTTGTTCGTTACGAAAGTAATTGCCAAACGCCGCGCTGTGCCAGCAACAAGTGCAGTTGTGGTTCTGTTTCGGTTTCGCTTTTGGTTTCGCCAAGTGGCACAGCAGCATCCTTTTCGAATCGGTTATCGCCAGGTTATGTAATTATAGGAATACACGTAAGCTGCGCCTGCGCAAGCGCCCCAATTGGAGGCCCCGTGGCCAATTTGCCAGTTGGCCGTGCCAATCAATGTTGCACATTTGCAACCCCTGAAATGTATGCTACGCTATTTTGTCATGTTACAAAATGCGTTCACCGAATGCCATAACAACCACTGCTCGGTGGTTGGAGCAAGGTGTTTTTTTTTGGAGTGGGAATGGAGTGGGTTGGGTGGCTTTTCGCTTAACCAGAAACTGGAGTGTGAGTGGGGCAGCTGCCAGCCAATTGCCTGGCTGCAGCGGGAATTTGAGTGCGGATGCTGGGTCCGTTTTCCAGCTAAAAATAAGCTGGCATACACGCTATCAATTGCGTAATGCTCCGTGTTTGTGTTTGCGTTTGCCTCACTGTCTCTCTTCTATTGATTTCTTTTTTTTTTTTTTGAATTCGACACTTTTCAATCATTTCCTGCACCTTCAGCCATCCTCCTTAGCGCACGCAAAATTATTCACTCTTAATTGTCGGTCCAGCATTTGAGGGGCTTCGGCGAAAAGCAATTTCTTGCCAAACAACGACTTGAAAACTTGAAAACTTTTCAGCAAATGTCAAAGGTTCTGCAAGCCTGTTAAATGCATTCGACCAGTTGGAAAGGGGTTGAGACTGGATTCCCTGAAAGCCGCTGACGTTCGAGCTGGAGACTTATTTAAAGCTGGTACATTGGCGTATTGACGAAAAATCTGTGTTTAATTAAAATGAGCAAAGCAGCTTAAAATTACACAGCTTTGCAAACTGCCGTGCCAGTTGTAATTAATCCGTTTACCTCCGTTTGACCAAGGGACCCGCAGTGCAGCTCATAATTTCCCACATGTATACATTTTAAATACACATCAAAGGCCGAAAAGTGTCCCGCTCCTTTTGGCCAAGTGTTGCTGGTTAACCGTAAGTAGCTGTTGGCCCAGACCCAGACTTCAAATGCCGCCCAGATAATTGCCAATGACTCGCTTAATGGCTCGTGTTGCAATTAGTGCGGTTGGTTTGGTTTCTCGCAAAGTGCAAAAAAGCAGCCAGGAAAAGAGTTAAGATAGAGACATATGGAGAGGGAGTCAGGTACTATTATTCAATAAGCTAGCTTTGCCCAAGAGGAATGCGGTCCAATTACAACTAGCACAATTATAAACTCTGGAATTATTGGGTCAAAGAAAATAGTTTGATTGCCTTCATGAAGTTTAAGTAATCTTAAAGCTCTCTATAAGAAGTCCAGTCTCTTTTTGTTATAATTTGTGTATAAATCTCAAGTAGAAAGACTAAGCAATCACTTTCTAAAATAAAGACTTCATTAATCTCCATACAACATGATTGAATGGGTGATCTTAAGTTGCTGAGTGACGAGTTAATAACGTTTCTATAAGCATTAGTGACTTTTAAGTAGAACTGAGCAGCTTAAATGATTGTATTAAGTTCTAAAGTCGTAAGTGCTCATTGAAGTGTTGGAATATGAAAATGTAAGTACACCTTTCGACTGATTCTACTTTTCCAATCTTTTTTGGCCTTCACCCCAGCGAATTGAACTGCACTAAACTGCTTTAGAGCCATCATCGAATTGTAGGCAGTATATGATGTAGCAGAATAATTGAAACCCATCATCTATTGCAAATAGAAGCTGATGTATCAAGCATATAACATTGTTGCTAATACTATATGTGTTCCATAGAATATCTATCTATATCCATATGCACATTTGCAATGCGGAAGGCAGTTGGAAAAAGCACAGAAAGCCGGTTGTAGTGCTGCCAGGTTTACTCAACCCAGGCGAAGATCGTTGACTGACCTACTCACGACGTCGGGAGATATAGTGGCCATATCTCTGCCCACTCGTCCCGTCCCGCTCACTCGCACTCGCACTCTCTGGCCATTGCTGTCTCGCTTTGGCGCACGGGCAGTGCGGCAACTAACGTCATTTGATTGCATTTGTAAAGCTTCGCTCAGTTACAGAAATTATCGCATACTACCTATGTGTGTGGGTTACCTATATATATATATGCACCCCATCTATCTCTCTCTTTCTCTCGCTCTCCCTGTCCTGCTCTCGCTCTCGCTGTCTCTGGATTTCTTTGTCAGTGAACTTGAGCTTTTGCTTGGCAATGCTAATTGCATTGCGATTACAACATAGTGTCCGTGTGTGAGTGATAATACTCAATACTCATACGACCCGTTGTACAGCTTTTCTTCCTCTTCTTCCTTCTATTTCTCTTTCCGCAAAAAACTTGTAACACTTTTCGTCGCGCTCTAGCGTTTGTTGTTTTAAACTTGACTTAATTCAATTTTTCACTATTATTTTATTTTTACCTTTGCCTCATTCATTGATTTATTTCGACGCCGTTCGTTTCCACTTATTTTAACCAGACGCGACTAAATTAGAATCTACAAAATTCCGAGCTCATCATCGAAAGGCTTGAGGGCCATTATTTTTATGTGGTTTTCTAGCTAAGTTGTTGCAAGTTGAACCGCAAACGGATCTTGAATTTGTTCACTGCCCTAAACGGTTAACAATCTAATAATAATTTAACGGATGTGATGAGCACTAAATGATTTCAGTCTACCTCATCATGACATTATTTGATCTTTAAAATGAATTTAGAATTCTATTTAGAACTGTAACTTACTGAGTTAAAATTATACAAATTTAAAGAAAATAATTGGGTATGCTAAGGCACTTATAAAATTTATTTGCAACTTAAGTTGATGTTTAGGTTTGAAGTAACATAGTCACAGTTCGAGTGAATCGCCAAGTGGAAATTTTTAACGACTTCTATTTAGTACCGATTAAATTCTGAGTAATTAAAAACTAGTTCGATTTCACCTGAAGCGACAAAAACCCATCATACAAATACTAAATTTAAATGGCAATCTAAATAAAATCATGCATCTACAAGTTTTTAGTCCAAAGTTTTCCTTTTTTTAGCTATTAATCATTAAATACTGAAGAGTTTATTTTTATATAATTACGCTTAACTGAAGGCTTTCCTTAAATTACTGTTTTTTGTTACTACCTAAATTTTGTTAAACAAAAAATAGACGTTGTCAATCAGTTGCTTATCTCACCGTATCAACAACTAGCCATATTTGCTCTTGGTGAAAATGAAGTATACGCTCTGCAAGCCCAATCAAAAATGACCAGAAAGTGCAGCTAACTGCAGTAATTATTTAGTAGCGTTTCGTAATTGTGCCCCATTTAATTGAAATAAATGAAAAACAAAAAAACAAGAAACGAAGTTTTATCACTTGTAATGTTTAAAAACGTTTTGCATGTGTTTATAGTTTTTTAGTTGTCAATTGAAGTAACTTTTACAGAGAGCGTGTGCGACTACCGCATGATCGCACACCACTGCACAAATGCACACGCGCACTCACACCATCGCAGCAGCACACACACACACAGACAGACACACTGACAGGCTGTGTGCGCACACAGATACTCGGGGCAGGCAAACGCTGACGGTGACGTTTCAAAAACTCAAAAAGACGCCACATCCGAGACCTGAGACTTGTCAGCCAACAATAAAAAATGCAACAAAAATTTAAATAAAACAAATGGAAAAAGTAGGGTTGCAAAGCAACTGGCAAATTACCTAGCTAGTTTCAGCCGCTGGAAATTCATGTAATTAAGTAAATCCAACACACAATATTATTGAAGACGTTTATATTGAATTTATTCGCTGAATAATACTGAACTATGTGAAATATATAATCAATCTGGCAAAATTAAGTTAAAAACAATATTATACTCGCATAATTTATATTTCTTGAATTTATATTCATTTTATAAACATCACTTCCTAAAGGGTAGAAATGCATTATAATCTGATAATAGCTAACACAAACACTATAGGCTCAGTAGCTTTATATTGGCCCTGAATTACGACTTTCACAGTAAACAAACGCTACAACTCAATTTAAAATGCAAACAAAGAGTAGGCTTTTAAAATACCTTCCGAATATAAAGACATTTTATACAAATTATAAATGATATTATAGGTATGTGAAAAAAAATCCCCCTCACAGGTAATTTGTTTTCAAATTTGTTGGTTGAATGCACTTTTGTTTTAGCGAGAAGTATCTCAATTTGTTCCCTCGTATCTCATCCTTGGTTTTTCCTTATCTTTTTGGCGCGGCATTTTTCTTCTGGTATTATTTTCACTACCTATTGCACTTTTATTTATTTTTTTTTCTATTCACTTTTGCTTTGCTCACTTCACGATTTCGCCGCAGCTGATTTGTAATTGTAGCTTTTGAATCTGGCGCACAACTTTGGTAATTAGCAGTTAAAGTAGTTAATACACTTAGGTATTTTATATTAGCTACATTAGTTTACATGCAATTGTTTTGTAAAATTAATATATCTTTTCTGCTCAGATATTATTTGGATCAATTAAATTATTGCAACATGACGGACATTTATTTATAACTACACTTTCTTCCTTGGCTGTTTAAAAACGCCCATTTTTATTTTAATTCTTTTTTTATCCATATGTATATATTTCTTTTGGCGGCCTTTTCACTTTTGTTTTCTTCTGCTCTTCACTTTGTTTCTTCAGGAATTATTCCACATTTGTTCCTGTTTTTATGTGCAATACATTTCTAAAAGTTACATAATAACTTTTCCCGTTCTGCTTTGCTCACTTTTTTATACTTCTCACCGACTTGCACTTGGTGACATATGTATATACCCAAATATATCACAAATGATATCCAATAACAAAAAAATACACGTTTTAATTTGTTGATGGTAAAGGGTAAACACGAATTTTTTTTGGCAATATCAGCAGAAAGAAAGAAGAAAGCTAGAATTTTTCCTAAGCGCAAACCAAAATATTCAACTGAACTCCGAAACAGAACCGAAAATGCGAAAAGTGTGTAATTTGCGATCGAGTTACAGGCAGAGGCAATATCGACGGCAGACGGCTTGACTTTGATTCGGATCGGCCAAATACTTGTGATATAAAACAATAGCTGCGCGCGTTGGAAATAAAAAAAAAACCCGGGAGAAAATGCGAATTGCGAAAAGCGAAAACCCGATTCGGAAAAATAAAGAGAGAGAGATCCGCTCGTTGACGCTGCGCTTGCTGGACTCAAACTGAATAAATGCACGAGAAGCGAACTGCAAGTTCTAAGCTGGCGAAAATAAAAAAAAAAAACTACAAACGCAAAAAGCCCGTGGATAAACGAAAAACCGCGAAATGCATCGAAATGTGAGCGTTCTCACCGATACAAAGATACGATACGAAACAGAATCGTTCGGTTGAGAGAGTCGGTCTACAAGTGTGTTTTTAAAAGCAATAGGCATTTGCCGGCCGGGGCGTATACGCGATATGTGCAAGCATTCCGAGCTCTACCTCACTGACTGATTGAGCCCCGGCACTCGGCTATTATTTAATATGCTCTCAGAACTCAGCCACATCACTCAATTGCACCGATCGTGAACCTGAGTTGAGTCTTTATCTATCGCTCTATCGCTCTATCAAACTATCAGCACACTCAGGGGCACTCCGTCTAGAAGAGGTTCTCTCTCGGCTGGGATTGTATCATGATTTTCTATAGTTTTCTTTCAGCCTTTCTGTTTGTTGTCCGATATTCCGCGTGTTTCTGGCATTCCGTCTGGAGATTACAGATACTATACCAAGGGTCTCTCGGGGGTCTCGCAGGGGTGATTCAACGGGTTTTGTTTGTCCGCGACTTAAGTTCAAGGTCCGTGAGGCAGGGGTGAGTTTTCCTTAACTGTTTGTCTAGCCTAGTCTATGAAGCTTTCTTTATAGCAATATATTCATATATTTAAGTATGTACTATCAAAAAGATCACGCAAATGAAACAGCGTTATGCAAAAATAAATTATAATTTCAAATGATAACAGAAGTGAAACAATAATTTATACTTAATATAAAGATAAACTGTGTATATATTAAATATGATGTAATTAAGATAGAAGAACTAAGAGTAAGATGGCTAAGATGATAATAAAACTCCCCAGCTGTCCTATCATCTTTTATTAAACTATTCTTCTTATTCTATAGACTAAGAGATTAGCTCTTCAATGCGTACTCAATATTCTATATATATTTAATGCAGAAAAAAGGTTTATTATAAACGATCCTTACCTTTGGCTCCTTTGTCGTACCATGTCTTTAAAAATAAAATACAATTGAAATTCAGCAACGAATGTAGCACTACGACCTCACTTTCTGCAAAGGTAGCACACAAAAGTAATAATTCTGATTCTTATTCCATGGTTGCCTAATCGCGAACCGCTTGCACCAGAAATTCAATATTTATTAGATGCTTACGTAACATTTCAGCACTCGATTTGCAATCTACAAGATTTTCTCTATTTGATTTGAAAGTTTTATAGGTTTATGCAACGCACAGGATGTATATGTAGCTATTCAGCAATGCAGTGGAGTAGTCAGAACAACTTTGTTGTAGTTCAAACTGAAATTCAATAGTTAGCTTTATCATCAAACAGTTTTAAAAGTTAAAGAAAAAAGGCATAGTTATGTTTCACATTTATTTTATATTTTAATTGTTTTCCTCTTTATTTTACATCATTATTAAATTAAGAAGTACCAGTGAATAGTTGTGATGCCTCACTGCTTTGACATCATTGTAATGGGGTTCGCAAATAAGAATCATATATACACTATTTAACTTCATTTATTTCTTCATATACAAAAATCACGTCTGATCGCTATGACCGCAAATTACAAGAGAGAAAGAAAGAATACAGTTCAGTTCAATTAGCATCGATATATAAAATGTTAATCCGCTGTTAAGACAGTTGAAGCACCGGGTGACTCCGCTCATAATCCGTACATGCCGCCCGCCAATGCGTCGTCCAGCATGAAGGCTCCTTGTGATTCTTGATCCGTGTGTTGATCATAATTATGTTGAAATCGGAAGTGGACAAAGCTTTGTGATTGACCTCTTTTGAATGCCAGATTTCGTCTTTAATGTAACCACTCTGACTAGCGAGTCCGATCCAGGGTGCAGTTCGACGACTCGGCCTATAGTCCATTTAGCTGGTGGTAGATTATCATCCTTTATAATGACTAAGTCGTTGATGCTAAGATTATCTTTGATTTGGCACCACTTTGGCCGAGTTTGCAAGTGTGATAACCAATCACGAGACCATTGAGACCAGAATTGTCGCGTCATGTGTTGTTGTGCGAGAAATAGTTCACGCAAAGGCTTATTATTCGGCCGACCTTGTGGCGGTGCCAGTAGTGCGTCACCAATTAAGAAATGTGCTGGAGTTAGTACTTCTAAATCGTCAGGGTCGGCGGTTAGCGGGCAAAGTGGACGTGAGTTCAAACATGCTTCAATCCTGATCAAAACTGTAGTAAGCTCCTCATACGTCTGCTTGTGGCTGCCGACGATCCGTTTAAGATGATGCTTCATTGCTTTCACGTTTGCCTCCCAGATGCCACCAAAATTGGGAGAATATGGAGGTGTGAAATGCCACCTTGTCCCATGTTGACATGTCGATTCGTTTAGGGCTGCCTTGCAAGTGATGGGCTGGTTAAGCGATGTACTCGCGCCAACAAAATTTGTGCCGTTATCACTATACATATGTTGAACTTGTCCTCGACGTCCGGTGAATCGCGTAAATGCTTGCAGGAAGTGCTCTGTTGAAAGTCCAGTGACGGCTTCCAAGTGGACCGCCTTGGTTGCTAAGCATATAAAAATGGCTACATAGCCTTTGTAGGTGGTTGATCCTCGTACACGCGCGGCTTGAAGTTCAATCGCACCAGTGTAGTCAACTCCTGTTGTAATGAACGGACGAGTTGGGGGGTTGACTCGATGTAATGGCAAGTCACCCATCAATTGCTTCGCTACGACTGGAGCTACCTTAAAACATGTGACGCATTTCCGGATGATTCGCCTGACTGCTTGTCTGCCTCTGGGAATCCAGAATTTGTAGCGTATGTGAGCCAGTGTTAATTGAGCGCCGCCATGTAGAGTGAGCTGATGAGAGTGTTGAATTACCAAATCTGTAAATAGGTGACAATGAGGTAATATAATTGGATGTTTTCGAGAAAAAGAGAGATTTGAATGCTTGAGACGGCCACGAATCCTCAAGATATTGTTGTCAAGAAATGGTGTAAGATTTGAAAGTGTGCTACGGGGTGGTAACGGCTTGTTCCTTTTAAGCGCTTGGATGTCGGCGTGAAATGTATCGGATTGTGCAAGGCGAGCTATGCAGCACAGGGCCTCATCCAGCTCGTCAGGAGAGAGTGATCCGTGACTTCGTTGTGCTCGAGCATGAGCATTGTGGCAGAATCGTAACATGTATGCCGTGACACGTAGCAGTTTTGTATACGACGAGAATCGGTCAATAATAGAATCCTTTGTGTCTGACAAGGTAGTGAAGGCTCTAATTTTTATGGATTTGGCCTCCAGATCCCGTTCTTCTGGATTGAGCAATTGTGATTGCGTGTTTGGCCAAATATTGTGTGGTTTGCATAGCCAGGATGGGCCATGCCACCAAATATCAGGTATTTGGCTCGGTGGTAAGCCTCTGGTTGCGCAATCTGCTGGGTTTTCCGATGTGTCTATGTGGTGCCACTGAGCCGCTGAGGTGTGGTCGAGAATGTAAGACACTCGGTTGGCTACAAACGTTTTCCACCTAGTAATGTCTCCTTTAATCCAGTGCAGAACAATGGTAGCATCGGTCCAGTAAAAGGTAGATATATGTGCATTGGTCCATCGGTTATTCTCCAGCACCCATTTGGTGAGTTTGGTAGCTAATACTGCACCGCATAGCTCAGTGCGCGGTATTGTTAACGGCTTGGTTGGCGAAATTTTTGATTTTGCGACGATGAGCGTTGTATAGAAAGTCCCATCAGACTGTTGGGTGCGTGCATACACTGCTGCTGCGTAAGCACTGGAGGATCCATCGCAAAAGGTGTGCAGTTGTATCTCACTACTAAATAGTGGCGTAAATTTGACGCTGCGTTGTATTTTGATCGTCTTAACCTTCATTAGTTGCTGTCGAAATTGTTGCCATTTGACGGCAATGGTGTTGGGAACTGGCTCATCCCAATCCAGTGATGTACTCGATCCGTCCTCGCGATATTGCTTCGCTAGTGTGATTTCTTTCAATATAATCTTTGCTGAAATTACAACTGGAGCGATTAATCCAAGAGGATCAAATAAACGTGCTATGGTCGATAGGATTTCTCGTTTTGTTATACCGGCTGGAGTATTTGCTAGTAATTTATAAGTGAAGCAATCTTGCTTGGGCAACCAGTACATACCCAGTGTTTTGATGGTGTCCGCATTGTCCCAACTGAGGGATGTCTGCTTGCATCGATGCTCGAGAGGTATCGTTGCCATCAGATCCTGGTCATTACTAGCCCATTTTCGTAGCTCCATGCCAGAGGATTTTAAAGCTAGCATAGTTTGCAAACTTTTCCGTATTGCTGCCTCTTGTGAATGATCGCCTGAGAGAATGTCGTCGACATATATCTCATTTTTGAGAACGTTGGATGCCATAGGATATTTTGTCTGTGTGTCTTCAGCTATTTGATGGATGACTCTTATAGCTGTATAAGGTGCAGACGCTGTTCCAAACGTGACGGTAGTTAAGCAATGCTGTTTGATGACTCCATCCGCCGCCCGCCATAAAATCCTCTGGTACTGCGTGTCATCAGGGTGGACATTGATACAGCGATACATTCGTTGTATATCGGCAGTGAAAACAAACTGATATTGTCTCCAATTCAAGAGAACGGCTGGCAGATCATTTTGCAGCGTGGGACCTACACATAGTACATCGTTTAACGATCTGCCATTTGAGGTCCGGGCCGATGCGTCAAAAACGATACGTTGTTTTGTGGTGAGGCTTTCTTCTTTGAAAACTGCATGATGTGGTAGCACGCATGATGCAACATGCCGACCGTAGGAATCCGTGGTTATGGTTGAGTTTTCGCTCGTCTCTGCCAACGTGATTTGACCTAGTTGAAAATATTCTTCAATTCCTTTGCAGTATCTGATCCATTTGTCTGGGTCCCTTTGAAGGCGCCTTTCGAGTTGAAGATATCTGTTCAGGGCGATCTGATGAGATTTTCCGAGCGTCATACTGGGGTCAAAGTTCCTCTTGAATGGCAAACGGACTTGATAACTGCCGTCTGGTTGACGTTGATGGGTCTGCTTAAAGAAAGACTCGCACCATTGATCTTCTTTGGAGAGCTTTGGGCGTTCTGGAACTGATTCTACCTCGCAAAATACCTTAAGCAGCTCTTCGGAGTTTATTATGGCATGATTACATCGAATGTGGCGTGTAATATGCGTGTTGCCAACATTGCCTAACAGAACCCATCCGAGTTGAGTATTCTGCGCTATGGGTTCGTTTGGCAAGCCAATCTTAGTTCCAGGTAACAAGAGTTGTGCCATAAGGTCGGCTCCAAAAATGATATCGATTCGCTTGGATCTATAATAATAGGGGTCTGCGAGCATGAGACCATGGATATGACTCCAGTTTCCTGCTGGAAAACTTTGACTTGGCATGTGTGATGTCAACGTGTTCAAAACATAAGCATCGTCGACCTTTAACGAGAAATTTGGGTTAGTTGCTGTTTGCACCGAACAACTTACGATGAATTTGCAGCGTCGTCCTGAATCTTGACCGACTCCGGTGATTGAAGTGCGAGTTGTGCTTCGGGAGAGCTGGAGAGACTGTACAGCATGCTCCGAAATGATAGTTGCTTCCGATCCTTGGTCAAGAAGCGCGTTTACCGTGGCCTGGCATCCTGTCTGTGTGTTACTGAGTACAACCCGAGCTGTTGCTAGTAGTACCTTTCGATGAGTCATAGATGAAGTTGTAGTTGACATGCACTGTAGAGTCGGCTTGGCATCTGAACTGGCTGCTGAACTTTGGCATGATGTCGAGGAGGGTATCAGCGTTGGCTGTGTTGCTGGAAAATGTAACATCGTGTGATGACGTTGACCACAATGAAGACAATTCTTGTTGCTGGGGCAGCTTGCTTGTGTGTGCGATTTTCCCAGGCAATTGAGACACAATTTTGCCTTGCTGGCCACTTCCTTCCGTTGGTAGCAATCCATTGAAAGAAATTGCGGACATCTTCGAAGTATGTGTAAGTTGCCACAATGATAGCAAGCGGACGCGGAAGCACCCGACCTGGTGTGGGCGCTGTGCACACGCACGCGTTTAGTACCGTCTGAAGTTTCATTTGACTGTTTCATGCCGCTGCACGCGTTACGGCTTTCAATAGCGTCTAACGTAACAAGTCGATCATTGAGGAACTGTTGCAGATCTTTGTATGAAGGAACGTCAATCTTGCTGCCCAGATGATGCTCCCAAGCTGTGTGAGTGTCTTTGGGTAGTTTGGTTGTTAGATAATGAGTCAACCAAAAATCTCCTCCCTGTAATGGCGCCTTGACGGTATTGCAAGCGGCAATGCAGACGTTGACTGTGCTAACCATAGACCGTATGTCAGCAGATTTTTCTTTCGAAAGATTCGGTAAGTTGTAGAGCATGTTCATGTGGCTGGCGAACACAATTCGTGGGTTGTTATATCGTTGTAGAAGTGTGGTCCAAGCGACTTCATAGTTTGCTTCAGTTAAAGCGATTTGGCGAATGTCGTTGTCCAGGCCTACTGGTAATGCTTCCTTTAAAAAATGGAACCTTTGAATATTATCCAGACGCTCATTATTGTGAATTAAGCGTAAAAATGCATCATGAAAACTTGGCCAGTCCGCGCAGTTGCCAGAGAATTTCGGAACTGGTAATTTTGGCAGTGGTATCCGTACTTCCTCTACATGTGTTGTTATTGTAGAGTTAGCTGATTCGTTGTGCGTCACTGTGCCTGGATAAATTCGTTTCTTTTCTTCGGCCACGAAACAGTAAACTTCCATGCCCAGGTCTTCGAATTGGCTGATTGTATTTTGTTGCTTATACACACTTTCTTCGTAGTCTGCCATGCATATAAGTGTGTGATGCGCCTGATGAAATTCTTTGTTAAACTCGTCGATTTGATTCAAACGTTTTTCGAAATATATTTCCGTTTTCCGCGCACTCGAGTCTTTTTTCACATTACTGAACAAGCGCTTCAAAGACTCAATGCGGTCAGTTTGAACTCGCACCAGTTGATCAAATTTCGACATTGTTTATACTGACGTTGCTCCACTGTATGTAATATGCACAAATGCTCGTATGTTATCGGTGTTCTTCTTTGACGTCTTGTTTTTTTTGAGTTGGCAGAGATTCCGGCAAATCTAACGGAATCGAAGGGCAACGGGACTTAGCTCTGTCGTGATGAGAGCGAGCGCGAATGTTTGCGTATACTGCTCTGTCGTGATGAGAGCGAGCGCGATAGAAAACGTAGGCACGGTGATTTATCTGGATGAAGCCGACCACGAAGATAAAATTGCCAAACAGCTTTTAGCAATTATTAATTATGATTCTTATGAGCAAGGTTCCCCTCATGGGCCACCAATGAATAGTTGTGATGCCTCACTGCTTTGACATCATTGTAATGGGGTTCGCAAATAAGAATCATATATACACTATTTAACTTCATTTATTTCTTCATATACAAAAATCACGTCTGATCGCTATGACCGCAAATTACAAGAGAGAAAGAAAGAATACAGTTCAGTTCAATTAGCATCGATATATAAAATGTTAATCCGCTGTTAAGACAGTTGAAGCACCGGGTGACTCCGCTCATAATCCGTACAACCAGTAAAAAAAATTTAGCACAAAAAACACAGAGAAAATATGTTGTTGATTTGATCTTAAGAATTTTAGATATATTATAATTATTTTTTTGTTTCATATAGAATTATATAATAATTTCTTCATATAAAGTAGACACAAAAATGATGTCAAATTTTGGGATTTTGGGTTTGTATTTAGTGTCTAAACTTAAATACATGATGATTTAATTTAGACGTACGTGTATATTTTGTATAAAATTACATAAATATTTAGTTGACAAAAAATTGATGTAGATTTATTCATTTTGTGTTGAAGCTGAAAATTAAATTCGTGTTCTATAGCTAGCGTAGCAAATGTACATATAATTTATGGATTATCCGTTAAAAGATATTTACAAAGACAAATGTGTGCCGACTGATAAAGCAAATTTTTGTTTTTAAAATTGATTTGCTTTATAGGGAGAGTTCGAGCGATTAAAAAGAATAAACAAGATGAGTATGCGGCTTAGAAGTAGAAGAAATCAAAGTCAAAGACAAAGATGTTTTAGCTAATGTTTTAAAGATATATCAAAGTTATCTCTTCAATAGGAATGCGGGCTGAAGATACAGATACGAATACAGAAATAAGCATTTAGCGTTTAGCATTGTTTATATATAGGTATATATAGGTGAGCATATCATTTAGTTAGCCTAAGCATAATCAAGAGAGAGTAGGGGTGTTATAGAGAGGGTCAGAGTTCAGAGTGAAAGTGTATTAGACAGAATCAACTGAAAGGTAATTTCAAATTGCTTAACACATTAGCTCTCGCGATCACGTTCTTCATAACAAGTTACTAGTTCAGTTATCGTCTAATTACTTTTGTATATATAGTATTTAGTTTTAGTTAGTTTTAGGTATATCAAAAAAAATATTGCAGATTGTCTTAGAGTTCCAGCCGCTTTATACAAAGTAAATGAAGAGAAGTTGAACTTTTTTCCTATCCCACTTGTTTGTTTTATATTCCTTCTAGGTGTACGTTTATTGGCCTTTGACTTGGTATTTTTTATTAGAAGTCGTTAAAATTGTTTAATGGTCAAAAATTTGTGTATGTTGTTTGTAGAAACCATGAGTTTTGCTTGTTAGAGATTTTGTATATTTCATTTCATGTTTATTTCCTTTCCTTTTGCTCCTTCTGCTATGGCAAACGTATTTTCAAGATTTGTGGAATGTGGTTTTGTAGTCGATCTAGGGTTATTAAGTTAGCATTCATGGGTATTTGAGCCAAAAGCATGTTTTGATTGTTTCACTGGTGTTCTGGGGGTTTCTCTTATTTCTTTTTTTGGTTTTTGGACTTTAAACAAATATCTCTGGTTTGCTCTCTAGTTGTTTTACACACACATTTACAATACAGTACACATTACACACTCAAAGTTATGGCTAGAGCTAAGGATTATGTTGCTGATCTAGTGATAATTTTGGTTCTGCTAAGGTTGCTTCGCTTTCGGTTTTGGCCCCTAGGATTAACATGTAACGTTCGATTACAAACGAAATGGCTTAGACACAGAATTTACAAAAGAGTGTTTCCTCGCGCAGATATCTGACTTTTAATTTCTCTCTATTTTCATGTATTTTCTCATTTTGCGGCTTAGAGGAGCAGCTCCTCGTCCGTGTGCGGCTCACTTCCGGTTTCCGCAAAGAGGCAACACTCATCGGCACCGGAAGAAGCCGCCTCCTGCTCCTCGCAGTCGAGATCGAGATGATGTGCCTGCTGCGGCGACTGCGGCGCCTGCTGGTGGTGGTTCATCGGGTGGTGCGCCGGCTGCTGTGGGTGGCTCAGGTCGTGCAGCCAGTCCAGTGTCTTGTCGATGGCACGCAGCCGCTTCTCCAGCGAGGTAGTGGCCAATATGTCCACCTAATAAGGTAGATATTTTCATTAAAAGAGTGATACAGAATATGTAAACCACTTAACGCACCTTTAGTTGCTGGGAGAGGGGCAGCAGGGCTATGATCCACCACGCCCACGCCGGTCCATCGCTGATCAGCTCCCAGTTGGGCTCCAGTGGCGGCATCTGGCCGAAGCTCTGCAAGATCTCGTGCTTCTGCTCGGTGCTCAGGCTGTCGAACCAGCCACTGGCCTTGGCCAGCACCACGCCCTGCATTCCCGCGAGTATCTTCACCTGCTCATCGGCAATGGGCTCGTCGCAGATGTACTCCACCTTGGCCGTCTCATAGCCATCCTTTTCGTTGCGCGCCAAAATCTTAAATCGCTTGCAGCCAATGGTACTCAGTATGGAACAGCCATCGCCCAGCTGCACGCAGTCCCGAATGTCCAGTATGGTGCCCACATCATAGTAGCGCGACTTTCCGCCATTCGGCTGCACAATGCCAAAGGTCTTGTCGCCGGACTCAACGGCCCTCCGCACCATCAGTCGGTATCGGGGTTCGCAGACGAAGAGCGGACATGGCACTGCCGGAAAGGCGGCCGTGCAGATGAACACCGGCACCGAGGGCTCCTGGTCGATCTCCTGGCGGAAACGCGCCTCGTAGTGGTCTGGAATGAATCGTTTCATTGCGGCTTCTAGGAACTTTGTCACCGGCCGCTTGGCCAGCGCAAATGGAACTGGCGAGGATGAGCCCGTATGCAGGTGGATCTGATTCGAATTCGGATTCGGATGCTGATTGGCATTGGTACTGGCACTGGCACTGGCACTGGCATTGACATTGAACTCCACAAGTGGTGACATGCACAATGGACACGGGGAGTTGTAATCCATGCAACGATCCAAGCATACCAGGCAGTACGTGTGTCCACACGGAGTCACCACCGGCTTCCACAGAGTCCGGCTGCACACCACGCAGTCAAAGTCGCTGGCATCGATCAGCTGCCCGGCCACCGAGCTCATCGCCAGCGATGGAGCCGATTTGTCCAGTTCTGTAAGGAAAATTAGGCATTATAATATATTTTATATTCTAGTATATTTATAGTAAACTCACTTTTCAGTCGCTGCAGTTCCTGCTGCGTGCGATCCAATACCCCAGCAAACAGTCGACTGCACCGCTGACTCTCGCCCGCCGCCTGCGCCCGCTCCACATCCACATCCTCCTCGAGCACCTTGCCACCGACCATCGGTTCCATGGCCATCGACCATTTCCGCTTGCAGTGCTTCCGGTTCGCATGGCGACGTGGCTGCAGATCGAACTGCTTCTGCTCGAAAACGTGCCGCTCATGGCGATGGTGATCCATAAAGTCCAGGGGACTGGGGAACAGAAAGTCGCCATCCAAATGCAGGGATCCCGGCTCCCCGCCGTCCACCTCCACATCCACCTCCTCCTCCATGTCATCGCCAGCCATTATGTAGTTATCATAGTGCCCGAACTCATCCTCCACATCGTCCAAGTGGACATGGTGATGGTGGTGGTGGTGATGATGATGGTGATGGGGGTGGTGGTGCTGCTGTTTCCTGCGCCGCCTCACCTGCTCCCAAAGTAGCGGATATGGTGCTCGCGAGGTGGCAAAGTTGCGGTGCTGCTGCTGGAAAACTGGTGGCGTTGCGCTGCTCAGCGAGCTGCGATTCTTCGGCAATTGGGCCAGGAGACGTTGGAGAATCTGTGCATGAAGAATTGGTCAGTTAAATCTTCAATGTTTAAACAAATAACTACAAATTATTGTTCTGTAATAAGGTTATGAATATAGCTATTACCGATTAGTATGGTTGTAATTATATTCAGCATATTATTTTCTAATTTTCAAGAGCATATGCAATTTTAATGGCGTCTAGACATTTACAAAAATAGTGCAGACTAAGCTGCTACTAATAAATTTGTGCAAACTAGAACATAACATAATTATTACAACCATATGTCTACATTAGCATTCATTAAACCCATAGAGGAGGCATGGCATCTGTGATTTTACCTTGGCGAGATCATGTTGAAATATTTCCGAGTTGCTGAGATTGGTTTTCTTATCAAGGCAAATGGCCAAAAAGCCGTTGTACAAAGCCTCCTCCAATCGGCCAAGACCGCTCAAGGCCAAAGCACGCAGGTAGTGAGCCTGGAAAATGCAATAAAGTAAATAAATAAATATGCATTCATCACTTGGCATAAGTAATTTCAAACGCACCTTGGGCGAAGTGCAGCGGGTTCTCAGTGCATTCTCGATGTCCGCTAGAGAACTTTGATAATGGCTCAATTTTAGTAGAACTTCGGCACGCAGGCAGAGACTCTTGAAATTGGCGGGCGCTGCAAAAAAAATCAATGAAAAAGTAAAACATATTAATTCACTTTTACTGCGACCAAATGGGCGTTGTAAATCACGTAGATCCCCCACAATGAATGCCATCTTCCTCAACTCAAATGAAATGCCAAAACTTGGCAAGTTGAAACATTTCGGCGTGCGGCCAAGGCAATTACGTCTGCCAATATTGAAATAATATATACATATAGATAAATGCAACGTTATGGACGTGTAAACAGCATCTATAAGGTGTGGGTTTGGGCAAATGTTCAACACGCGCGAATACTCAATTATATTCTCCCCATCTGCAGTTTGTTTTTCAAAATGTTTGTCCGTTTCAATTGGACATTTAATTTGACAGCTGCTAAAATGTAGCTTGCTTTTTTGTAACATTAATATAATAGCAATATAATAGGTAAACAAACTCAAATTAAATTTTAGGTTACACGGAATTTCGTCACTCATTTCTTTACAATTTTATGTCAGTAGTTTGACCTTTTATTTATTTATTTTTAATAAAGTGCGGCCCAAAAACGCGAACTTCGACCATCGGCAAATGCAATGTGAAAGCGAAACCAAGGTAAGCAGCAACAGCAGAGCGCGAAGCACCTAGAATAGAAAGTCATTGCTGTGCCTAGGTCATGCATTTTCCACCCACCCCTTTTCCAACCCCTCTACACCCCCTCTGCACCACCCTACGCGCACCACCCCCCGAGCAACACAGTTTTATCACCCGCACTACGTCACGTAGGCCACTTGTAGACAATGTTGCAGACACATTGCCAGCAACATTGCAGCACGCTAAGAGAACCAGCGAGCATTTCACCTTCTCTTCTTCTGTTAGGCTTCTCTCTTGCAAGTGTACTCTTGCGCTGTTAAATCGTAAGAGTTTTTAATATTTATGTTAAAAAAGACGCGCGCAGCTGCTGTTAAGCAGAAAACGCGATTATGTAGCCTAACATTACGCAACATAAAAAGGCGCAACATCAAAACGACAGTAGCTGCAACAACAACAACAATAACAACGATGTCTATATAATATCAACTACGAGGGCCTATAAGCGATTTTTTTGTAATTCCAATTGTTACACAAATTGCTAAAAAAAAATGTGATTACATGTGGTCCCTTCACTCCGCCCATTTTCCAGCTTGGTACTCATTAATATTTTGCCATATTTGTCGCAACAAACGATTATCGTGCAATTTTGCTGATAAATAATAATTTGAAAACTTAAACTAGAAACTTTTGGATTATCAAGATATCAAGAACTTTAGCATACGAGTAAATTGAATAACACTTCCGATTATCACAAACTCGTGTTGATTATGTAAATGGCTTGTCAATATTTTGTGTTTACTTCGCTGTTCCCATTTTTATTTTGTTTTTTTTTTGCGCTGGGGTTCGAATAAATTCCGAAAATAAATACCCGTGATATGGTGTTTGCTTGCTAGATAACGCATTTGGGATTGGGATTTGCGGTTAAAACGTTATGTGAGTGGAGGTGGCAAGACATAACGGCACTTCACTGGGCCCTGTCAGATAACGGTAGAATGTAATTTAGCTGATTATGCCTTAAACGTTTTCTGAGCCCTTCTTTCTACGTGAGATAAGACAGCTTTTGGTTGTTTATCAATAGTTTATATTTTATTAGCGTTTTTCGTAATGAATTTATGGACTTTAGAACACATTTATTATTTACTGCTGTTTGTGTTTTATGTTGAGATTGATTTATTTATTACTTGGAATCTCTAATATTCTGTTAATTGAAAAAAGTAGAAAATCAACTTTTCCGATAATTCCATCTGTTTCCCATATGTTTTTCCCACTTTGAAAGTAGTTCCCCTGTTTATTATGCAATAATATCATTCGATCTCCAGGGCCATCAACCCCCCACCTTACCACCCCCCCCCCCCCCCCCCCCCCCCCCCCCCCCCCCCCCCCCCCCCCCCCCCGCTTTGGCCGACGAGTCCAGAGCCATAACTATATGTATTATGCATACTAATTATATTCATTTCCACATTATATCACACTGAAGGCGGCCACGTTCTCGCTGACCGGCTACTTCCCGTTCGATCTGCGACTATGTGTGTGCGTATCCATCAGATACTTCTACTTACAACCGCAGCGAGTGGGCAAAAAACAAAAAAAAAAAAAAAGTATAGAAATATACAGAAATTCAATTAAAATGCAAAGCCAAACGCTGACGACTCGCTGACGTTGCTGTGCTGCCAGTTTGTTGTTGTTGCTTTGTTGTTGTTGTTGTTGTCACTGCTACCAATTTGCACTTATTAGAGAATTTTACGCTCTACGAACGCCCCCCCACCGCCCCGCCCCCCTGCCCCTTCAGATAGATAGAACATCTTCCACGCGGGGCCAAGTTTCCGTTACGCTGCAGACAATTTAAGCCCAACTGTTGATAAATTGCATTTGGCTTCAGATATGACAAAGCTCATATGTGTGCAATTTACATATTTTTTTTGGCTACACTGTGAAAAATAACTAAATACATCTCTCTCTATGTACTTTAACATATGCATTAGAAAGCAATTTAAATTGTAATACTGATAATATTTCTCATACGAACTAACAAGCATATAGAGAATATATTACAGTAACCACAGATATAAAAAATATCAAAACTAAACTAAACAAAACAAAACTAAAAATATTCCAAATATTTGTAAACATTACTAAGGCATTAAGTTATTACTTAATCATAACTTTATCAGGCATTAAGTTATTACTTAATCATAACTTTATCATACTTCATCCCATACTTTTCTCTCACTGTATATATTTCTTATGATATTTTTTCGTGCCAGCGTGTGTCGTTTTCGCGTTTGTGTGCACTCAAAATCAGATTTCGTCACGTACATTAAAAAAATCGCTTGCAAAATTCCCACCACATCAGAAAAAAAATATTAAAAAAAAAGCAGCAGCAATGAATATTGAGAAGAGAAGCGAATTTTCCTTGGCGGTTGACAGACATGGCATTGCCATGGATTGCATAATGAGATCAGAAATCTAAGAATTTTGATTTCCGCTAAAAGAAAACGTGAGCGAACTGACAACCTGATCTGCAGACAAAGACAAAGGCATTTTCAAACCGCCGATCATTTGATTTATTTATTTTTAAATGCCAAAACAACAAAGTAGCAACAAAGAAGCAAAAAAGTAGCGACAAAGAATGCATGTCCCCGCTAATTTTTCAATTCAGATGTGCTTAAAGGCAGTTAAACAATTTGCTAAAAATAAACACATTGCGTATACGCCGCATGGTCCGAGCTCTGATTGCCAAACACAAGCACCACAGACACACACAAACAAACACACATACTGGATTATTATGCAAAAGGAAACTGGAGAAATGAGAAGGGAGGGGTGGAAAAGAGCGAAGGGGTGGCGAAAAACTGACCTAAATACTAAATGAATGCCCATAAAACTGCGCCAAGTGAGACGGGAAACGAGCGGCCATAAACGAGCGGCGAAAAGATGGCAAACTTTATGCGATACCCCACAGTTCCAAGTTCCAAGCTGCCAGTTCCCAGTACTCAGTTCTCATCCAAACTGAAATCCGCAGGGAAATTGACCGTTTTTTGATGTCTATGATGGAGGGGATAACTGGGAAAACCCAGAAAAACCCCATGGCTAACACTCGATTCGCGCGCATAAAATATGACCATTATGCAGATGAAGCTAATTGTGCGGAGTTAAGTTTATGACCCTCGTAAAGTTACAGCGCTCGATGTAAAGCCGAAATAAATATGCGAATTCGGGGGAAATGTCAGCAGTTAAATGGAGAAAAGAGCTGTGCATAATTCAAATCCAAATGAAAGGAAATAACCATAGTTAGGCGCAAATATTTCCTTCCCTTAATGCGAATATTTAATTAACCAACATTTCCTTGCACACTCTGTGTTATTTCACAAAATTGAAATATTAATTTGCAAAATTATCGCTTATAAATTATAATCTTTAGAAAATGCAAGTTATTCGACACCTAGCCAAAATTTCCTTCAAATTACCTAGACCAATTAATTAGTATAGAAATCGCCTTGCGATTTCCTTGTTAAACGCAAATTTGTCGAGAATCTTGCATTTCTAGGCAGATTTATGGCAACTAGAAGCGTCTACCATTTCCCTGCTTAATTTGCCTTTATAATTGTCTTCATGAATGAACGCTCACTTGGCCACTTTTGCTGCTGTTGACGGAAATGTGAAATGCTCGCAAAGAATATGTGGCAAAATAATAATTATTCACTTTCAGGAAGTGCAGGCAGTCGCATTGTTTTTACGTTTTGCATTCGCCTTTGGCTATTCGCCGTTAAATATGCAACTGCAAGTCTCGGTAAAGAATTCTATAAAATTTCATTTTTATTTATGTGATTAATCTTTACGAGGCCATATGACAGACAATTGTTGTGTAAATTATTCGAATGTGCTCTTGTGCATATGCATATTCGCCTCCACTTGTGTTATTTTCCTGAAAAACATAAGTTTCGCACTCCATATTCGAGTTCGTTGAGATGAGGCACTCATGGCGTATGCGTTATTTTCAATTATATTCAACAGCAGTAAATTGAATAAAATGCAGCTTAACATTAAATACAGTTAGTTACTTAATTTAAAACTTTCGTGTGTTTGGTCATGTTTATAAACTAAATGTGGGTGTTGTCAACTCAGTCTGCTAAATGTCAAGCCCCGGAAATCCTCAAAAAAAAAACTGCTGGAATTCTGTTTGCAGTTTGTTCTCTGTTCTGGTTATATTTTGTTGGTTTTTCTGTTTTGTGAAACTCAACCGACTGTGAAGATTTTTGTGGCTGCTGTTGCGCGGTTTACATCTGGGAAATATCGCCATGCGTTGTCGCATAAATTTTCGGCACTGGAAAACAAGACGCAACAGAAAAAATCCAAGGCAAGCAAAAAAGATGAGTACGCAGAGATAAAATGTCAGAGTTCAGACTGAGCCAAGGCCAAAAGTGCCCAGTTTTGATGGTGAGGATGACACTTTTTATGGAGAGCAACAAATTGGAAATTATAAGACATGTTTCTTGGCCAAGAGAGCTAAAAATTTGATATTATATGACATGTTTCTTAGCCAAGCAGTAGCTTTTCATTTAATGGTGATTTAAACCCATTTTATCCGAGACGCAAAATGTTCATGTTCGCTACAAAAAAACGCCATTTTTACTTTACGTTCGAAATAATTCAAGGTAAATCAGCGGGAGATATTCAGCGAAGTGAACTTCATTTTCAAGTCTTATATAACTTCTCCGTCGTTTACTTTTTTGCTCAACCGAGCGCAACCTTCAGGCAAATTGGAGCAAAACAAAAAAAAAAAAACCGAAAAAAATTTTGAACAATTCGCAAGCACGCAAATAAAATCAAACATAAATTTCATTCGAGCAAGACAAAACACAAAATAAAAACACATTCCTTTGCTACTGTGTGAAGCGCAAAAATGTATATATTGTTATTTCGCAGTTTTCTCTTGTAATGCGAAGGCATTCATGAGTTTTACAAAGCGCTCAAATAATATTTGAAAATGTTTAACCGCAACGGCAACAACGATTTCAAAACGCTCCACTGAGCAGCAACTCGCTGAGTGGGCTGAAGGTCAACTGGTGACCAAGACGTGGTCGTTATGGAACCAAAAACAAGTGCGGAAGTCGCACATTTGTGAGGCGTAAGATGTACAGAAATTGTCCCATATACACAAGTATTTTATTATATATTTTATTACGCTCTTTTTCGGTTGTTTGTTTGCTAAGTCAGCCAGCTTAGGCAAAAGATATATATAAAATACAAGACGGCAGGCCGACAACTTCAAAGCCATAATTATAGATTCTTTGGGAGATAAGTTTGGTTAGTTGTTAATTCCACTTTGCCCTAAATGATAAGGATGTTTTCAGAGAAGCAAATCATTTTAACTTTATTCATTTGAGTGCTTACAAATTGGTAATTTGAAACTCATATATAAAATGGTTAAATTGTTCGTTGATAGTACTTTGATGTTAGCTATGAAATCTAGTTCTTATCAAGTATTACGACTTTGGTGCCAGTCCGCTAATCACCACACCCCTTTTTTCCGCCCACTTACAAGGTCCAACTGCCACCATTTTCCTGCCATATGTCCGCTGTGTTGGGCCAGATGTCATTTGATAAATGTTCGGACACGTTCATGTCCATGTCCCCATACCCACATCCACATCCACATCCAAATCCACATCCACATCCGTTGCCACACGCGCTTCTGACGCGCAGTTAATTGATTTCCCAGACAGAAGGGCAGTTCGTAATGGGAAAAACTCAACTCTCGGCTGAACGCTGAACTGACCTGGCCACCTGACGCCAAACAGCAAAAGCAAAAATGCGACTAGGCCCAAAACAGATAGGCTGAAACCGAAAACCAAAAACCATCAAAATGCATTACATTTGGAGGTGGCTGACAGCCAAGGGGATGGCGACAACGTATGGCTATAATCCACTTAAAAGTCATTTGGGGTGGTTAATAAACTGAGCGAAATTGGGTGCACACTCTTAGAAAATGCAGCAAATAAATGTATATCTATATCTATATTTATATAATATAATTATTTGAATATTTTTACAGTTTAACAAATACCTTATTAACATGTATTGATTTGATGTACAGTTTCAATTTAAAAGTAAATCCGAATACAATTCACTTTTTAAATTCAACTAATTTCTTGATTAAAATCCTTTTGGGTGCCAGAATTTTTTGTTGATTGTTAGCAACCTTTTTCAAATAAATTCCAAAGTTTTTCTGTTCTTTTTTTCATTCTCCAGATCTATTTTCGTATATTCTCCCCTAACCCAAGTCTATTTCGGTCTGGTTTTCACTTATGTAATCGCTCGAGACGCCAATCAGCCCCTAAACGCAGTTCGATAAGCGAACGGAGCTGGCAAAAAAAAGTATGGCCAACGTAACCGGCTTTTTATGCAAAGCTGCCAAAAATATGAGTAAACTCATGTAAGTTTTGTGGGCCGTTGGCCGAGTGAGAGGGGGGGGCGGGTATTGGCCATGGCTAAAACATTGCGTGAGCCGCGACTTGTGCAATCGGCGCCAAAGTAAAAGAGCAAGAGAAAGAAAAAGAGCGAGCAAAAGCCAACAAGCAACAGTTTTGGTCTTTTCGCATTGGCCAAAAGAGGTCACCAAGCGCTGGCCAAAGAGAAAGTAAGAAAGTAAGAGAGTATGTGAGTGTAAAACCAGGCTTTGACAGCTGCTCTTTCATCAGCTCGCGCGCTCTCTTTGGGCCACATTGGTTACCATCTGCAAAGTCGCAAAAGTATGTCAAAGTCAAATGCGCGACGCCGACGTCGACGTCACTTTTATTATGTTTGTTTGGTAAGTGGAGCTGCTTTTTTTCTTGTTATTTCTGTTTTTTTTTTGTTTTTTTTGGTTTTTTTGGTTATGTAAGGCCCAGCGGCCAACTGTTGTTGGTTACGTTGAGCTGCAGGCCCAAGATTTGCCTCAGTTTCCCCCGTTTTCTCATGTTTGTCGTGGTCGCCTTGGTCTTTTGTCTTTTTCACGCTTAGTCTGCTGAACCCCGCTGTTCCGCTGTCCCCCTGCCCCGCCCCTCTAACCACGCCGCCCCCAACCGACTGAAAACCCATTGTTGCTCATTTGTTTGTTGCCAATTTCAACGGTTTTCGACTTGTTGTTGCCGCGTGGAAATTAAATCGTGATTTGTAAATGCTCTCAAATTTTCGTCTCGCTTTTAAATTTTTTTTTTCGTCTGATGTAGTTTTTTTTTTTGGTTTTTCTGCTTGCCGCAACTGAGGAGTTTGCAATTTTGTAATAATTTTTTTTTTCTTCGCTCCTATCGGCGATTAAATAATCAACGCTGTGTGGCAACTGTTACAATGGGAGGTTTTTGAAAGTTGTTTGTGGGCAACTGGGTTATTCTGGGCAATCAGTAGCAATCAACAGAGTTTTTAAAACATATATGGATTCTACTCAATTTTTAAACATAAATATTTCAATTGGCTTGAAATGATCTTAAATGGTTCATTAAATATATATAATCAAACTAAATTCCCCAGAAAATTACTAGTTACTTGATAAACAAAGCTAGTTAACTGTTACCTAAAAGTTTTGTTAAAATAAGGTAAATTCTGCCATAAATTAAAAGCAACCAATGAAATTATATTACCACTGATACATCATAGCATTTTCTTTGATGATTCATTTTCAGTAGCCACTAGCACCTGGAAAAACGCATTTTAACACAAAGAATGGGATAATGCAAAAAGTTTCGCTAGCTTTTTTCATCACTTTTTCGGGCGAAAACTTTTACTCACCAAGAACGAAGAAGCAAAAAAATGGTTGGGTGCAAAAACATTTTAGTTTCAGTCATGGTTGTTAGTGCAAAAAAAAAAAGTTACAAGTGCTCCTGACAGTCTGACCCAAATAACCAAATTGAATGCTAATACCATGTTGCCAAAGTGGAAAAGTTTGCGATTTATCATTTAGTGTTAACAGCTTGCGCTGCTTAAAAACCTAATTGAAATCCCTTTTGCGGGCTAATCAAATCCAAAACAATTATGTCATCGCCGTGAACTTTGCTTTTATAATTCCATTCTGTCTTCGTTCCCTCAATTAGGCAACACTCCCCTTAACTCGTTGGCACTGTTGGCCAGTAATTGTTGCATAATGGCACTGGGAAAAAATGCATTTTGCTTGGATTATCTTTAGTTAAAAGGGGCTGTAAAAATCGCACCTTAAAAATGCTTTAATAGCAATCAAACCGGATTTGAAATCGTTGTTTTATATAGCTAGTTACGTGATATGTTAGGCACTAAGGTCAAATTTGTTGAATGTCATTTGCTTGTTGGTTTCCCCATATAAAATAAAACCATTCTTTATTTTTTTAAATGTATATATAAATATGTTGTCACTTAATTCTTATGGTAAATTCTATCTAATTTACTTGAACTGGTATTTTCAACACCAGTTTCTGCTAAGATAATATTTAAATAGGTAATAAATGATATTTGTTGTTAATATTTATCATTCAAAGTTTTCTAATTGTCTTGAATAATCTTGGAAAATCTCTGTGTACTTTGAATTGTCTTTTGGCGCAGTCACGCCCCATGGAAATTGTTTTGTGGACTTTATTCGCCGAGCGGAAAATGAAAATGAAAATGTCAGCCTGATGTAATTTTCAATAGATTGATTAGGATAAAAAGGTTAAGGGTGTGAGGGCCGCAATGGTTGTGGCAATACCCCGTGTATTTGCAGCTTGGGGCAACAGTTTACAGTTGTGGAGTGGAGAATGAAGTGAAGTGCAGTGAAATGAAGTGGAATGATGTCGATCTCGATCTCTGGGCGCCCGTGTCTATTACTCAATAGTCTAACAAATTATTGCTAGCAGTTTTGCAGTTTTGCACAGTTTGCTGATTGCTGATTGTGGGTTGCTATTGTTGTTGTTGTTGTTGTTGTTGTTGTTGGGCAATGCGATAAAGTGCAACACGAGCGACAATAACAGCAACAGCAGCAACAACTTTGCCTACGTTCTATGACATAACTGTAATTCAAACGAGTCAGAGAGCAGCCACGAAAGAGACGGCAACAGGCCATTAGAAAGAGAGGGCAGCCGCTAGACAGCTTGTGTATATGTATGCAAGTGAGCGGGCGACTTACTTTTGATTTTGCTACGACTATATGGCTATATGGCTATCAAGCGATAGAGCTATAGAGCTATAGAGCCTATAGCTTTTGCAATTGCAGCGGCAGTCAATTGAGTAATCTGCCAGTTGATTTGTTGCTGCTGCCCGCTCGCAAATGTTGAAAGTGAATTTTGCGAATCGTAATTCACAGTTTACAATAGAATATTACTTAATAGACAATCTGGCCGCAGCGTTTTTGCTTTGTTTTTTATGACTCATGCTTGCACTTTTTTTTTTTGTAATTTTCTGTTTTGTCGCAATTGCAGTTGGCCTCATTATGCAATTACGACGGCAAGAAGCAAACGAAACAAACGAAACGAACGACAGGAGCAACACATTTTTTGTATATTTCTGCTATTACCTAGTTTTTTGCATAAGTTTTTTCTTCGTTATGGGTTTTATCTTTTGGCTGGCGAAGTGAGAGGGCGCATATCTCAATTAGGAAAATGTCTCAATGTTAGTTTTCCTTGCTAGCCGAGCTTGTGAGCTGATTATTACATCATTCGGCTTGTTTTGACAGAATTTGTGGGTGCGCAGCTGGGAAAATGTGAGCAGGGGAAAAGCCTTGCTTGCACTTATATTTTCCTTACATTGTTGCGCTTTAAATGGTGTAGCATTATTATGAAACAGTGAATAATTGATAAAGTTATTCAATGCCGTAAGTGACATGCGGTTATAAAAGAGAATATTTTTCGTTATTCCAAACAGAATGCCTGCCCAAGTGTCAAGTGTCATGGCAATGGATGTGCATGTCAGCGTTTCGTAATAAACTAAATAGCTGCAAATATGTTCACGTTGTTAATATAATATTATGTCATTCAGTCATCGCAAGTTTTGGAATTAAAATAATATTTGATCGTAAGTGACGGAATTAAAATAATATTTGGTCGAAATGAGGTGACCTTTTACTTAAAGAGATACATTTACTATGTACTCAAAAAAATTCAAAAATCATCATCAAAAATTGCAAACAAAATTTTAAAAAATTGAATTTTTTTTGAAAACACAGTTTGATTGGAAATTTAATTACGAGCTCAACGAGGTATGACATTCCATATTCGGACCAATATTTCGAATGTTCTGATCAAAATACTGAAATTTATAATCGCAAAAAACAGAAAAACAATTTTCATCAAAATTTCAATGTTTTTTCGGTATAACTGGGCTAAAATTGGTCAGAAAGCTAAAATAATAACATTTTTTTACTCCTAATTACCAATACTAACCAACCAAATCACTTTTTAACCAACTTTGTTAAAATAATTTTTGGTCAAATTTTCGCATTTTTTGTAAGGGGTAACATCATCAAAAATTGCAAAAAATGTGAAAACAATATATATTTTTTTTGAAAACACAGTTCGATTGGAAATTTAATTACGAACTCAACGAGGTATGCCATTCCATATTTGGACCAATATTTCGAATGTTCTGATTAATACACAATCTGAAAATAATGAGTTAACTGACATACTCTATAAGAGATTTTCTCCAGTTTGTTAACCGCACAATCACCGATACAAATATCTCACTACGTTAACCTCGCCCACACCTAAAAACTGGTTTAGACTTCAAAGAGAACCCACGTTGAAGCCACAAGGCCAACACCACCCACTCCGCTCCCATGGGTGAACTGAATTCCAGAAGTAAATACCGAAAACTTAACTTGAAATGGGAAAAGTTTGCATTTACTCGACCCGAACATTTTCAGGCCCAAAGCAAATGAATATTTGAGGCGAAAGCGCAAACAATTCCTTTCGGGTTAGAATTCTCATTTGAAAGTCTTGTAAATTCTTGTTTTTTTTTTGTTTTTGTGTTTTCTTGATTCTAGTTTTGTTTTTTTTTTTACCCAGCACTAGCTAGTGAAATGTGCGATGGCATTTAAGAAATGTGCGCCAGACTTGTCGTCGAAGGGACGAGGTTAGGGGGTATGGGGTATTTGAAGCAATGGGCATGCCAAAAAGTATCTATCAGATACGTGAGCACGGGGAATGCCGGCTATGCAACGCATGGCGTCTGTGAAATACAAATACATAGTGGGGCGGGGGTGGAGAAAGCACACGCAGAAAGAAATAAATCAAATCGCACATACTCAATAATGTGGCAAAAGGAAAGCACAAATCTGCGATAGAAATTAACACAATCTTTGTGCACGACTACATTCTAAGGCAAATCTACATCTGTAGCCGTAACTGTATCTGTATCTGTATGTGTGACGACCATTGGCAACTGGCTTTCTCAAGGCCAGTTGAATTTTGTGGTCGTTAAACTCACCGCCCCCCCTTTCTGGCCCACCCCCCCTTGCCATTCCTTGTGGCTCTTTGTTCACTTTCACGGAAAGAACTCAACGACCTCAAAATGCGCAATAAATTTTTGGCTGCCTGCACTTTTGACTACACAAACAGAAATATTTTCAAGTGAAAGTCAAAAAATAAATCAAAAGAAAAGTTTATAATACAATGAACACTTTTAACTTGCATTATAAGAAACTTGCATTATAGAATCAACTCATTGCGTGGCATTAACGATCTGATGAGCTTCGTAGACTATGCTCTGATTTCTCTCACTGCACACAAAGAATCGGGCGCACTGTTTCCAGCTCTTGTTTGGCTAATTAAAAAATGTTAGCTACCAGGAGAAAAAAAGAAGGCAGGGCCAAAATCAAAAGCACAGTCAAAAATGAAATGGCTAGAAACAAATGTTAATGAGTGCAGTCACTCTGAATAATTGCAAAACGGAGAATTGCGAGGGAAGTGCAGAGGCTTTGGATTTTTATTTTTAAAAATACATACGAGAATGACGACAATGAAGGCAGGCAAATGTTTTATGGCACGAGTACTCAACCTCAGTGGGAAAGCAATGCTAACAAGATCAAGGTGCTCTTCAAACAATAACCACAAATCGAGTGTATATGAATATCTGTACCTAATACCTGAATATATAGTATTAATGTGCTGGCTTTATCAGGTGTATTGAGTGAGCTGGCAGCGCAGTTGCGATAAGCGTCACGTATTAATCACATGAATGGATATATTATTCACACAATTTCACTTTGCTTCTAGTGCGATTGTCTCGAGCCGAGGAAAGTGTGCTGGAGTTCAGGGTCACGCCCTTGATGGAAATGGGAAAAAGTGCCATTCTTATCATCAAAACAACAATGATATTTTTTTCATGCTGATAACTAGCTCCGTTTAAAAAAAAAGTCTGTCAAATCAGTGCTGATATAATGAAACACGCAGATAAAAAGGCTTTTACTTTTTGTTTAATACGATTGCGTCTGAGTTACATATTATAGTTATAAAACGTTTTCCGTTTAATTCATAGTTAATGAACAACTATTTACACAGTTATGTCAGTAATATTTTTCAAGCTTTTTTATCTAACAAGAAAACCTACAAATAACATAATATCTTCTAAGCTCCCAGCACGTTTTACATACAATTATCAGTTCTTCACAGCAATCACAAATGTGGCACACCAACTGAGCTCCCAGACTAGATCGCATTCCACAGAATTGCTGGGCTAACAAATTCTGCCTTTAGTGAGCTCCTTCCGCTAATTACCAAGAAATTAAGACTTAATAATCCGCATAAACTGAAATAATTTCGCCCAGAAGTCGTTGGTCCAAATTCAAGTTCTACGAACCCATAAAGAAATGATTTGAGGCCGAAAGAAAATTCAGACGGCCATAAAACTAAATGGAAATCGGTGGCAGAACAAGGCTGGAAATGCCACGTGTCGGGTAGAAATAACCAAATTAATTGCATGCTTCGTGCTAAAATTCTTTCAATCCAACAACGAACTCCAACTCAAAAAGGGAACATTAAATGCAGCCAAGTGGTCAGTACGAAAAACACGCCATATAATTATACGATCCGGCATATTTAATGTAAGCCATATACTTTTAATGCACAAACATATACGTGTATTAATGTATTAAATTAGGACCAGTCAGAGGCATAAAGCCTTGCATGACACGAAGGCATTTCCAATGCAATATTTCTAATGGAACTCCAACCTTTTTCCTGTTTTTTTTTTCCCCCTTCTAACCAAATATGTATTCAGGCCAAGTCCTAGCGGCTCATTTAACAACTCTTTCCACTCAGCCAGCTTCGTAATACTTTTTTGTTAATTATTTTCTGTGTACTTGGCGAAAAAAACGGAAACTCCTGATGAGGTGAACGACTACATTTAACAGCCTCGGGTCGTAAAAAAAAAGCCATACGTATATGTATGTAAATTAAATTGTGCATGTCTGCCCCCAGGACTCAAGCTCATTTCAGCAGGACATTAAAATCCTGCCAGAGGATGGGGTGTGTCTTTGTGTGTGCTTGATACTAGAGTGCTGACAGTGTGTGTCCTGACATCTTCATTGTCAAGTGGGGCACTTGGCTTTGGCCCACACGGCGTATGTGCGATGTGTTTGTAACTCGGAATCCCTGCTGAAACGCTTTATTTGCCAACCTAATTGGTATCGATTTGTATATTCGTTTGAATTTCCCTTTATAGCCATGACTTGGCATTTGGCTTATCAAAAACGTTTACTTAAAGAATTTTGTTGTCCCAAAAAAAATAATTTCGGATTTTTTCCCCTCATTTTTATCAGCAAGTGTCAATAACTGATTACGCCGTCCGAAAAAAAAAAGAGAAGCAATAACAAAAGAGACACAACATCAAATGAAATAGAACAAATACATGGCTTTCTTATAAATAGGCCGACCAAGAAATATTCCACGTTGTTTACGTTGCTGCTATTTCAATCCGACACATAGATCCCACATAAGGCGCTCCACTCTCGATTATAATGCCTTGGGTAAACACAGTCGTACGATGGATGGATGCGTCAGCACACAATTTGGCTAATCACGAAAACACGCTGTACTTTGTCAGCAAGTCAAACACCTTGATAATGACAATTATGAAAGTAACACCGCACTTTAGGTGTCCACCTTGTGTCCAACGCCCACGTGGCCACAGAAAGCCAACTTAATACCCGCAGCAAAGACAGACACGCTGATGCATTATTATTTTATATCCCGGTGAAAGCGAAATGGGGGTGCTTTCACTCCCAGAGAGAGAGAGAATTTTTCGATGGGCGGCAAAAGCATAAACTCGAGTCGCCGTCTAATTTTGTTTTCCAGGGATAAACAGAGATATATATAAAAGTGGAAAATCAACGAACGAAACGCAAACATTGATTGGTAAACACAAAATAGGTGCAATTATGGTGACCAAGTCGATTAAATGGAAGCGCTGATAAAACAAATATAATGATCACGAATCGATGAACTCTATTTTTGTGCAGCAAATCAGAAAATAAGCAGAAATTCATGGAAGTAAAATACACAGTTTGTTAGTCCTTGCAGTCATTCAAAGAATTGTCGAAAATTATTAATTGCCAGCCAACAAAAAGATCGAACTCAGATCTGGTTAATTTTGGTTATTTTGTTATTTTTTCCATTTGTTTTCACCCCACTTCCACCTAATTCTGTCCATCATTGCCATTGTTTTGCGCCCAAGAAAAACTCTTGACGAGTCAAGTGTTTCTCGTCTGCTGCCTGCTGCCTTCTGCCTTTTGTTCATTTTGGTTCAACTTTAAGCATTTTGTTTGATGGATTTCTAAGTGCGTAAATCGTTTTGATTTTTCTTTTTCCCTCTTTAAAAAATAGAAAAACTATTTTCGTTTAAAAGACAGCGCGCGGTGCAACAACAAAAATTGTCGCTGGGAAAATGGAGGTGATTAATTAGCTGTTCTTAATTTCAAAATTTCTCTCGTGTATTCCCTCTACGTGAAGTGAAGGGGAAAATCCTCTTGAGCTCAAGTGACTGACTCAGCGTCTTAATAATTCATTATAAAAGCAAAAAAGCACAAAAAAAGCGCTGTGATTTCTCAAAAATATCATTTCGAGTGCGTAAAGAGTTGAGCTGGCAGCGCGTGCCACAGTTCGCGTATCCGTAAGATACATTTTCTGCTGCTCCCAACTGCCTTCTGTCAGCAATTATTTACTTTGAATTTGCTCGATAAATATTTGATAATTGGGTCCTTGGCCTGCCTGCCTGCCTGCCTGTCAGTGCCATTTGTCGCGCTGAGCACACACAATTAGAGTAACAAGTTGACATTTGCGGGAGCAAAGTTCCTCGAATGTAATGGCTGAAAATACGCATACGCCGCATGGGCCCACAGGATTTAGTGCGTGGGCGTTTCTCCTGTGCGATACTTGTTGCGCCACCAATGAATGGACTGGGTTCATGCCATTCGCCTGACGTCAGCAAATGGAGTCTATTGAGCCTTGCCATTTTCGGTCCTGCCCTTTATTGATTTTTCAATTTCCCCCTCATTGCAGTCGCAGCGCAAAAGGATTGCTGCTGCACAGAGAGAAATTTCAAGGCAATAGTGCAAAAAAATGCACTACTTAACTACTTAACTTAACAAAATGTTTAATTCAATAGTGCAATAGTGCAAAATACACTACTTAACTACTTAACTTAACAAATTGCTTAATTCCACCCAATATACGCAAGTATTTGATATTGCAACTCACCTTTTTCCAAGCTGGCATTGCAGAACTTGAGCGCGTCGTCGAGCAGATTGAGGTGCATGCAGCTGCTGGCCTTCTCGCTGATCTTCTTGGCCTGCAGATCGGGACCCCACCACTTCTCCACCAGCCTGCGCACCAGCACGTCCGGCATGAACTTCATGGCCGTCGAGCCACTGCCTCCTCCTCCATGTGCCGCGGGATACGCACTCAGGCCCAAGGCTGCCGCCGCCGATGTGGATGCCATGGTGGTGGTGGCCGTGGCCGTTGTGGATGCCACCGTGGTGGTGGTCACTGTCATGGGTGGTGCGGCCAGGCGATGGACGCTGGACGCCAGCTGAACGCCATAGCCCACGGGAAAGCTGATCAGACTGAGGTTCGCATTGTGATTGGAGGTGGGTGCTGTGAAGAGGGCTCTGGTTGCCGCACCACTCGCCGTGGTGGTGGTTAGAGCGCAGACTGGCGGTCCTGGCGAGGATGCCTGGATGCGGGGGAAACGCACCTGGCAGATGTTGCACTGCGTGATCGTCTCGCAGCATTGCCGGCAAAAGGTGTGGCCACAATTGGTGGTCACCGGACAGCGCAGTATGTCGCCGCACAGCGGACACATCAGCGGATCGAAGTCCTCCAAGTCCTGCAGCGGACTCGGCACGCGTAGTTCTCGCGTGGGTGAGTGCAAATCCAGAGGACCGCCACTCGTTTCATCCATAGATTCACCCACTCCTCGCAGGAATTCTCCTTGCTCCGCCTGTTGCTGTTTGCCCTGATGATGGTATCGCAACCAGGGCATCATGTCCACTCGATCCGATATTCTGGGACTCTTCACGCCCGCAGACGTCGGTGTGGGCGTTGGCGTGGGTGTGGGCGTGGCAATGCCACCCATTTGGCGAATGTGCGTGGTCAGCGCACTGGCCAGCGTATTGAGTTTGTCGAGCGGCACATGGCCATCGAACTGGCGGCTGGCTATCAACTCGTAGACATCGAAGGCTTCTGGTAGACTGCCCACCTTGGCGAAGGATTCGGCGAGCAGATAGTGCAGCGAGTTCTGGCTGTCGTTGTGGGGCAGGTAACACTGTAGCGGATGGCTGCTGGGTGGCATGTGGCGAGCCTGATCCTGCTGCTCCTGCTGCCGGAGCACCTTCATCGCCCGCAGCGAGGGCTTCAGGCAATAGCCCTGCGACAGAGGCATCACTAGATGGCTATATAGATGGCCGATATCCGAACCGTTCGTATAATGCGCGATTTGTTTTATATGATTTTTGTATTTATTTTCGTAGCTGCCTGCAGTCACGTATGCAACAGTTGGGTTAATCTATCTGGCAGATACAATATCTATACCCCTCATCACGACACTGCACTACACCTTTGTTCACTTCTTGATTTATTGAATTAATTGAATTTAATTTATATATTTCACCACTTCATTTGCCATCAATTAATCTTTTGCGTGCTCTGCTTTTGGCTGTTTTAGTTGAACTGAAGAAGAAGTTTGGACAACAGCAGCAGTTGAAGCAGCAGCAGCAAGGCATCTGAAAAAAAAAAACACACAGAGAACAAAGAGAATATGAGTTGGATTTTGATTTCGATTCCGGGAGAAATGTACGTGTATGTGCATATATATGTATGCATGTGAGAGAGATAAAGAGAGAATGTGAAGTAAGCGGAACAAGAAGAAGATAGGCGTTTTACGTAACGCTCGAAAAAAAAGGAAAAAAGAATAAATAGCCAAAGAAATGAAATGACTGATTCTCAGAGGCAGCTTTTGATTCTGTTTTATAATTCCCAGCCCACACACACACACACACACACACACACAGTTAAATCAAAGAGAGAACCCGCTCTCGCGCGCTCTTTGATTACTGGGTGGCCCAGGAAGAAGAGGAAGAAGAACTACTGTATCTATTACTTAACCACTGGAGAACGCCAGAGATATCACGCACTCGAAATGCATTTCTTGCCCCCAAATCACCAGGCCCCAAAAAAAACGATGACGTGACGTTCGGCACCTTAGCACACAGCTAATTATGAAGGCACAGTTCTTATATAAAGTGCAAAAGTGTGCGGTTCAATGAACTTTCGCAAGTGCCGCCTGGAAGTGGAAGCCTGGAAGCCGTAGAAAGCCAAACGAAATCCATTGAATCGCGGCTAGTGAATTACTATATGTTCTAATTGCCGTTAAGGTAGGGCATTGAATAGAATGGCAGCCAGGCGGCGGTACATGCTATTACATAATATTATGAAAATTAACACTGAATCACATAGAGCGAACTGACGCGGACGCTGGCTGAAGTAACGAAATCAAAATCATCGGCACACAGATACGTTTTATACCCATACTTGCGCACGTGTACCTGCTCTTAGGCGTTCTCTTTTACGTTCTCGCTCTTTCGAGAACCGTACGCTGTGTGTAACTGTATTTGTGAGATACGAAATTCCCGAGAGAGCAGCTCATTAAAGAGAATCTGTTTTTGTTTTTCTGTGGTTTTTGGCTTGTTTCGGTTTTATTTTATTTTTGATTGTGCGCACGTTTTGCTTTTGACGTCGTTCGTATTGTATCTTTAAGATAAACAATGCCGGCATAACACACGGATACAGATACAGATACAGATACAACGCACACTCACACTCACACCTGCAAATTTCGATTTGCCTTCGCATTCTGGTTTTGTTATGTAAACAATTTTTTGGTTTGTCGTCCGCCCGGCATCAAGATCGCAATTCCTTCTTTTGCTACTTATTTTCTTTGCTTTAATTTCTTTTTTTTTTGGTGGGCTTATAATTTGTTTACATTTGCAAAGGCAATCAAAAGTGTGCCAAAATAAAATGAAACTACAAAGCTGCGTGCAAATGAAATTTTGTAGTTTTTCTTCATTGGCAGCGATATGAAAACGCAGACAGAAACACGCGCAAAATCATTTTTATATCAGGCGATTTCTGCTTTTGCATAAATCTCGTTGTTAAGTAATGCTGAAATATCTTATAAGTTGGTAGTTAGCCAAGAAAATGAATTTATCAAGGGTGTGTTTATATGCCCGCAGATATACGATCTACATGAGACTTTCTGATCGAGTCGAGTCGGCGACCCAAAAAATATAATGAAAATGAAACACGCATGTTATATTCGGAATAGAATTTCGGCTGCACGTTACATAAGAAATGGGTATTATTTTGGCTTATTTTTCTTGGTTAGAGGTTATAGGTTATATGTAATACTCGTAGAAAAAAAAAGCGGTTCTAATTGTGAAGATGTTAGAGTGGGATAATGAGGTATATCAATTAATCGTAATTATATCTTCTTTATTTTTCAGTCAGCATTGATCACTTCGTGCCTTTAAGTGCCACACTTACAGAAAAGTTCCCTGTATTTTGCACTTAGAATTCAAGAATGAACCTACCAGAAATTTCCCTTTCGAAAGCAACACTCGAGACAACCCACTTTGTGATCATTTTAAGCTGAACAGCGCAATCTTCGCCTCGAAATGGAAACCATATAAGCAGTATATAAAATAGAAAGGTTACGAACGAGATTGAGATAGGGAGCTCCCTCCAGCTTTTATATCAGCTGGCATTGTGAGGCATTGTAAACGTGTATTGGGCCAGGGGAAAAGTTGGTAAACAAGCCATCAGGTTAGGCACTCGATTCTAATTGTTCCTGTTGCCTGCCGCTCGGCTTTTGCGTAAGTAAAAATTATGTATACGCCTCATATAACTGCACGTGCATTCCGCTGCAATCGTTGTTGCTGCCGTTCCGTGTACGTAAACTCGTATTGCACAATCCGTATCCGATAAATGTTCCTAAGCGAACTGCAAATATGTGGATCCCGGCTACCTGAAAACACGCCCTCAGGGCAATCGCTCGTAGATTGTTTTATTTTTCACAGTATTATGCAATGTCAATCGTGTAGATACAAAACAACTGATAGATACAAAACTGCCTTTCCTATCACCGTTGCCCGTTGTCCGTGTCGTCAGTCAGACAAAATGGCAGCGTTGACATATAATATGTGTATATAGCTACACTTACAACGGCCTTTGTCGCTATTCTAAGTCAACTGAATGCAGACATTGTTTGCCTTAAGTCCGATAAGTGATTGTAGGCGAACGCTGATTGAAGTCGATAAAGGAACTTACAGCACTGAATGTGATAAAACTCATTGAGCGATAGTTGAAATAATTGCTATTTACCTGGTTGTAAAATACTGATTGAAAACGACAGTTGTTCTGAATCAACTGTGACATTACTATCTCATGAAAGTGAGTCAGCAAGTGATTCAACTTTCTGTACATTTACCCAAATACATGATGAGCCAAAGCTCAGGTATGGAAATGCCAACAAAGTTGTTCAAGACTTTTCTAAAATCCTCTAGAAATTCTGATAGAGTTCTTTAATCACCACGCAAGCCCATAAATTGCATAACCAATTGCGCTATAAATTGATTATGCTCCTCGAGTAATTTTCACCGTAATTATGAAATCATGCTCGCAGTTATGAAATCACATATATTTTCATTGCCTTAATGCTGGCGTTTATTCGCTCTGGTACATTTTGATTTCTTCTTTGATATTTGTTTTATTGGTTTCCCATTTGTTAGGCCGTTTTTTAGCTTGGCTCACATCGTTTTATGACATTGTATTTGGACGGACGGACGACGGCGATAAACGCTCATATAAATAGCTCAAAATAACTGCAAAAGAAACTGGGCTGAAGAATTTATTGAGGCAAGCCAATTAGCAACCAAAATTTCTACAAAGTAGTTTGTGAGTTTGTAGTGAGTTGTAGTTTTCAGTTTTTAATTTTTAGTTTTTAATTTTCAGTTTGTAATATTTAGTTTGTAGTTTTCAGTTTTGATTTCACACCGATTACACAAGAACCCACTCATTCGCTGACTAATTGGCCCAGTCCCTTTGGGGCTTACATAAGTTCGGTGTGGGGTTTGATTTTGTTTATATAACTGCGATCCAGCTGCTTGGAGTCTGGCTTCCTCGATATTCGACTCTGACTCATGACGAACCTTTTTGCCCCGATGACGTATGCAAATAGGTTTTTCCTCCATTTCGAGTTAACCATATTTTTTTCACCATTTCCCCCAACCCCATTGCACCTTTTGGCTTTTTTCGTTTTGGGCCAAGTGGGCGAACTGTGTTGTTGTTGGCTTGTTCATTGGCAGCAAACGTCGCATAATACTCGTAGTACGTTGCGTGTCGTAACGCTAAACGTCAACCGAGTGAGAGGGGCATATGCGGGCGAGAGGGAGAGGGCAGGAGCCCAGTTTCTCGCTTTGGAAGCTGACGAATATTGGGTGGTGACCCCGACAAATTGGCGAATCTTTAGTAGATTATCGGGGATTGCAAACTGTTAAGCAGTGAATTACGAAAGCGATGACAAAGCGACTGATTCGAGGAAAATATACTACAGTTTTTCATGCTTCAAATTTTGTTAAGCAACTAAAACCAAAAGCTATTTTGGTATATAAGGCAATTTAATTAATAATTATTTATTTAGTTTATTTAATCTACTTTATTTTGTCTATAAAATATATATATTTTTAGTTTTTTAAGTTACTTTATTTTGTATATAAATGTTATACATCCTAATTGTTGTTAATGTGGTTCAATTATTTATTTTCTCACTGCATATTACTTTCTTAACTTTCCAAATCGGTCTTGCAAAGAAATGGAAAATGAATAAAAACCACACCATTTGTTTTTCGCTTATCTGAGCTAATTTATCGCAAAATCGTTAAGATGTATTTTCCGCGAAAGTTTTATCACACATTAAATATAAATGATTATCAAGTGCAGACCGAATTCAATTGGCCACAGAACGTCAACAAAACAGCGCAGAAAAAACGCTTAGTAATGCCTTTAAAAATATGGCAACACGTAAGAGCCGCCCCTCAGTTTACCCCCCGCTACACACCCCGCGTGCAGTTGCACTTTTTGTTTTCACAATCATTGCAGATAGCGAAGGAAAAACTGTTTTTCCACGACAAAGAGCGAAAACCTAAGAGAGAGACTTGAATGTGCCAATCTTTGAAAACGCAACTTTGTCGAGCGTTCATTCACATTGAACACACACACTTGCACATGCACACACACACACGCACACAGAGACATAGCATGTGGTTAGATGTCGTAACACACACGAAGAGAGGCGAAAAGAGAGGCAAAGAGAGCGCAGAAATGGAATTACCTGTCGCTGTTGAACCGCGCCTCCTTGTTTTTCCCCAAAAAAGGGGCGGTTTTTCGCGGGGGGTGCGGCGCGTACTGTTGCTCAAGAACCACACACACACACACGCACTCGCACACAAGCACGATATAATCCCTCTTGCAATTTATTTAAAATTTCTTGTTGTTGTATATATTTTTGTTTGCTAAAAATTTATAGCCACACGCGTGTGAAATAATCGAACTATTCACTCGTGTTATGTGTTTGATATTTATTTATTTTTTTTTTTTTGTTTCGTTTTGTTTTGTAAGAACTTGGAACGGCGCTTGTCCGTCGGCTTTACGTAACCCCGCCGCACACACGGGTTAATTTTTTTTTCTTTCGCTGAAAGGGTGTGCGGCAATTTGGGGGGGCTGCACTTGGAGCCCCTTTTTCTATATTTTGTGACTAATTTATTTATTTCATTTATTCACACTGGGAAAACACGCGAGCGAGCGAGCGGGCGCCTTTATTTTATTTGATTTGATTTTATTTATTTCTTTGATTACGTTGGCGTTTGTTTTGTAATACGCTTACGTTACGCGACGCGACAGAGAGAGAGAGAGCACTGCGAACGCACTGGGCGAAAGAGACAGCGAGAGCAGCAGCAACGGCGGCAACGTGTTCGAGTGGCTCGGCGATGATTTGCTTATGGGTTGCGCTCCACTTTGTTGCTTTTTATTTGCCTTTTTTATTATTCATACTTTTTTTTCGTGTATAATTTTTTATTATTTTGCTGTTTGTATTTGTATTACGGCCTGGTTGTTTTGTGTCGACACTCTCCCTGCTGTCTGAACTTGCCACGGCCGCTGTTCAACAGCGAATGACTGCTGTGAAAAGCCAGTCGCTTGCTTGGAGCACACAACTGCGTTTCTCTTTGGCGCCCCGACTCTCTTACGTCGCTGTTGCGTCATCGATGTCTGCGCTCTTTGGGCAGCACTTCTCTCTGGCAATTTAGCTTCTTTTTTTTTTTGTCATTTTTGCCGGCAAACCGTCAACTGTCAAAACAGGCGACGCCAACAAAAATGATGGGCCAGCGGGGGCGGCGGAAAACTATAGGGCTGCGGGGATAGTGGGTGGTGTGGGGTGTGGGGGGTGCTAGTTTGCTAGTGGGCGTCATTTATCGTATGATGCGCATTTCCGGCGCCACTCAACAGACTACAGCCACATGAACAGCAGGCAAACATCAATAGTCACAACAAATACAGTCGATCTTCTGTAACTGACACTACACTATATAAAATGATGTAAAATGTATATAATATGCTAAGGCTAATATTTATATTTTTATTATACAAAGAAATATAGTTTTCAGAGTATCCAAAATACAAAAAAAAAACTTTTTATAAAACTATTCTTAACTATTTAAATCATATATTTAGGTGTACAAAATCGTTAAAAGCGTGCTTACTTATTTTAAAATATTTATATATTTGTCTGTTGGCTTTACCTTAATAATTACAGAGATATATATAAATGTATGTTATAATTATTAAACAGGTTTCAAAGCTATAGATCACCTATCCCGATAGAGCTCAGAGTTATAAAAGTTTGACGGTAATCGAATATCTGCGTTTCATAAGTGTTGTGTGGCTATTACATATTGTTTTGTCATTTAACGCAAATTACGTATACGACGCGTTGACCTCATTTGGGTTGATCAACAAATGCAGTTGTCGACAAACTTGGCTTAAACCAACCGCGTGTCTCTTGCCCCACCCCCTCTTTCCCCTCCTTCCCCTCCTTCCCCTCTTTCCACCTCTTTCCCCGCCTTTTCCCATCTTTCTCTTTTGGCTCCGCTTGGCTTGTATTTCAAGCTCAAGTTCAACGTTGTCTGTTAGCGGTTGCCTGCATACTACCAGTTTTCATGCTGCTGCTGCTGCTGCGTTTCCATTAAAATTTTGAGTGGCCGTTGTTGTTAACTCATTTTTCGCTTTCGTAAGTCTTGGCCAGTATACAAAAATATGCGCGGCGGGCGAGGGGAGCACGCTTATGTTTGAGCATTGCTCGCATTTATTGCAACATTTCCCCATGGGGAAGTAATCGAATTGCTTCGCCTCAGGTCTGGGTCTGGTTTAAATCGTGCACTCAAAAAAAACAAGCTTTCCATTTTACAGATAAATTCAAATTAAAAATAAATACCTTAAAATAATATACATCTTCAATTTCTCAGTTGCGATAAAAAATTATTTGTATTACTTAGCAACTAAAGTTATTTTAGTGGCATATAAAGTCATATAATTAAATTTTTGGCAGTGTAATGGTTATACAGCTCCCATTTCTCAAATAGTTGGTGTGGCTTTTGCTGTTCATCAACGGAAATTAGCTGCGAGTTTCATGTTTGAAATGTTTATTTTGTAAGCAATATATGAGGAAATTAGTTTCAAAGTTTTTTGTTTTTTCTTTTTGCGTTGTTATGCTTTTTGCATAATAGGTGTATATCACCGATTTGGTCTAAGTTTCAGCTGAATTTGGTAACAGTGTGTGAAGCTGGCAAACAAATCATTTATTTTTTTCGTTGTTTTTGTGAATGTTAATTGAAGTCGGGCGAGTTTCGTTTGTTGTCAACTGGAAGTAAGAATTGGTCTTATGATTGGAATCTATGGAAGTTTTTTCGACACACAAAATGTAGAACAATATATATTTTTTCGTATTTTATCAGACCTTGAAGTTTGTAATTTTTATAGACTCATGGATTTCATGCGACATGCCAACTGCAACCAACAGTTTAACAGCTCATCTCATATCCAGTTACCATTTTAAGATCCTCTTTCCACTCACCAATTATGCAATCAGCTTGACCTCCAGTTCCTCAAAAATGTGTATTCCAGCTGCTTTGAAGGCCAACCACTCCGTTTTTCCATTGCTGCCCCAAAGTTGGCTATTTGTTTGAAGAAAGAAACTCGCCTAATGGTATACCACCAATTCCATCGGAAAATAAAACAATTTCTGTGATTTTTTTTGCATTTATCGTTTCAAAATTTGTATCTAAACCTTTATTGTTTGTTCTTTCTTGCAGTTTTCATAAAACATAATTATTCGCCTTGCCTAAATCTCACTTCTTATCTCTCGAAGTTCCTACTAATTAATTTCAATTTCTATTACGAAATCAAAGTCCATAACAGAAACGTAAATTTCTCATTCAGTTAACAAAATCTACAAAAACTTATACAGAATGCTGTGGAACTTATTATGAAGTAAGTTGAGTGTAAAAAAAATTAACAAATGACTTCACTTTAGGTAATAAATTATAGCTGATATCTGCAGCATCTCGAGCACTTCTGTTGGAATTTTCATAGGTTTTCTCCTTTGGTTTTTTTTAGATTTATTTTGGTTTTGTATATATATCTAGGTACATGTTAGTGTCCTTGCTTAGGCTTTCATCTGTAAGTTTTAGCTTAAATTTGGTTTTCATTCGTATTCATTTTGTGTTTTGCATGCTGCCAACAACAATTAGGCTGAGTTTCTTGTGGATTTCCTTTATTCTTTTAGCATTGCTCTAATGCCTTAAGCTGATCTCTTACTAAGTGTTAATTTTTTTTTTTTTTGAGTACCAAATGAAGTTTTCTTGCCTTTTCTTTGGCTTTAAGTTAAGCTTTGATCTAGCTTTCGTTTAAGCCACAACTTAAGCTATGGTAGCCTTGTGTTATTTATGAAATTTACCTTCAGTTTCTTTTGCTTTTCACATATAAAATTATTTGCATTTCGTTTCATTTTGCAAAATTCTCAAAATATAAGTAAAGGCTCTAAAACGCTTTAAGGTCTTTTTTAGTTTTGGTTTTATTTAATTTAATTTAGCTTGATTTTTTGCAACAACTAACAATTTTTGTTTTTTTGTTTCATTTTTTGTTTAAATTACTACATTTAAATATTTTTATTTGTGGATTTTTTCGGGGGCTTTTTATTGATTTTAAAATTCAACAACATTTTCGTCTTTAATAATATGTAAGAATATATTTTTATGTATATATATGTATATAAGTAATGTATAAGTGTATAATATTATGTATATATTAGCATTTAATATGTTTCGCATTGCCATTCGATTCGCGCCGCCACTTCCGTTTCCGCTACGCTCCCATTTTTTATTTTTTAAACTCTTACTCACTAAAAACACTCAGCTCTTGCCCGTTACCTACTTACTTAAGTTATCGCTTTGCTAATTTCTCGTTTTTGTTTGTTTTCTGCTTTGCACTGCAACAATTTGTGTCTTTAGTTACTATTTTTAACCCTGCCTAACGATCGCCTTCCCTTGCCCGTTTGCTATGTAGTTGAGTGTACTATATGCATACAACTAATATCTGTATAAGATAGATATAAAAATCATCAACTACGAATTTATCTACAAAAGTTATTCGCTTGTTTGTTTGTTTTACCTTGCAGCATGCGTAATTCATTTAACTAATTCTTGTTGTATATAATAAATATATATATTAATGCTTAATGTATATTTAACATAATTTCGTTAGTTTTCAATTGTTATTTTTAAACGTTTCATACTTTTCAGTTTTATCGTCTTTTGTTGTTGCTACAAAGTCTACATTTTGTTACGGAACATTCTTATTCGAAAATCTGGGTTTTCTTTTTCATTTCAACTCAAGAGTAAATCTTTAAATGAAAACGTCTACACAAACTTGTTGCCAAAACTTGGAACTAAAACTATTTGCCCTTGAAAAGTTTGCTTTCTTTTGGCCTGACAAAATAAGCGCCCGAAAGTAGACTATAGAAATCGCATTCTCCCCCTTTTTTGGATGCGTGAGTGTGGGTGTGAGTATGTTTGTATGTGAGCCAAACTAATTCTCAAATATTTTAGTTCAGTTGATAGTTTTTATTCGGTTTTTTATTCAACAATTCTCTACATAAACCAAAAAATTGTCTACAAAAATTCAACTACAAACTACGGAAAACAATAGTTGTTAAAAATATACAAAACTACGCTTAACTAAAGTTGTGTAAGGGGAGGGGGGAGGTCTACTGCTCATTCAATTGATGGCCAGGCAAACAGGTATGAAGTAAGCAAAATATCGCCTTAGTTTGTTTTCACCTCTACGCGCAATTTATATTACTTAGGTATAAATATTTTTATATAAATATAACATGTTTTTTGTTTTACTTCTGGTTTGTTGTACAAATATGTAGCAATTGCTTGAATCTGCTTAGTCGTATAGTCCGCTATTTGAGTTATCCATAAGTGTTAAGTTTATCGTATATACTTGTGTGAATTCATTCAACAACCGAAGCTCAAAAATTTTCATTTTGCAAAATGACACCCAACTTTTTTCGTATGTTTTTCTTTATGTTAGGTTAATTGTGGGATTCTTTTTTCATCCTTAACGTTATTTTGTGGTTGTTTTCTCTAGGTGGTCTCATAGCAGTGCAAAAGGCTTCAGGGTTAGAGTTTGGTTTTTTTTTGGGATTTGTTTTTAATAAACACAAAAAAAAAAAAAAAACAGGGGTTGGCTAAATATCTATATTGCTATATTACTGATTACTATATAATCTTTGTAGTTCTTGCGTCTATCGTTAGGGTTAGTTTCGATTTCGGTTACGGTTACGGTTACGGCTTTAGGTTTATTTCTTTAACTCTGTCTTGAGATCCATGTATGGTTTTCATTAGATATTTACTAACAATGAGCTGTGTGGCGAGGGGATGGGGCATCTGTGGGGGTGGTGGTGTTTTTTGGGTGGATAGATAGAAAATAAACGAGTTTTCAATATTTAAAAGCAACGCTTAGACTTTTATTATTACACACAAATTGTTTTTTGCTTTCTCACTTTTTCGTTACGCTCATTCTCCTTTATCAATCTTTACTTTTGTGGTTCTTCTTTCGTTTGTTTTTGTTTTTTTTTTTGTTGTTGGTTTTGCACATTTTTCCATAGAATAAATAAAATAAAAATTTGTTAAGAAGGAGTGCTTAATGGACTTATTTATCTCTCTACGCTTTTTGTTATAGCTTCCATATTGTTTGCTGAATATAAAATATAAATTTGCTCTCGGTCGGTAAGTGTTTTTTTTTCCGGTTTCATATATTTTCTTAAATTTCTAGATAATTGTATGCAGGTAAATGTAACTCAAATGTATAACAAATAATAATAATTAATAAACTTAGCTAACGAAAATAGTTGTTGTTTAAAGTAACATAATTATATGGTATTATGTAAAAATGTTTTGTTTTTAAATTGTTTGTTTAAGATCTTGCAAATCACACCAAAAGAAATAGTTTTTCTTGTAATAAAAGTTAAACGAATAAAATGTTTACAACTAAAAGGAAAAATGTGAAACTCTATAGGGTGATAGCATGGTATGAGGGGGGATTTGTTTTGCGGATGGTCTGTGTATCTGTGTGCATGTAGTTCTTAGTAGGAAGTAAGAAAACTAGTTCTCTCGCTTTAACCAGCTGACTATGTCTGGGTTAGTTTTGGGTTGGTTATTTTAGTATCAAGAAATCAACAACGAAAACTATTTCATTTCTAGTTTTTCATTTTTGTCCGTCCACCGTCCGTCTGTGTCCGTATGTTTTGAATTCTTTTTTTTGGGGTTTTCTGATATTTTTGTTTTTTCATTAGGTTTTTATAAAAATCATAGCTCACTTAAACTAACCAGCTGCCAAGTGCCCGGCAACTGAGGAGGGAAGTTCTTTGCTCATCTCTAAATGGTTTTCTCTTAGCGTTCCTTTAATTTTCTCTTTTTTTTTTTGTGGGTTTTCATTTTGCAATTTTTTATACATGTTTTCTTTTGCTTTTTATGGTAATTCCTCTAACGAGTTAATTTGAAAAAAGGCAACGAAATTATTTACAATATGATTTGTTGTGTGCATGTGGATTTCCGTTCACTAAAAGCTAAAGAAAAACTTAATCAAACAACTAATTACAAGAAATAATAAAAACTAAAGTAGAAGTAGAAGTAAAAGGGAGAAAACAATAGCAGAAAAATAGCGAAGAAGAGAAGTTGTTTTTTTGATTGCGTAAAACTAGGCTAGACAACTATTAAACAATTTAAAAGATAACAATTCTACGTCTGTGTTTGTTTGTTTTTTAGGATTCCCATTGCGCTCGGAAGTATGCTACTTTAAAGGCAAAAAGCTTCGGCTGCAGAGCTTTTCAACACTCTGCTCTCGTGAGACTTTCTTTTTTGGCTACTCTAAAAAATGTTTAGTTTGCATTCGGTCGGTTTCTCCTCCTCTGTGTTTAGTTAATTTGCTTTTTTTTAGTTTTTAGCATAAAATAAATATTAAAGCGGAGCACGACGCCGTGAGGGGTTTTCTTGTGTATGTGTGTGGGTGTGTAGTTGTGTGTGTTTGCTTACTTATTATATTTTGTTTTTTTGCATATACATATTTAGATACAATATGTACTTTATAGTGTAGGTTTCATGTCTGCCGTACTAAACATTATTAGTAGTTTTATCATAGTTATGATTATTGTTATTTTATCAATAGTTATTATTATTTAATTGTTGTGGTGTCCTCAGGCCAAGTCACAAAATTGTATTTTTGTATTTATCATTACACATCTTGGAATTTCGATAGACGTGCACGCAAGTCCATGTTCTCCTGTTTCAACTGCTCCACCTCCTGATGTAATGTTGCATTCTGCGCGAAATAATTAAGAATTAGATTTGAGTATTAATTGAGGGGATATATTGAGTAGAGGACTCACTTCCTTCTCCAAGTAGCGTGCCCGCATCGCAATCTGGTTCTCCTTTTGGCGCCGGGCATCGCGGGATCGCTTGGCGGCAATGTTGTTCTTCCGGCGACGTGCCCAGTACTTGTCGTCCTTGAGCTCATCTGGAACGAATTGCTTGCGTGACTTTTTGATCATCGGCTGCGGCTTGAGCTCCTCGTCGGAGAAGGCTCTGGTTCGCGGATCAAAGTCACGGCCCGAGGAGGCGAACGAAAATGCTGGAATATCAAATACTAAATGTTAACAATGGCTCACAGACTGTTTCGTGCTAAATTGATATCGTAAAATCGAAACCTCTATATGAAAATCCATGATTGGTAACTCATTGAGTATTATATTGAATTCGAATTGAATTGAATTGAATGGAAATTTAAGGATTTGCACAAATTGGAATGGGAATCATTGAAATGAAAGCCTTGCGGGCCTTCGGTATGTGTCTCTTTAACATTTAGCATTTGATAAGACATTTGTGGGTAACTTAAATTAATTTATATAATTCAGTTATAATTTAAGTTAAGAAGCAATGTCCATTCCATTTGTGTTGAAATAATTCAATTTACAAAAGTCAATAAAGTTTAGTTTGTTAAGTCCTAAGATCGTACACTTGTGTTCATAAAAACAGCTTTGTTGATTTGATAAAGCAACTGATAATTGAATTGATAACAATAGTCATACACTACGTTACTTCAAAATGGTTGCGATTAATGCAATTTTATTTTGCATAATAATTGTATCTATAATTACAAGAATTTCTGCCTTAAAACAATGGCAAATATACTTTTTTGACTCGAATTGAATCCTAAACTTAACGATTATTTCGATACCGATTTCGTTAATCGATTGTTCTCGATAGCTCGTAACTGACAATCTGGCTGACAATCTCAATAGACATTACATGTGATAATGGTTCATTTTACGATCTCAATAGACTTTTTATCGGTGTATCGATAGCGCGATAGAGCGATGGATATACTCACTTGACTCGGCCGGCGATGGCGGATTCAGGGTGTCCGGACTGATGCAGTCGGATGGCGAGGGCGACCGCTCCCGCTTTGTGGTTATGTGGCCAAGACCAAGGGACAGACCGGCTGCATGACCCAGGGAATCGGACCGGTGGCCCAGACCACTGGAGTGACCCAGATGCGTGCCGGGCAGGCCATCAGGTATGTTGTTCTCCGACAGGAACTCGTCTAGGTCGGCATACTAAAAGGGTTTAAATGCAAAATTGGCAATGAGCAACTGGACACCAATGTGTGGAGCAGATATTCCCTTGAGGTTAGTCACACGATCTGAGCTCTGATGATGAGAATACAATTCTCGCACTAAGTAAGCAATCGATAACATTCAAGTTAACTGTTTCACCGTGTGTTTTGTCATGACTGTACTTGTGGTTTCGTGTGTGTGCTTAGGCTGTTTCCACTAAGTGCATTAGTTAACTTTGATAAATTTATATACGCAATTTACATATCTTTTTAAAGAGTTTCTAATAAACTAGTGAAATCAGCCTTTTCGTGTGAAATTTTGAGCTTTGTGTGTTCTTTTTGACCTTTGGAACATTGTATAAAAAGACGCAGCCACTACGCAGCGATGATAGATATGATACTAACTTGTGTTACCTTGAGGTCGGCATCGTAGGGCAGGGTCTTGTCCCACAGATTTGGGCCGAGAAACGCTGTTTGGGCCTCAACATTCCAGATGTCGCCCTCCTCCTTGTATTTGTCATCTGGGCAGATGATTTCTTTGCTATTCGATGTGGATTTGCCTGCAACAGAATGGTGCACAATTAGTCATGGCCACAACTGATTAGATTGATAGTGGTTTACAGGTATGGCAAGTTAAGGTCTTGATATCTTATCCCCATACGGGGAAGTGTGTCAAGTACTCAATATTTCTTTCTTTATTAAATAAACCATTCGAATTCCTCAGAAATCGCATGGGAACTACACATATATAGCTGAAGTAGTTTCCGCGAATTTCCGCATGCAGCTTTTTGGCCATAAAAACGGGTTACAGCCAAACAAAACGTACCAAAGACACAAAACCAACAAACAAACAAATCACTCACACACACACACAGGCACAAAGCAAACAACGGCAAGAGGAAGCAGCGAACAGACAGCATACGAAAAGCGAAAGTGAAATTTTTACTACACAGCTTTCAAACTGATTTTGATCGCTTCCAGCTGAGACAAAAAAAAAACAAAAAAAAACAGAAATGTTAAATAAACTTAAAACACTCAAAGATGGTTAAAAGCTCTTAGCCCTATTGTTGCAAAGTTGAGTGATTTTTGTCGAAGCTGCGCATGCGCAGCTGAGCATGATCTCTGCTCGCTTCTTTTCTTCATTTCTGTGATTTCTTTCACGAAACCCGTTTTCTGGCCACAGACAGTAAAAGAAACCAGTTGCCGTCTTTGGTTTCTTCGGCTCGCAATAGTTTCCGCTTTCTTATTCACTCTCACTTTCATTTGCCAATGCTTTTTTCTTGAATTTTTTCCATTTCTTTTTTTTTGCTTTTTGTAGTTGTATTTTACAGTTGTTGCTACTGCCGCTTTTTGCATTACGGACTATTGCGAAATTTTATGCCATTTTGCGGCTTGGCTTGCCTCTTTCTTTCCTCGACTTCTTCGGCGCCAAACACACACATTTCTGGTCTGTGCCATGAAGTAATATCTTTTCTTTTCTCCTCGATGTGCTCACCAAAGCGTAAGTGAAATGCTCAAGTGTCTGTGAAGTAATCTCTGCTGTTTGGTGAAAATGGGGACTTGCAAATCAAGGCAAATGCACTGGCCCACGGGGCGTATGCGCAATGTATTTATGAGCATTTTGGTCGGCGTCTTTTCCTCTTCAATTAGACACTGTTGTCTGATAGTCACCAATTATTGGGAGAAGATTTATACACATATGTTCAAATGATTTGAAAAAGCATTTAGCTGATTGAATTATGTCTTACAATTAAGTTTAACAAATGGAAAACAATAAAAAAAATGTAATGCGGCAGTAGATGAAAACAAAACACATAAGGTAAAGTCCAATCATTAAAGTAAATAAAATGTGTGCTATTAATTATTTATAAGCTCTGTTTAAGGAGCTTTAAAAATGTTGGTGGGAAGTTTAAAACAAAACTATTTCTTAGTAAAGCTTAATGATTTGGTATTAACATAATGGGAATTTCACCAGCTTTCTTTAGCAATTAAGACTTTACAATACATGTGAAAACGCATAAGAAAACTTTGTTTAAAAATGTTGCAAAACGTAGACAAAACTTAATATATTTTTAAATTTGTCCTCAAATAAAAAACAGATCAATCTCTTTAATCATGCCCCAACAAACAATACAAATTGCAAATAATACATTAAAAACAATACTCATTCAACAAATAGAAGAAAACAACTTTCGCAAGGCAATTAAACAAAACACACAAAAAGAACACAAAAACAAAAAGTCCAAACTACAGAAATATTAAAAAGATTAAGCAAACTAAAAACGAAAAAGACAAAAACCAAATTACCGTTTGATTTGCAAATGAAACCCAAAAATGGAGATTTCCTGCCTGTAAAACAGAAGAAACGGAAAAGAAAGATAGTAGAAAAGAAAAATACAATATTGATTCTTTCACAAAAGCAAACAATTAAAAGACGCAACAACAAATACAGGAAAGACACAAAATTAATGGCACAAATAACAAAAAAGAGCGTGCAAATGTGATGATACAAAGTAGCTGATTTCGTTGGAATTTTAATTTAGGATGGCAAACAAAAAGGATGTAAATTCGACTCCTTGCAACAGGCACTTTTACTTTTATTTCATTGTCTTCGATGCGAATTTATATCTTTTTCGATTCACTTTCACTGTCATCAACATTGTTGATTTGTGTGCTGAACAGCAGGAATCTTGTCGTTCGGTTTATTTTTAGAAACGAACCCAGAAACAGGAATTCGACTTAATCTTCTCTTGTTTCAGTTTCTGTTTCTGTTGCTGTTTCAGTTTCGGTTTCGGTTTCAGTTTCTCTTGCCATTTTTAAGTGGGTCAGCGATTTTTTTCTGTGTCATCTGTGGGAGCCCTCGCACCTTTTATTTTACCATTTTTGGTTTGCGTCGACCAACGAAATTTCTCATTTTTGGTAATTAAAATAATTTGCATAATTTTCGCGGCATTTTACATTTTTAGATCGTATTTCACTTTCATTAGAAAGGCATACGCAGTGGAAGAGAGAGCGAGAGTTCTCTGTTTTTGGGCCTACGACAACAAATTTATTGTTTCTCTGGTGAAACGCGATCACACACTTCCAGTTCTCTTGTTTTTTTTTTTTGGTCAAAGTGGCTTTTGGTTTATGGACCTAATAATAATATTATGCTTATTACGGGCATATTATTTTTCTGTAAATTGTTGCCCCTCTGTGGTCTTTGTTGTGTTAATGGTTGGCCACAATTTTTAGTGGACCATGGTCGCTGGGTTTTTCAGATATGTATAAATTTTGTTGTTTCTTTTTTTTTTGGGAACTAAACTTTCACTTTTTGTTTCGTTTTTTTTTGGGGGGCTTTAGTTGGTTTGGCGGTTTTAGTGACTGTGATTTTGATCAAGTGCAAGTCGTCAAGGAAGTGGTGATCAAGTTGAAGGAAGTAAGCAGCTTGATGACACTTAATGCTGCTAGCATTAATTTAATGAAAAAGTTTGGGTGTTATTAAGTGATTATAAAATACTGCGCTTGTAGTTTATACAAGAAAGTTGAAATGATTGTGAAATTGAATTCTTCAACTTACACTATCTTTTAGATCTTTAAATAAATATTATTTATGCTATCTCTGTTTTATCGTGAATATTTTTCGCCTTTTGCAGATAATCAGAGTATCCGTTAAACCAATTACAATTTTGATTCCCAGACACATCCGTTTCAACTGGCCAAAAACTCCACTTCCCCCCCTCTTCCACCACCCCCCCTACAAGCGAAATGAAAGTGAGAGTGCTGGAAAAACGAGTCTGCAGCTCCCCAATAAGCTATCCCCAAAAAAAGCTGGCGAAGAAACCAGTTTAAAATACGCAAACGCAAAAGCAAATCGATTCAACTTCTGGGCGAAGAATTAAATCGAAGACGATGCAGTGACGGAATATTGCGGAATATTTTTTGATAATTAATTCCACGCGAAAGTTGTAGATCGCCTGCGTTATCATTAAAATAACAATAAAATCCAATCAATTTCGATATGGTAAGGTGTTATAAATATGACTTTGCCAAATTATGCAACTTTGTGCAATTTTGCTTCTTTTTGAGCCGCCGACCGACGTACAGCAGCAGCAACAACAACTGTCCGCCCCTTTCACCTGTACTTTCGCCATCTCGCTCACTCTCTCTCCCACTCTCTCGCCATCTCTCTTTCACTCTCTGTGCTCTTGGTCATACGCTGCGCATGCGCAACGATGGCGCAACTGTGACGGCTTTTTGTTGTTGTTTTTCATGGTGTTGTTATCGCTGTTGTTGTTGTTACTGTTGTTGTTATTGCTGTTGTTGTTGTTGTTGCTGTTGCGCCTGAGTGCCTCGTTGTATTACATCGATTTATAAACTATATGTGCGCCGCACTCTTTTTTTATGGTTTGTTGCCATTGTTGTTGGGGGGAAGTTGTGCTGTTGTTGTTGTTTTCATTGTTGTTATTGTAGTTATTGTTGTAGTTGCTGGTGAAGTGCAGAAAGTGTAACACTTTCGATTGTTGCCCTGTCTCTGTGTGTTTGCTCTGATGCTTTTCATTTGCTTTTGCTGCCTTTTTGTTGCTTTTGCTGCTTGGTTGTTGCTTTTGCTGCCGCGGCTTTGTATGCATTGCATTCATTCCGTATTTGCGCTCATTTGCATTACTTTTTTTTTTTGATTCCCTGTTTTTTATGGCTTTTTTTACAGCTTTCAGTGTATTTGTTTTTACATCTGTCTACCGCTCTTTTTTGTGTGAAATTAATTATTTGTGGGAAAATGTGATAGGCTTTTGATTTCCGGGTTGCTAGTACGAGCCATTTGTTGCTTACCGAATCGTTAAACAAAATATGATGAAAACTATAGCTTACTTTAACAAAATCTTATCGAGAGTGTATTATTGAAATATTTTTTTATATTTTACTTTTTGTTTTCATACAAAATTAATTTAAAATATGGAAGCAAAACTTTTATGTTTATCATTACACGTAATTCTTCAACAAACTCTAGAAAAATTTACAAATAAGTAATATCACTATACTTCTATAGCAACTCAGTTATATTGATTTGTAAATCTCCCAAAAATATGTTTATCTGAGCTGATTACCCAAAAGATCCGTTCAGAGAATGGCGAAAGGCTTTCCCACTATTTGCATATCTCTCCAATTGTGCAAATTAATTTTCCCGTATTATTCAACGAAACAGCTTAGCAGTCTACAATTAAGCGATTTCCCTAACGGCAGGCCGCTTTCTTTGCGATTACGAAATTGATAGAAAATTATGAAAGACAAACGAGTGGCGGTATATTTTGCAATAGTTTAATTACCCGAGACTCGACTCGAATCGGGCGGCGAAAGTGAAAATCCGCAGACGACGACACAATTTGCCACATACACAGTTTTTCCATCCAACCCATTAGCCCAATTTCAGTTCGAAAGAAAGCCATGGCAGCAGCAGCCGAAGCAGTTAATTAGCAGAAATAAGGAAGCGAAACCGATAATCATACGTATCGTGTTGGCTCTATCAAATTATAGACTCATGCCATAAAGCGGCTGAAACACGAACGTCCACAGACATCGAAACCCAAATAAAATTGCCTCAAATATGCAGAGCACGCTTGCAACAAAAACGTTGGCGAAGTGGGCGTGGCTGGGCTGGAACGTAATCAAAACACAGTAAATTCAATCAAAGTGCTTCTGGTCTTTGTGCATTTTTCGCTTTTCACGTATATTTTTTGTGCTTTTTGCCTAAGACGACGACGTGTGAACAGATTGCTCATACGCAGCGTGGTACACGAGCCAAAAGCCAGCGTTAAAGCCTCTCTTTCGGCCACTTTCACTGATTCAAGTTTCTCACCTGGCAGCGTCGCAGTAATTCGCACGTTTTACCGTTACCGCTTCGCGATTGCGCAACACCCAACACACACATACACAGTCGAGAGTGTCGGCCAAACACAAACACAAACAGCGGCACAGTCACACCCATAGCCACAATAAATTGGCAACAATCTTGCGTTTGGCCAAGACGAGTAGCCCGAGCACTTTGATTGAAATAACTGTAATACGTTGCATTTTGGCAGGCCGCCTATCTGGGTGAGTGTGTGACGCCTCGATGGTTTGGCTTGGGGCTTCCAGGCCACCATTAACCCCACAACACCCCATACCGCTTCGATTCTCCCCTTTTGGCATGTTTCAGGGGCGCACTTAAGCCGCAGCGCTTCCCGCGCAGATAAACCAAACGAAAGGAAGTCATGAATGGCCAGATTGAGGCGCACCAAACGGGCCAAGTCAATTGCCATTGAAATGGGAGCTGCTCGTGCTCGTGGCTTTGATAGAACCGTAGAAACTCAAGCAGGTAGAAAGATATTAACAGGTGACAGAAAAATAATGAATTATTACTTTACTTAATAATTGTGTATTATTATTAATTGTTACCAAACTGTTTTCAGAAAACAAATTCCCAACTAAATTTTCTATTATAAGAACACAGATGTATTAATTTAAACAGTTTGTACGTTATTAGAATTAAATAGCCCTTGCTTAGTTCCAAAAACACATCAAGAGCAAATAAATAAATAATAGCAGTAATTTAATTTATTCAATAACCGAAATATTTCCAAGAAAAAGTATTGCATATTTGTTAGATTTCTTTAGCTAGTTTAGTTGTATCCACGCCTTTTCCCACGCTAACATCATTCTCCCAACTATTTGCCTGATGATTGAATATTAAACAAAAAACCCCCGCCATTTAACTACACATTGTTTTTTTTTGGCAACTTTCGAAATTGTATATTTATGATTAAGATAAAATTTTATCCCACTCTTCAGAGCTGAACTGGAACCCTTCAACATTTTTCTTAAGTTTCTTATTATTTTTTTTTTTTGCTTTCTGATTGTCTGTCTTTCTGTTTTATTTCAAGAAGAGCCAACACAGAGCAGCAGAGGCCACAAAAAATATCAAAAAACTACCAAAAGGCAAAGAAAGAAATGAATTTAAAAACTGCCGAAAAAGTGAAAGTTAATTTTTGGTGATGTTGCTAAGCCGGCAGAGTAGCTGGCTTCTTGTTGTTGTTTTTGTTGCTAGTGGCGTCGGCGTTTGTTGCTTCAACGAAAAAATGTAGAAATGTAAAAACGCATTTTTCGGCAGCTAAAGAGCCGCTTATGAATTTGATATAGTTCAAATTATGCCGCGCAATGTCAAACAGAAACAGAAACTGAAACCGAAACAGTAAAAGTAAAATTACCCTTTTGTTGCCGCTTTATTTTTTGCCAGATCAACTTTGGCTGATAACAACAAAAGGCCAACGACGAGCCGAGAGTCAAGAGAAAAAAAGAGCCAAAAAGGCCGCAACAGTCGGCTTTTAAATGCATCATAATAAAAACCCCAAAAAAAAGTAGTGCCTGGAATATAAGTATATATACAATATACACAAATATACTTGTATATATATATGGAAAGCACCCAAAAGTCAGAAACGAAAGTTGTCTGGAAATGTCGCGTTCAACAAGTTGTTGCCGTATTTTTTGGCCCTTGCCGAGAGCATGGCCTAAAGTCGAAAGCAAAAGTGATTGTGAAATGCCAGCGAGTCGGACTCGTAGAGCCCCAAAAAACCAAAAAAACCGAAAGGTTCGAAAGTCGAGAGATACTCGAGCTAAACTACCCCACGCGGAAATGTCAGCTGAATCCATACAGCAGCCCCTCGAAAATAAAACAAAGTACCAAATGCACAAGAAATGCCCCTCCTGTCAGTCGTCATAAGTCGCCAAAGTCGTCCCAATTGGACGCACAGCCCCCATTTTCCATTTCCCCCCCCCTGCCAATCGATTTAAGCTGACTTTCACACTACATCAGGGTCGTTGTGGGAGCGGTGGGGATCGTAGCTGTCGTTGGGGTGCGAAAAACTAGCCAGGCATACAATCAATTTGGGGAAATGCAACGGCAGCGACAGGGAAGTAAACTTAACCCACAAAGGTCAAGAGCAATCAGCCTTTTGAAGGCAATTAGTTAATTCCATCCAGAGAACATGTTGTGGCGCTGGAAACCGCATTTCAATTACATTTTAAATCGATTTCAAATAAATACAGCTAAATCTAATCAATTCCATTTAGCTAGTTGTATTAGCAGAGCGGTTTTATAATATTATTTTATTAGGAGTTGTTTAAAAACACTTCCCCAATTTAATAATAATAATAATTATTAAACATAACCAATCATTTTTGGTTTCAAAAGAACCACTTTTCACTTGTTCACAACCCAAAGAAAGGTTGCCTTGGTGTAAAAGTAATATTATTGCAATGTCTAAAACATGTAATAATTAGATAAATAATTTAGTTAAAAATTATTTAATTTATTTCCAATCGTTGCATTTGTGCTGTTTAGTTAGTAAGTGCTGATCCATACCATTCAAGTAGTTGGCGTGTTGCTTCCACAATTGTTGCACCTGGAATTGCGTCCATCGATTGTTGTCATCGCCGCCCACTGCATTGTTGTTGCTATTGTTGTTTGTATTGTTATTATTATTGTTGCTGCTGTTGTTGTTGTTGTTGTTGTTGCTGTTGTTGATCACACCCACTAGGCTGTTGACCAAACTGTTCTCGTGCGCCTGCTGTTGTTGCGCCACCGCGGAGGCGGTGTTCACTGTGGGCGTGGCATTGTTGCTGGCCGTCAGATTGGCATTTGGTGTGGCTGGATTGTTGTTGTTATTATTATTACTATTATTATTGTTGTTGTTGTTGAGGGAGGCATGGTTATTGATAATGATATTGAGATTGTTGTGATTGAGTAAGTTATTGTTATTATTATTATTGCTGTTGTTGTTGTTGCTGCCGGGACTGCCGCCCGTGCCGTTGTTGCTGTTGGCATGTTGCTGCTGCTGATGCTGTTGCTGTTGCAGGTTGTTGGCCGCCACAGCGACCACCGCCGCTGCTGCATTCACATTCACGTGCGCCAAATGTTGCAGATGATGTTGCAGCAGTTGCGTGGGCGGCGGCAGCGTGCCACTTGCCACATTGTTGCCATTGCTCAGTGTGTTGAGCAGTTGCTGCTGCTGTTGTTGCTGCTGCTGCTGCTGGTGCTGCATGTTGTTGCGCAGCAGATTGTTGTTGCACGCCACATTGAGATTCGAGTTGCTGGTGTTGCTGGCATTGTTGCCCGCGTTGCTGCCACCGTTGCCGGCCAACAAATGCGGCAGATTGTGCACCACTTGCAGTGGCAAGCTACTCAGCGGTGGTAAGGCTGCCGTCTGCGACATGTTGCCGAGCAACTGTTGCTGCTGGTGTTGCTGCTGCTGCTGTTGCTGTTGCTGCTGCTGCTGTTGTTGCACACTCTGCAGCAGTTGCAGCTGTTGCTGCTGATGCTGCATGCCATGTTGCTGCTGCTGCTGTTGCTGTTGCAGTGCCAGCGCTGGCGGTGGCATTTGATAGTCCATTCTCATTGCTGAGATCACAATTGTTTACACTCCCGGCTCAGTTCAATGTTTTCTACTGCATGTATCACTTAGCTGGTCATGTGTGGCACAAACATGTTGCTGCTGCGGCACTCGCTGCTTCGCTTAATTAACTGTGGTAAATTGGAATTTAGAACCGAATAAAAGCTTTTATCGCACGTTGCTGCTGTTGTTGCTGCTGTTGTTGCTGCTGCTGCTGTTGCGATCACCCGCACAGCAGCAACATCAAAAACACAGAGAGCGAGTTGGCTCACTTTGCTACTCAGAATTTGCGGCGAGCGCTTTGGCTCAGTTTTGTTTTTGTTGCCTTTTTTTTGCATTCGCAATTTTGCTATTGTTTGTTTAGTTTGTTTTGTTTGCCTGCTTCTATTATTATTCGTTGTCAACTATTCCGTGTACTGAGTGTTGTTTTATTTCATTTTTTTCCCCCCACTTTTTTTTTTTATTTTTTTTATCGTTGTGTGGGGCTGGGCCCGTTTGTTGGGGGGTTCAGTTCTCAGTTCTCGCTGCCCGCCGCTTCTGAATGAGAAAAGTTTGACCTTGAGGCGGCAGTAGGAAAAAAAAAGCAAAATAAACAGCCAGCAAAATGTTTTCGCTATGCGTTTTTGCTATTTTTCAAACTGATCGTCAATCGTTTTTTTCTGTGTGTCTTGGCGCTCATGCGAAATTTTATTGCAGCATTAATTCTTTTTTTTTTGGTCAGCGAATGTTTGGGCTGTTTAGCAATTCATAGTGCTGTTGTATTTATTTATTGACATTTTTGATAACTGATAAAAGGTACTACATATACTTTGTAAATCTTTATGATCTTGGAATATGCATGAAGTAATGATAAGGAATTTGTTTATGTGGATCAAACATTAGTGCAAAAATATTAAGTGTGCATTTTTAATGTATACTTTTACTTTTGCATAAAACTTCAAACAAGATCATATTTATCAACAAAATATTTAGTACTGTCAGTTTTTATACTACTAAATTGTTGTTTGCAAACTTATAAACACCTTTGATTTATTCCAAATATAAAATTTTATATATATTTTTTATATTTTATATATGTGTTTTAAACATAAACTTGTATAAATATTCCCTTTCGGAATTTCACTTGCTGATCTTGTGATCACAAATTTCTTAGAGAGATCAACAAATTTCAAGCACTGCACTATACATTTTAATTACAATTAATCCAAGATGAGCTGCTCCTGGAGGATCAATGATCCACGGAATTGGATGAAGGAAACGAAAGTTCACAAGTTCGCACGAATTCGAATTCGAAAGCGTCGTGCTGCAGACGAAGACACGCGTCGTATACGTATTATTTTATGGCTTTTTCTTTGTCGCTTTTCGGCGGCTTTTAATTGTATAGGTTGGTGGAGGAGAGTGGGGATTTTTGAGTTTTCGGTATTGGATTTTGGTTGGCTATATATTCATGTGATTTGGTTTTTATGTTGTTTTAGGTTTTTTTTAGTTTTTGGTGGAGAGCCGTTAACCGAACCGGTGCCGCCGGACTGCGAACGTCGAGTGAACGCGCGCGTCGCTAGCGCGATGAAACGCAGCTTCGCAGCTGAGCAGAGGAGCAGAGCAGCTGAGCAGCAGAGAAATGCAGAGAAGCGGATAAGCGGAGAAAAAGCGAGAGAAACGGAGTGAAAAGCTGGGGAAGCAACGGCGAAGTAAGACCAGCAAAAAAGAGAAGCAAAATAAAAGCCAAACTTGAAACCGAAAGCCTGAAAGCCCACTCGTCCCGTCTTGCTCTCGCCCCCTCTCTCTCTCCCACTCTCTCATCGCATTCGCTTGATTTTTTTGCGCATTCCGCCTGTTTATTTTTTTTCGCGCCGCCTGGCAAAGTTCGCCGACGTCGACGTCGCTGCCGCCACGCTTGGCGGGAGCTGCGCTGCCGACGCCAACGGCGACGCCATGCGGAAGCAGATTTTCCGCTGCCCACGAAAGCAGCAGCTTTGTTTTGAGTCAATCGCAAAAAAGCTTTTGGCTCTTCAAATTGAGTGATATTTTCTAAGCTCGAGTTCAAAACGAATATCCCACGAATTTTTGCATACAAAATGTTTGTTCGAAAGTTTTGTATCTTTGTATTTTAACGATCACTAAAATCTACATTGGCAAAATGCTATTTAAAACCTTTTTTCCTTCAAACGATGAGTGTTAGTAAATGAAACAAGACAAAAGCTTACCATTATAGTTTTTAGCAAACCACAAAATTACTTGTACTCACAAAAAAGTCATTAACAGTGGAAAATACTGAGTTTCGATGCTTACCTGTAAGTAAAAGAGAGTGCAAATTGCATTAGAACAATGTTTAAACAACAATAAGTCAAAATAAAATAGCATTGTCAAGGGTGGCGGAAATTTCCCAGGCATGAGTTATGGGATGGCCACCCACAGCCCCAACTGACATTTATCCATTTTAGCTTTCCCCACACTACCCAGCACACACATCAAAACGAAATGCATACAAATTATTATACAGGCCGACCAAAAAAGGTAATTTCCAGTGTATTCAATAGCGAAAATTTTCACCAACCCCAGCTGAAAACAGAAAACAGCGAACAGCAAACAATCGAGAGGCAGAGATGATAGAACACCCACATTTCATTTGCCATATGCATTTCCATATCGCCAGCCATAAAAATCTCATCAGCCTAATTCCGAAATCTAATCAAACCAAATGTATTTCCTTCACGTTGACCAACTGAGGTCAGTTCACAGAAAAAAAAGAAAAGGGAAACGGAAAAACCTATGAAAATTTGGTGGCAGCTCAGCCGCGATTTTTGAAAGGATTTGTGCCAAATGCATTGACAAAGTAGATCAAAAAAGGTGAAAGGATGTGCCAAAAAAAAACAAGAAATGAAACTGGTTGAATTGAGACCCTTTTAGGCCAGCCAACTAAAGTGCCAGCGAAATGTATCGGTTCCATGATTATTAAATGGAAAATTTAACGGCATATAAAGTAATTTTCCAGTTCTAATTGCCATGCAAAAGGAGAATTCCTATGGGCTAGCTACTAAGGGAGTCATCAACTGATAAGATATAGTTGCTTGTGTAAACAGGCACTTAACAATACTTTGCTATATACCAACTAAATTTAGTTTATTCACTTCACTAGCAAAGCAATTTGGTGTAGGTCGAAAAGTAAATGATTTTTATCTGCAGCAAGGAGTAAGTGTCGCAAATTAATCAGCATTCCCTTGTGTTAGGTACCGCGATACCGCAGTGCAAAGATACATTTGCAAATGCATCTACATTCTGAGTTCCATTTCCTATTCAATGCGAACCGTCGGCGACGTCAGTGGGTATAATATGTATATACGGGCTATATGGCTATATGGCTATATGTACATGAAGTATACTATATAGTACAGCTGAGCTCACGTGTGCGCGGCAAGCTTTCTTGACTTTTGCGCTTTACAAGCTCGCAGTGCGCAAAGTTCTCGGCCGCTGACGTCGGATGATATCAGTCGCTGTGGCCGGGATGCAGATAGACGTTCTACAGACATATCGCACAGGGTTCCCAGATACATTCATAATATATACATATATATCAAAACTGAGTTTCTAATGCAGCCTGGGCAAAAGTGGAAATCCTCCGAACTAGTCATGCACTTTATCAGTTGTTTTCGGTTTCTCTCCCTTTAAGTGTACTTTTTGTGTTCTCAAAGCCAATTAGTTATTCACAGAACTATTTATGACTAATGTTTAAGCCAACCAAGAAAATGCAAAGTACCTAAGCGGTAAAAGATACGTATATACATACGTATGCAAAGTAGGGCTAATAAGTACCATTTTTCTACTTTACTTTAAATATTTTTAACTAATACAAGATACATGTATATTCATATACATTCGTTTGCAAATTAAGGCTATTAAGTAGTATTTTTCTACTTTACTTAAAATATTTTTAACAAACCATTAAGGCAAATTTATATATAATAATTCATCTGTATTTATCGCCCATTTTCCTACAATTTCCCCACATTTTCCTCGACTTTTTCCTTTTTCACCTCACCTGAGCTGGCTGGCTGAAAACGCGCTTTCAAGCTGTTCAAATGGTTGTGATGCTCGTTGGCGATCACGGCCGCTGCGACGGCATTTGCCACATGTTGCACGGAGGACACGTTGTTGTTGCTGTTACTACTGCTGTTGCCACTGTTGTTGTTGTTGTTGTTATTCTGGCCAGGATTTCCACCGTTGCCATTGCCAGTGGCTGCATTAGCATTGCCACTGGCACTCCCATTCGATCCCTGATTGTTGCCACTTGCAACTGCAGCGGCTGCCGCAACAGCGGCAGCATTGCAACTGGCAGCAGCAGCTGCTGCAGCTGCAGCGGCATTGCTCTGCGGATCCATGAAGGAGTTGCGCTGGTAGTGTGGATTCTCCTGGTAAATCCGCTGGTACGTCAGCGTGGGCAGTGTCCACGAGTTGTTCGTCTTGTAGTGGAAGTTGCCGGTGCCGAAAATGGAGTGGGTGTTGGTGTTGCCACCGGTGTTGCCTGCTGCAGCGGCAACGGCGGCCGAGGAAAGTGTGTGGGCCAGCTGGGCGGCATGATGCTGCTGCTGCTGCTGTGCGTGCTGCTGTTGTTGCTGCTGCTGCTGCTGGTGGTGTTGCGGTTGCTGCTGCTGTTGTTGCTGCTGCTGCTGCTGCTGGTGTGTATGATGCGGATGCAAGGGGTGGCCGTGATGTTGCTGCTGATGCTGGGAGTGCTGCTGCTGTTGCTGTTGCTGCTGCAGGACGGCGGCAACATGATGCTGGTGTGCTTGATGGTGCTGCTGCTGCAGGTGCTGTTGGTGTTGCTGCTGTTGATGCTGCTGCTGTTGCTGCTGCTGTTGCTGATGGTGCAAGGCGGCGGTTTGTTGCTGCTGCTGCAAGGCCCAGGCATTCACGCCATTGTTGCTGGTGGCACCTGCCCCGCCGCCACCGCCTCCTGTGGCGCTACTCTTGCCCGAATCATTGCTGCTGACACTGCTGCGATGGTTGTCCATGGTGCTTGAGGATCCTGTCATGCTGCCATCGTTGCCGCTGTCGCTGTTGCCGCTGCTGCTGTTGTTGCCGCTGCTGTTGTTGCCACCGCCATTATTATTGTTGCTATTGTTGCTGCTGCCGCCATTGCCCGCCGCTGCCGCAGCCACCTGGGAGTTGAGCTGCTGGAAATACTGCGACAGTGTGGCATTCGCGTGCTCCTGGCCAAAGAAACTGGTGCACGAATTCGTATCCGACGACATGATCACTGGTTCGTAAACGGGGTTCGTTCGATATTCACTGGGTTATCCTTCACTGGGGGTATGGTTAGTCACTGATCCCTGATGATCCTAGGTGATCACCTCCTTGTGCTGAACGTGATTGAATTTGCTGGTGAGCAGTATAAACTTTGGGCCACGGCCGAAAGTTGTGCGCATTGTCTTTACACTTTGGCTTCACTTGAGTTTTTCTTTTTTATTTTTTGTTTTTTTTTTTGTTTGGTCTTAACGCTTGTCTATGTTATCTGGAAATATTGTGCTTTTGATTTTGAAAAACCCTGATTAGTGTTGAGCACTTTGGTATGTTTGCTGATTTTTATTTGCCAGTCAATTGATAGCCAATTCGTTGTTGCTAATGAACAGGTGATAGTGGGTTAAAAATGTTGCGAATGAATCAGTTTTTTTTTTGCAGTTTTAGTATTGAGTATTGAGTATTCAGCATGGGGAAGCGATTTTTGATAGCGACTGATAATGAGTGCGCTTGTTTTCGTATGATCGGGGAATGCACTTTGTTTTCGTCTATTTTTGTATGACTTTTATTTAGTTTTCCATTAGTTTTTATTGATGATCGTGATGATAAGGAATAAGAAAAGGCATTGTATATAGTTGTATAGTTTTGCGCTTTCTTTTCGTTCAATCAATTTTGTATAATAAGATTTTTGTGACGCTATAGAAATTTCAATGTTGGAATCAATAGGTATAAAGGCTTTCCGTGTTCTTTATGGAATTTTTGCAATCAAAACATTCACGGTCAATTATTGTTTTCGCTTCACATTTCAACTGAAATAAACTAATAATTGTTTGCCAATTAAACTGTATATCAAATCAACCGAGTCAAAGGCTTCAAATGTATTTTAAAACATTAGTATAATTTCGAATACTTTCTATATGTAAATCAAAACAAATAAATTATTATTTGCCAAATCAATTGAATTATCCTTTCCTTGCTTGAATAACTCTTCTTCCTCTCAGCCTTTTTGTGTGTGTTGAATACCTTTTCTTATTCTCAGAATTGCTTGCTGCTTTGGATATGAGATCGTATTTTGCTTTGAGTTTTTTGCTGGTTCGTATTTTTCTTTCTGGAGTTTGTTGTTTTGTAGAAAAAGTGAAAATAAGTAGTTAAACTGTTTGAAATTAGATCCGTAACTTTAGCGCTGCTGGTTGGAGATTCTCGAGAGATCTCCGGATCTCTCGCTCTTTCTCTCTCTCTCTCTCTCTCCCTCTCTTTCACTACGCCTCGTTCTATCTCTCTCGTTCTGCGTATTTATTTCCTTTTTAATAATAGTAATTATTCTTATGACACACACAAACACTTTAGATTTATTTCACAATGGTTTGCACTTGAAATTTGATAAAACAAAAATGATTTCCTCGTTTTGATAGTTCTTCTAGAACTATTTTCGTGGTATAGAAAAATCAATTTCAATTAATTTATTTTGCTGAGCGTAGAAATATATTTTTGATTTTCCCGCTCGAGTGGCGAAAACACGGAACGAGCTGCGACGATTTTCACATGAGAACGCGATGCGACAGAATGCCGGCCGAGTAATTTTCTCGGTCTCAATGTCCGTCTCTGGTTTTCCTCTGCCGCCGCTGCAGTCGCCGCTGCAGTTGACGTCGCAGTCGCCGCTACCGCTCTCTCAGCCAGCTAAAATTGCAATTTTCTGCAAGTAAGTCGGCTTACGTAAAGGACGGAGGTCCGAAAACAGTAACCCCCCTCGCTCTCCCACTTTGATAATTGTTTTAATGGCTTTTTTTTTATCATATGTTGGTAGCGCAAAATATTTGTACATGTACAAAATATATTTTTATATACAGCAATGGGAAAATTACTAGTATTATTGCTAAATTAATCGATCCAAATGCCACAGGTATTTTTGCACAGATCTAAGTTGTTACTTAAAAGAAGGCATCTATTTATCATACTTAAAATTTAATGAACAAAGACTAATACATTATTAAAAGTACCAGATCTTAATAGTATTAATTTAAATTTATTTAATAATTACCTTAAGTTGTAATGTAAAATTATTTACATTAGAAACTTATATTAATTATTATAATTCAGCATAATTTGTATAAATGTTAGTTTTTCAATTTTACTTATGCTTTTCCAGTAAGGAATGTCAATTTAAAAAAAAAAACTTTTTTCCAATAAGAGTTCAAATATTTGTAGTTATAGTACTATTTTTATGAGCACAACTATATTTATTTGTATATACTTGGGGGACTGCGACAGCGACGTCGACTGCGGCAGCGCTGCTGCGGCCAAGTCACGCGGATTTCAATATGACCCAAAGCCCACTGTCTAGCACAGTTCTAAGCACGTGTTGCGGACACACCGGGCACACACACAGTCGCAAATTAATTGAGAGAGAGAGAGAGCGACAGAGAGAGAGGGAGAGAGAGAGAAGTGCACGTTGAACGACAAGCGCACTCAAAGATACAAATGGGCAGACACACAGATACGCGTACCGATAGAATGGCAGATAGAAATACGAATGCAACTCAAAAGTTTCCAGTCGATTCGCAATAGACCGCTATATCTGTATCTAACCCCCCGTACCCCTTTAACGGCCACTAGACTATACACACATCAGATGGAGTGCGTGGCCAATTGGCGTGGCAATACTCGGTTAATTCGGCACTGGTGCGTCTGCAACACGTGACGTATGCGTAATGTGCTCCAAAGGATTGCCACTCTCTGCCACCAACTAATTACCGCTGCGTCATTCCCACAACCAGTAAGTAGATCTCAAAGGAGGGAGGGGAAGTATAGGGTGTTGGGGATCGATAGCTGGGTGCTTCACACTCTGGGCGAAAACCCAATCGAACGACGTAGTAGCTGCAACGGAGCGTATACTTAATCTGCATTCTATCGAAGGCGCTAAACTATTGGCGTAGGTCGCCGTTTTTCTTGGAAATTTCAAAAAGTATTCAAACTATTCGAGGGCTTAATCAAGTTTTAAATAATTATAATAATCGCTGTCTGTTGTCATAGGTCCGGCACATATTCCTGGAAGTTTTGTATAATACGCCCGTACTTTCCGATGCACTCAATTAACTTTCATTGATCATCGCAGATTTTTAAACTATGAATCAGAGTAGTTAAAAATATGGCTTGAATCTGATAAATAAACTTTTGTAATATTGTTATTAACAAATGTATGTAGGATGCCAGAATATGTAAATTAAAATTATTTAACAAATTCTTAATAGTCGAACTATAAAACTAAATCAAGACTTTTTTCATCCTTTGCTAAACTAATTCAAAAGAATTCCAAGAATATCCTGACACTTTTTCCGCCCCAAAAACTTCTTTATTTGCACCCCCCTTTTTAGCCTTGTGCTATTCTTCGGTCTAAGAAAACTCTTTTTGTATTTGAGAAACCCAGTCAGCCCTGAAATCCCATCAATTGGCATAACCATGGACCATGTGGTGAAGCGAGCTTCAGTCACCTGTTTTCCCCAATCGACTCAATTCAGTGGCAATATCGAGTATACGCCCCGTGCAGCCAAGTGACTATTTTTGGAAATGCGAAAGCAACAAGTCATCCGAAGCTTCGGGAAAATAGAGGAAACGAAGTTGGCTTCGGGCTCCAATGACAGAAGGATGTGCGGCAGAGGTTCGCTATTGGCCAGGCTTATATGCCAGCGGAGCCGAGAATAGGGAACCAATCCGGGAAAATCGCCCAACGTCGACTGGGGCAGCGAATGAAGTCGACTGCGACGGCAACAGAGGCAGCGGCAGCGGCAGAGGCAGCGGCGTTGTCAGGTTTTCTGTTTGTTTTGTTGTCAGTTGTTGTATTTCGTATTATCACGTTTCGCTACCACGTGCAGCAGCGGTCTCCCCATCGCCAGTATGTGTGTGTGTGTTTGTGTGTGTGTATCTGTGTGATTGGGCTAGTGCCACACTCACACTGGGTACAATCAAAAACACCCTCACACACACCAATGCGCAATTGCGCACTCACATAGATACGCCGTGGCGCTTCGTCCGATGAATGAGCCCTCTGAGAGAGCGGCAAAAAGTGCCAAGCAAAACCCAACTGAGTCGAAGACGCAGCTCTTGCTGGTTTATAAATAGCAATTTAAAGCATCGCACACACATCTATACACATCGAATCAATGAGTCACACACACACCAGCACGACACTATTTTGCATCCGAAGAACAAATAACACAAATAGAGAAGCAAAAAACAGATCGCATGGATGTGCAAATAAAGCAAATTGTGCAGTATAAATATCGGAAGCGGAGCAGCAAAGCAGAAAGTAAACAAAATACTGCTTGATTTTTTTTCTAAGCAAGATAGTAATAATTTTTTTTTTTTTTGGGAATTATTATTTAGTACCCTCTTTGGTTCTTGAGTTTTTTATGCATTTTTTCAAGCAAATGTCGCCGCAAATTGAGCGCAGCAAATCAAACTCTAATTAAACACATTGTGATTTGGCGTGTTTGCATGAAAACCGTCTGGGTTCTGAGTTCTGAGTTCTGGGTTCTGGTTCCATATAGAGGTATGTAGGTATTATAATGGATCCGCTGGAGAGCGCGGGGTTTACGAGTCTGGCATGGCGTCGTTCGGTTCGAGTCATTATACACGTGTTTGCTGCAGCAGGTCGTAAATTAACATTTTGCTAAATAATTATTTAGAAATGCTGAAATGTGTAAACGTTTTTACGATAGCACGACTGGGTTATTAAGAGCCTGCAACCAATTGACCCAGTTAGTGCAGCTACATTTACTTTTAATATATTTATAAATTATGTTAGTTAGACAGACTTACTTAGAAATAAATCAATATAAATAAACACCTCAAATTTGATATAGTAGACAAGATTTTGTGAATTTTGCCCACATGAGTGAGATTATAAATTCCGCGGAAACAATTATAAACAAATAATACTTCATATGTATAATTAAAAACTATGTGTGTAATTTAAAGCCCCACTTAAAATTCATTAAAAAGAAACGGTGCCCTTAAGTACATATGAATCTGTTCAATAAAAATTCGTGATTGTTTTATCATTTGATATTAATTCATTCAAGGTCCCAAACACGCCATTCTTGATAATCCAATCTCTGTATAGCTCTTACTTGACTTTCATTCATTGGCCGAAAAGTTTTAATATCAAACATGCGCCATATCTGCGAAACCGTCAATTTTGTACGGTTTTATAGAACAAGTTAACGGAAAATAAAAATTATATTGCGGGCGGCTTGGCTTATCAGTGAAAAAACTTGGCCAACAGGTTGGTTTGCCTGGCCGCTGACCAGACAATAAACATAAATTTCATATCAACAAGCAGACACTATTCAGCAAATGGAATCCGGTGCAAAGTTAAAGTTCAGTTCACTCGGAAATTAATTTACGTAATTAAAGTACTGGCTAGAGCCCCCCCCTCCCCCTGCGCTTTTGGCCTTATCATCACCCGGCACTTTGGACGGGAAATTCGAGTAGACCAAGAAGTGAAGTGAAGAAACAGCAAACGCAGCTGACGTCGTCGCCTGGCCAAACATGTGACCTCGCTGGCCAAAAAAAGGGGGCGGTAAGAACGGCAAAACAACAAGCAATGAAGACGCGTCAGCAATCGCGGAAATTTGATTTCCATTTCGATTGTTGTCGTAGGCTAAGGCCAAGGTGGTAAAAATTCGTATTAATCCATACGCCAACGCGGCGTATGCGCGATATCCAGAGGAATCTCAGCTAGAAAACGATGCGCACGTGTTGCAGCCAACGGTCTTGCCCCCGTTGATGAGCTCCAATGTTTGAGCTGTGCGCCGAGGGGGCGGCTGGGTGGTGGGACGGAAATGGTTAGGCGGTGGGTGGTTGTTGGTGGTGGGCGGAGGTCTTAGTGGGCGGCAGGGGGAAGCCGCCAGACAAGCTGCCTTCAGCAAAACACGAAAACACAAGCGGTTTGCGCTCTCTGGCGCTGTGAAGAGAGCGAAAGCTTTCGTCAGCTTTCCGTTTCAGTTGCACCAAAGCAGCCGCCAGGGGGCGCCAGAGCTTTTATTTTACAATGGGACAAATTGGCGCATTTATGATTTAAAAATAATGTCGCTGTAAGCTCATTTAGAAAGTTAGAACTAAGTAAAATTTCCTTAAATAATACATTTTTAGATAATACATTTTTAATATTACATTTTTAAAATAACTTTTATATAAAGTACATAATATACAAAAGTAAAATGTATTTTTATAAAATATTATTATAGTGTGAAATAATTAAATCCGCCATATAGGCGGTACTTAATAATTTATTGTCTGCTGAACTCGTTAATAAACCCAATCAGTACAAAAATTAACGTAACAGTTCAGGCAAAAAGCACATTTACCCAAAAAACTCACCAATAAGCTAGCGTAAATTCAAATTGCTTTTTTGTGCCCAAAAAATGTTGCGCTCGCCTTCGTTTATTTATAGTTTTTATTTTTCATTCAGAAAATGTCAATGGTTGACAGTTGCACGTTGCCGGCGATAGATGGCGTTATATCTCCAAAATCATGAAATGGCATGAATTTTGAAATGTGTCCAACGGAAAAAATTAAAGCAGCTGCTCCAAATCTCAAATTGTAATATTTGAACTAACAACAAAATGTTCTGTACAGATCCACCCACTCCTTTAAATTTATTCACGTATTTAGTTTTCATTTCATTTAGTTTTTTGGGCTCACAAGAATTTCTAGACACTTTGTCTTGTGACAGTTCTAAATGTGTAAAACATTGCTTAAGCCCAAAATAAAATCAAAGGCATTCTCCACGCGCGTTGCCTTAACTCGACGTAGTCTGCCCACTGCCTAAAAATATAATTTTCATATTTAAATATACATTTCGATACTTTACCCAATGAATTTTCCGTTCTTTGTGAAAAAAAAACTCAATGACGGTTTCCTGCGTTTCGCTCTCAATAAGCTCGTAATGGAAATTAACCCTTTGTTGTCAGAAATGATGCAACCGGGTTTTCAAATTGTCGTTCACATGAAAACTACTTCGAACTAGTAAAAATGTTGTTTGCATGTACGTATCATTTGCCGCTTAACCCCTCTCTGCCCCACGATTTTAGCCCATGAGCGGCGTTAATTGAGCTCTTTATTGTTGTTCCTGCTCCAGCAATTTTTTTAATTTTTTTGTAATTGCCGGCGAGTGTTAATTAACTAAGCTGTCGGTTTGCATATAAAGTTGAAAGTGGAAACGAAATGTTTTGGTCTTTTATTGGGGCGGCATTGAAAAGGAAGATGTTGATTAGGAAGTTGTTTAAAAATCATAGTATTTTAAAAACATTTAAAACTGTATATCTAAGCCGTTTAGGTCTGACCCATTTCTGACATTTTTTATAGTCCAATTACAGTACGATTTAATTATACTTACAACTTTATTGTCAATAGAAACAACCAAAGGTCTTTTAAGCGCTTACTCACCTGGAAAGAAAACAAAAACAGAAAATATGAATAAAAATTACAATTATATATGAAGTATTTTATATGTAAAAGAATAGATGTAGAATATAAAGAATATATGTAGATATATGTCTCGATTTAATCAACGAGCACCATGTTCACTTTTATGTTGAAATGAGAAAATGCAGAAAAGTGAGAAGAGAAGAAAATGGGAGAGCGCTTAAAGCAAATAGCAATCAATGGAAACATTAAATGCACTTGTCGCAGATGCCAAGACAATTTCTTCATATGCATACGAAAATGAAACAATTTGAAAACCGCTGCACTCATAGCTTTTCTTGCATTTTTGACACTTTTCCAAGTAATTAACCGAAAACCAGCCTCCCCAACAGCGGCCATTGAGAAACCATTTAAGCGAGTGGAAAATATATGTGTATTATATTTTTTATTGATTTAGCTGCGGTGGAAATTTAGTTGAGCACTTTTGTTGGCTCATTAAGTGGGCAAACATATTTTTGCAATTCGCATCCAGCAGTCAGCATTTTGGTGGCCATTTGGCAGATGATTAGACGAATGCACATACCTCATACGCCCTGTTCGCCATATGCAACATTTCACAGTAATAAATCTGCCCCACTTCCACTGCCAACGCGCCGTAAATGCAATTTCATCTCTGATCAAAGGCCAAATTGAATTTTCTATACCATTTTCCCCAGCAGGCAGAGGCAGGAATTTCGGAAAATTCTGAAACATATTCGTCCACATCCATCAGACAGTTTCGCCGCCTTCAAATTTGTATTTGTATTTCTCAGTTTTGTTTTCGTTAACTTTGAGGCAGGTGTATTGTATTTACTATGAGTGGGCGGCATGCCATTTGGCCAGCGGCAGTTTGTTGTTTTTTCCCTCAAATACTTATATTTGCTTGTTGGGCCATAAATCCATGGGGAATTGTTAAATGAATTAGCTAACTAAAAATTAATTGGTTTAAATCGTTTAAAACGTCAATTGGACTCAGTTGATTCGAGGTTCACTGAGCTTTAGTGTTTGTGTTGTTTTAGCATTTTCTCGCCAACTGCGAATCGATTCCAACACTTTCCGCCAAACACTGGCATTTTTCCTTGGTTTCTTTTTATTCGTAAAGCCAACAATTGCTTTGATTTCCCACCCATTTTCCGGCCAACGAAACCGCAACTTAATTGAAATGAAAACCAAATTTTAATGAAGCAAACCGTGAAGCGACAACCGGCAGACTGATGGAAATGGAAATGTGGGCGGATGCCGAAGGACCCAACTTGGGGGTGGAATTTTCATTTCACAGTTTTTCTTTTGTTTTTTTTTTCCCCCACCCGCAACCCCCTTTTTATTCTGGGCCCTACATTGTCGCTGTTCACGTTGCTACTTTAAGTGTTTTTTGTTTGCAGTTTTCCGTCTGTCAGTATTTCCTTTTCTTTTTTTCGTATTTTTTTTTTTTAGTTTTTTGTTTTTGTCTTTCAATGAATTGAGTGGGGCACACACTACTTACACACCACTGCAACACCACCGACCGCCCATTTCCGCCCCTCGTGGGCAGCCATGAATCGACTTTCATCAAATGCAAACCGTTTCACAGTCTCTTATGCAAATTTTCTTTCATTTTTTTGCAGCTCTTTCAATTTGCAATTTAGTCTTCCCTTTTTTTTGTCTTCTTTTTTTTTTTTTTATGCAGTGGCCACTTGCCGAATGCGTTTGCATCTCGCATTTTGATATACTCTAGCCGAGGGCAGCAGAACTTTGCCCAGAAGTCCGCCTCTTTCACAGAACTTGGCACTTAGTCGATGTCCGGGCATTTGTCAATCTGTCTGGATGTGTGCTTAAGACATTAGATACATTTAGATACATTTAGATACATTTGCTGTAATTCGCTTTTTGTATCTCACGATAGCTATTCCACCTATGTATATTTCCACCTGCATATTTTCCACCTGGATATTTTCCTAATGTAGTATTTTTCTTAAGTGAAATACAAGCTTATTACCAATTCTGATTGCGTTTCCTAATTTTCTCATCTTCATTTCGATTTAGTTTCGTATTTTTTGCTCTCAAGAGCTATACATTTACATTATTATATTGCTTGTCCGGTGGAAAAGTAAAAGTTTCCTGCTACTTCCTCATATTTGCACAGCTAATTAACGAAATATGTCGATTGCTATTTGATTTGAACCCACCCCCCCGAAACCCCCCACCACTTAACCCCTTTGTGGCACCACCCCCCCTTTATTTTGTTCATCCTCTCTTTGTTTGCTCAACAAATTAAGTCAATTTTTTGGCAGCTGCTTCTGCTGTTGTTGGCTTAAATTAATGCATGTCGCTCGGTACTCGCCTCTTCTCGGCGTGTTAATTGAATAAAAAGCATGTGCGCCAATGGCCAGAGGGGCGGGGCATTTGGCTTAGAAGTACGGCACACACTACACTACTGGGTGTATGTACCACTGGGGCCAGCAAAGAAAACAGCAGTGAAATAGTTGAGCACGCCCAGCAGCTCTCAAGTGAGCAGGTTCGCATCTCCACATACACACATAAGTTCGCCAGCTGTGACCCAAGACTGCTACACCTTGCCACCGCTCACCTGGTCAGCACTGAGAAAAAAACAGCCCAGCTACAACTGATTTTATGCCTTGATCTACCAATAGCATTCAAAAGTGTTCAACTGATTTATACAAAAGATACATATTGAGCCATATGCATATCACATTAAAGATGTTTTATACTTGATCATTTTTCTTGATAGTTTCTAATATATTTCCCAGTGCATTTGGGTGAAGATTCCCTCGCCTTACCACCTGAACCACCAGGTATCCATAGCCCGAGCTCAGCTTTCTGTGCATCTAATAAACGCAAATTGACAACGAGCAGCGAGGGAGATGAAAGATGATGAACTGGAGGGCAGGAGGATGGAGAACTTGGGATGGAGCAGCGAGCAGTGAGCAGCGAGCATAGTGGAACAACACTCGTGACACTTTAATCTGGCGGATAGGGTAAATAGACAAAGTAGTCATCAAGTCGGGCTGAATTCCCCCAGCGTCGACCACACAATGAGATAAGCAAACGGGCCTGACTGTGCAAATATTACATATATCGAGGTGTCAAAACCGACACATCCACCACTATTATAAGAACAATGTAAGTCGGACTTTTCGATCATGATGATGATGATGTAAAGTCAAATACTGGCTGTCATGCCGATGATCTAAGGCCCAGTTTCTTTAAGATATTAGCGGTGTATAGAAATGCATCATCAAGTTGGATTTATGACTGGCAAACTATATACAGTGTGTTTATATATGGAGAAAATGCATTTTAAATGATGAATTCAATTCGTTGACTAATTGGCATACATATAGTAGCTATATTTCAATTTAATGGCAGATAAGAAACAACCATTTTTCTTGTGCTGCATAATCCCAGTCAGCCATAAATTAATCTTGTGATTGTGTCAAAATCCCTATCCATCACTTTAATTATATATGACCCACATAAAAAAAACATGCTTTATACCCCCGATCATAAAATGCCCATTTAATGGAACGGCTAAACTTAAAAATCTAAAAACTGATAGCTGATAAGCTGAAGTCAGGCGAGACGCCACAAGTATTCGAATCGGGTTTTATTTACGATCCCTACAACGTCAAAAAATATCCCATGGATAAGGTGAGTTGTAGTGCTGGTAATTCCATAAATTATTCCATGATTATCTTCTTCAAATTGATTGGCCATAAATGTGTCGTGAAACGTATCTGTGGCCAGGGAAATTGTTCGATTATAATCGCTCTAATGATTTTCTTTGCCTTTGCTGCCAGTGTATTGCTGTATAGTGCAACACCTCGTTCGCAGATCAACCTTTATTGTTCATCTCATCTCCGGCCGTTTATTGTTCATTTTCATTTTCATTTTCCCGGCCCAATTTATTGGCCCCATGCCAGGAGGCGGCATTCTCCTGCTATTGTATAATGTCCATATCTCTATATCTATATCCATAACCATAACCACATGTGCACACACATTTATACATATGTATACGGTGTAATCAGCTTGTGTCTGAATTCTGCTGCTGAGTGTAATCAAGGCAATCACAAACAGCAACATGTTCACACTTTATTGCAGTTGAAAGAAATTTTCTAAAATTTATTTCGCTTCATTTACCTCTAATATTTTATTATATTGCTTTAAGTTTGCAACATTTTTTGTGTCACTTTTCTTGTATCACTTTTATGTATTTTGCGGAATTTATATGGGCTTCGGTTGACATATATTTTTGATGGCGGATTAAGTTGGAATATACAAATTAGTCAGGGACATTTTTCCTAACCGAACTGCGTCACTCAGTGATTTATGAAGCGAGTTGGCAAAGTTCTGGTTCAACGATTTCTATAACTTTAGGGAAGGTAAGTATGTCAAAATACACTAAAGAATTATTAATTTCCACTTTGCAAAAATCCAAAAAAAAAACTATATTTCATCCAAAAAAATGATTGATGGTGTACTTAAACTTTAAGTTCCACATTCCACCAAATAAAAATAGTTTTTACTGCACAATTTTCGAAAAAGTATTACTTTGCGGCAGCTACCGCAAGCATTTATAATTTCCTTCCATAAACTTCTGTTCTTTTATTTTTTTTTTTGGCCGAAACACCAAACAAATTGGGTTCATTTCTGGTAGCCAGCAAAATGTTTCAACTTCCGCCGCCCATTCAATCTTATCAAGCGTCCTTGGCTGGCGCAGTCCAAAAACTTTTATTACCACCTCCCCAACAATTTTGGGGTTTCGTCAGCAGGAGTATAAAAATTTGATGATTACCACCAACAAAAAAATAAAAACAAATTTATATTTAAGATGTTTAAATGAGGAATTCCTACATTTAACGGTGGAAAAATACCTAAACATTGGTAGACAATGGGAAAAAAGGAGAAAAATCAGAAGAAAAGCGCACGAAAAATTATGAGAAATGAATGACGTCTAAATGTTCGCGAAGGTTAAGACAAATGGCACATGTTGTCGCCCATTTTCATGGGGGGTTGGCCAAAAGTCTTAAGAGTCATTCCCTCATTCCGCTTTTCATGCCATGAAAAATTGAGCCAAGATAAATAAATCCAAAAAGGAAAACAAATGCGTTAACAAAAGCCAAGGAAAAGAAATCAAATAGAAATGGATATAAAAGCGTATGACTCATTTGCGTTTTTCTATTTTTTGTTTTTTTTTTTTTTTGGGAGTGTGGCAGATGTTTTCGAACAAATTCGTTGAAATTTTGATGGGCTAAAATTTCATTCTGATAATTGCGTTTAGCATTTGACTCTTTAGGCATAGCAAAGGTGTATCTTCCTCAAGGTGTTCCCCCCAATCGCCCGTATCCCTTGATTTTAGTCTTTTAGTCTTTTGGTCTAGGTAAAAATGTAGCTATAGTTTTGTGTGCACTTCTGGCCAAGAGCCAAGGCGTCTGCCATCTTGATAAAGTGTTGGCCAAAAAACGTACGCCACATTAGTGGCAGACTATGTACATTCCCCCTGGCAACACACGTCTATATATGTAGGTATATATGTGTATATATGTGTATGTGTGTGTATATGGCCATGTATGAGTTACTAGAAGAAATAGAAATGTCATTTGACAAAAGCGAATGCACGAGATATTGCAGAAAGCACAGATCGAAGGGGTATATATGTACATATGTATGTATATAAGTGGTTCTATGGGCCACACAAAATGTCAAACGAATGCAAGCCAAACTAATTGCAGAGCGGGCCAACAACGAGAGCCAATGCGATAGCACACCAAATGTAATGACTGGCATACCTTTTCTTTATTTGGGGAAATGATTTGGCATATAAACACTGTGTTCAAAAGGTCAATGTTTGTGGAGGGTAATCAAAACCAAATGCTTACACCCGTATTGTTTAGACAAATGTGATCATTTAGTATTCCATATATCCTATTCCATATATTCTATTCTTTTAATCCTATATCATATATTCTATTCTTTAATTCCTATTCCATATATTCTATTCTTTAAATCCTCTTCCATATATCCCATAAATTAATACCTATGATCTATGTCTTGGCTAGCTGAAAGTCAGGGCAAAAGTGTAACCACCCAAAGGCTTGTGCTAAATATGGACGGCGCTTTAAATATTTGATAGAAATAACTCCAACTAATGCCTCGACATGTACTCCCCGTGCAATCTTTGGCTTAATGGCCAACAAATTGTTGCTTTGACCTGACTCAGCTTGACCATATTTACTACCAACCACCTCCCCCTGTCATACAACCCACATGATGACCTTATATACAATGCATTGTAAGCGCTGCCACAATCGCAACTTCGGTCACGCACATAAAGCTGTTTCACTCAGACCCACTCACAACAAATTAAAGCTCAATTTGCCTTCGTTATAAACTAATCAATTTTTTACAAGCCCCTTGCTCCCTTGTTGTTGCAGCAACAACAAAAATATATATTGAAAACTTGATGGCAGGATCAAAAGTAGAGCAGTCCAGCAATAAATGAGATTGGATACACATTTTTAAAGAGCTTCGTGTTTGCTTCCACAAACTGACTCGAGTTTTGAGGAGCATTAGGTTTGATGGTGTTTTGATAATGTGGAAAGATAGAAAGCTGAAGAACGAGAAATAATATCCATAAAAAACTATTGATATTGGATACCAAGCTAAATCCGTTTGGTATTTTTGTTTAATTTCCAAGTATTCCTAGTTTTTCTTTTATTGCGGCTGGTCTTTTTGCTTTAAGGCCAATAATCTTTTGTTTATATGAACGTACATAAATGGCAAAGTAAACTTCAAGCTGAAAGCCAAATTATTTATAATATCTTTGCACCAGCCCCCCTTTTTATTATTAAGCAATATTTTCCTTCAAAGTCTGTGATTTTTGCTTGATATGGGTTTTTTGGTGATAAAAATTGCAACTCCTGCGATTTGATTTATCGTAAACAATTATTGATAAAGTACATATATCTACAGACAGTCAGTATCCAAGGGACTATAAATTGTTTGTGCAATAAAAGCCGCTGACAAACGAAGTCTCTATGACAAATGAGCCGAGAAAGCAAATAAAATTTCAATTCAAGCAAGTGCGATTATTAAGATCGATGTGTGCGCTTTTGAAAGGAAAGATAAGCGTAAAACACGGGCCAAATAATAGCTAACCAATAAATATGAAACAATTGAATCTATCATAATTTTCAGGAAGTTGCAATCATATCAAGTTATGGGTAATCTAAGAATGCTCAAGGCACGACCTGGCCATTTGCTATATCTATCAATATTTATACAAATATAAAATACTCTTACGAAATTCGTAGAATGCTCATAACCGTATCAACACTCCCGGCCATAAAAAAGCCCATAAAAATGCAATTCTTTTGGCGAAAGTGATAAGAGTAATGGAATGCTAACTCCTTTGATCCGTGAGTTAACATTCCAAATAACCAAATAACGAAAGTGAATGAGTAAAAACCTTGATATCGATCAATTTCCCGTATTAAATACTTTTTATTGTGACATTGTTTTTTGGTCGATTTAAGGTCGAAAGCTTATCGCAGTTGCCAAGGACGGAGTGGCTAAAAATATGTTAAGTAGCAAAATGGCTTAAAAAGTTGAAAATATAATTATAGTTACAGCTAGCTGAAAACAATTGATAATTGCGTCAGCAGCAGCCGCCTCAAAAATAAAAGGCTAATTGAAAGAACTAGCCAAGCAGAGAAAAGCACACACACACACACACATTCTATGTAGCAAAGCAAAGCGAATTTTCCAAAAATATGTTTGTGCAATTAAAAATAAAACGAACGAATGGCAAAAGATATGCCGAGAATGAAAACAATTTTAAAAGGTAAATTAAGCTAATGGATGTTTTTTCGGGGGTGGGCGGTACAAGGGGCTGGGGGCGGGGCAATGAGGTTGTCTGCCAAGACGCTCCAAATTGCAATTACTTGTTGCAGCAATTTTCATTTATTTCGTTAGCTAATTTTAGTCTCACTGCCCATTTCCTTGGATTTTCCTATTTTCAAAAGCAAATCATTTTCGGCACTGAGAAATATAAAAATGTTTACTATTTTCCCTCAGTTCAAAATGTTTATTTGAATTCATTTCTCATTTTTCACTCCTTCTTTTTTGCCCATTCTATCTTTCGTTATTTGCCTACATTTTTTTTTTTGCTCTGTTTCAGTGCTCATCGTTCGGCACATGATCAGCGGTCTAAACTACGTCAGCAAACCAACAATAAAAAAAAAAGAAAAAAACTGATTATGTTAAAGGAAAATCTGAGGTAAATGTGTGATTTGCGTTGACCCGCGAGAGATCTGATTAGGAAAATGTGCTCGGAAAAATCAGCTTTAGGCGTCTTTGATAGTGTGGTATTTTTTATTTTTATTATATTATATTTAAATAATCTCTACGAGGGTAATTTGTCAAATGTCAAGATCTGGGTGACAACGGTGCGTATGATTAGGCTTATATGGCAAACACCTATTTAAGTAACCTTGAAAGGGGAAATGAATTTATGGCTAACAAGATTGTAAGTCGTTTGTGTTTCTATTGAAATTATTCTCATATGAATATTGGGTTAATTTACTGCTCCTTTTCCTTTAAATTTACTGCTCTTTGCCCTGATTTTCCAGCTTATCCTTGACTTCATATTACGCATTCGCCCCGTGTGTCCATCATAACTGCAATTTCATCACACCGTCGAGCTATTGCTTCGTGTCACACTTTATTCAACGCTAAATGGCCAACTTTGTTTGCCCAATATTTTTCATTTCCATTTTGTTAGTTGTTAAACTGAAACTCGTGATTGAGTTTAACTAATCGCAGAGCCAGTCTTAACAATTTGCGCACGCTTTCGGCCAGGGGCAAGAAAAATAAGGCAAGAGCCCCCTTGTTTTCTTAGTGTTAGTTAAAACAGCAAGACGCTAACTCGGCATAAGATGCTTTAGTTTAGCTTACGATTTTCTTGGATAATGAACGGGGGCAGGGGGAGGGGGCCTAAAAGAAATGGGTGATAAAAGACAGAGGAGAGAGAGAGTGGGAGTGGGAGTGGGAGTGGGAGAGCGAAAGCCTGGCATTACCGGCTCAAAAAAGACAATAACAATTACAAGCCCAAATGAAAACAAAAACGTAAGTGAATCTCGCAGCGATACACTCAAAGACATGACGCGCATGTCTCTCCCCTTTTGGAGACTTTTCTCTTTTCTCTCTCTGTCTCTCTCTCTGCGTCTCTCTGTGAGCAAGTCTCTCTCTTCATATTCCACACACTGAGTGTGTGTGTGGGCGTCGTATTTCGAACATGTCCTTCGAATTTCCGGGTTTTGCTACTTTGACATTTGCAACATGCTACGCCTGGCTAACAGCAAGAAGCAGAACAAGTCAGGGAATATCGTAGGGGCTTGGAGAACGGTGGCCTAAAGGGGGGGCGGCCTAAAGGGAAGCCTAAAGGGGAGCTTAAACGGTGGATTTCGGGCACTATATAGTGGCAAAACATTCTTCGTATACGAGCATTTTTCAGGCCCCAGCTGGTTCGGCTTCGGCTTCTGCTGCTGCTGCTGCTTCCTGTTTACAACCAACACATGTTCAACTCACGGCTGGACTGGCGAGGGGTGCAGGGGGTGGAGGACAGTACAGGACGAAAGGACAGCATTCCACAGTGGAAATCTGTGCAATGGCGGAGTATTTGCGGGGGTGGCGGATCATCAAAACTCTATATAGGTCTGTGTGTCTTTTGTGTGCCACATGCCGCCTGCCGCCAAGCGGGGTTATTTCCCCCTTGTACTTTTGTCGATTTTTAGGCATTTCGCGAACTTTTATTTCTATTTCCCATTTCCCGTTTTCCGTTTCTACCATTTGCTTATTCTTCTGTATGCTTGTGTCCTTTTTGACGTCATCGTGGCAAACAAATGAAGTCAACATTATTTCATTTATGGATTTTGTTATTAATGTTGCACGAACTGTGAATGTTTTAGTGCCTGCTGTCGATGTGTGTTGCTGTTGCTGTTGTTATTTTTAGTGCTCAATTTTGCTGCCTTTCGGCTTTCGTGACTGTTTTCCAACTTCCTGGCAGTTTGTTTTGTGTGCCACTCGGCCTCCTCCTGTTCTTGTTGTTGTTATTTTTGTTGTTGTCCATCATTTTGCCAACAGAAATTCCGGCGGCAACGCCTACGAGCAACTTTAAGAGCACATAAAAAAATGTTTACTCAGGGCTCGTCTTAATAAATACATTTCTTTGGGGGTGCTATTGTTTTTGTGAATTTCAACAGATATATCTAGTATTTAAATTGAGCGAGTACTTTTTTTTAGGTTTTTAATAAAAATCCCGATACTTTACATTAACAAGGATGCCCGATTTCTTTCAGTGCCACCGAACTCAACAAAACTGAAGCCGAAGTCGGCGGGCGGCAAATGCCAAAAAGTGTTGCCCGCTTTCAGGCGCCGCCAAGAGGATACGTATACGTCTAGTTATCCGTGTGTTAGTTTCGGATTTAAGTTACTGTACCACGAATTTTGTGTGAGTGTGCGCTCGCTTTGTGGTATTTAACCTTAATTTGATTCCTTTCTTCTGCCATTTTCCTTCTGCTCATTTTTTTGGTTTTTTTCCTGTTTTTTTTTTTTTTGGTTGAATTGCTGCCTTTGCCAGGTACAAAAAGTTGCCGACGTCCTTGCTGCGGATGATAGAGAAAGGTTGGCATGGCCAAATGCCAACGAATAATTTCCTACTTTACCATTTTTTTTGTTTAAATGGCAAGTCAGCGAAAATTGATTAAACATTTGCACTCACACTTTAAACTGAAGATATGAATGGTAGTGCTGCAGATATGCGATTATGATATGCATCGCGATCTTTTTAAAATAGACATGGCAAACATATTGTTTGACCGCAATTTTGTGGGAACAACGAAAAAAATTACCACCAGCTGCTTGGCATGACAAATTCGCACGCCAGCATTTTTCCCTGCTCAGTTTAGTTTTCCTCAGCTGCACTTATTGCCAGTGCACACATATATGTACATATATTTTTGTATATTTATGAAAATATTTTTCACACTTTGTAGACAGTTTTGTTTGATAATTCTGGCATGAGCTTTTCACACATCTCACTTAATAAAAATTGCAAAAATGCATGGCTGTTTTTTGTTACCTTAAGTTTTGCAGCCATTCAAAGCGGCTTTTTCAATTAAAACTTTTAATCGCATCAAACCAAGTCAATGAATCAATGAGTTCGCCAAACTTTTCTACCAAGCAAAGATAACTTTATAAGTAAAATTCTATTCATAGTTTAATGCATTTCTATCATCATCTTCACAGCTTTGTGACATGCATGCAAAATGCACCCAAAATGAGCGGCTAATCAATCTGATTACGTGAATATTGATTCACATTAGCGATCAATTGACGACACACAATATGCCTTATGTCATTGAAAAAAAAAATTCTAGATTAATGATTAGCTGCTAATTTGCAATCAATATTGATGGGGGGCAGAGCACAAGGAGATAGTCAATCCCTGCCACTTGTTTATTCGGTCAAACAACAATTTGAGCTGTCATTTATTTATGCCAATTGCCGGCGCTTCGTTTTATGCAACATTGACATGCAAATCGAATAAAATATAATTGCCCATCAGCTCGAAAAAGACAGCGTGGTTATAGAACAACGACGAGACGAGAGACGAGAGACAAAAGACGAGATACACATGGCTCTAGTAGATAGCATTTTAAATTCCACTTGAAATAATGCATTCATTTGCTTTCATAATTCAATTGGACGGCACTAAAGGTGCTGACGAGCTATTATGTTGCACTTTATAGTTTATTTAACTGCATGAAATGAATACGAAATAAGTGGTTAAATGTTTATCCGTTAAGTGATTTTGCTTGGCAGTTTCTGTTGATATGCAGATGAATCTAAAGAACACATGCAATCTGCTAGAGTTAAAAAGGCTAACTAAAACTTAAACTACCAAGACGGAAAGTTCTCATTAATCTCTGGAAATCTCTTGAAACCATGCATTATTTAATTAACTATACAATGCCATCTAAGTAGCTTCTGAGGTTTTCCCAAGTATATGACTTGGATACAGCTGGAATCGGGCGAATAAATCCCCTCGAAACCGACCACTCGTCCAACTTTGAATTGGATCACCAGCTCATCAGCTAGATACAAATCAAATGCCTTTGCTTATCAGAGGAACTAAACCAACTTTTGAGCTTTGTACTTGACGGCGGCACACGCAGCTATATGCTTTTATTGTCCTACACTCGAAGAATTTATGTGAGCCGGCGAGTGATTTGTGCCAGACGAACGACTCCATTTCTTTGCAACTAAGTCCGGCAATCTTATCTCCTTCCCTTGGGCAGTTTGTTCATGTAAGATTTTGTAGTTTAGTGCAGCTTATCGCTCACTTGATTTTACCCTGCGACCCTCTCAATTGGACTTGTTACACTGCCCAAAAATGCTTGCATATGTAAGATAAATTCATTAAAGTTATCACAGTTAGATCTTTGTAATCAAAGTAATCTCTTACTAGGAAATACTATTTCAATGTCATGCACAATCTTCTTTTAATGTGAAAAACTTGTAATTTGATTTGGAAGTCGATTGAAAATTGTTTCTGTGCATTCAACGCTCTTCACACTTGCCCCTGGCTATCTGCAGCTTATCAGCCCGCTTCACCCTCTTTTCCGATGTTTATTTTGCCGTATTTAACTAGTGTGTTTTATAAAGTGAATTTTTCCTTTTTTTTTTTAATGCGGTAATCAAATGCTTGTGAACACACGACATCGCTTCGATGATAAGAAGTAAGAAAAATTAAGAAAAAAAAAAGACGCTTAACTACAAAATATAGAGCAACACCTTTACATTTTGTACAACAATAAATTAGAAAAAAAAACGTTGAATACAAAACTTTTGGCCAGACAGAAATGGTTTTCATACAAGTGAGTGCTCGGGTTTCCGCTTATTGATTTATGGAAACAACTTGAGTGCCATATGAAAGGGGATACTTGGGCCCGCTTTTCATTATGCTGACCGATTATGACACTTTTTAATGGAATTTTCTCGTTCTGCTTTTATGCTATTGATTTCTGGTTACGTTGCCGTCGGCCAAGTGGGCGTTTCTCTGTGGGCGGGACTGATGTAAAACCAGCAAAAATAAAAAAAAAATTGCAATAGCACACAAAAATGGCAAAAATAAGGGAATTAAAAAGCTTTCCGAATCGAATTCCTTCCCCACAGATGGGTTTTTCATTCCACATGCTGGTCAAGACCAATTCCTTTCTGATTCCTTTCTTATGCAAATGTCTTGGAACAGATTTAAAAGGGTTAAAGTGCGGGTGAGGATAGAGGCAGACACTAATGCTGAATCGATGGTACTGCAAAATTGCTGTGTAATTGTTTGGAAAAAGAAATTGCAATCGAAGTACAACGCAAAGTGGGTAACAATTGCAGAAAAGTAAGATGAACGACGGCCTTGAGATGGTAAATAAATGGCACCCGCAGGAAAATATATCTTTAAGATTTGGTATCTTCTAGATATTGATCAATTTAAATATGGAGAAATCCCCATAGTGGCTATAAATATTTGAAGTACTTTAAAATACCTATGCTATATACATCTTTACAATAGAATATACAGTTAAATCAAACAACCTCTGATTACAAAAATTACATATCATTTTCCAGGCGCCCCAAATCTCTGTAATCTCGTAAATATTCCATTAGAAGACTAAAATGCCATAGTTTAGTCCGAAAAAATTCCTACAGACACTTAAAACTAATTATGCTCGACAATTCGATTGCTGGCCCAGATTGCTCAATGGGTTAAGGTTTTGATAACACTGTCTCGCTGTCCGGCAGTTGTGGAGGGGGTTAATCGAGGCGGTTTGGGGGCGGGGTCGGGGTCGGACCACGTTCAATGTACCTCAATGACCCCACAACCACGAGTGCTACATGCGACACCCGGTTGAGCATTTTCTGTACCCTGTACAGTGTACACTTTAACCTTGCGACAACCCTCAGCTCGATTTCTCGTTTTCCCCTCCTTGACTCGCCGCTCACTTGCGGGTTAATAGCCTTATCAATTTTGATTTGAGCCGCACTTCGACATGAAGCAATAGATAGATAGATAGATAGATACTTGCATTACTGCCCTAATGCAGAGCATTCGAAATCGCTACACAAATGGGGTCATCCTGTGGCAAGCATCTCCCCAAAATTAAGCCCACTCCCAAAGCCATCAAATTGATTTATGTTCGGGAAGACATGAAAAATGTTTGGGTTTTACTTTAAACATTATTTTGCTATTAATTTGGATTGGGGTTATGCGAAACGTGTCCAAATCTGCTGCCTGCCACCCCAAATAGCTCCCCAATTCCCCCCATTATTTTGCATATTTCCGGACGTGCGATGACCCAATCACAGAATAATTCGTATTTTATGACTTGGCTTTTTTTAGGTTTTGTTGTAAATCGAGGGGTATTTTTCGTTAGTTTTCGAGTGGTAACAGATTGCCAGCACTTGGGAGGTAATGTTTTTTTTACTTTTAGTAGACAATATTTTGGAAAATTTTCAAGTATTTTCTGCATTTAATTGCGCCCTGTACTCACCATTAATGCCGCTGATCAGTGGGTAGTTACCATCACGGCCGCCAATTAAGTTTTTTAAACCAGTTTCGATCAGTGTTGGGGACGATCGCTCCCTGTCGCTCATTTTTTCATAAAAATTTCCGAAATTTTGTGATTATACACGAACAAAAAAATGTCTCGTTGCGGGTTTTTTGCTGGCCTGCAGATTGCTGTTGCTTTTCTCTCTGTGTGTTTTTTGTTTCTCTTTTTTTTATTTTTGTAGTATATTCTTGCAACAATAATAGTTATAATGATGTTTATCTCACAACAATAACAATTAATCAATTATTTAATTTATAACGAACGAAATTTGTATCTCACTTTGATGGTTATTTTTGATTTGGTTGCTTAGTTTAGTTATATGTTATGTTGGTTTTGTTTTTTTTTTTGTTTTTTGGATCACAATCGAAATTAATTTAATTAAACCTTTGAAAATATTGCACGTTTTCCGTTACGATTTATTGCTTTGTCTATATATATATACGATCTTTCTCTATAGATTTTTACATAGATATTTTGTATACGTATAGAGATGTATGTATATAGATATATTTGTATATTATTACTTTTCTGTTGGATTTTTGTTATGCTGGCTATAAATAAAGGCACCGCGAATTCATTCAACAAGATTTTTATGTTTTAACAACAACTTTTGCGAGTACAACAAGAAATGTTGGGTGTATTTATTCGTTAAAAACTAATTCATGTGGCTGTTTTTAAATGTACGTTTCGCTGACTTTGCGGTTATCTTTTTTTTTGTTTTTTTTTAGGTTTATTTTCGTGTAATTGAATTTGTTGTTTCATTGGCTAATTATGCTATTTTTATAGCGCTTTTCCTGCTGCAAATGCCGAATGCGTTTGGTTTTCTCTAGTTGCTGTATTTTATTTTGCTGTGGCTTTTCTATTTTGTTTTTCCTCTGCGTTTTTATTTTTTCCTTTTTTTTTTTTTGTTGTTCACAGTTTTCAGTTTCAAAAACGTTTAAAGCTGAAATTTGTTGTTAGGCTTTTTCGCTTTTTCGCTTTTATTTTTGTGGCGGCACTAAAAATAAAATCAATTGCTTTTTGGTTAGAGTTCTGCTTGGCTTTCTATATATATATTTATATATATTCCGTGTTACATATATATGTTGTAGGTATGTGATATCTTATTGTACAGTTATAAAGCACTAATATGGCATTTGCAATAGTTGGTCGCCCGGCGTGCGACAGAGATGGCAGATTTGGTAAAGAAGAAGACGCTGCAGCAGCTTAAATTTTTTCCTTTTTTTTTAGTGAGTGTTTTTCCTTTTGGAGAATTTTAGGTATAGTTATGGGTGAGTGGGTGGCGGCGAGAGAGAGACGGCGAAATAGTAGGCGAAAAACGACGAGCGCCCGACAGGGAAAATCGATGAAAAATGTTGACAACAGAAACGCGAACAACAACACCAAAACACACACAAACGCACCGAAATTTAACAATTTTTATTACAATTTATAATTTGGTTTTTTATGTGGGTGAATTAATTTTATTTAATTTTTAAGGGCGTGTAGTATCCTTATATTTTTTTTGGTTGGTAAGAGGATTGAGTTTTCTTTTAGTTGTACCGTTTATGCGGTGCGTTCTTCTGGTATCCGCGTATCCGTGCGTTTGTATCTCAACGAACGACGCTCGACGTGTGAGTGTTTTAACGTGTGCTGCTGTTTTTACTGTAAAAATACGATTCGGCTGCGCTCGGCTCACTTCGTGTCGTATTGTGGGTGTAGTTGTGGCCGCTCTGCCGGCGTCGCTGTCGACGCAGAGCGCATGTGACAAGCGCCTACGAAAAACCGAATTTCGAAGTTCGAAAGGTCGACGGAAAAAAAAGTGAAATAGAAAGAGGCGCACGAGGATGCGGAAGTGGGGCCAACTCTACACCGAGTGGAGATGCATTTCCCGTATAAGAGAGAGCGGGATGGCGAGCGAGTGGAGAAATTGAGAGAGAGAGAGCGGCGTGTGAGGAGAGTGCGCGCAAGTCAGCTGATTGTTGTTTCTGTTTGTTTTACAATGCTTTTTGCACTATGAACATTACACTCACATTTCCCACAAAATATCTATGTACGTACGTTTGCATATATGTGCATATGTATATCGAAATCCAAGCAGACAAACTTACAAACACGCGCTAAATTTCGGGTTTTAAAATACACATTCGGATTTTTTAACTGTACACTTTATTCCAACTGCTTGGCAGTGACACGTGCTTTTTGCTTAGTGTCTTTAAGTTTTTAGCTAATTGTAAAGCTTTCATTATAGTTTTTCTGTGGTTTTGTTTAATAATTGTTCGCCAATTTTTGCTTGTTAGAAATTTCGATATAATTGTTTTTTTTTTTATTCTATTCTGTTATGTTTTTAGTGTGGCTTTTGTGGCGCTGAATGTTCAACTAACTTCTGACTGGCACACGCGCTCGTTTCGTTGCAAAGTGTAGAAACACGCCGCCTTAAACGAGAGAGATATACAGAGAGAGTGGCTAAGGGCGAACTCACAAATACACATACGAAATATGCTCAAATCACAGATACAAATACACGGGCGATTGCTCTCTCTTTTTTACCCGCGTGTTTTGGCTTTTCTTATTTTTGGCAAACTTTTTCGTTCAGCGCGCGCAACTTAAAAAATATATGCCAAATTAAAACTGATACTAAGATAAAGGTGCATTCAAACTGAAATTGATAGTTTTAACAAGCTTGAGCTTAAGCTCAAACTTTGTTATTCTCTTCCCAAGCGAACCGCCCAAAGCTTAGCTATTACACCGGAAAAAAAGTCAATAAATTTGAATTAAAACAAAATGGTTAGGCCAAGCTCGTTTAAAGAAATTTTCATTTTCAAATGACTAAAATAACACATGATAAATTATTAATTAGGTTATTTAAATTAGCTAATAGTATGGTTTTCTATTTACTAGTTATATATATTTATTCCATGCTTAAATATTAAAGATATAACATCCACTTTTAAACAAAATACTTTAATAAAATCTTTATGTCTTGATTATTTTCTCAGTGTATTCCTTCTAATTGCCTTCTAATCATTTGGCCGCTCACTTACACGCGCGCAAAACTTTTGGCATTTTCCACTGTGTCTCAAAGTTCATTTTTTTCACATTGCGTCTCTCTCTCTCTCTCTCTCTGGCGACTCTCTCAAAAAGTATCTCACGGATAGCCGGAGTATCTGAGAGATCGCTGGCGAGCCGGCCTGTGTGGCTCTGGGTGAATTTTTATTTATTTTGTTTCATTTTAATTTACTCATGCAAAAGTGTTGATTTTTTGTTCAGCTCTGCCTGGCTATTACGTCAATGGAACAAGAACGCTGACGTTTGTAGTTGTACATACGAATACGAGTATCTCTATCTGTATCTGTATCTTTGGTCGCGGCTGTAGATGTATCTGTATCTTTGGCACTGCGGCAACTACAGTGTTCATTTCAATGTTTTTAGGTTCTGTTCTTCTCTTTCTCTCCCTCTCTGATTTATCTGCCATTCGCGAGTTTATTTTTCACTATTTCGGTTGTATTTTTTTTGCGATTTATTTGTTTTTTTTTGTTTTGCTTTTTTTTTTTTTGTTAATAATTCTAACATGTATTTTGCGGCGACGGCGACGCCAGCAGCGCTCACGTGAGTTGATTTCATAGCTATGAAAACCTTTTTAATGTGTGGAAATTTTTGTTTGTTTTTTTGTAGTTGTTATTCTTCGTTGTAATTTGTATAAATAAACACAGAATTGTAGAAATGTGAATAGAGAACAGAGAGTACCGCGAAAATCAAGAATATTTTTGCATTTAACGATTTATGGAGGAGCGGGGTTTTAATTAGAACACCTTGAAATTGGTCTTCAAAATAGGAAGGGGATGACCAACATTCCCCAGGTGGCAAATTCTAACAAATAGAGCTCCATACTCTTCGATTAGAACTGTGGAAAAAAGAGTCTGCGCTGATAAGAGCTCACACTCAATTACTCAATTACTTGACGTAAACAAAATAATTAAAATGCGAAAAGCGCTCAACGATCCTACTTGAATGGTATTTATTGGCATATTTTGCAATTAATTGAGCTGTGCGTTCGTTTGAGCAACCCTTTAATCAATATTTAATAAGGAGAAGTATTTATCAAGGGTTGAAAAAATGAAATGAAAAAAACGTGAAGCTGAAATTACAACATGACACCCCATTAACCTTTTAACGTTATTATTAATATATATTATTAATGCAAACCAGTTGGTTTACAACTACTTGAATGGCTTTTATTTTAATTTTAAAGAGTTCATTCAGATAAAGCACTTTTTAATAATTATGACAGGAAATATGATAATATTTAAGTGCATAAATGATTTCTTGTATACCAAACGCAATGGTTAGCTTTTTACATTATGATTATTGGAACTACATTTTTGATACAAAATATTGTAATTACATACATATGTACATACTCATATATGAATGTTCATATTTAAAAAAATATATGTGAAGTTAAAATGAGACGAATGAGCTATATATTTCTTGTGTAAAAAGTGTCTTTAGATGCATTCTAAAATTTAGTTTTACCCTGACCCTGATCACGACATTGTCTGACCTTTCGGATGCCCCTTAACCTTCCTGTATGCTAATGAACCAAGTTAGTGCCACTGCCAACCTTCGACGAGATGAACATTTGATCATCTGCAAAGCCCCATCGAATCGGAATAGACTAACCAAATTTGAAGGCATCCTAAGCCAAGGGGATTGGTACTATTCTGGCCATTTTGGCGGTGATTCAGGGCCCAGAAATGCCGCAGACCAGAACAGAGGGATATGTATACTGCGAGTGCGAGTGGAGGAAGCCAGCAACTGAATTTCTTCGAACGATAGAACGACTAGAACGAAAACAGCGAAACTGTCGCCTGTCATCATGTGACATGAAGAAGAACTAGGAAGCGGTGGGCAGGAGAAAATCCGAAAGCCATCGAGAAATAACTCAGCACACATCGCTATATAAATGGATGGTTGGAACGATAGATGGATAGATAGATTCTAAGGCGGAAACGTCATTCCCGTTCAGCGTCGTCCACGAAACGTGTTCTGGCCTCATAAATTATACCGAGGCTATGTTGACCCCCTCCTGGGCCAAAAGGGGGCCAAAGGGGGCCAAAAGGGGTCCACTCCCACCCCCATTTCATTTTCAAAGCAAGTGCAACAAAAGAAAGGCTAGGCGAAATTGTATACCAAGGTGTGGGTGAACGCATTTGGGGATCGAAAAATATAAATGACTCTCCTTGGTTCGAATAGTTCCAACAATGTTGCCCATCACGAGATGTCAGCCTGTCAAGGAACCAACGACGGACACCTCTATATATGTATCGCTGCATATGTATATGTACATATATATACATTGTATCTGTACATCCATGTATCTGTGAAAAACTTATTTGCTGTGGCATTTTCTTAAAATGTCGCAGGCAGCGAAAAATGGATTTGGGATTTCGAATTTCGTGGGTTTCGAGTGGCACACCATACCTTATCGGTATACTGCACATCGCATATCAACGTGCAAACACGGCAAGCAAAGAATTTCTTATACCAAGCACACAAACACATGCTTTCCTTATCAAAATAACCATCGTTGATGGGCGGCCTTGGACAGGCAGCACAAGAAGTCAGATAGTTAATGCCCTCTAAAATGCACCGAAGGCGAGGCATAATCAAATTTTGATATTCTCTTAATTAGTGGACATTAGCATGGACCTGTGAGCGATCTCTGCGGAAGAACATCTTCGGAATCCGAACGAGAGCATTCTATAGAAGACCAATGTATTTGCTTCGCCAACACTCGGATGGAGATTACCCATTATCAGCTAGCTGCATATAAGTAGGTATATCTGTTTGTATACGAGTATACCCAGAGATCTGAACTACATTTTGCTCTATTTGAAATCTCGCACATTTATACGAAATGAAAACGAACGAAACGAGAAACGACAAAAAACGGACGACGACGCAAACGACGGCAAGTTGTACAAATTAACGTACAAATGAATGACGGAATTAGTACGTGTGCTCTTTGTTGATCTAGCGAGAAGATTAGGGGAAGCTATGGGGGATATAGGAGATATGCCGGGGTACTTTCTACTTTGGAAGCCCTTCGGATGCCCGAGCATTTCTCTAGTCAAACGAAAATGTCTCCTAAGTGGAGGTGATTCCAAAAGATGATTCGAAGATAGAAGCACATGGCACATGGCACATGGATTCTGGATACACTCGACGGCTGTGTGGCAATTCATTAGCATCACGCAAATGAATTAATAACACCAAACTACGAGAATATCTTTCAAGTTGTTCCTTTGTTAGCACTTTTTCAATAGCGTTGAATTTCGGATTTGGATTTGGATTTGGACTGGTATACTCGTACTCGTATGCAATGGCTGTCGTTTTGTTTGCACACTTTGATCTATCTGGTTGAATGGCTCGCCAGTTGCATGTACACACAGTCTAATGAATAGAATTAATTATGATGGAAGGGGGGCCAATTGTCGTCCAGGGGTTATGAGGAAGTCAAGTATAGCAGGTGGCATACAAGTTTTTATCGAGTCAATTACTAATATAATTTGTTGAAGATATATTTCTAGAGTATTTATGTATCTATATGTATAGATATATAAAAATAAGGTGACTTACTTGTGACTCAAATATTCACTCAATGCTCCAAGTTTTTTATTCCTTAATTTGTTTTTTATTTTCTCAACCATTTTTTATCTGTAATTCTTGTTTCCTAAAATGGCACGAGACTTTACACTCTTTGTTCACCCATTTCCTCATATCCTGGCCCAATTTTCTCGCCCCTTTGAAACACTTTACGAACGACAAACGAGCAGCCGAATGGGGAAAAGGGAAAATTGTACTTTCCTGAAGACAAGTCAAACATTTTTCCAACTAACTCCGGGGGCAAACAACTAGGGCAACAACAATATTGATAATTTCAACTGCAGTGGAATAACGTGAAATGCAAACAAAAATATAGAAAAAAAAAGGAAATCAACAAACTCACAAAAGCTTCAATGCCAAAAAAAAAAAAATTAAGGGGGGAACAAGAAGAAGATACCACGTGACGGCAGCAACAAAAGCAAAGCAAACAAAGCATGCACGACTTGGGCGCACCACCCCCTCGAACCACCAACTCAGCCACCCACTCAGCCACCCAACGCCTCCCACCACCCAGCGAGCCACTGTTAAACACCCACCCACGCATGATCATTTATAAGCTGTCAGTCCTGCGACTGTGTGCGTGTGCGTGTGTGTAGGTCTATGGGAGTGTGGGAGTGTATCTGTGTGCTTTTGGGGTGGTGGTGAAGTGGACCTGGGGAAAAATGGGGCAGGAAATGCCCTAAGTGGCAGCTCACGCACTTGGACGCCATGGGAAAAGCCTCAAGCTGAGGCGGCACAATCCAGTTTTTGACTACAAGATACCCGTTTATTCGATTTTTATTTTGAAACGTTGTGATAAAATTGAAGATATACACAGACTCTCTTAAAATAAAGAACATAAATATACATAAAGTATTAGAAAAAGAAATAAATACTTTTACTAAAATAAATAAATAAATAAAAATATTTAATAAAATAATAATGGCAGCAGTATAACTTTATAAATCAAACAAGTCTACTGACTTCATGTACATATGTTTATAATTTAATGTATGTTTACAAACAAAAGCCCGCAATATAAATCAATCTAAAGGGTACTCGAATTCCGCAAACGGCAGAAAAGGCATTTGCCTAGAACGTCTGCAAAATAAAAAGACGAATATAATGCTACCTGAGAAACCATTTTGATTGAGCAATACTTTTTTTATTGTACACTATTTCATTTCACCGCCCGCCGCCCCCGCGCCCACCCTTGACCACTTAAATGGGCAATCGTTTTCCGTTTTTATTGGCCAACTGTTAATTGAATTAGTTTCTTTCCTGCCCCTCCAATTTGTTATCAACTAACGAACAGATAGGAATATTTCTCTATTTTCGTTTATATTTTTGCTTCTTCGGTGTCGATGGGCATGTAAATTCAATTAAAATTTTGCGTGTGACGTTGGCACACAAAAGACGCGTGTGCGGAGGCGGGGGCGAAGGCGGGGGCACTGTATAGAGTATAGAGTGTAGAAGGGGTGGGGCTGAGAAACTACGGCCACATAAATTATTTATACACTCATATAGGCTCACCTTGAACCGAACATTTTTCGTAAAAGTTTAATTTATTTTTGCCAGAGCCAAAGAACAAATAAATACAAAATCAGAGCGAGATGGCAAATTAGAAAGCAAGCTAGATGAGTACACAGAAACAAATTGGGACTGGCTTCACAATTTGAAAATAATTTTTAGGAATATAAAAGTTTGAAATTACTGTCTTTTTTACTTCGCGTTTTTATTCTTATTGACTCTTTTATTGCATAAATAATTTTATGTTTTTCGCAGCAACTGCTGGTAAATTTTGCTCACTGCACCTTTGCTTTTTTGATTGTTTTGGTTCTTTGTAATTTCTAAGGTATTTTACATTTACGTTATTTCGAGAAATTTCAACAATTTTTCAATTTACTGTCAGGCAACGATGACGTCGACGTCGACAGAAGCAGCGGCAGTGTCAACTGTCAATTAACGGAGCATTAGAGGGGGTGGATTTTTCAGGGGGTTGGTGGGGGTGAGTGGGGTAAGACATGGGCTTAGTTCCTTTTGATTGATCTGTGCGGCAAATTCTTGGTTGGGGGCGTAAATGAGCAGCCGTAAATGTCTGAAGAGCTCCACCCCAGCACAAAACCCTCTTTTTCCAACACAGACAAGTGTCACTTACAATGAGTTTTAGCCGGAAAAAAAGACGAAATTAGAGGAGAAAGTATCCAATCCGTGGAACTGTCAACATCACAACTTCACACGCTGTTCACCTTTTTTCCAACACACACAACAAGTACCCACTCTTCAACAGGGACTAACAATCTCGCTTGCCCTTTCGCTGTCACTGCTCCTGCCAATACATCAAATCGAATATCGTCGCGGAGCAGCACAAAAAATGGGTGCACTGAAAGAAATCAGTGGGGAATCAGTGGGAGTCAATTCAAACGAATATATCCATCAAAACTCAGAGTGTGAATGCAGTTGAAACTAACAATAATAACAGCTCAATTCAATCATATTAAAATATATAAATATAATAGCTTTTTAAGTTACAATTTGATTTAATAATAAAAAACATTAAAATTTGTTCCTTTTTCTTGAGTTTTTTTTTTTAGTTTAACCGAATCGCATTGGCTGAGTTTCGGTTTCATCGGCTCCGTTCTCAAGTGGCGCATTTTTCATCATCTGTTGACACTTTTGCCGCTCCAACGGTAGGCGACCGCAAAAACAAACACAAATACAAACAGAAGGGAAAAGGAAAAGAAAAACAAAACCGGGCTCAACACAGTGCGATAAGCGAGCGAGCGAGATGGAGGCCAGTGAGTGACAGAGAAGGCATTTCAGCTGCAATTTAATACAAACTCGCTCGAAAATCCGCTGAGTACTCAACGAATCAAGAAGTAATAACAACAATGCATTCTGCGCCACCACGTGGTTACTTAAGGCGGCTTTTCAATTAAACTTTTTACCGGTCGCTGCATATATTTCCTTCTCACTCTGCACTTATTGAATACCCATCCCATTCACTTGACACAGTGGGCTGAAATGATGCAAATATGGGGGCACCACAATTGATTGTTGTGGCTGCTAATTAAGCCTGCTTGTGCCAGTCTCCATCTCCTTCAACCATCCCTATGAATGTTTCATGTTTTGATCGGCAATTTTCAATTAATATATATGTGTATTTATTTAGGGTAAAAGAAAATTCTGTTCACAGTATCAATTATTACACCCGCATACACACTTTTTTCGAGGGAAGAGAATGAATTATTTCTTATTTACTCATTACGAGAAGCAGGCATTCATACATTTCTGTATATTTACTATTTTACATATATACTTTGTTCCTAATGACATAAAAACTAAGCTTTCTTTAACCATCAAACTCACTGCAATTTCCGAAGAAATCATTAATAAATCATAACAAAATATTATTGCCTACCTTTTGGCGCTTAAGTACGCTATTTTTTGAAACTATTAGATTGGATTTATAAACTTTGTTTAAGCTATTAATATTGATTTTATATTGGGCATTTAACCCAGTGTATTTTGCTTTACAACTTTTGTTACTAGGCCAAACCAGTTATTTGAGTAGCTTTTTCAAACGCTTGAGCTTGGCCTTGCGCATTTCATGTCCCAAATAATCGAATTAAATTAGCTCTTAGCCGTTCCCACAATTGTTATAAAGTTTTTGCTGATCCAATTTTTGTGCAATTTTATATGTATCATGAAATTGTATGGCCAATATAATTTCAGAAGTATTCCGTTTATTTTGTTGCACTCACACACACGCACGAGCATCGCACACACGCACAGTTGTCATAAATAAAAAGCTCTCTGGTTTATTGGACATTTTCATTAAATGCTGCTCTTCAGCTGCTGCTGCTGCTTCTTCTTCATTTTAGTTTTGCGGTGTCTGCGGTTGTTTTTATTGCTTTTATTGCTTGTATTGTCGTTGTTGCAAATTAATTGCCTGCAATTTGTATGCGAAAGAGCGCAAAATGTACCGTTGGTGTAGGTCTTTATGGCGCCTTTTAATTGAGCCACACACACATTTATGTTTGTAAGCCTGTGTGCTATTGTGTGTGTGTCTGTGTGTAAGCCCAGCTCTCTCTTTCCGACTCTCAAGTTCTCTTTATCTTGCGCGAAATACTCTATGTAAATTGGCGCTTTTATTGGCGTGGCAATGAACGATCGTGATTTCTTTTTGTTGTTGCCGTCTTTCAACACGTGTAGATTGATATCGTTCTCTCTACGCTGTAGTTTACACTTTTACAAAATGGCTTGTAATTCAGTTAAGTATATTTTGTGATATGTGCTATTTAATTTGTTCCGAGCTTTGATAAACTAGGCAACCCGTTTAGTAAATTACTTCCTCTAGGAAATATATCTTACTTTAGATAAAATCTGAATAGAAACAAGCTGCAGTACTAATTTCTTGCAGTGCCTTACTAATTACACATCCAGACACACATACTGTAACACAACAGACTGACACACACACACACAGCTGCAGATTACACCGCAAACCGCAATACATGTGTATGACATAATATTAATTTTTGCAGTCGCCGTCGACGCGGCGACTCCCCCATTTCAGTTCCAGTCTGCGTCCACAGAGGCCCCCCAATCCAATGCCCCTCCACCCACATCCCCACCACCCCCCTGCTGCAGCGCACAGTTCGCATTCGCAATTTGAATGGGCTCCAGCGGGTGCAAGCGAGATGGCCTGCTTATTACCGCACTTGATGGCGCTGCAGTTTTGTTTAGATTTCGCCGGTTTTCGTTATTGCAAATTGACGTAATGGCCAGTGGAAACGAGCTAGCAGAAGAATAAGAAAAAGCCAGGAAACCAAGTTGGATTAGCGGGAGAAGAGTAGGGGAAACGAAGAGGGGGGGCCGCAACTTTTTGCTGACTTTTCGAATATTAAATATGCACTTTTGAGCTTGAAGATAAATAATGTCCACGAATCAGCGGTAGCTAAGGATTATCAGTTAACAAAAGCGCTATTTGCTGACCACTTTAAATCGGAATTTTATAAAGTAGTAAAAGTAGCATTTCTTAATCTCTGAACTTGAGTAAAGGTAAAGAACATTATTAGTTAGATATTCCATTCCGTTAATTTGTAAAACTGTATAAAACCATGTTTTGGTAATTGCGACTAGGGGTTGTAAAAGTTTCAAGTCGAGTGCCTAACTTATTTACCTGTCATAAAAACCCACTATAAATAGCAGGTGACCACACTAGTGGGTAGCATATCGAACTGACTCGATAAACCCCATTTGACGCCTGAATGTCCGGTGAATCTAATCTTGGGGCTATTCCCCTGAATGGGTACTGTACCGTACCGCTTCCCGATCGATTCAAATCAAACGCCTTGGCATCGCTCTATGCTCCATGCGTATGGTACATGTATACTAAGTGTTTTTATCATCACGCCACCGAATGTCCAAGTCCACTTTCGATTTCACTTGCAAGACTAAGCGACCCCAAATCAAAAAAAAAAAATATAAACATTTTTTTAAAGCCTGAATCAGATTGCTCTGAAATTTTCCAAAACTGCCCAGACGCGTTGTACTTTTATTTTTTTTTAATTGATTCTTTTCTTGAAGAGGGGCGCGTGCCAAGGCTTCCATTCAGGTTAGTCGCGTGTTTAGTGACCCGATTTCGAGAACAGATTAGTGAGTGGTTTTGAAGCAGATAATGGCTGCTGGCATAAGGAGCCACCCAAGCTGCGACATTTGGTTTTGGTTTTTTGGTGTCATTTTGATGATTTTTCTGTTTTTTGCATCAGTAAAATTACCACGCCCAGAAGCGTGCGTTGCGATCTTATCAGCGGCAGCAGAGTAAATGGAACTTTGGGGCTACGGGCTTCTCGCTTCTAAGACAGCCACTAAATCCCCGACCTGACCATGTGATCCGATCGCTTGGGGAAAACAAAAAAAAAACCAACCGAAGCGCAGATCGTGAGAGTGGTTTCTGTGGGGAGCACGCGAGCATTGGGGCTCACAGCTCTCGTGAGCTTTTGATGAGAGCTTTGTCGATCGGATGGAGAAGTTGCTAGAAAACGATGAGTATCGGGGTACAACAGGTGCACTGAAAAAAAGGGCGTGCAACGGGCGGCTTATCAGAAGCTGTGGTGATTAGTAATACTATCAAGTGTGATGTTGCATTTCAGCACTATTATTACTTATTGTTATTTTCAAGGTTTCTTATTTTGAAGCAGCAAAATACATATGTATATAGACTATGGACTTTCCCTATCTGAATCAATTTAATCTTAATTGTAAGGTATACAAATGATATACATTCAGTAACTAAGTGTCTTAAAATAGATTTGAGAACAAGGGAGATCTTTATTACATATTTGAATTTTTTTTCAGGAACTCTTCTCTAAACGTGAGCAATGGATGGCAACTGTGTGACTGTGTGTCGTAAAGACTCATAATTAAAACTAGCCCCTGCCTCCAGCTCCACACCATAATCATTGTAATCACCATCCGCACAGCCACAACTCACTTTTTATGCGCCCCAACTATATCATCATCATGAGGGTAAATATTTATAGTCGCCTGGTAACCTCGTCGTCTTTCCATTTCTTTCCTTTCCTACTGATAACGAACGCCGGCGACAACGATGACAGTGCAATTGATTGTGATTGTGGAATGGCGACAACTGGCGACGACGACGACGACGTCGTTTCTATTTCACCAACTGTGGACAGCAGTCCATCATGGCAACCGAAAAATGAGCTCAATCCAAGAATCCACCCTATTTTATCGAACTCCCCTCCAAAACATTTGATTAGTCTGATATCAAAGGCGCAAGTGCCGACGGAGTCAAGATCCAATGGGGTCAGTCGAAGTGCTATGCATATCGATCGCAGGTGATCGGGTGGGTAAATACGGGTTTATCTCGGGGAATTCGTTCGGTGGAGTGCCTAAGTGGTTGGGGGGGGTGGGAAGGTGAATGGGTTTGGGAATTGGGGGTTTCCTGGTGGAGTGGTTCCACAATATATCAATTAGGCGGCATCTGGACTGTACTAATTAATGACAGCATGCTGTGTAAATTCTGAATTATTCATTGCTGTGGAATACAGCGAGCACTGGCTATTTAAGCTTTTACACTTTACGACTACTTAAACCAGCTTAGAAAACCAAAAATAAAAGTTTCTACAAAAGATTGTTCAGAACTTCAGATTCTCGCATTTGGTGTGGGAAAGTATGCTACAAAAATCTTTCAAAACCCTTATGGCACTCCCGACTTAGGTACCTGTTAGTCGCTATTCACTGTACCTCGATTCTATTGAAGGCCGAACGCAATATACAAGCACTCTAATTTTGCGTGTGCGTACATAAGCCACTATTTACTTAAGGCTCCGCCGCCAGGTAAATACAAAATCGCCATAGAAATGGAAATTGCAAAAAAAAAAAACAAAATGCAAAATAAAAGAAACCAATTTGCAGCAATCAGAAGACAAAATCAAATAATTTGTCACATGGCGGGCTTAACCACGGCAAAAGAGAGAAGAGAAAAAACAAAGAAAAAACAAATAAAACCGTGCAAAAGCTTACTATCACACGCCCACCCATGGCTCTCTTACGCTCTTTCTCTTTTTCGCGCCCAAAGTGTGAGTGAGAGGCAGAGCAAACAAAACCGATTCGCACTCTCACCAATGCACGTGTTACCTTTGTTGGTGCTTTCGCGAAGTGGGTAAGAGGGGGGTGCCAGGGGGCAATGGACAGGTGATTAGTCTAGCACTTACCTCGCACGGATAAGTCCATGATATTCTCCTTGGGCCCGCTCATTGCACGCTCAGTAGTGTCCTGCTATCGATTGCAAATGTTTGTAAACCGATTACCGATACACACGGTCGCAGCAACAACGCGTTACTGAAACTATTTTCCAAAAGATTAAATCATTTCGTTGGCGGCGCGGGGAAGCATTGGGACATAAATTGAAAATCAAAATAAGAGCAACTTCAAGTACTCACTCGCTCTCTGCTCTCTCTCTATTTTTGGTGCAGCCGGTGGAATAGAATCACGTGGTCTTTATCTTCACTGGAGCCATTCTGAGGGATGGAGCGAGAGGGGGCTAGTTGGCAAGAAGCAGCGAGAGAGCCAAGTGGCATACGTCCATCTCGCTCGCTCGCACGGCCCCCTTATATAAGCCTTATGTAACGGAGAGTCGCAGGGGCATGCGCACATGGCAACAACAGTGGATCATGGGGCCATAAAAATAGAAATCTATACTAAGTACCCACTACAAGCGATTCTGACTAATCGCCGTATTTCTATTTTAGTGGCTAGGGGTCAGGTTGCAGAAGGATTCCATCAATGCTTTGGGCAGATATAGATAATAATAATAATGAGTTAAAATGACATATTAATATATATGCTAAAATATATCTAAAATATTAGATTTAATATAACCAAGAAACTTTTGTTAACCAGTAAATAAAAATAATCATAAGTTTTGGGTCATGGTTTTCTAAATCAATAACTTTGAGAGTTCTTTGTCAGGGGGGGTTATGTACAAATGTTCATCAAAGGGTATTTACGCACTTCTGTTATGATAAAAGCTGGAAAATCCTTGCCCCTAAGCTAGATAAACAGGGGCCAACATCAGCGCAGCACAATCAAATTGATTGGCAACCTGTCTCCCCAATTTAGATACCACATAAGGTATGGGAATTAGACCGGGGATTACTCAGTTGGGGAACGAATGCTAATGCCTCCTTAGAAGGGGGAAATCGTAAAACAATTTCCATTGCTCAAGCGATATTATTAGTTCCATTGAACAAAAGTTTCACTGGAAAAAACACTTTGCTTACTTTTGAAAAAGAGTGTAGAAACCACTACAATTCCATTTCAAATTAATTGGAATTATCTTTATGATAAATTCTAAGGTTCAAACTACCCAATTTAAATTTTTAAAATAAAATCATATTCCCCTTTTACAATACTTTCTACGTTTTCTTGTAAAATAAAATATACATACATCAACATTTTTTGACGGCGCCAAAAATTAGCTTTTCTTGTTCTACATTTTGGAAATCTGTTAAAAGATTTTAGATATCCTTGAATACTAAGTTGCTTCTGCTTAGCTTTACTTAGCCATTAAGCAAATACTAAATATAAAAACAGTCTTGATAAAATGCATTTAATTTTTGTTTTTGGTATATTTTGGTAAAACTTCCACTTCTTTTGACATACAAATGTAGGTTTTTCGAAATGTGTAGCATAGTTTTAAGCTTATCTTGAGCGTTACAGCAATGTTAATAACAGAACAGTTAGCTGTTAAGACTCTCTTCGGTTGCCTTGGAAACTGTTAATAACATTGGAGATCGAAATAATAACCTAAGCAGGGTGACCCAAGCACAAACCGGCTGCGAACTTATCGGTAAAACTTACAGTTGGGTTTACACCTCGGCCGGGAAAAGTCGCGCGAGTTTCAAGACGCAGCAAATTGTGAAAAAGTTAAAAAAACAAGCGATTTAAAAGCATATAATATTAACAGCACGCAGTAGACAATAATTAAACGAATCAATATTGCCCAATACTTCTGTATTTTAGTGCAGAAAAGCTCAACAATTTGGACGAAAACAAAAACTAGCTCCGGCTTTATGAATTTTGTTAGTGTTGTGCGCGCGCGAATAAATCGCAGAAATTGAAATTGATTTCCATTGAATTTCTATTAAATTGTATTGGAAACAAATCGTTCGAGTGTCAAAAACAAATTGATTTGTGTGTGAGTGTGTGTGAAAGTGAACTTATGGGTGCGTGAAAAAATGCAATAATCCAAAAGGGAAATATCACAAAAGAGGAAAAAACATCAACAATGCCAATTTAAAAGAGACCAAAAAAAGAAGTAGCAACGAAAGAGGCAACAAAAGGGAAAATTCAAATATAGATAAATAAAGAAATCCCGTTTTAGCCAATAGAAATGCACAAAACCACAACAAACATGCAGCAGACAACGGATCTTGACTTTGATTTCCAGATGCCGTGTCGCTATTTCAAAAGTTCTTTTGCGCGTTCGCTTTCGCTGAACAACAACTGCAGCAGCAGCAACAACAACAACAACACTGCCTTGACATTGCTCAAGAAGCCGCCAGCAAACGAGGCCAAACTACAACAACAGCAAGACCAACAACAACAGCAGCAAAAGCAGCTGGAGAATCAGGAATCGCCAGAGAGAGACAGCGAACAGGATTCCCCCTGCGCCACCCCGCCCCCCGCTCTGCCAGCACGACGTCACACCGCCAACATGATACACTTTGGCGCCGCTAATCAGCTGCTCACCGCCGCCCAGCCGCCCCACCCCGCTCTCCACCTCACCCCTCAGCATCCCCAACAGCAACCACCGGCACAGTGCGCCAGGAATCTCAATCTCGTCTGGCCAATGCAAGCGACACATCAGCCAGCACAGCAGCAGGTTAGTACAGTAGTACAGTGGTCTCCGCGCCACAAAGAATTCTCGGAACTAGACTTCTCAAGAAAAAAAAATATAAGAAAAGAGTTGGGCTACACAAACAGCTATAAAAGTTTTTGCTAAAGATGGCGCTAGTAATTATCATAAAATTATTTGTGAAATTGAATATGTTTTTATTTGGTTCAACAATAAATATAAGTGGGAAGTACTTTATAAAAGTGTTTACTACAATTTTAAATAGACGTACAAAGAATGTGAACGTTTTTTTTAGATTAGGAAACCTCTTTAATTTTATATTTTAGTCATTAACAAACAACATAACAAAGTTAGTACGATGTTATTATGCATTTTTGTAATTATTTATTTAACTTAACTTTTTTATGTTTCGGAAGTTAAAGAAGTTCTGCTAAGCGAGTGCCCACTGTATCACTTAATGCTTTCTTTGCGTGGAACGCGTCTCCGCCTCCCCCCTCCCACTCTGCCCCACATCCCCCCGGCTCCCTTGCACTTTGCTATGTTGCCTTGGCATTAAAGAAATAAAAGTTGAGTTTCCTTTTTGGAGCAACTGGATATTTATGTCACCTTGTTGTTTGTCACGTAGCCTTGACAGCCTCCCCTTAACAACCCCACTCTCCCACCCGCCCCTCTGGCACTCACTCTTCGCCTCCTTTGGCGTCTTGCAGTTGTTGTTTTTATTGTTGTTGTTGGCCATGGTATGACAAAGTTTATGTTTCGCTGATTTTTTAAGGTCAACTTGATTTATGTGCGAAAAGTGTCGTGTGTGTGTGGGTCGAAATTGGAGAGTAAACTTCACTTGGCATTGATAAGGGTGATAAGGGGGGATAGTTGGGGGGTTGAAGTGTTTGGAAGGGGTGTATGTAACATTTATTAAGTGTCTCAACGAATTCAGCTGCGAATATCAAGTGGACTTGAAAGTTGCATCAGGGTAACGCAGCTAAGAAATTGGTAAAGAAAAACCTTAAATGAAAATGTTTTTCCTCCGTAATGTTTCAATTTCATTTATCTTTCAATTAAGGCAATACAAAATTTAATAAATATTTTTACGGTGTCTTATAAATCACAAATTAAAATATTCAGGGAACTTCAATAAATGGCCATATTTCACTTGATTTATTGAAAACATAAATTTATTTTTGCTTTTCATTAAATGAGCAATAAAAATGTCAAACTACAAAAATGGAGAATGCATATTTAAGTTATTCAATAAAAAAAAAGAACTTCAAATTTCTATATAATACTATGAACGAGCTATCAGAAATGTTGCATATTATATTGTTCTTGATACCTTTTTTTCATGATTAATTTACTAATCATTTTTTCTTATTAATAATTTTCCGCTTTGCCTCACTTCCTTGATTTTCCTTTAACTGTTTGCAAAATTTTCCATGTTTTTACAGCGAATTCTTTATGTTTCCTCTGCCCTTAAATTAGCGTTTTCCACCTCCAATTTTCACTTCCTTTGATTTGAAGGCCTATGCCGTCATCACACAACCCCCCAACCCCCCAACCCACCGCGCTTTCCCCTCACCTATGACCTTATCGAACAATCACAATATTTCCTCAATTCGTTCTCTGGCAAATATGCCATAATCACCCACCGATTCCGCTGAAAACTCAAGCGTAAACATCGAAAGCAAAACTTTTGTTTAAAGAAAATGCTAGCAAGGTCTTGGCCTAAGCGGCAATTAGCCAAAGAATTACCGTGTGTTGTTTCAGCCCCTTCTATATTCTGTTTTTTTTTTTTTTTTTTTTTTGTTATTTTGGGCCTAGAGCGTTCATTAGGGCGTTTTTGAAAAGCGACTGCGTGCAAAGGTCAGGCCATAATTTAATGATCGGATTGTGGACTGGCGATTTCCCAGGCCAAAAACGATTTTCGTTTTTGGGACTGACTGCAATGGCAACAGACATTCAACAAGTTGATAGCCTTTTGTCTTGGGCATGCAAAACTAGTGGCAATCGGATATCCCCCATTCCCCATCCCCAATCGCAAGCCTCATTACGAAATGTCGCCAAGATTTTGCGGCTTTAATAGCTGCCGATAAAACGTAATGAGAAAAAGTGGCAGCAAAAGCTTGTTATTTTATATTTATATTTTCCTTTTTTTCTTTATGATTGTCACTTGATATTGTTGCCGGTTTCGTTGTCGCTGCGGCCTCTTGGCCACACTTGAATGGCTCCGTTGTCGCATTATTTGAATTTTTCTAACGCAGCTGCTGCTGTTGCTGCTGCTGTTGCTGCTGCTGTTGCTGCTGCTGTTGCTGCTTTCCCTACTTACAACTTGCAACTTGTGGTGTAGGAGTTGCATGCTCCACAGTTGCATCCTCCCGCGGTGGAGAGTTCATTGCATTGGCTTTTCACTTTCAATTGCCTGGCGGTGAAATAAGAAATAAAAACGACAACAAACCGCATTCGTTGACAGCTGACTTACCAACTACAATGGCCATCGCTGGCAGGCGTGAATAGAAGTCAAATTACGTTGACCTTACGGGTTGCATACTATTACCCAATCCATCTGGCACTGAACCCATCGAAGTCGAGCTAAGTTACGGCAACTAACTTTTTTGTTAGCCATGAATCCTCCTTGAACTTGGCAAATAATGCTTAATTACACTTTTCAACTTTACTGGCATATTCGAATATATTTTTCAATTATAGGCACAAATCTTTAAACTTATCTCTTGCGAAATTCATTTGTGTTGCATTACAATCTTATTGTGTGTGGATTTCTGCGCTTGAATGCTTATAATTTGCATGACAAGTGCCTTAATTAGTATTCCAAATTACACTAAGTATGGCATTTCCTAGCCTTGATTTTCGGCTACTCCCTTCTCTATTCATACATCATAATCTCTTGTGATTCGGTGCGTTTAGCTCGAAGATTGTCATATCGCTGAAATGTCTTTATTATGCCAGTTATAAGACCATGACCAGAGTATGAGTATTACATGGTAGCTTTTTTGCCTCTTCTAATTGTCGTTTAGTGTAATTGAAGGTAATTTCGTAGCATAATAAGGGATCGCATATCAAGCTACTAAATGAAGTTTGAGGCGAAGCGTAAAAAGTGCCTACGCATAAATGCTCCAAGTGACAAGAGTCTTCAATAAGGTAAAAAGTTAAAAAGCTGATCTAGCTTCGTGAATTTCAATAGGGTCATAAAAACCCATGCTCAGCAAGTTCTACTTTATCGAACGAGAAGATATATTATTTATACAAAAGAAATTAATACAAAATTTATTCGATTTTAGTTACTAGGTAAAGAAGAAAGAAGTCGAAGTAAGCAATGTTGTTGCTCTAAGAATTCCCTTATATAAAATCCACAACTGAGGCACACTTTTTACAGAGTTCATTGGCTTACCATAAACTCCGTAAGCTAATGCAAATTTCATCTCACATGCTCCCATTTGAAACGATGTCCATATAAATCTGCAGCTTTATTTATTTTCGCTGGCTAAAAGCGAAAGAAGCAACACCAAATTTCTTATAGCACTTCGTTGGAAATCCCAGGCCTCATCACCGCATCATCGCATACGTACAATATGTACGATATGTGGGGGATATGTACATATATACGATTTCTGGGGGATATGGAAAGAGTGCTCCCGGCGGCCATTCGGCCACAATTTCATTCCATCTGCTCGTCAATCGTCAACGTCACAGAAGTGGGGCAAAAAGGGGTGCGGGGTGTTGCAAGTGCTGAGGGGGCGTTGCAGAAGTGCAGACGCCACTTTGCCCCAGGTTGCATTACGCAAAGAGTGGAAAAAAAAGTGCATATATATTGAAGCATGACGAAAAAGCTAATTTGGTTAGGAAGGCTTTCTTTATACTCTCCATTAAAATTGTTACATCAAATTTATTGATTAAAACAAGGCAAAAATAAAATTGTTACATCAAATTTATTGATTAAAACAAGACAAAAATAAAATTGTTACATACAATTTATCGATTAAAACAAGATACAAATAGGAAACATTTGCGACGAACATTTATTGGCATTTATAAAGCCAAGAAACTAAAACTGAATGAATTAGGTGCATTTAACTCAGTGCGACGCCGTAAAACCAGGTAACTTTTGGGCCAAGACTGATGGAGAGCCATTAAAAAAGCAAAGGAATAAAATGAATGTGTCTGCTGAATGAATATGGTGCACTTGGCGCTGGTCACCAAACGCATCAGGGAGTTGATTGTCCCACCACCAGTCCACATAGCCCCCCGATTTTCCCCACAAAGCTCCCACATAAATCGTGAAGCAAAGGAAGACACAGAGAGAGAATTTCCTCGACAAGTGTGATATTTATTTATAGCCTGGCTAACGCGTGCGAAAATTGCATGGACTGAAAATGGACGGAAAAGACCAAAAAAAAAAAAAAGAGAAAAAAAAACAGGGAAAAACACTGAGAGGAGAAGATGAATGCAGAAATGGGTTAACTTGGCTTGAATGTTTTATTCATTTATAGACCGGCTGTGAGTGCAATGAATGAAATGCATAAAAGGCGAAGAAGAAGCTGAAACTGAAGAGATCATAACAATTTCTTTTCTTTTGAGATTATTTTGAGATTGAATAACCGTAACAATCGCAACTGTCAAGACAATTTGGGAAATATTTTAAAAGGAGCTTCGTGTCTGCATTGGCATTCCAATTTGGCCGCGTACTCCATGGCTCTATGGCTAAAATCTCAACTTGGCCAAGTATTTCCATTTGGCAAGTCTCTTGATTGACGGACTGCAATGCTGAATGGCTGAATGACTGAATGACTGGATGACTGATTGACTGACTGACAAAGTGAGCGCGATGGCTGGTCCAAGTCGTTTTGCATTTTGGCCTGATCGTGAAAACGTCTTTCATCGCCGCAGTCTCATTAGGCATTTTCCCAAGCCGGAAACTATTTGGCCATAATATTTGGCCATCTCACCAACTTTTCTGCGCTTTCGGATTGACACATTGAAATAGTTAGCGTTTACTTTGGACTGGTTTAAATAAAGTTTGCCTTTCCATTCCATTTTACTTTTTTATTTTTTAGTTAAGTTTTATTTGCGTTTCAGCAATCACTTAAACGCCTGGAAAGTGAAAAGGAAAATAAGTAAAGTAGAGTACAATTAGGTTTGGTAATAGAAAAATTGCTTCACATACGGGGAAAACAGGTTCAAGTGCTTCCACTAAGTAATTGCTGAAAAATCAGGAAATATCTAAGAGAAGGGAATGCTATTTAAAGCTCTTCAAACGAATGGAAATTCTAGCAGCCATATATCTGTTGCACGAAATTTATGTCTATCTTTATTAAGTCAATTAATCAAATGCAGACATAAATTTCGCAGATATCAGATTTATTTGGCATGAATTTTAGCATTATTTTTATTTCCTCCAACACTCAAAGTAAACAATGTATTTAAATGAACTTTTTTTCATTTTGTTGTTTAAGAATTTTTGGATTGAATGTTTATCTTTCCACGAAAGTAAACGCTGCAAAAACTGAAAGTTATGAGTACAGTAAAGATTTTTACTAGTTATTCAAAGTTGAAATGAGTGAATTATATGATACACTACTAGCTTTTAATACAAAAATCCTAGAATTTAAATTAACCTGCAAGCAACACAAGAAAACTGGCAGGTTTATAAGCAAAGTTTACTGGCGTGAATCTGCCAGACCATGACCATCTATGCCATATAACAAAAGTCTGAGAGACAAGTTCTCTCTGGGTTTTTCTGTCTGCTTTTCTGCAGTTTCAGTGTGATGGCTCACAGCGAGTTCATCAAGTGTAAAACAATAACAACAAAAACGGCCGCAAAAAAAAAAAACAACAAAAAAATTGGTTTAAAAAACCGCTCAGCAGAGCAGCAAATTTCAAAAGGCGGAATTGCGCCGATAACAAAACTACAACAACAATAGGAGCAACAAGGTAAACCGAAATTAAAGTAAAACATCCATCCAAAAAACAAAAAAAAGTTGGACCCGCAGTGAACGCGTTTCGCTGCGTTTGTCCGCGTTCCCCTTCAGCAACCACCCTCGCGATCGGCGAAAAGTACAGTGGGACTTCAATAACTGGGAGTTCTTGATAACAAAATATCTAAAACTTAGTTGGCTTAGAACTTGTGTGAGTAGAATACGCTAGACTTTCTGTAGTATTAATCTCAGAAAAATATGACTCATTCCGACAGTGTGTAAATAATATTTGAAAACATTTTACATTTCATTCTTTATAATTTTGATAACATTTTATGCTCACAATTTAATAAATTCTAGCCTCGACAACAGCAACAATTGCCGGCTCTTCTGGTTGCCTTGGTCTTTGTCTTCATTTCTTGAATTCTCCCATTACATGTAGCGAACATATGTCACGATGAAGACGCAATCAAAGCAATCAAAGCAGGAACTGCCCACATTTTCCCCCAGTGCATTTTCCATTTCTGTGTGCGGAGAAACTCCTTTCCTTTTTGCTCATATAACATTTCTTTGTATGAAAACGATTGTTTTATCTAGATTTTGATTTTTTGTTTGGCTGCGTCTGAAGCGTAACAACTAAATTAACAACGTTTAGATTAAAACACATTTTAAACAAGCTGAGAAAGACATGAAAAAAGAGGGTCAACAAAGACAGATTTTGTGGGAAAATGTGAAATTTCATTTGAAAAGGGTTCTGGGAGGGTTTTCAAAACCCAAGACAGCGTGTGAAAAGTAAGCTTTGCAGGGAAACAAGAAAACCCAGTGAAGCGAAAATATTTAAATTACTCATAGGACTATTTTGCCTTGTGCTTAAATTAATTTATATTTACTCACCACAGAAAACCTTTTGTTTGCCAGAGGCTCATAACTAATTTCAGGGCTTAAGTTGCTTAGTTTCAGCTTCATTTTAAAGCAGCGCCTCCCCAAAAAAAGATAGCCAAAACAAATAAGGTCAACAGCGCAGCTTATAAAGGTCATGGGGCAATAATAGGGGGTGGTTCTCGTTTTGGGTGGTGGGCGGTGGGCGGTGGTCCATGGAATGGAAATGATGCCCCAAGTGACAGAGGAAAAAGATCTCGACTCGAGGTTGCGAATTCTTTGGCTGCATTGCAACAATAACAACAACAGAATGCAGAATGCAACAGAGGGAGAAAGATAGAATGGCGCAAATGCAGAAAGAGAACGAGCAATGAACATTGAAATAATGATAGCCCCGGGGTGTCGCGAGAGGGGGGAAATGCGGTGGAAAAGCGGAGGAAAAGCGAAGGCATATCTGTGGATGCTGTGGCTCAAATCAAAATGCAGCCAAAACAATGCAGCCGGCAAGACAATGGAATGGGGATAGGGGATCAACCACATTGCTGGTTGGGGCAGGGCGGGGGGAGATAGAGAGGGAGGGGGGAGGCCAAAAGGGGAGGCAACTGCACCCCACAATGCAGCCAGACCATTAATGAAAATGGCCAACAGAGCTGCCACCAAAATGCATGGAAAACTGGCAAGAGCGCCGCACAGAAATGCTAGAAATGGAGATGGAAACTAAGTGCACTCGCAAAAATAACGTTGTGTTTAATAAATTTAAATTTCATAAGGAATATTGTAAAGGAAAAATCATAAAATCATTTAAAACACAATAATTGTATACTCCTTTGTTCAATTTAACAACTTTAAAGTAACATAATGAGTATAAACCATAGTTTCCTCTTTTAGTCAGTAAACCTTTTTTTTTTGCTGTGTAGTGGGGTTTGCCCGCATTGTTTTCATTTGCTACGTTTTCGCATGCTTAATTATGGCCATTGACATGCAACGTGTTGCACTAGTCCGAGCAGCAGCAGCAACAGCAACAACTGCAACACCATTAACAAAAAGTATCTGCGAGATACACAAACTAATAAGCAAAACAGGGCTCTGCTGGATGCTGGCTTTTTTGCTCTCTGCCCTACAGCCTATCAAATTAATCATTCCGTATCACATTTCGCCAGCTATGTATGTACATTTATAGCTCTATTTCCCCACTTTGGTACGGAATTTATCTTTCTTGGCTGCGACATAAATTACACGCATTCGCTGTTGGCGGAAGGGAAAAGAGCTCTTTAAATTTAGTTTATTTTGCACGCTCGTTTTTTTTTATTTTTTTGCTGTATTTTTGCCTGTTTGGCGGCTCATAAATCTCATGGTTTACAGTTTGCCATGCACAATATTTTAATTGCCGCCACTGTTTCTGTAAATGTATCTCTTTCTGTTTCTGTATCTGTATCTGTAAATGTATCTGTATCTGTCGGGCTGAAAAGTATCTCACGAATTGAGTTGCAAGCGCGCCAAGTATCTCGCAGATAGTGTTTATGGCCAGACTTTCTCTATGGCCATTTAAAGTTCTAGTTCAGGTTGAATGGAATTCGAGTGGAATTTATGGCACTTGTGGCGTTTGCACAAGCGACAAGTAAGCAAATAAAGGAACTAATAGACTGCACTTAGTTTATATGCTTTTCATATTTTTATTAGCAATTAAACGTGTTTATGTTTCATGCATTTATTATTATTAGCATAAACTGGAAATATAATTTTCAAAATAATTCTTTTAGCCAAAAAGAACATCCCACACTCATTTTCCCAATGATTCTGCAACTCACTTCCTGACTTCCCGTTTAGATTTCCATTTTCATAAGTGCTTCTTGGCCACTCATGTCTCCAATTTTGCTGGCCAAAATTAAGACGCTAATGAGCCGTCTAACTACAGACGCACATTAACTTGAATTGAAAAATATTATAATTAACAAACGAATTCGCGGCTCCCAGCTGAATATATGCTGAGTGGTAATTAAACGCAATTAGCCAATTTAGCATGGGTCATCAGCGGCGCCCAAGTCGCGCAAAATGGTCGCAAAAGTAGCAGCAACAAAAATGCCAACAAGCCAACAACACGCGACTTCCGTTAGAATCTAAAAAACATATTCGAAATGTTGATGCTTTTTGTTGTTGCCGTCGAGAGCGTGCAAATTGCTGTCCCAATTTTTCAAGCATAAAAACAGCCGAGTGAAAAAGACAGCGCTATGAAGTTGCTTAAATAGAAAAAAACAAAAAAGGAAACAATTTAAAAATATATTTTGCAAGTCGAGTTAGGCAAACGAATGGACAGACACATAAAAAAGAATTATTATGTAATTTTCGCTTTACTCTTTTTCTTGCCGGCTCTTTTGTGCATATTTCTTGGATTTCCTCAGCTATTTTGTTTATATCTTTTTTTTGTGATTTTTTTTGGTTGGACAATCTGAGTTTGGATGTGAATTGGGGAGTGCTGGGCATTTATATAAGGTGTGTTTGCAGTGGCAAGGCATTTGATCTATAATTGCGGCGATAACCCAAGTGCATTAGATCTTGAGGTGATCTTGGGTTGATTGGTTTTTTCAGCGCATTTTAATTACATTTATGTGGATACGATCATGTTTTCCAGCTTGGAGAGAGTTTTATTTGAACATAAAATATTTTTTAAAAAATTAGGTGTTATTAAAAGTTTATGATATATCATTCAAGTTCCCAACTCGATTCTACAACAATGTGTGGGCGGGCCACAAAATGTGACAATTGAATCCATATGCCACACACTTAGTTTCAAATGGCTTTGCTCACCTCATGATGAACTTTGATATGCTTTTGTATTCAGTTCGTTGAACCTTTTGCCAAAAAAAAAAAAAAGCCGCACACCAGAAAAGTGAATTCTGCCCAAAAGCACTGGAAACCAAAAAGAGTTTGCCGAAAGACATAAAAAATAAAAATATACGTAATGAATTGCCTGAGATGCTCACATGGTGTAGCGTGCCTGATAAATAATGTAAAAATGCTGAAGTTAGCTGCGGTCGCCGACGACGTGAACTGAAACTTTAAGCGCAAGTCCAAAATTATGCAAAAAAAAAAACAAAACAAAATAAAAGGCGGAGAGAAATATCGTAAAACTAAATCGCAGAACACTTGAAGCGTGTTGGGGCTCTAAAGTGTCTCACCTGCTAATCCCCAACCACCCGCTTTTCCTAAAAACAACCAACCACCCACAAATCCGAGTGGCCTTGAAGCCAACTGGGTTTCAAGAAATCCTTGACATTAGCTCGGCAAACAGTGGAAAAGAGAATGAATGAGTGGTGCTGGCTGGTGCCTGCCATAGAGTTTGCCCACCGAAGTGCTCCCAATTAAATTGCATTTTCGGAGGAGCTCGAGAAAAGGAGGTTGCCAACAATTGATGTAACCCGTCACATACACAAACACACTGAATTATGTGGCAGCCACAAGAGGCGCATAAATAAAACCATTCTTCACCCAGAAAAAAACATAAAAATTACGCCAGAATCGAAGACAAAAAAAAATCAAAAATCGTGCTGAAACCTCTGTTCAGCTCATCATTTATGCACAGGGTGTTCAGACCTTAGTCCCCTTTATTCCTGCAGGCCCCACTGTTTCCCCACCATATCCCCAATGTTTCCTCACTGCTTCGCACAGAAAAAAAAACCTTTATTCCAAAGCAGCGGTAAAATTTGCTGCACGAGTGTCGAACCTATTTGTAGTTATCAGAAAATTAAAAAGAACGTGCCAGCCAAAGCGGCTAATAAATGGGGCTCCACACTGCAGTGGGGAGGTGGGGAAATGGGGAGTTGGGGTCTTCAGCCTATGTAACATAGGTAAGTAACATAAGGAGCGGTCGTGCGAATGCGTTTAACTGTGAATTCTGGGCGCTGAGTGAATTAAATTGATGCGAGCACAAAGCCCCACGAAATGGAGCCAAACGACAGCATAGAAGCCAATAAAAATAACAGCTAATGGAGCGAGAAAAGGTGGTGCTAAAAGGTACCGAAAATACGTAAATACCTAAAGCTCCTAAATCAAATCTAAATAATCGTATCATTAAAGTTGCTTACAATATTTACAGACTAAAAAAAAGGGAATTTCATCTATGACATACAGATAAATATATTGAAAAGGTAATAAAAACGTCTTAAGTGTTTTAATAGCTTACATTATAGCTTACATTTAATTGTAGTCTATACTATTTTCATCCATTCTTAAGTTCTCTGAGCAAAGATAGAAGTTAAATTAATCAGCTTAAAGTGCTTTAAAGTTTTTCAAACAGCTGCGGCCATGGCTAAGTTTAATAACTCTTCAGTAAAGGGCAAACTTAAATGAGGAAGAGAATGCAATTACCTACCCATTCCTACTAACTGATAAAAACAGGTAGAGTTGGTTAGAAGCATTCTGTGCAGTTCAGTTCGCTTCGGTTTGGGCCTGGCCCAAACCATCCGTCAATAGGCAAGCACAATTTTCCAGTTCCGCTCTTTGCGCACTTTGCCTGTCGCTTTGCATTTCCGTTCTGCCCCTCCACCTTTCCCCAGTGCCCCTCCTTTGCCTGGTCACCGAAGGCCAATGGCTTTATGGAATAATGTTTAAAAAAAATACGTATACGTATATATGCCGTGAAAAAAACAAGTCTTCGGCCCACAGCAAACTCCCTGTGAAAACGTAAAAAAGAGTTGGAACGCGAAGTCCGGCTGGAAAAACGTTTTCGCACTCAATCAAATCGGAAAATTTAATTTCGTGTAGCCAATTCGAATGGTGGAGAGCCATCAACATCAAACGTCAGAAAGCAGTTCGAATCTGGCCAAATCTCAGGCGTGAAGAAAAGGCTTCTCGGGGCCACGACGAAATCGAGAATCGGGAATTCTCTATTAATTCAATTGAGTTCTCTGGGGCTTTATATTTTTTTCCTATTTTTTTTTTTTGGCTTCATTAGAACGGAAAGTTGCTCACGGACAGCGAGTTTAATCGAATTGCGAAGGGGCGTAATCAATCCATTTGCGTGATTTGCAAGAAACATTCTCCCAGCTCGCAAAAAAATAAGAAAGAAACTCTGATAGAAACTCTCGAAAAACATTTCTCAAGTGTTTCGCCCTAGGGAGCGAACCAAATTTGCTAAAAAAAAAAGATATATACCTCAGCCTCTTGAGTTCTGTAAAAAGTGCCTGCAACTATCAGCCGCAGGCCAATTGAAACCATTTTTGATTGAACGAAAGAAAGCTCTGAAATTACAGAAAAAATATCTGCCAAAAAATGAATTGAAAATTGATTGACAAAGAGAAATATGCGGACTGTAGGTATTAAAATAGACAAAGTAAACACAAACAGATGGGAGTTGAATAATCGCGTGTAAAGTAAACAGCGAATATTAGATAACTGGCAAAAATATACATTTGATATACAATTAAACATTAAACGCATAAATGGCTCAGTGTGTGCGGCAATTAAACCTGATTATCGCCTGAACTCAAAGTTTGTTCAATTAATATTTACACGGCCAGGTGGAAATACAAACAGCCGGCGGTTGTATGACAGCCGCGGGTAAATATTGAAAGATTGCCGGAAAAGTTACGGGCAAAGCTTACGGAGTTTAATGAAAAAGGAAACTTACGGATTTCGGATTGACAGGCGACCGGAACAAGCGGTTGGACAGAATGGTACATTGACAGATTGACAGGGGAAAAACTTATATATATTTATATACAATATATGCGTCTGTCAGTTGGGAAAACTTTTGGTGTCTCATTTAATGCTCGCTATCAATCAAATGGATATCACTTAAGCATTTCGTTAATTAAGTTCTGTTACTTGTGTGGCTAAAACAAGGGAATTTCAATAAAGTCTTTCATTAAATAATTATCTCATTAAATTGATTTAGTATCTATTACATAGTTAGCTACAAAGGTAAAGGTAGAATCCTTAAACTTGCGTATCAAAATGTAATGCAATTCATGTTTCTTGTTCCTTTAAATCCTTTTTTATTCTTACAAACAATTTATCATAATTTTTCCACAATAAATCACGTTAAATAGATCCATTACCAATATTGCAAAATATATTATCAAATTAATTAAATTTCAATACACTACCCTGTATATAAATCGACATTCATTTCGCCCGAAATAAACGCCACATTGGAAGGTCAGACAATTGAAATAGATTATGCGTAAAAGGGCGGCCAACAAAGGGGGCGTGTCGGCCAGCGCCCACAAACAAAAGAAAAGCAGGAAGGTGAATAATTGAAAAAGGTGGGGATTCTGTGCCCAGCAAGACAATGAGGAAACAACAAAGGGCTGCGTTCGAGCCCCATTAGAGGGCCATTTAAAACACATTTAACCACCCCGCCGAACAGCCAGGCTAAAACCAAATCAGCTTACACAACAAGTAAACAAAAGCCAAGTCTGTCTGATTGTTGGCTTTGGCTTTGCTTTTGGTTCACTGTCAATGCAATTGGCGGGAATAGCTTGAATACTTGTACACATTTATAACAGGGAAGAGACCACAGCAGCGCACTGTGAAAAATGTATATACATGGATTAAACTACTTTAAATAATACTTGCCTCTTAGTTTCAACTAGGTTTTTTCTTAAGTTCCAATAATAATAATTGTTTTCTTTAAGTAAAGTTCTTTCTTGCAGAAAACAGTAATGATTTCTTTTCACTGTAGACTGCGTTAGACACTGACACATTGCATTACCTTGAACTACGTTCAAGCCAATCATTGGCAACTTTGAAGCTACTTTTTTGGTCGAAAATACTCGTAGTTCCAGCTGAGGGCACACGTCACGCAACATTCAAATGTTCAGATGTTCAAATGTACAGATGCAAGTGCGAGTGCGAGGAAGTGGGATTGGGATTGGAGTAAAATGATGTTTTGAAATTAACCCAATTTCCGTGCAAATGACAAAATGAAAATGAAAACGGAAAACAAACGAAACGAACGAAACAAACAAAAACCCTGCAATAAAAATGCGCAGAAATTCCTTGGCAAAAGCCATCGTAATAATAAACAGCAATCAGCGAATCTTTTAGATTGCCGACACAAACAGCTTTAAAAAACCACAACAATTCCAGTTTGTCATTGTTTTGTGTGTTTGTTTTTGGTTTTGTCATGTGAGAAAGTCGTGCCAAATGCAGATCTTTAACCATTACCATAATGACAATTATCCATACAGCCGCTGATGGAGCGAAATCCAAAGTTGAATTCCATTCGAGGCGCTCCGAATGCAGCTGCTTACAAATCGCTGAGCAAAAGCAGGCATTTACCACCCACTCATTACAGCTTCTCATCTCATTGTAATGGCATAATATTTTCAAGCTCATTTTTCTTAGCATTTTCATTTTTACCCATTTCCTTGCACTTTCTGTCTGTCTGTGTGTGTTTGCCTTGAAAATGATACAAAAGGGGAAGTTGAAAGTGTGCCAGGCATGGCTAAAAGCGAAATAATGCAAAATCTTAAGCCCTTAATCGAGTTAGTTCGAGTTTTGGTCTTGGCGATGAATAACATTATTTGGCCGGCAATTAGTTGGGGTTAGCAATTTGTGCATAAACTTTGCTTTTAACGCGAAACATGCAAAAACTTAAAGCCCTTTTGCATAACTTTTATGCATGACGGGGAGGAAAGTTTCATATTTAATATATGAGTTTGTTAGCTTAAAGTGTAAACTGATTTTCTGAAATATATGTAGAATAGAATGGCACTTTGTTCTGCCCATCTTCCTGTTTGCCTTCCTGCCTCTTGATAGAGAAAAAAAACCCCTTCAATTTCCACTTCCTGTTGCAACACTTTAATTAGTTGCAGCTTCATTGTGAGCAAATGGGGGCTTAGTTATTTAGTCAGAAATGTTTTTGTGATCGCATTGCAGACTAAATAAACCGAGTCGGATCTGTTCGAGATTGTGGCGATCTCGCCAGCGAAGCGTGAACTGCTATTTGACCCTTTTTCCCCAACAGCCACACCCACTCACACACACACATGCATTCCCGCCCCCTTTAACATGCTGTTCTAGCGCAAAACAATTTAAATAACAACGACATGGAGTTGGTAATGGAGACGAGCCAAGTTCCATGGCAAATGTATGGCCTGGGAATTGGCCATCATCGCTGCATCTCTTTCGTGCCAGCACTACCCATCTCTTTCGTGCGTGGCAACCCTTTTTAGCACACTTGTTGCTATGGCTCCCCCCTTTGCCCCCTCCCACCCAAATCTCCTTCAATTGCAGATTACTGGAGCATGCAATTGTTGGCTGGCTTTGCTGTTGCTGCCTATTTGAAATGCAGATTTCTTCTGCTTGTTGCGGCGCTCTTATTTCATTACATATAAATAGCACATTGACGAGCTGGGGGGCAAAGGATGGCAAGTTGGGCTCCCTCTCAGCGTACAGTGAGTTTGGGAACTAATAAACTAACTAATCACATAAACCTATCTACCTACCTTAAGTATAACAATTATTTTTATTAGGTCAGCAAGAGTTAGAAACAGAGTTAAATAGCTAATGAGAAAAAGGAAGTTAATAGAAAAGCTTTTTAAAACCTTTTCATTTGGTTAGTGAACTACTTCAATGATACCCACTGTCATCTTAGTCAGCTTTACATCCCTTGCATTCACATGTAAATCTGTAGATAGAGATGGGAATGTGCAAGATTCTTTAACTGCAGAACGGCAATTGCATTTGCAATTGACATTTTGTTGCCAACGAAGAAAACAGGCAAGTTCTAGATGCCAAAGTCTTGGCTCCGGAATGGGGTTACATAACCCAGTCTACTTCGCATTATAAACTTATTCTTGCACTATTTTCTACCTGCTTGTTCTGCTGTGAATTGTAACGCGCATTTTAATTAGTTTGTTTGGGTTCCGAGCTCCACCCCATGCAAATTAGTTGGAGTCGAGAATGTGGGAGATAAGTTCACAAGAATCCAATTATGCTTGCAAAAGTCTGGAGCCAAAGTTGAAAACTGATTACTTGAGAAGTGGATTTTCTATATGCATTATACTCTTGCATAATTGCTTTTCCGTTTAGAGTGCCATGGAAATGAAAATGTTGTGCTCGCCAAAGATATTTTTAATTAAAACCAAATGAAAATGCATTAAAAATAATTGATAAGTAATTCAGGTAACTCGGAATGCAGGAAAACCGTGTGCTTAATTTCTGGGAATATTCTCATATGCATATTAGGCAGAAATACAAGAATGCATAAATGGGAATATGGGAAACATAAGTTTTTCACATGGGAAGAGTATTTTAGGTTAGAAAGGCAGTTAAATCGGGAAAAAATATTCTTCCTTCAACACTTGAATTCCGGAAAAGTGTTTAGTTGATTCATTGGGTGAAAAGTAAATTGTATACAAATTATATGGTCGAACAGCCATAATTACGGATACAATATTTTAAGCAAATAGCATGAATATTGCCAATGCACACGCTTAAAGCTGTTCATTAACAATTATTTATTTCCTTTTTTGGCCTTTGGGGCAACAAAATCATTTCATCTCCCCGCAAAATCTTGTTTTTGGCCGTTATGCCTATAATCAATAAATCAAAACCAAAAACGAAGCAGCAAGACAAAAAAAAAAAAATAAATAAACTGCAAATGCATTAATTAACAAGCGTAAAATTGCACCAAATTGAGTTTTGAGCTGACCACATTTTTTGGTTTTCCCTGCTGCACTGGAACGGGGGGCGTTTGTGGCCTGTGTGTGGGCGTGGCAGTCTGGAAAACCGCAAATGATAATTTGCATTGTGCCAATAACAACAAAGCAAACATTTGCAATCAAATTCGATGAAAACTCTTTTTTTTGTGTGTGTTTTTTAGTCTATGTCTTTTTGGTAATTTGCCTTGTGGGCAGTGGGCAGTGGGCGTGAGCGTGGGCGTGAAAAGTGGGCTAAGAGAGATTACATCATTAGTTGGTCCAAATACTGGAGGTCAGACTTCAAATGATTTATGTAGCAACCTGAAGAGTAATTGTCTTTTTCGCGTTTTCTTTATTTCGGCTTACTCCATCATTTATTAATAAACTAGCTATGTAAACAAAGTTATGAACAATTTTGTAAATATTTGTTAACTTCGATGGTTTTTAGTTTGTCAATAGAAAATTTGTATACAGTTTTTTACTTAAACTAGCTTAAATTTAGCAAAATCTTTTCCAGTTTAACTGCATTTCATAATCTACTGCTTTCCTGTTTTTTAATTTGTTTCTTCACATTTTATAATAACTTCTATAAGTTTCCCCATTTAAAATTTCGAGTTGTGGGTCAAAGTCTTTGAAAAAATGATGTTATAAAAGAAAAAGTAAGCCGTGAACATAAAAAAAGGGGCAAAAATAAAAACAAAGTTATATGAAAACATGGTTGGCCAGAGTCAAACGGGTTATGCGCTTGACCAGCTAGCTGGCTATATTCACAGCCTTAATAAATGTGGAAAATGTTAAGTATACCAGAAATTTAATGCCATGGAGTGTGTGTGGAGTAACGTGCAGTACAAAATAAATACAAAGGAGGAGCGAGTATTGTATAAATAATTTTCTCTAATTAATTGTACAACTTTGGATGGTCTGGCTGGTGTTAAAGCTGCTCACCTGAGCCTTTCCGCTTTTGGTGGTTTTCATATAGGCGGGATTTCGCATTAAAAGCGAACCAGCCACTGGGTGGTTGTCCAACACTTTGACAACATTTTTCAAATCGCAATTTTCGTTTTTGCCCGGCTAATTTAACGCGCATTTTTCTGGCATTTTTCCTTAACTTATCCATATATATATGTATGTATTTATTTGTGACAACATTTGCAGGATGCCAACATCTTGGCCGCACCCAGCCACCACATCCAGAGCCACATTTATGACTTGCCACAGCAAATGCAGCCACATCAGCACCACCACCACCACCACCAGCAGCAACAACAACAACAACAACAACAAAAACAACAGCAACAACATCAGCAGCAACAACAACAACAACATCAACTAAATGTCGAGGCTGTCATATTGCAGAATCAGGTGGATACATTGCATTGGCAATTGAAACAGGTGAGTGAATGAGCCGGCGAAAGGCAGACCAAGAAAAATCCGCAACCAAACAAAAGACTCAAGACACAAACGTGACTTGTGATTTCTGTTCTCGACGTGGAGGGAACTGTGTTAAGTGCCAAGTGAACCCAACAACCCCACAACCCCACAACAAACCCCATCTCGATCTCGATCTGCTTTGGCTGAACACTTCTGTTTTGCTGCCCTCCTTGGATCAACCTGTTTTCCTGTCTCTGGCATTTTTTATTCAAATAGTTCTCACGCTTAATTTACTCAAATCGGAATGGAAATGGAAATGTACGAGATGTGGAGAGCGATTCCGTCATCAGACATACTCGCTTGTTAGGTTCTGTTCTTTTACACTGTAATTTTTGTGAAGAATTCTTTAATTGGGAATAGTTTTATTCTAGCAAATTAAATAGTTCAAAGAAAAGGGTATTTCTATAAAAGCAAGCTTTAAGAAAAGGGTATTTCTTTAAAAGCAAGGTTTAGGTTTTCAATATCTACTACTCCAAATATCTTCTTATATAAAAACACCTTTGTACCTATAATCTTAATCTTGTTTAATATTTTACCTGTGTACCAATCGAGGCACTTCCTTTCCCCATAGTTCCCAACTGCCCCATCGCAATTAGGCGGCAGAATTCTTCTCGGTCGCTTAATTATAGACTCGCAGTGTGGTCGGTCGGGTCTTTTCTATGGATGGCTTTGTTCTGGTCTTTGGTCATCGTGTGTCTTTCATTGTCTTTCGACCATTTCCTTTGGCCAACAGCTGCATTAATTTTATACTTCCTCACAAAAGGTTGCTAATGGAGCTGACGGGTTTCTGCCGTCTGAAGAACCTTACTGTTAAAGTGAGAAGCGCCACGATTGAATCTTAACAATTCTGATTGGTATCTATATGGTGTGTAATAATAAGTTGGGCATCAATGAAGTGACTTGGGCATTCTGAAAATGCTTAAACAGGATTTCTAGAGGCACTCACACAGAGTGAATTGATTAAATCTGCTGCAAAGAATTTACAAATTATAGGTAGGTTTTTTAGCTTGGGTAATGCGAAGTGCAAGAATTCGTGGGAATCTCACTTTAAATGGGATGTTTCTAGGATCTTTATAGTTCCTAAATTAGTTTTGGTATTATAAACAACTTAAAAAATCCAGTAGCTTGGGTTTTATGTTATCTTTATAGTTCTTTAAATAGTTTGGGTATTATAAGTAACTAATAAAAATCCAGTAGCTTGGCACTTATGTTTGTATATTATAAGCCGGAATAAAAGCCATAAATCTAATATTTCAACTTCTGCTGAGATATGACCATGACTAATTTTTCCCCAACTGTCTGAGATTTTCCCCAATCGAAAACTAGACCAGTGCACTAAGCCGTCTTTGCTCCCAATTGACCGAATGGAACTTTGAACTCGAAACCGACAAAATGACCTTCAACGTTCACATTGGTTACGCTGAGATCTGGGATCCAACGTGGTCAGTTTCTCCCCTCCGAACACTTTCAATTCGAGGCTATTCTATGCAACGCATAATCAGCCAACGGATGCCGCTGAAAGAGCGAAAATATTTACGCTTTCATTTCGATTTAATGCGCTTTAAATGAGCCCCAATGAAGTTGACTTGGAAAGCCGGCGATCTGCGCTTTGGAAAATTGCAAAAAGAAAACAAAGCAGTGACCAGAAAAAAAAAAAAAATTGAAAATAATAAGAAAAGATAAATATTTTCTGTAGTTTGCTACGTTTCTTGTTTGGCGAACGGAAAACTAAACTGGGTTAGAAGGCAGGAAAACCGCGTTGGAAAAACGTTTTGCCATTATAAATGAAACGAAAAAACCATGCAGGCGTGGGTGGAACCCAGGCGAGATTGATTGATTGATTGAGTAGACGATGCAGTCGATGGGAGGGAACCGCATTTAATTTATGCACCGTGGAGATCCCAGACTGAACAGACCGGTGTAGCCAGGAAATGCGTTGAATGTGGAAGCTGCTGCCAGGCCAAGCGAGTCCGAATTGGAATCAAAATCGGAATCCGAATCCAAGTGCGAGTGCGAATCCGAATCCTCTCAGCTCCAATTGCTCGACAATGGCTGAAACACTTTGGGCATTAATGAAATTAAACAAAGCATAACAAATTCGAAATCAAATACAGCAGCAGCAGCAGCAGTAATGCGCCGACAACAATTTCCACATCATTTTCAAATAAATCTCAGACACACGAAAACAATTCGTAATTCGAATGAAAACCTCTGGCTAACACGCAGTAGGAAAACCTCCGAAAACGGAAAAACGTCCAATGGAAAATTAGCAACAATTTTCAAGCGTTGCAATAGCAACGAATGCATCGCCAACTTACATAATCAGCCAGACACCAACTATTTTGGCATCGTGTGAGAAGCCCCTCCAAAAACCAACATATATATACATATATATACATACATATATATACCCACCCGTTTTGGCCAATTTTCAAATGGGAGGTGGGCGTGTGCCAGCCAGCCAGGTGACGGCAATCGGCAATCTTAACGCCTTTTTGAGGTCTCTGCCAATTTGGCAAGCGCCATAGTTTCGAATGGCATTTGATAATTAGACAATTTGGCCCACAGAAGTTAACCAAAACTGACATTACCCCACCATCAACTTGGCCAAAGATGCTGATATGGCCCAAAGACCCACAGGCACAATGAAGTGAAGAGAAATGCGCAGAGTAAGGGGCGCGATAACAAATCAAGTGAAAGTTTTTATAGGCTGATGATGATGCTCATACTGATGCTGATGCTGATACTGCTGCTCCACAAATGTTTGCTGCCAAGCAAAATCATTTATAATTAACATAAATAATAAATTAAAGTCATCGGTTCAAATGCATTATCAATGTGTCAAAGCAATGACCTGGCACATTGGAGCAAAGCTGTACGACTTGGAGGGGGAAATGCAAAGTTGGAAATGAGTTGGTCGGCGAAAGGTCGATTGAATAGGATTTACATGAAGATTTATAGACAACACAGAGCTGAAAGCACACTTAAAATATGGGCCATAAAGTTTCTGAGGTTACATTCCCAAAGAGAGAGATACAATACTTGAATCTAGCCTAATAAAGCTACTAGCAATATGAACCTTTCACGACTCTAAATCACTTTATAATCCTAAATTTCAGACCGAAACCAATTGCGAGATGTACCGCGCGGTGATGGAGGAGGTAGCCCGCTTCTTTGAGCGATACCAACTGCAGCAGCAACTGCAGCAGACGCAACGCAATGGTGAGCAGATTGCCCGCTCCAAGAGTCTGCATCATGTCCATGGAGTGGGCAACACCTCGCTGCAGAGCGATGCCCGGGATGATGACGCCTCCAGTGGCGGATCCGCTTCATATCTACGCGCCCGGAGCAGCACCAATTTGATGTTGAATAAATCAATGCATGCCATGGATGAGGAGCATAATTACGAGACGATTGCACCAGCCGGCAGCTATAATGCCTTCAAGGATTTCACTTGGTAAGCTGACATCCATATCAGTGCTAATAAGTTTCGAAACTAATAATAAGCAAATTTATTTCCCTCCGCCAAAGGCGTCGATCCCCAAAGAAGTCTGGCGGCAGTGGCGGTTGCAAGTCACGGCTATCGGCACCGGAGGCAGCCGAGGAGAAGCTGAATCAGGAGGCCTTTCGTTTGGCCAGAACCATAAGGAATCTACTGCACACCTCGGAACAGCAGCCAGATCTCACACAGCCGCGCCACTCGCTTGCTTCGATTTCATCGCTGCCCTCGGGAAATCATCGTCTATGCAAGGGAAAAACCAGTTCGGTGATGACACTGCTGACGCCACCATTGCACAATTCCACGAGCATCATGAGTGCCACACTGGAGACACCATCACCGGGCGGGAAATCAAATGCGGAACTCATCTTTCTGCGGGCCAACAACATGCGCGACTCGCGGCTATCGCTGCGCAGCTCCACCGACAGTTCCGTGCATTCCACCATCTCCTCGACGGCATCATCCTCCTCGAAAGTGGAAACGGACGAGGAGACGCAGACCCAGACCACCGCCAGCAACACAGCCATCAGTAATATCATCAGCAATAGCAATAGCAATAGCAAACCCAGCAGCAATAAGCAGAGCGGTTCCAGTACCGAGGATGAGAGTGGCTTCAGTTCGATTAGCTCCTTTCACGATGTCGGCCTGCCCCTGAGTTCCACCTTGATGAATGGCAACCAGCGGCGCCTATCCATGTCCTCGGACAGCAGGAACTCCACACTAAAGTCCGGCTTGAATATGGTGGGGCTGCCTATGCAAAACCAGACACAAATTCAAGTGCAGGTTCAAGCTCAGATTTCCACCGGTCCATCGCCCTCGAAAACCTACCGCAATGCGAATCGCTACCAGCGCTTCTCCACTTTATCCAACGAGGATGCAGCCGCTGTTTTATGGGTCTGAAATAATTTATGAATCTATTTGAGATACTTTTCAAAAAATGGTTACGAATAACCTTTTTTTTTAATTTTTGTATACCCCGTAGCTGTTTCGATTGGTTTTCTCTAGTGCCTCCGCTTAGTGTTAAGTTGACCATTGAATATAGAGTGCATACATTTTCAGTTTGTATGTTATGATTTTTGTAAGAACCAAGCGCGCATTTCTATGTTAACAATATGTAAATTGATTTGTCTTAAGTTTTGCAGTATTTATAAATGAATAAAAATAATTTATATCATAAAACCAGCATAGTATACTGCTTATTTTACCTCATTTGTTGTGCGTGTGTCATTCTTTCACATCCTTCTTTTCGATACGTTTCGTTTAGGTCTTAGAAAAATGTGCTAAAGTAATTCTGGTTATTAGTAAGCAATCCCCACTCGAATCCCAACTAAATTCGTTGAGACCACAACCGTTGCGGAGGTCACCATATAAATTAAAGTAATCTGTTCGTAGCAAAACAATAAAAACCATCATCACAACAACATGGCCAGTGCACAAGTGCAAAGTTTTGATTTCAAGAAGCAGCAGGATCAGCACCAACAGCTGGACAACATCCAAAAGCATCAGCACCACGAAGGTGTGCCACAGGAGAGCAAATCGCAGGAGTCCATTGATGAAGAGCTATGCCAGGTGGAGTACAAGCATCCGTTGGAGCATGTGTGGACGCTGTGGTATTTGGAAAACGATCGCACCAAGCACTGGAAGGACATGCTGAACGAGATTACCGAGATCGACAGTGTGGAGACCTTCTGGAGCTTGTACTATACCATCAAGACCCCATCCGAGCTGAAGATTGGATGCGACTACTCCATGTTCAAGAAGGGCATTAAGTAGGATACAATCATTGCACATTGTTAGAAGCTAACTTAAATACTCTAATCCCAAAGACCAATGTGGGAGGATGAGGCCAACATCAAGGGTGGTCGCTGGCTGGTCACCGCGGGTAAAAGTGCCAAGGTGGAACTGGATCGCATTTGGCTGGACATACTCCTGATGATGGTGGGCCAGACCTTTGAATACTCCGACGACATCTGCGGCGCTGTGATCAACATACGTGCCAAGAGCAACAAGATCTGTAAGTGTATTAACTATGATCCACATTGATATAGAAAGTATGCATTACAGCGGTGTGGACGGCCAACGGGAGTAACGAAATGGCCATTCTGGAGATCGGCCAGAAGCTGAAGATACTCATGCGTGTGCCATCTCATAATTTGCAGTATCAACTTCATTCCGATGCAATGTGCAAAATCAATTCGGGCCTCAAATCGGTTTATACACTCTGAAAGCGAGCGTTTGGGTCCTCTACGTTGCTATATATTTTTATTTTTGTACACCAGATTCGTATGTGTGGAAGATTAGATTGGCTTAGTGTATATGAATATTTACTTTGAATTGCCCTTAAACAAAATTGTCTAAGATACTAAATTAAAAAACCAAATTTCCTACGCGCAGCAATGGCATCTTTTGGGGTGAGGTGAATACTTTGTGACTGTGTAATTCCTTGCCTACTTTGCAGCTTTAAAACTAAGAATAAAAAATGCGTGGATTTTAAAAATGTTTTTGTTTAATCATTGTTCATGTGTTAACTTAAACATCATCATGCTTTGAATGCCTTACGACTTAGGGCCGTAATTGCCTACTCAAGCAAAATCGTTGAGTTATAATCAATATGGTAAGATAGGGTTTTTAAAAAATTTACTCAGTAAACATTCACAGCTTGTTGCGGTGTGGCGATCATCCGACCGAAACCCATTCGAATCGATCGTTCCGTGCGTGCGTGAATGCGATCAATAGTCACTGCAATGAGTAGTTGGTTACATTTAGCGACGCGACACAATTATTCGGACACGGGAGTACACATATGGAGAACTATTTACAAGTTAATCATGATCAATCGATAGCAGCTCGTAGCAAACGCTTCAACATTCGCCAGCTTCATATCGACAGGTGCAGCTTAACAATACATTTTACAATCTAAACAATATTGGACGCGTGATAATTTGTTTCTGGTTGTTTTGTGAGATTACGAATTCGAAACTTGCATATATGCACTCGGACATGGGGCCACCCACACCCAAGGAATAACACTGCAAACGAGTCTCTCGCCAAAAGAGACTTCCAAAATGGAATACACAAATTGACTGCGGAGTCATCATCAGCACTAAATGCGGCCCACAACGGCCTTGTTTTTCCGCGTGGGTTGCACCGAGAGTGGCGGCACCACTAGCATCTCCGATTGCGTTGACGGCGAACTGCTTCGCATGCTTGCACAGTCCTCATCATCTACCTCCTACAAAAATATAATCATTCATCAGTTGTCGTTCATTTCGGATTTTGTAGTTGTACACACATTGATATTCGTGCAGCTGGCCAAACGCATCTGGGCCAATTGAGAGGCGGGCGTTAGAGAGTTGGTGCTGCCAAACGGCGAAGTCATCATCGTGGAAACGGCCCGTTTCAGTTTGTTGGGCGTCTTGTTGAAGGAGAAAGCACGACCAACCTAAAGCAATGAAACGTAGTATTAGAAAAGTTTAAAGGTAACAAAATTCTAAGGACTCACCTTGAGTCGCGTTTTTGCCGCAAGTTTAAAGGCCTTGCTGAGCGTGCTGACATTCACATCGCTTATGTCCACCTCCAGTTCCTGGGAGGTACGACAAATCAAAAGCTTGTCCTGCAAAAAAAGGAACATGAATACCAGAATATTAAACTATGTAAGCTTTTACTTACCGCATCAGTACGACAGGTATGGGCTGCAATCTGGTTGCACAATTTCTTTACGTAGACCGACTTATCCGTCTCCTCATCACTGATCGTAAACGTATAGAGCTTCTCCTTATCGCCCCTCAAGAGCAAACCAAAAGCCCTTGGACTATCGGAGATGTCAATCACTAGCCGGATCGTATTTAGCGATATCAGCTTAAGATGCTTATGCGTCTTCGCAGTGCTGGGCGATTTTGCAGTGTTAAATCCTTTAGAACGCCGCTTGCACAGCTCAATGGAATCGGAGAACAGGTACAAAACCAGGCTATCACCACGACCGCTCAGCGAATCGGAGAGCTCGTTCACCTCACACTTCAAGATAAAGCTGCGGTTGGAGCTCACTAAATGCGCCGGACACCCTTCGATATCGTTGAATATATCGAAGATGGCCATGCGCGATTCGGTTCGCCTTTTGTCCTCGTTGATGTGCAGTGTCACCTGCTTGATGGCCTTCAGGGCCTCCTCCAAACGTCCGTGATCCGCATTGCCACTGGTCGTGTGTTTCAGGATATCATTCAGCAGCAGACTGATACTAGGCAATCGCTGAACCGGACGGATCATCAGATCCTGTAGACCTTGGCGTCCGCACTCCGGTTTCGTTTGATTGATCTTCAGAAAGGCGTGGAAACGCGGATACTCTCGATCGCAGTACTGCAATTGTTCCTTCATTTGCTCGAAGAAGTTGACGTATGGTGGATAGGCCTTTATCAGCTCGTCGCGATGTTGAATGATAATGTCTCCAATTAGACAATCTTCCCGCCAGTTGGCGTGCAACTTCCGCAGATGCTCCAGCATGCTCTGGTGCACCTCGTGGATGGGCAGAAAGTTGCCAAAGATCGTCTTAATCTCTGACTTATTAAGCAGCGGATCATTGGTTTCGGCCAACTCTTCCAATTTGTTTTTGAAAAGCTGTGAACAAGTAGTAAGAATTAAATAAAACATCGGCATTGGCAAGAATTTGTTAAACCTACATTCAGTATGGTGTCCAATATGCCCACGTAGTTGGACTCAGTGGTATAGAAGTCCATAAAGTGATTAAAGCGCATCGATTTCTTGGCTGGCGTGGCATCGCTCGCCTCCGGCTCGGCATGCAGCAACTTATCCGACTCCAGTTTATCCGGACTGGTGGTGCAATCGAATAAACTATTTGACACGGACAGTAGACCGGCATCCGAAACGGAGGAGCGTCGTTTTCCAGAGCCCAATGGAGTGCCCTCCAGTTGGATGCGTTGCGAAAAACGCTTGCGTTTCCTTTTGTTAAAGCTAATGGGTAAGGAATCCCGACGATCTGTGTTCGGCGTATTCGTGATGCTATCCAAATACTAAAGAATCGACTATTAATTTCAGCTCGTAAACAATTTACTAGTGCTCTACTTACGTCGCCAAACAGATAGTCCATCTCATTGGCATAGCCATTCTGTATGGTATACCAGAACCAGTCTGATTTCAGGATATGCGTGTGATTATTCTTCGGCTCCGGCTTCGTCAAAGTCGTGTGCTCGTCAACCACCTGAACGGAAGAGAACATTGCAATTAATTTCGATGGTTCATCGTTTAGTGTGTAAAAGAGATGCAAAATGTGCTAGATCGCAAGAAAAAAAAAAATGTTTTGTTTGCTGGCTAATTTAGATTATACGAAACGGAGTCAATCAAGCGTCTATATAGATGGTATATATAGAGGGATATAGCTCGGCACAGCAGCAGCAAGCACAATAAATTTTGAACACATTCATCAAATGCAAAAAGGCCAAACAAAACATTTTTAGTGCACATTTTTGGCAGCACTTTGAAACGGCAAAAAAGATCTTGGCGAACGAAACGAAGCAAAAGTGTGAAGCTATGGAACATTAATGCAAATTGCTTTGCCCCGAGAACGAGTAACATTTGTGTAAATATTTGTTAGTCCATCAAGAAAATAATAATAATAATTCAACCAAATGCGAATGAATCGCCCGTGCTAGACGGTTAAAGGTTTGCTCGATTTTATTCTCTTCTCCATTTATTGTTTCAATTTGTTTATCTACGCTGTTTTCTAGTTGGCATTTTTAACATTTATTCAAGCTGAACGAAAGTCTGTCTATTTAAAGTGTGTGGGGTGTGTGTTTTTTGTGTGGCAAATAAATGTTATTCAAATATTTATTGTGCTGCTTTGTTTGGTTGTGTTTTTTACTTTTTTACTATTTTGTACTTTGTGCGCTGGCCAGAAAAATTTTGAGTAGACCATAGGAAACCAAAGTTATTTACAGAAGAAATTCCAGACACCGCACCAAATTAGATGTTATATGAGTTGTGACTTAAGCTACGGCATAACCATTAAATAACAATTAACAAAACATTTGGGATGGAAGGAGGCTGGATAATGGATGGCGGGAGGATTGAGGCAAATCGCTTCGCACAGCAACTGAAAAAATGTTAAAAATGCTCGAACATATTTAATTCAACACAATGGAAACATGGGAAAGTGGAGCAGATGATTAAAATACGTCACAGAATCATACAATTGGAATTTGAGAATATCCGAAAAGATAAAATATTTCGCAAAATCACTATACAAAAGCTAAAAAAAATATTTTAAAAATTTTCAATGTCCGACTGTATAAGAAAACACCTCGAAGTGGAAATATTTTGCCGTTTCAAAGTGTGTCCTCTCCATTTGAAAAGATCTTTTGGAGCAAACACTTGTGAATTTTAAAAGTACCATTGCCATGGGCTCTTCTATGTGAGCGGGGCTGTGACGCCGCGTTGTCGACTCTTCGGGAGACTTAATTACTAGCACCGAGCTATGTACAGCGATCGAAGTCGATAATATGGGAGATGACGATGTTGATGATGATGATGTTGGCATTGCAGGCGTGACGGCAGCAGCACAGAAAGCAAATGTGTGGGTGGAGATATCGTTGACATCCAACGTGGCGGTGCAATTAGGATTCGGATTGGGATTCAAGATAGGTGTGGATGGGTTAGTTAGGGACAAAGCGGAAACCACACCAGAGACGGGGCCGAAGAGTCGCTTGGCTGTTTTGGGCGTGGCCGTTGATCGGAGCTTGGGCGCTTTTGGCGTCTTGAAGCCACTGTCCAAGAGGGTGTTACATTCCGGTGTGCCATCGACACCTCTGTCCAGTCTGCGACTGCTGCTTCTGGTAATCCTTCCACAAAAGCTGCGCAGCTTCTCCTTGACTGGCTTTCGGATGGACTCGTTTAGGGTTAGATTAATGGACGAAGCCAGTGAGCAAATGGAATTATCGGCTGCCTCGCTGCCAATGAAACTTGATGCATCTGCTACTGAACTCCTGCGTGGTCGTAAAGTTTTCATCAGTGGTTCGGCAACAAAGCTAACAGATCGCCGCAGCGTCCTCGAAATGGATCCTGTGCGTATGAGTTTCGGTTTCTTTGTGCTCGCCGGCAGGGCAAAGGAATCCACCGACATTAGGGACACATTGTCGAAGCTTTCCCTCTTGCGCTTTAGATCATTCTCCGAAGGCGGCAGATCATCTGTCTCTAAGTCGCACTCGTCAATAGCTTTTAAAATTGGGGAAATGTTCTGGGTGGTGCTCTCGAAATCCAATGCAATACCATCCATTTCGGGTGAACTGAGGGGCGTGGCAGCCTTTAAGCTAGTCCTTATTTTACTGGTCTTTGGCGTGCTGGCCTGGACATCTTCCTCGCCCTCCTGTTCTTTTATAACCTGCTCGAGCTTGGGTTTCTGCTCCTCCTCCAGGTCTTCTTCATCGGATTCAGGCAATTGATCTTCGCCGTGGTTTCTAATATCGGCCGCCTCCACAAAAAGGCGTTCGTCAAAGTGTATATCATCCTCGTCATCAATGCCTTGATTCTCTTTTTGCTCCTGGTCCTGGTCCATGTCCAATGTCATGCCCTTGTCCGTTTCCATGCGGGAGTGTTCCTCCTTTTTGATTTCCGCCTGCTCAAAATCCTCAGCCTGTCGGTGCTCTTCTTCCACCGCCTGCGATGCACTACTACTGCCGGGGATTTGGGATTCGGATGGGTTAATTAGGGTGCTTGGGTTAGTATCTGTGCTAGTGCTAGTGCTTGTAAATACTGCGCCCGTATTGGGCATCACCTGGAAGACACACGGATTAGGATTTTGTGGCTAAGAAAATGAGCTGTTCGAAACAGCTAAAAAGCATGTACAATAAATTGAAATAAATCCAGCATGCAAACTACAAAAACCAAACTACCCAAAAAAAGCTTGCATTTAGGCATTAATAAAACAAAGCAAACTCACGACATGCGAGCACTCCGGATCATCGAGTTCGGCGCAAACGCCTCCGTTTTCCAAAAGTACATCCACCATATGCTGATGCTCCTCCGCAGGGAATCCAAAGAAGCAAATCTTCTGACCCTCGAATGCCTTCAGGCGATGCGTCTTGGTGAAATTCTCCTGCGTGGCATCGAATTCCAGCGAATTACGATCCGCCCATGCGGCAAACACCCAAGCAGGACGAACCACGGTTAACCGAAAGGTTTTGGCGTACCTAAAAGTAACAAGGGAGTTTTAGTAAGGAACTTTAAGCAACTTTAAAACTTTATGGTTTTATTCAATTAAGAACTCACTGGTACTTTTCGCCGCCACTGTGGTTGCAAATCAAATGCGTGGTCTTTGTGTTCAGGTCCTTCTTGATGCAGCCACCCATCGAGTGAATGAGATTAACCAGCTTCGTCTGCAAAGCAATTATATTTTACATATTAGTTACTAAGCTATATGAACAGTCGGAGAAGAGTTCCAAACGGCGGCAGCCACTCACCAGCTCATCCTTCTTGCGTATGCCCGTGAAACAAGTGACCACGCCGCGCATCGCGTAATTGTAAATGGGCCGCGAGTTCTGGCCCAGTGTCTGTTTCATCTCGGCCGCGTACTTCAAAGCCGGCGGTCCCAGAATGCTGCAAGTGATATAAAGGGAGAGGCAATTAAATATTTATGTGGCACACTTTTGAGTTATGCAAGGCAATCTGGTTTTTATGCCCCAATTGACCTTGCTAGTTGCACTTGCAGTGGCAGTTGCACTCGCAGTGCCAGTTGCCATAATTCATTTCGAATCGGTTGCGTATCGGTGGTATCTTCCTTGCCCGATTGCATTCCGAAAACACACAAATGATGGCGATTGCTCGACGCTTTTCGCCTTACTGAACTTTGACTGCAGAGCCAAGCGATCAGACTAAGGGCTCCTCTTTTGTTTACCAAACCGGACATCGACAGCTGTTGGTTAGCCAGCCAGTCAGCCAATCAGCCCATCCTCAACCCATTCCGCATCCCAAGTGGCACAAAGCCGGAAGTTCTTATAAACAAATCAATCGAGCGGAAGCTGACATGTTCAGCATTGTTCAAAGGCACCTAGTGGGCGTAGGGGGATGTATTTATGATACATTAAATGTGTACACTTATTTATTTATGCGGCTCATAAAGGCGCATTTATAATTATGACTGCAGGGGAAGGAATCGAATTGAAAACAATTTGCGGTGCATGCATTGAGTAATGCTTTTGATTTTCTGTCAAATTTATGAATGATTCTGCGGATTGGAATCTCTGGGCAGCGATATGCATGGATAATACTCAAACCTGCTTAAGATTTCTATTCAAAACAAACCATTTCCAACTTTTGAATGAGGCATTCTATTAATAGCAATAAATAATTTTTATGTCGTTTTTAGACCTTTTTTTATGCGAATTCCAAAGTCTATATAAATGTTAAAAGCTTGAAAAAAAAATTGCGTTTATAAAATGCTGGATTATTGAAAATATAGGTGTTTCATTCTTAACTTGCTTTTAAATAACACTATTTATTTATCAACTTTGGTGTTCTAAAGTTATCATGTAAAGTTTCACACTTACAGTTTCCATCTTCCTTTTGTGGTTTTCTCCCCAGATTCCATTTTCACTTGATCTTTCACTTTCTCAGACTTTTCTCAGGCTAACTTCCTGTTGTTAGATTCACTTTCACTTCTTCTATTTGATCGAGCCTGCTATCATATCAGTTTTCACTTCCATCTACACACATTTCACCCACATTTCTGGCTGTTAGGTTCACTTAACCTTACCAACAAAGGCAGATTTTCATTTTCATATTTCATATGCTCAAATATTTGTCGCGGGCAAACGGAACGATTTTCCGTGATTCACAACAGCAGTACGGGAGTACGAATAAGTTGAGATATCTAGCCGGAGGAACCGAGCGACAAGAGTTTATGATTCTATCCGGGCAACTAAACAAACACAACTGCCAGCCTCGTTGCTTGGGAAAATTATTGAATAAACGATGGGGACCGCAGCGCAGTGAGCGTATGGAGAATGGAAATAGAAAATGCCTGACATGCCAGGCGGTTCGGTCCACCCTCTTGGCTCCTGTCCCGCGCTTTTCCCCCGGTTTTCCCCACTTTTCAGCTCGTTCTCTCCTCATCACTTAATGTGGCACATAAGTGGCAAATGCTATACAGGCGTGATATTTTCCTATATTTCCCCTACAAGAAGTGCAAACATCACTCTCAATGGGAGAGTGTGCGATCTACAGAGAACGATTTTATGATCGATTTTGGTAGGAATTTTAATAAGCCTCTTTTAATTTGAAAACAAAAAACAATTTCTTATTTCTCTGCCTCATTTAGCTAATATTTTGTATTATATCTCCTACAAATATTTCCAATAACTATGCATAATTATCTACATTTATTTCTCTGCGTGTAGAAAGGAAAATAGAGGCGACAGTAAACAAAGAAATCAAGCGAGTCAGGTGAAATGCAAAGAGAGTTGAGTCAACCAAATATTTAAGCAGCCAGCAGCAGCGAAATGAAATACCAAAGAACAATTAAAATTTTCTCATTGGGAAGCAAGGAAAACCAAGGAAAACCGAGGAAAACCCAGGAAAATTCTGATGCTTAGTCAAAGCATAAAAATGCGCCGCGCGTGCTCGACAACAATATATGAAATGGATGAGCTGGACGAGATGGATGATCGGATTGAAGTGAATCGTGGGCATCGGGGGATCTTGGGGGTTTCGGCCTCGCCAATGGATGACCTGCCATCTCTGGGAAGTGGCGATTCTTTTGTAAAGTGCGCCGATCTTTGACTGAACACACGGGGCACTCGAACTTTGCGAGGGTCAAAACTATAGAACAGTCAATGACATGTCGTTCGCGGACTCTTTCTCGTGCCGTCTCAATTAAACTGCCATATGAAAAACTTATAAATTATATACTCGCTAGCAGATATACAATAAATATATTTAAATATATGTGAACGCTCCAGAGCACAGATCACATAAATGCCTCAATAAAACGCATAAATTCGTATCTTTTTTTTTCGCGATTTGTTAAGCTTTTTTTTATGGCAGAGAATTTCCGTTTTTTTCACCCCCAAAACGCTTCTTTCAACACTTTAGACATGATTTGACATCGCTCGATCTGAAAATAAACGAATTCCTATAGATTCTTGGCGCCAAGAGATTGTCGCAATGCCTCCTGCTCAATTTTTATTCAGCTGAAACTTGGCCAATGGCACCAGAGAATTCGCTTCCCAGGAGAAGTCCCCAAAAAATTATTCAAAACGATTCATTTTCAATTTCTTTAGAAGAAATACTATTTGAAATTGTCATGCCAGCGTTTTATTTGTTTTCATTTCATTTTTAAATTTCATTTCATTCGCAGTTTGCTACGTCCCCAAAATAGGCAATGAATTGCTACGAGACTTCCCCCATTATGCGAATGGATCGGTCCTATGAATCAGAATATATATCCACTGGGAACACCGATTAACAAGATCTTTGTGGCATCATTTTGGGCAAGGTTAAGTGGCCGTTAAAGTGCCTCTGATCGTTTATTTCCCTTATCTGCGATTCCTGAGAAAAGCTCATTAAAATTCGTCTGTTTCCCAATGAATTTTGTGAATTTTTAATCAGAACTACAAAAGTGCACTAGTAGTAATTTCAATGTCAAAATATTTGATGATAAACAAGATAATCCCATATTTATTTTTATAAATATTTTCGGATTAGCCAAGAAAAAACTTTGTCTAAACAGAGAATAGCATTTGGTGAATTATGTAAATTTTAATGACTAACTTAAACACAGGTGTATTTAATAGTCACGATTTATTCATATCAGTTGACAAAAACAAACTCACAAAGTGCATATTTATTTAAAAAATAAACATCTAACGCAGCAAATAAACTTTCTACGTAGTTTTCCGGCTGATAAACAAATTCCAGATTTAATACCAGTTTATGTTTTTCTATAGACGAAGACCAATTAAATTTATAGATGGAATACTACAAATAAAAAAATGTGAAACATGAAATATAATTAGCACAGAGGAAAAACAACTTATGCGCACCTTAGTTTTGTTTTATTTTCCGTTCATTTGGCGAGCGGAACAAAAAAAGTGATGAAAACCAAATACAAATTGCAATAACAAAACGAACCGAAACATGAATGAAAATCTAAGATAAATAATAATTCTTAATGGGTGGAAAGAAGCCACTTTTTTTTTGCTCTTTTTCCCGTTTGCCATTTTCTTTTATTTTTCCCTTACAAGCGGAGCGTGTTGGGAAAACATGAAACGGAAAACAGACGCCCACCGACCCCCCGAATTCATAACAACTTTAACGCACTAGGCGACCTTCAAAAAAGAGCTCGTAAATAAACGCTAACCAAAGTATGGCAAAAATTATGGTTAATCACTAATGAGACAGGGCAGAGGTGGGTTCCCAAAAAAAAAAAAATATATATATATATTAAATGAAATGGGGATGAGTTGTGTCTATTACTACGCAGCAGGCAAATTAATCAAGCGTGCAAAAAACCAAGAGCCTAACCGAACCAAATTCATATATGTATATGGAGCAAAAGAACAAACATTTGCGCAAGTTTCAAATTTGACAACAATTTGTAGCAGGCGAAAAATGATTGCCAGCTTACGGCGGCAAGTCGACTTAAATATATACCCTTCCTGGCCATAATATCAAAACACTCTTAAAGGAAATTCCCTGAAAAACTTTAGAAATATTGCATAAAACTCCTTAGTAAACCAGTTTAATAACATGTTAAATTAAAAATCACTTTAGAGCTATCAACTGCATTTCGGTTTACAATTTGTTTAAATGAAACAACTAATAAACCTAATTTTATGTGTAACCAAGTATTGTTTACATAAATAAGATCATCACACAGGTGTGCACACTTGTAATTGAAAATGCATTTAAGGCCATTTCTGAGAGATATTATTTCAAATGAGTTTATGGGTATCGAGCATGCGTAACATGCTTTCCAAGAAACACATTCGAATTTGTAAACAAACTGCTCTGTTTACCCAATTCAAGCATTCAGCATTCAAGTAATGCTGACACCCCGAGAAAGGGTATTGGAATCGGAAGGAAGCGGGCAGAGGAGCCCGATATATGTGGCGCATGGCTGACGCTGTCAATCTTGGAACTGGTGGCCAGCGACTGGTGGCCATCCGCATCCACAGGGGCACTTGGAGCGGAGGAGCAGTATAGATATTGCCCGTGCGTGTGTCTCGATTTCAAACTCAATTTGCTGCGGCTCAGCATGGCGTTGATGATAATGGCTCTTGACTGTGGGGCATCTCATACAGCCCGAAAAAAGAAAAGTGGGTTGAAAATGAAGAGGAAGGATGTGGGGGCGGACAGCTGGCCACATGTGACAGATTTGGTCTAAATTAAGCAGCCCCAATGTACGGCAGCTTTTGTTATTATTAAGTTATTATTAGTGCCAGTGACTAGTAAGTAAGTAAGTGAGTACTCACCATTCCTTCTGCTTGTGTATCGCCTCGAAGCTGGCACCCTCGAAGTCATCCAGCACGTAGAAGGTCCGCCACTCCGACGACTCCCCGAGGATGTCCAGACCCGTGTCCGACGTAACGATGGGCAGGCCAAAGGATTCGGCTGCCTGCAGCGTGTCCGCGTCCTGGCCAACGCCGCCCACCAGGCAGATGCGCGTGGGCAGCGTTGTTATGGACATCTCTGGTGGGCGAAACAAATCGGGAAAAGTCATTAGAAAATGGGAATGTGCTCTCAGAAATCAGAAATGGCCAATGGCATGGGGTTAAGTGCATGTCAGACGTAAATCAAGCAAATAAATGCGGTTTAAAGGTGTGTCTTACAATATATAAAACAAAATTGTTCAACACATGTTTATTTATATGAAAAGGTACTTAAAAAAAGTACTAAAAAATATTCCTTTGCAAAAATTCATACTTTATAATTCGTATTTATGTGCCTAATACTTTATTTACTTAAAATATTTTTGATTTATGCATGTTTCCCAACCAAATCAATTTTAACAAATCGCTAACAAAGTAAATATTTTATTGGCAGCATAATTAATTACAGTTCGATATCCGCATGACCCAAACACTACTTTCAACTCGTTCAACTGTTTACAGGCGACTGGAGAAAAGATTTTTTTTTTGATTAATGGCTATTTTGTGGATTTGTTTGTTTATGCAATTGAGAAGCGGAGATCGCGGCAAAATTGTGCAAAATAAAACAAAGAGATGCGAGGAAACAGAGCAGAGCGACTAACCAAAATAGAACCCCTTGAGGATGGACTCATATACAGATCGAAGATGGAGGTTGAAGGATGGAGGATGGTGAATGGCGAATGGAGGCCTGGTCAGCAGAAGCCGCAGCAATGCGCTGTCGATCATTAAGCAGCCAAATTGCGAGCTGTTGACAACAATTTTAATTGTGTCGATTTCTTAGCCGCCGACAGAAAAAAAAAAGTGACCTTCGTTTATTGCCATAGTTTTTGGCACGCAGCGAAAGTAGAGTATGCGAAATGAATGGGAAATGGACCCAGAGATAGGGAAGGTTTTCAAGTGCAAATCATTTACCCCCAATCGACATGGACACAACACATGGAACAAGATGAGACCACAGACGGCGGCTTTGTTGCATTAATTTTATCCAGAATTGTGCAGCTGCAACCGATGCCAATTGCATCTATATACATTTGTATCTGTATCTGTATCTGGCGAGACATTCGCCACTTGTGCAATTGAACAAAGTCCAGGAAACTACTGAGGAAGAACTGCAGTTCGTGTCGTATTCTCATCTCTCTGACGTCTCGGAATTTTCAAATAGATATTCCAGATATGCATTCCGAAAACAAGCCAGCGATAAACAATGCAATTTACCTAATGGAAATCGGGGGGATTTATGGACTAACCGAATGTTTATAAGGCAGGAGTATCACAGGAATGTGGAATCCAATAAAAGCGGCGATACGGAATGTGCTGCATGGGAAAGCAGAATTTTTAGAAGATTGATATGGGTAATAAAATACTTGAGGAATCCAATAATTTGATTTTGTTTGATTTATTCATCTTGTTCGAAAGGCTTCTGGCCATAAAAAATCAAAGAGGACATAGTATTCTTGTTTTAATATTCGTAATTCTGCGAATCATTTTGATGGCAAAACTTTCCTTCCGATGCATTCTTCGCTTTAAACAAATGATGTTAATAAGTTTAATATGCTCAATTAATTCCACGAATTTCTCTACTGACATTTAAATGAATATCATCCTACACGACATTATATGCTTTCCTTGGAAAGTGCTATATTTATTTTCGAAATACATCGTTATTCCTCTGTTCCTGCACCTTTCCCAGGTGTTTTTCAATGTCTGGATGGATCTGGATGGACGGATGATTCACTGAAGACTTTACCCTACTTTTTCCCTCTGGCGAACAAGTTCCTCGTGCATTTGCGCATATTCAACCCTCGGAAACGGAGACCGAGTACCTGAAGGGGTTTAACTGGGACTCTTGGAATACCTGTGAAATCCTCGTACACCTGACACAAGGCGGCCTGTCGGAGCTTCGCCTGCTTGACCTCCTCGGCGGCGGCATATGTGAAATAGGAGGCGGATTGTCGCTGAACCGTGACCACTTTGCTGCTCTTTTTGCCCAAATGGCTACCAAAGTTGAACTGCACCAGCGGTAAGTGCAACATTTTGCACAAGGATCCTCGAGGATCGGACTCTAAAACATAACTAAATGCAAGACGAGCTCAGGGAACCCCTGAGACTGAAATTTTGCATAGCCACAGGTGGTGGCTCGGCTCAAAGAAGAAGATGAAGATAGGTATGTAAGTGAGGTCAGGCGAAAAGGTAAGCATAAAAGGTAAGGAAAATGGTAAGCAAAAAGGTAAGGAAAATGGTAAGCAAAATTCCCGAGTGTGAGAGCAGTGCTGAAACTCACAGGTGGCGGCGGCCACCATTTTTCGCCATTCGGGAATTTCCTTCCTTTTTGCTCGAGCAAAATCCGCTGTTGTTATTTATTTTCTGCCTTTCCTCGCTGGCTGCCTGCCAGAGAAACGATGAAAAACTAATTGAGTGGCATCTGAGAAATGAAAAGCCATCGGAAAAAGGAGGGCTGCGTGTGGGTTTCTGGGCATTCGCAGCCAAACAGCGAAAAATATTCTATGACAAATCATGGTTAACCCAAAATGACAATAGTTGATTTTTCTAAAAATGACCTAGACCTAATAGCATTTTAAAGTGACAATGGAATTCAAAAAAAAAACTATTTTATCTAAAAAAAATTAATTTCAATTCAAAGACATTTTGAAAGTGCAACAATTTGTGGTAAGTCATTTTAAATCTCTAGAAAATGAAGCATTAAAATTTAGCCTGATATTCTACAATGATACGAAAAATGAGAACCAAAAGATTTCTCGCTGTGTAGCGGATTTTGTCAAACAGCACAGACAGTCATCAAAGAAAAATCTTGTAATAAAATTACGTATCCCGCGGAAGCCTTGACGTAGGCGAAGAGCAGATTCCGAAGGTCTGCGGCCCATGTAAAATGCCATTAGCGTTGAGGGACGGAAAACACGGACTACACACTATATAGTCATAGTTGTATGGGCATGTGCGGCCTGTCAACATGTGTAGTAAATGGAATACGAGGTAAGCGGGCAGCGGACAGCGGGGTAGGTAAATCACCCGGAAAGTAAGGATCAAGGATCCTGTGCAGCAAGAGCAGGAAGAAGAAGCGAAGAGCCGGCCGAGCAGGATAAGATCTTCTTACCTGGCAAGTACCACCAGTACGCAAGTATCGGATCAGAGCAGACGGAAAAGTTTACAAAGTTATCACGTGCAAACGATTGCAAAAGTATCTATGTATGTACATTTAAAGGCTAAATAACAACATCAAAGGCGAATTGATTTTATATGCTAACCAAATTATAAACTTTTAATTGATATATGCTTTATTTGCGCCTTAAATTCAGACACAATATACATTAAATGATAATTTTATTTGTTTATGCCGCGCATGGGAAAATTTCTTGCCATACAACATATTTACACGTATTTTTTAAGGCAATAACCTTTGTATATGATATGAAATTATATGGTATTTGCAGTTACATGTTCTCGTTGCGGAAATTGTAGGCTTGGTATGGAAAACAATTTCATATCCATTTTTGCGCATTCAGCAAAGATAACTTTCATTAGATACTTTCATTTCTTAGCTACAACTCCTTGGCTGAAAATGGCTGAAAACGCATCACTGACAACAGGAACTGATCGCTTAAATTGTTGTTGCCTGTCCTTTACTTTTACTCTCACAACAGTTAGGGCGCCTGAGTTGTTGCTGTTGTTGTTGTTGCGCTCGGTACAGTGTCGACGAAGAGCGGAGAGAGAGAGGGGAAATGAGGATAAAGAGAGGGAGGCATTTCGCATTTATGCGATAAATATGTTCTACACCGAAATAAATTCAGAAAATAAGATTAAAATATCAGCGACGCGTTGCCTTTGCTTTTTTAGTCACACAAATACACACGAAGATGTACTTATAGTCGATTTATTTATTTTTTTTTTGTTTGCATTTTGCTGCCAGCGACATTTTTTATGAGGATCTTTTGGCCCCGAGTGTGGTTTTACCCCGCCCGCACCCTTTGCGACAGCACATCTATGTACGTTTGTTTTTTTGGACGACATTGAAAAATGAAAGATTCGCGTAGCATTTGGACCTGCCACGCCCCACGGCGCAACCGCCTGCGCCCTCTTTCGGTACTCACCGCACTTCGATTGCTCTTCAATGGTCTCCATTTCCATGGATCTTCTGCTGTTTCGTTTTTAAGGCAGCTTTTTAAGAACAGATCGTGGAACATACACAAAAACACACACCAACACACTCGAAACACAATAAAACGAACGCACAAGGAGACAAATAATTCGTTTGTACTCGATTCGTTTACTTTCATTAACTGGACGCTGTTTTCATGCATTTAGCGGGCATCATTTCCATGTTTGATTGCTTTTCTCCTTTTTGTTACAAATTATTTAATTAAAAAGCGGCGGGCATAGGCTCACGCACACACGAACACGCACACACACACAGACGCAGCACATGAGCAGCGTTGCCCGGTTCTTGGTCCTCTGGTTAGCGATTTCGCGTACCTGCTTAAACAATTTAACCAACAAAATGATCAACAATTTAAGCGAATTGCGCTCAACGGCTGCGCGTCGGAATCACAAATCAAAACTCAACGGCCAAACGCGTCCGGTTTGATTTTTTTTCGCTGTGGTGTGCCGCCCAGTGTGACCGTCGCTGGGGCGCCAAAAAACGTCAAAAAGAAAATACCAGAACCACTCGGCGCGAACTTGTGGTCACATTCGAATGGGATTGTCAAAAATATTGAGGGCATTCCCTTTTCACTTAATTTGCTGAATTTATCTGCTTAACCTATTAAATAGTTTTAAAATTCAATATATTTACAACAAATAGGAAGTTTTTTCTTTGTTTAACTTGTTATTAACTGGTTAATAAATAATTTCTGCTAATATACCGAAATTTGTACAGGATGTAGTGTAAGTCTCCAACAATCTTAGCAATACAACTTAAAAAAGTTCTCATTGTTGCTATGTTTGTATATTCATATAATCAATGACTATACACATAAAGCTGCTCGAAACAACATGTTTTAAGATAAAAACCTAGTTTTTGTACTTCTTTTTTGAAGAACTCGCGCCGGAAAGCAGCGAGTTGGCCGATAAATACAAATGCCCAAGTATCGTTATCGGCGGCCAGCGTTGCCACTACGTCCGCACTTGTTGCTGTATCGTCACGCACACGCACACCCACGCACAGCCATTACGTCAATATGGCAAACAATCTGTCAAACGCGCAATTACAACAAAAACGTTTGGTCAAAATAGGCCCATTAAGGATTCGCTGAAGTGGTGAGCATAGCGCAGAACTGCAGCTGGCGAGGATTGGCAGAGGGCACACGAAGGAACCGCGCAAAATGCTGCCACAAACGCCGCCCCACGGATTGAAGGTGATGTCGGGTGCGGAGGAGAACCGACACTATCTGCGCGCCTTCATCCAGACGTACAGGGATCTGCCTGTGCTGTGGGACACATCGCTGCGGGACTACACCAATCGGGAGAAGCGGGCGGAGGCCTATCTGCGCCTCGTGCCCATTTACCATTATCTCAAGCGGGACGCCACCGTCGAGGATGTGAAAAAGAAGATCAACACCCTGCGCACGAACTACCGCAAGGAGCTGAAGGTGGTGGAGAGTGCCCTGCGATCGGGCAGTCTCCATAGTCCACGTTGCTGGACCTTTCAGGAGCTGGACTTTCTGCGCAACTCGGAGAAGTTTCTGGCCGTCAATCCCGCCTTCAAGAATGAACCCACCTTCGCCTTCGGCGAGAGCAGCAATTGCCCCAGTGCGTTTCTGGAGGGCCAGGGCGGGGCCCTGCATTATCCAGCACCACGGACAGGTGGTCAGACGCCCAACATTTCCGAGATGTTTCACAAATCATTTGGACCACCTCCACCTCCGCCGCCAGCAGCCAACCATGTGGATTATGGGAGCAGCAAGCGAGCCAGACAAACGCCGCCATGTACGGGAGCAGGAGCAGGATCTAGTGGTGGTGCGGGAGCAACTGGCACCTCTCACAACACTGACGAACTACTCAACATAGCCTGCGAGTATCTGGCGGGCACTTATCCGGAGGAGGAGTCTATCGCCCGCACCTGGACGCACAAACTGAAGCGACTGCCCCGCGAGCAGCGTCTCCTGGCCGAGCGCTTCATCAACGAAATACTCTTCGAGGCCGAGTCCAACAATCTGCATCGCGGATCCGTGCAAATCAACAACAGCTTCGAGCCCTACGTGCGCTACGAAGAACCGCCAAATGGTCACGAGGAGCAGGACAAATCGCAGAGTCCCAGCGTGCACACCTCCAGCGAATCCAAGCCCAATGTGGCGGGAGCGGGTGGAAGTGGACCTGGCAGCACCACCAATGCGGGCATCAGGGAGTTCTAAGTTTAGTTTAGTTACTAAGTGTTAAGTTTTTATTGGCCGAGGGGTAAATGGCAAATGAGATTGAGTTAGCTCAACAATGAAAATCAACAATAAATAAACCTGTAAATAATATTTCGAGATGCCTCTGTAGTGGATCAGTCCAGGCGATGGTAGTCGACCAGATTGCGGGTGAACCAGACGTAAGGCGATGCGCCAGCCAGAAAGAGGCAGGCGCCGATCACAGGACGATGCAGGATCCAGGCCACAGCCGCAATGGTAAGGGCCAGCGAAAATGCGATGAGCAGGTTGCCCGTCACCGGGAACTGGGGATCTGGTGCCAAGGCCACCAATAGCGGCACCTGCACAACTGCAGTGGGAGCACAAAAAACCATTTAGTACATAAGATCAATTGCTTAGGAAAGGGAGGACTCACACAACAGACGCAGGATTTTGGTGTTGCAGGTGACGCCGAAGAAGATGAGCAGCCAGCCGATGAAGCGCCACCACCAGGTGTGCAAGACCTGGGCACGAGCCTCCAGCCGGAACACTTCCTGGACACTGAGCCCACCCGGATAGACGAGCAGCACCGGAACACCACGTGAGGTTATGTAGGGCACCAGTTTGTTGCCCGACAATTTGCCCACCACGCTGAACACCTCGCCCTCCATGCCGGCGAAGCTGAAGAGCAGGCGCATATCACCCACCTCCGGATTGAACACATCATTGGTATGATAATAGATGCCCAGATGCAGTTTAACGCCAGTATCCTCTGGCCGAATGTCCGAGGTGAGCTCCTGGTAGTTGTTGAACTTCTCCTTCACCTCCGCACCCAGTTCATAGCGTCCAATGTAGACGGCATCCGCCACCTGGACGTGGCTTTCGATGGGAAAGTGACTGGGATTCGTGTGCCCATAGCGATTGTTGAAGTTCCTCGAATCCACGATCTTGTCCCGCCATTCCCGCGTGTAATAGTAGGTACGGGAGTCCGACTGCGTCGTTCCCACGCTCTCGCCATAGTTGTGCTCGCTGCAGAGTGGAATGAGGTTTTGGAATTAGAACTATTCGGAACTTTTAGTTTACTGGGACTGGGACTGGAACCAAAACCACTTACACGGTCTCCTCGACCCACTGGTACATTTGGACGCGTCGCCGCAGCTTCACCGCCAGCAGCTGGATGTTGTAGTCGGGTTCGGTGAGCGGTTCGCCCACGATAATCGGTCCAGATAGGTGGACGATCCGGCCCTCGAGGCCCACCTCCTGCTCCTCCTCCGTGAAGCGAACGGAGTAGATGTCGGCGTGTGCCTCATCCAGCGCCATCATGTTGTGCACGGCGCGTCCCTCATTCCAGTAGAGCACTGTGCTCCCGGCCGCGAAGAGGATCACACCGAACAGGGCGATGGGCCAGTGGCTGCGTAGCGTTTCGTTCAGCGATGCCATGGATGCAGCCGATCCAGGATGGGTGCTTTACCATCTGTGTGTGGAACGCAGGCGATAAATAAATTCCGGCAACAGCTGATTGGGCGCAGTGTGACCGTGTGGTGAGAGCGGAAAAAAGTTGCATTCCAGAATCATGTTTTGGGTTTCCAGCTTTCTAACATTAAATGGTTAATTCAAAATTTATTAGCAACGCTTATCAATTCTTATCAATGCCACCATTAAAATAATGATTGACTAGCGATTAATTTTATCTTTAAAATAATTGAGCAACCAGCGATTTTCTGATTTGCCAGCAACCCAGTAAATACCAGAAATCTACTCTCATTTGGGGGAGTCCCCGTACTGATAACTGAGAGGAAAATAAAAAATAAATGGATATACATAACCAATTTGGGAGCGTGTAAATACAAGTCTGTAAAAATTTATTTTTATTTTATTTACTACTATCAGATACCCTCTAAAATAGCGAAAACACCTCTGTAATTTCTTTAAAAGCAAAAAAATGTCCATTCGTCCTTTGTATGTATTTGTAACTTGAAAAATTCCTCAATATTTGATATTCCGTTATCAGCGCAAACCGTAATCAAACTCATAAAAGTTGTTGAATCATTTATGAAGAGACAGATTAATAAGATAAGATGTACATAGTATCTACATATTTACAATTAGCTTTTTTATGGGGCTCCCCTCTTTTGAAATCCATAAAGTCCGTGTGCCCAAGTGGGGAAAACGATAAAATCGGCATGTACGATGTACATAAGTACGTCAGGTATTTCCCCGTTTAAAAAAGAATCAAACAAAAGCCATGGCGCCTATAAAAAGGCGAGCATATAGAACATTTTAATTTGTTCTGCAAACGCTGTGATAGACAGTGAGTTAGTAAAAATCCGACAAAGTCAAGTTGACAGCAATCCCTGCACACAAAAATGGACGGTAATATTGCCATGAATCATTTGGTGGAATCTGAAAGGGAGAAGAGGCAATTTAAATTGAAAATTACGGAGCTCGAGCACCAAATGAAAATGGAAAAGGATCCAGCTCGCGCCAAGTTGATCGAGGAGCATATTAAGGAGTTGAAGAAACTGGATGAGGAAACCCAAAAGAAGAACTTGGAAATTGCCAGGGCTAACGTGATGCTACTAGAAGCGAATATGAAGTTAAGAGTGGGGTCCCATATCATTAACAATTTTTAAATAAAAATTCCTTCACTTTTATGCTGGAATTTGGAGTGGTAAACATGCCTCTAATATTAATCAATATGCCGAATTTGTAATTTAATTAATTGCATAAATAAAATAAATTTCCGTATTCATTACTTGGTTTAATACTGCATCTTAGCGTAATGTGTAAGCTCTAGCTTTAAGCTAAGCTTAAAACTGAAGTAAGAGAGAACGCTCTAGTCGATTTCCTCGACTATCAGATATCCCTTGGCATAGTTCTTTTAAAACCAAAAATTCCGTCCTCATTTGCATGTATTTGTAACTTGAACCAATCCTCTATATTTGCTATTGCAGGAATTCGTTCCAAGTTATCAGTACAATACAAGTGGATGAATCATTTTATGAATACCACACATCAATCAGATAAGCTGTATATATTGTACAATTGTTTTTTTATGGGGTTCCCCTTTGTTTGAAATCCAGTGTGCCCAAGTGGGTAAAACACCATAAAGTCGGTGTGTACGATCCGGTATTTTCCCGCTTAAAAAATTTTAAACAAACTGCTTCTAAAATAAAATACTTTTCGAACGTTCGAATTTTCTGTGAAATCTATTTTTAAGAAAACCAAATTCGTTAGCAAGTCACAAAAATAAAGCATGAAATTATGAAAATAAACCCCAATTTGCGTGCCTGATTTATATAATAAGTTTAATACATTTGCTATTTTATGAGTCTTTATTTACAGTAAATAACTTTCGACATTTTTTAAAATTTTTGTTTTGTTGTTGTTATGATTTGCGTTTACAAGTGAAGCCAAAGCTAATACATACGCATAATTTATTAACTTTCGTTTTTCATGTCACGCCATTGCAAAACAGAAAATATCACTGAATATGCGCCATAAGAATTCTCTTTCAAAATCGCAGCGATTTAATGTTGTATGTGATGGAAATGCGTGAATTTTGGTCAAATTTGTTTTATTATTAAACATAGGCTTACAGAACAAATGAATAACAATCAAAGTTAAGGTTGAAACTTTTCCAGCTAACGTTTAAAATTATTTAACAAAATAACTAAAAATTAATTGCTCATCATGATCGCACTTTACAATAAAATAAAAATATAGATACATAAAATTAAGATTCTACTACATTTTTGGACAAAGAATCACGCAAAAATTCCCTTGACAAGGCGCACTTTCTTATATATGATTTAGATATATCTATATTTATATGTAAATGTGGTGTTGTTGTGTCTATGCAAAATACATAACTTGCTGCCAGGAGAGCGCATAAAATTTACAAATTTCAATCTTATTACACTCTCTTATATATATATATATATTATTATATACTTTGAAATATTTAGCTGGCTATCACTGACAAATAAATGTGCAGCTTATGTTTTTTGGTTTAACTGAAGCAATAAGAAACAATTGGAGCAGCCTCGCGGCTTAAATTTAAAAATTGTTTAACTAAATTAATTTATAGAACCCATTTTGTCATCGTGGTAGTTTTTTTTGTTTTAAGGTAGGTTAGTTAGATAAATACTAAAGTTTAAGGTAATCTTTTCGCTAGCCTGCAGTTGTGTCGTTACACACCGAATTATTAGATTATACATGTATGCATTCATATAACTGCTATTCATAATATTCATTTGCACTTTAACCAATTAATCGGTTTTAACGTTGACTAACGTGCCACACGATCAAGTAACTCTTATCGCCTCGATTCTCGATCGTTTGGTTTGGTTCCAGTTGAATACTGTTTTCCATGTCGTTATCGTCTGTAAAGAGTCCATTCATTTGCATTAGTTTTTCAAGTTTTTTAAGCGCTGTGCACAAAAATGACCTATGTGAAAGATGGATTAGTGCAGATATATACGACTACAGGGTACTACTAGAATTCGATCATTTACAAAGCTTATACAGGCCACAATACAGTTGGTAAGTCTTTAGTTTAATGTTTTAGTAAGCGTTTTGCTGAACTTTGCACAACTTGTTAATAGTTTGTACACAAGTCTTGCAAATAAAAATACATTCTAAAATGAATATAAATAAAGTAAGTTAAATAATAATGTTAAAATAATTAGGCATAGTTTAAACTGATTTATATACCCGATTTAAGTGTATTTTACAGAATTTGCCAACCCTGAACACAAAAATATGGTGATTACAGATAATGTTTAGGACAAGGGACACGGTACACCAATAAATTCAGTTTTGTGTGCGTGGTTTTTGTGCGAAATAATAGTGTCGTGTGCGCTTGAACCATAGATATAGTGCTTCAGAACCGAAAGACCAGTGGGTACGCTCATTTAAACAGTCTTTTAGCCTTGAAACGCACTGCCAGAGCAGTAAAACTGGTGCCGATTGGAACAATACAGAAAAACATGAAAATAAAATGAAATTAAAATAGTGACTTGCGTAAACCTGCTTAGTGGGCTAGTTCAGATCAGGTCACGGCTGAGAGAAATGCAGCAATCCACTTTTGGGACCCCATCCTGCTACAGATTGAACGTTCTAGGTGTGGGGCAGAAATCGCACAATTAAATCGCATTGAAGGCAAAACAAAACAAATTAGGTAAGGACACAAACAAAAAATAACCAAAAACTAAGCATTTAACAAAATAAAAAGAAAACTAAAAGAGCAATGCAAAAGAAAAAAAAACAAAGGAAAATCAAAATGATAAGAAATCAAAGCTTACGTATCGACTTTCCAAACTATCAAGTGCGCTGCATTATCACTAGCATCAAACTTATCATGTCCTGCAGATGGGATGGAATATGGAATGGTTATACACGGCTCACAGCTTCGCTGCCCAATCCGTTTCATCCGGCGGACGCGGTGGCCACTTACTTATGCGAAAATCGATGTAGCCCTCGCCGCCGCACATGACCAGCATATCGGGTCGCTTGTTGGTGAAGGTCAGTCCACCGTTCAGATTGGGCTGCTGCAGCATGGGCACCGATACGAAGAATTTCACCGCATCCCGGTGGCCGTGGAAGGAAAGTTGAGCGTTGGCCATGCAGCACAGCGGCATCTGGCCATGGGGATCGGCTGTCCAAATGAAATATACAAGTAATAACATGCGAAGGCTCTAAAACAAAACGTTTGTATATCACTTACATGATGACTTGGGCTGCACTTCGGCCAGTGGCACTGAGATGATCACGCCATTGCTGGTGCCGATCCACAGCCGATTGCAGGACACCATTAGAGCGGTGATGCGGACGAAGCTAAAGCCCAGCTTGCCGGTGCCGAGCATCTTGGACACGTACGGCTCAATGTCCACGTCCTGCTTGTGCTCGAACGTGTGCGTGTTGTACAGCCGCAGCGTGGAGTCCAGTCTGAATGTTATAGGGAGCCATATAGTAACAAGCAATCAAATGAATGGTAAAGAAACACACCTGATTGATACCCAGACACCAGCTCCCGTGGCCGCCATCTGACGCACCTGGCTCTCCTTACGCGGATGCGCGTCCAGCGAGTGCACAATGTTGAGCGATACGGGGTCCACGATGAAGATCTTGTTGCGGTGAGCGGCCCAAATGCGCTCGCCAGCCACACAGAGGCAACGTATCGAATGGTTGCGATCACCGAGCGTCACCAGGTGATAGCTATTCAGATCCCATTGGCCGTCTGTCTGGCGGCGGAACACAGCCAGTTGGGCATTGGCCAGCGCCACAACGACCCTCGCCTCTACGTGTACAATCGCTAGCACAGCATCCGGCAGGAGAACTCGGTGCAAGCACTCGTGCCACCTTCCCACGCTGCTGTGCACATACAGCCAGCCATCCTGGGCGCCCAGCCACATTGTGGGGCCCACCGAGCTCATTGCCGGTTCATCACGATCCTTGGTCTCCAGTATGGGGTTCAACGACTTGGTGGTAAACAACAGATTACTGGTGCTGGTGTTATTGTTGTTGTTCGTCTGGTTGCCATCCGTGGCCAATCGCTGGGGAGCTCCTGGCAGAGCCTGTCGTATTTTGATGGCCTCCACATTGCCAAGTGGCTCTTCGGCACTCACGGCCGGCAGCTGCTCATTGGATTTCTCAGTGGCTTCCTTGGCCTCCTCCTCCTCCTGCTGTTGCTTGGCATTGCTGTTCTGCTCATCGTCCGACTTTGGTTTCACACGTACAAACTCCACTTTGCCCAATAGCTCAGCTCCCTCGCCCGGCCGCTGCAGCATCTCGCCGGCCTTGACCACTTCCGATTGCTCCAGCAACGCGTAGTCACTCTCCATTGCGCCTTGCACGGAGGCAATGCAAAGCAAATGCGATGCGCAGATGGGAAAGGCATCCAGCACAGTGGCCGATTGATTGGCATCAACCACACTGACCGTACTGGCAGCATGTGTACTTGTGCATATCCACACAAACGAACTGAGTTGCGTCTCGGGCTCCAGCGTCTCCAGGCTGACCCTCGCCATCTGCCTGTCCAAGGCCTCCATGCTTTGATCCGCTGTGGGACTGGTTATCTCGGCTATCTTGAGCGTAGATTTCGGAGCATACGGTGAGCTGGCAGGTATTAGTGATTGCCCATTCTTTGTGAAGCCGCCGTGTAGATTAACGCCTGCCGCACAAAATACCTTCATGTGGGGCGATGCCTCCGCCAGGGGATTACAATAAACGGGAACTGGTACACCACCCGAATGGCGGTTGGGATTCGCCTCCTGGCTGGCCTTGTTAATCGGCAGACTCCAACCGTAGGCATGCAGCCGCCCATCCTCCTTTTGGACATGGGCACGTAGCTGGCGGTACTGCTCCCTTCTCCTCGCACTGATCCTCTCCGAGCTGCCCTCCTCGGCATAGTCTTTCGGCATAATGAGTGCGTTGGCAAGACCAGCGCTGGCCGGATGCACGGGCGGCTGGCCGCTGGTTAGGGCCAGGCGATTGTCGCCACTTCCACTTCCTCGACTGGGTGATCCGTGGCTGTGGGCAGGACTTCCTCCGCCGGTGTGACGAAACATCGGCCCCCCTCCGAGACCGTCCGCAACGCGTTCCGTTGGGCGGTTGGAGGGGCTGTCCATATAGAAGGGGTTAAGATGTTAATACAAAGGTTTTCTAAAAGATGCTGATATGACTCACGTAAAAAGATTACTAAAGTACTTCCAAATGCTCTGCTTGGACTTTCTGTCTAAATTATCTACGGTACGCGAGGCGCGGAGTATTTCTGTCAGACGCACTGCCTCCTGCAGCTCCATTAAACGCTCCTTGTACTGATTGCGCTCCATTAGCACCATGGCCATTTCCACACGGGTGAATCTCTTGCGCTGTGCCAGCGGCACATCATTCTCCTCCTGCTCAGTGTCTAAAATAAGGCGTAACAGACAGAATTATTACTTGGAAAACATTCCCTAAATCTATTAATACATACTTTGCTGCTTGACCTGCTCCTTGGCCTTCTTCAGCTCATCCTCCAGCTCACTGATGCGCTGCCTCAACTTGGTCCTCGATTGCTGCATGGCATTGAGCTCCTCGCGAACGATTTCGACCTCACCAGTGAGCTCATCCACTTTGACAATCAAATCATCCTTGACAATATTGAGCGCATTTCTGTAAGATGTGGAAAATGGGTATAATTGGTTTTAAGCTAATTGATTCCCCAATTGGGAACATCATTAGTCACACTCACTTGGTGGCCAGCAGCTCATTGTTTTCCATGATAAGATTCTCAACCTCCTTGCCCATGCCTGAAAAATGTTCGAGAGCATAATCAATAATTGGTAATTGGTATGGGTTTTATTGACAAAACAAGTGTAAAAGCGTTTGGGAAATTCAAGTGAAACTCAAGTGTAAGTAATGGCATTCAATTAGGAGTTAACTTATAGATGTTACAAATGAAATCAAGCCAATTAAAATCAATGGTCAGATGATGGCAACCTTCACATTTTGCATTCGTTAAAATAGGAAGAAAAATCCAGAACCATATCAAGAAATAAACCAAAAACTACCAAACTAATGGAAGATCTAAAACCAAATCATATGGCAAAATCCAAACGAAGAGGGATGTTTCCAGTCCAGACAAGCACCAAATACAAGGTAAAGATACATTTTTCAAATGCAAAACGGTTTGAGATATACTACTACTTACGAGGGTAAAAGAGTAATGAACTAATTCTACGTTTTGTAATAACTGGGAGCTACTTTATCGATAGATATGTGGATGTTGGCAGCGCGTTGTTTTAGACTTACCAAAATAGTTGTCGTTAGCTTCAAAGGATCAATACAATGCAAATATTGTTGTTTGTGGAGTGTGTTTAGTAATTTCAAGTGGAATTTGATTTTTGTGTTGTGGGGAGGAAACGAAATGTTTTTGGAATTGGGCAAGTAGAATTCGGCATAAAAGAAAGAGAAATTTAATTAGAGTTGATGTTATAAAATTTTATTTGCAATTTTCTAAATTTGTTTAAATGTTTCTAATTTGCTAATGCTCTTTAGCATGACTGATACACTTTCGAGCTCATAATTTCCAACAGATATCACAAGGGAATACAAACACACACAATACGCGGCTCTAGTGAAGATCCTAAAATCTTTGTTTCTCTTTTTGAGATTGTTCAGTCGAATCTCGCATGATATTTGATGTATTTACAGGTTATATAGATGAATCCATATATGTAGGAATTATATGGCGTTTGTGGCTGAGTTTCTTGTACTTGTCTTTGCTCTCGCTGCTGTGGTTGATGGTCTTGAGTGCTTGAGTGGTACCTACCTGAGGACGCATACTCTCCAGGATGGACCCAGCTGCCTAAAGGGTTCGGCCACAAGGAGTATAGTTCCACGTGAGTGTTGTTTAGTGCGCGGGCAAGCAAATCAGAAAGGAAGAAGAGGGATATTGGCAATTAGTACAGCTTGGTTGAGTTGGTTTTGGATTTGTATGGAAAATAGTTAATCCCCCGCATTTTAGTTAGCAACATATATGGTGCAATAGAGCCGAACATCTCACCTGTGACAATCTCATTCTCTTCACTCTCCTCGTTGTCCTGGAAGGACAGCTCTTGGTAGAGATTGTTATCCGAGCGCTGCTCCTTTTTGGTAGTCGAGCGACCAACTGGGTTTGGGGTTGGTTGGATTGGATTGGGTTGTTCGGAGTTTCGGTGTTTTGGTGTGTTGGTGTTTGGTATTTAGTTGAGTTAACACAAAAATCAAAAGAAGAGAGGAAAAATTAGTACGGTCAGCGGATGAGTAGTAAGCAGAAGGTTTTGATTTTCAAACACCCAGCACTTACCATTTGAGGGCACATTTGGCACAACGGGACTGCTGTCGGGACTCTGGGGCGAGGTGGCCTGATGCTGTTCCACGTTGGCAGCTCCACGTTCCGCCGTCCCACCGAGATTGTCCAGCTCGTTCTGCAGCGAAGGCGGACCGGAGTCATCCGACTGGCTGCCCACACTGCAAATGGTCTCGGTGTCCAGCATCACCGAGTTCTCCAGCGAGGCGAAACCATAGGAAACGGGTCCCGAGCTGCGAGCCACGGGATTTAGTCTCGCTCGGCTCACATCCATGCGTTCGGAGGCGGTGCTCATTTGGGAATGCGTTGAGCCCATCAGCATCTTGGTGCGCTCCATGTAGTCCACATGGTTCTTGAACAGCTCAGTGTAGCGCTCGTGCAGTTTGTTATACTCCTACGATAGTTAAATACATTAGCAAAACATTTACTGTCTGTACTATAGGTTCAAAGTCTTTGGGCTTCACCTTCTTGAGATCCGCCTCCCGCTCCTCCAAACGACTCGCGTGCTCCAGGCTGTTCTTGTGCTTCAGTTCCAGCATTCGCACAATGCTCTCCACCGATTCCAGACGCGTGGCCAGCTCCTTGTTCTCCTGCTCGGCCAGATCCTCCGCTTCCAATAGCTGTGGGCATATCATTTGAATTTAATGTAATGAATTAAATTGGGTTCCCAATGCACTCACCTTCTGTTCGGACTGTTTGCGGGCGCTCTTTTCCCGCTCATATTGTGTGACTAACTGCTCGTTGTCCTCGCGCAGCAGCTCCACCTCCACGTCCTGCTCCTGATTGATGCGATAGGAGGCATCCAGGCACTCCAGCACGTTCACGAGCAGCGGCATCAGGTTCTTCACCACATCCTCGTCATAGCGATTGATCATCCGCTCGAATTCCTGATAAATACTGCCCGCCAGTTGTTGGACCTGCAAGAGGATTTGCATCAGTTGATTTGAGCTTCGTCTTTTTGGGCACGTCACAGGGACAACAAAGTGCAATTGATTAGTAGAAGTGGCACAAAAAACCGTAAGAACCTTTACAAAAAATATTAGTTTCATTTTTCTAGGATATATTTCATTTTCATAAAGTCCTTTCATTCAGACAAACATAGAGCATCAAGTAGAGATTTTAAGGGACTGCCATTTAGTGACTTCATTAAATCGTTTAACATAATTGCGGTTTGTGGCCGCGGCTTATATGAATGAAAAACGCATGCATTTGGTTATAAAACTGTGTGAAGAAACTTGATTGTTTCCGGTAAATAATGGAACCGAGAAAGGTTAAGGTTGACACCTTCTCAGCTTTCAATTGTTAGTTAAAAACAAACAAAAATTAAAAGCAAAAACAACTGCAAGGCGTGCAAAATGGTACTCAACTAAATGGTTTAAACAATTATATATCGTGCAAATACGTATCGAAATGTGTGTAAAAAAAGAAATTAAATAGACCACAAACGAAAAATTTTGATAACTCACGATGCTGACAACCTGTTCATTCTGAAAGAGAAAGAAAAGAACAAAAACATGGTGTAAAGGACACATAAAAACAAAATTTCAACAAATTAAATGAAAATTGTGGAAATAAAACCCATCTTATGAATAAGTGCATGATGAATGAGTGAGTTGTGTGCAAATTATTTACGATAAATGTGCAAAATAAGAAAGTAAAATAAAAAGGTATGCGATTTTCAAGAATACTGGAAAAACCCATGCGTTTCGACTTCTTTAAATTATTTTAACTGAGATTTCATTGAATTTTTAAGTTTTTACATAGTGCTTCTTGGCGTTTACATTGCATGAGAGGGCACTTCTCTTATAAAAACCCGTCAGCAGCACAAGGTTGGGCTTACTTATAAGGCCAACTAGCTAAGGTATTCAAACATTTTTGGCCAGACTTGTTTCACAAATGGTTTCTGGCGCTTGTTGGGCCAAAAAACAAGTTTTTTTTTCGATGTGTGCTAGCAATGCTTTCCGCTTGAAAGTGGCTGTGAACTCATTACTCAATTAACAGGTAGCTTATCAGCCGCCCATGTGCGCCAAGAACCATGAATTGGGGAACCTGATGAGCTCATTCTGGGAGGGTGAGGGGTTCGAAATAACACTTATATGAGTGCGAAATTGCGAGGGAAGGCCCTCTGATTTGATTTGCATAGACCGATTAAAGCTGGCGAAGCTGATAAAGTGCAAAATCAATCGGGGAATTGGGGTGAAAAATAAATATAGACCAGACTGCATGAATATATATACATTGGGTTTATGGCTATAAGAATCGATAAGCTTTTATGGTGTCATACCATTTTATGGAACTAATATTGAGGAAGGGTTCTTCAAACTCATGTTTCTAAATCTCAGATGCAGATTCTTCTATATACATTTATATTTTGGTAGCTTATAAGATGATTAGATGATATTATACAAATTTATAACAACATGGCATGTGGTGTACCCACAATTCTTTTCTCTGCAGAATATTGCGTGAGGTGGTCATAAAATTTGAGGGCCGGCTGACTGACTTTATTGATTTCTGGTTCCCGGCTCTTTACCCTTATTTCCTCTTTTGCTCTCTAACTCTCTTTTTCTATCCATTTTTGGCTGATGTTTTCGCCAGTTTTAATGTCAATGACCAGAGACATCAGCTGATGCATAATAAACAATTTTTGGATGCGTTTGGATAATTAGGCGTATATAAACAAGAGAGATAGAGATATGAGGAGAGTAAGAATGATGTGCAAAGAAAGCATATTCCTGCGATTGTATTTCCGCTTGGAACACTTTTATAGCCTCATTATCTCGTGTTTGTCTTGCTGCTACGATATGAGTGGGTCTGAATGTGGATGTTAAGGAGCAGAGACCCAGAACAGATTAAACCTACTTATTGTGCGTTATCAAAATTAAGGGAGAACCAGAGACGCCCGTATGATTCAGTGAATAGTATAAATTGGTCAGTGCTAAAAACGAAAATACCAATTGCTTAAGATAGCTGTCTTAACAATCTAGAATCAATGGATTCCTATTAAAGCTTAACAGAATAGAAAGAGATTTATTGAAAAAACCTCAAGTTAACAAACGGTGAGCTTATGCTATTCCCATTCCAAGTGATCTGGTTATTCAGCAGTAGACTAGATGAAAGAGCTCCTTTGTGGATGCACAATTACCTTCTCCGACATGACCATGTTGTTGTCCTCGGTGCCGTAGACCGTTTCTGCTCCGGACTGTGGTCCTCCATTGTTGAGCAGTGCATCATCGTTGTCCATCATGATGAATGGTGTTTGGGTGGATCGCAAGATCCCTCTCTTTATAAAGGACGTGTGCTCTCTTCTCCTTTTACGAGGGGTGGGGAGGGGGCTGCACTTGACTGCCGTTGGTGGGTCGTACGTCACGCGTTAACCGTTATGCAGGCAATGGCTTTTCAACCCCACCAGAACAACAACAAAGTAGTTGGGGGGAGAAAAAGAGGGGAGAGACAGAGAGAGAGACTCCCACACACACGCACACACCACACACAGACACTTGACTTTTCGATGATTTGTGATTATATTTATATTTTGAACAAATCTCTAGTATATTTAAATAAACTGCAATTTAGCTGGCTTCTGCGTGTCACTTTTTATTTGCGTTTTCCTTTTGCGCCCCTCTTTCTTCTCTTTTCCTACCATTCACAATATTTGATTGACTAGATTTCATCGTTTTTTCGCGTTTGTTTTTCGCTGCCTTTTGAGCAATGTTACTCGCGAATTTCACTGCCCACGCCTCCGCGGCCATCCGTTGCGTACGATTGAGCACTTAATTTAAGCGTATCACTGGATTTTCACAGCATTTTTGCAATAAATATTGAAACACTTTGCAGCGCAGCTACGATGTGTGGGTGTGGGTGTGACAGTGTTACCTGGAAAATACCAATCTCCCTCCAGTAATGAAGTGGTATTCTGATTTATGTGTTTTACGGTCACACTTAAGTAATGTTTGCCAAATTATTACCTCTTATATGTTATAACATTGTATCATATTTAGTTGTAGACTTTTTTAATTTGCAAAGTGTAAGTCGAACAGGTCTTTAAGCAATTAGTATTTGAAGTCTTTAGAAATATGTTTGAAAATATACTAAGCCATTCACAATAGGTCTTGCAATAGCAGCTGTTAAGCCTATAGTTATCGAAATGAGATTCAGTATTTTTTCGATAGCTTCAACGTCACGCCGTCCAGTTGCTGTTGTTGTTTTTAATAATTTCGTCTGGATTTCCATTTGTTTAAATAAAAAATGGTTTTTGTAAAGAACTGGGAGGATTTCGAGATTGCCGCCGAAAACATGTATTTGGCCAATCCCCAGAACTGTCGATATACCATGAAATACGTGCACTCCAAGGGTCACATACTGCTAAAAATGACGGACAACGTAAAGGTTTGCACCCAATTCCATTATCATTTCAAACACATTATTAACTTGTAGTTTTATAAAACCACAGTGCGTGCAGTACAAAGCGGAGAACATGCCGGATCTGAAGAAAATCGAGAAGATCACCAGCAATTTGGTGGGACACATGGCCTCCAAGGAATAAAACGCAGAAAAACCGAAACTATTTGGCCACGGCGGCACTTCTGCCCAGAAAAAACAACAAAAACACAGCACATGCATGCACATGTAAATTGGCCGCAAGTGTTGTTGTTTCATCGAAGCAGGTGTGTGCGTGTGTGTGTGCCATCAACACCCGCATTGAATTTAGTTATTAAGCGCCAACAAAAAACCGCCCAGTTTTTGAAATTCGAATGTGGCGATCAGAGTAGCTGCTGCATTTAGCATGCTTTTAAACGACATTTCATAAATGTCTGCTCTGTACACGTTGCGAATGAGCTGCGGATGGAATCATCATCATCATAATCCTCTTCTGGTGGTCCAAATCCCATCTGCAGTCAGCGGCGGCGGTGCAAAATGTTTTTCATAAAGTTAACCATACGGATTTGTATTTATCGTAAGAGTCAATGGGTCGTTCCACACATTTCCTTGAAATGATCAGCATGAAATAAATCAAGGGAGAAATTATAAATGCTATGAAACGGATGAGTCTTTTTGATGTTTTCATTAGATGCGGTAATTTATACTTTATACATTTGAAATTTTCAATGTAACTCCTTTCTATGTACATTTAGATTTATCAAACTATTCTAAAATCAAGTTGTGCATAGGAAATGAAAAGCAATTTGCCAAATTTTTCCATTCTATTACAAATCAAAGCTATTTTTCAAATGGTGTGTATACCTTTTCATAAACAATCATATTATATATTCAAAATCGTAATTTAGTTGCCTGAGCTACCCTTAGCATTGCTCACGTTATATGGAATGCATTGAATTTCTTTCGGAGCATATCAAAAGAATTTATTTGAATTTCCAGCACGAGTAGAGGAAGTAGTTGGCATTTGGAGACGCTTTCCGAAGATCTCTTAATTGCCTAACCATTAAAGCGATTAAACAGCCCGAGCAAACAGTTAACAAGCCACCTGAAAGCAGGAGGAGCAACCGAAGAACCACCGATGGGAACTGGAAATGGATGGAGCGCAATGGGATGGGATGGGATGCTGCTGGCTCACTTAATAATCCGAGAGCAAATATTGGTTATTTGCCTGCGAGAGGCACTCGAGTTTATTTGCCGCAGGAGATTGACAGCAGACCGCCGCAAAAGATTGATGGACCCACTGGGGTTCCGATGCCCGATGGCCACCGGATTGGACAATCGGACATTGGGACATTGGGACATTGGGACACTGGAAGATCGGTAGCCCACAAGTGTTTGCTGAGAATGAGTGCATTCTGAATCCGTTTGAGGTGGGATCTACCTGTTGAACGGGGAGGCAACTCAGTAGCCACTTTGGATTAAGTCGAAGCGTTTGCTTGACCCACAGAGATCCGCTCGAGCGGACCTTTTGATCAGCCCTCCAACCCTACAGTTGCAGCTCAAGCGGACTCCATCTCACTTGGCCATTCCGGCCATACATGTCCATTCGATTGAAGAAACCGTCAGTTTCCGGCAGCAATATGCATAGCTCCACGACAAGCTCATTTGGCTTCTGTTTGAAGGAGGCGAAGATGATGATGACTTTGGCTGGCGGGGATCGGTGGCGATCCCACCTGCCCAACCCATCGGATGTTTGTGTTTGCCCGGCTCTGTGCTTTACTCGATTTTGGTTTGGCTTTGTTTGCGCAGCGCATTGCAATCACTTTGGGTTTTCAAATGCTGGGGAATGGGTATAAATTCGGGTAGTTCTAAAATTGTAATGCCTACATATAGATCTTCATTTTTAATCCGTCCAAGGGGCCTGCATAGTGCAATAAAAGTGTTATAAATTTTATAGGCAGCACAACAAGTTGCAGTTATCAAAATCAACAAATCAAAAGACAGAAACCACAACGGGCAATCTGTAACGCTTTCATATATACACTCTATACATATATGTACATGTGCATTGGAAAAACATATATTTTATATAGATGGGTTGACGATTGTGGGGTGGCTACTGGTGTTGGAAAATGGAGGTCGTAAAATGGAAGCATGGCAGCGCGGGAACGAACGGTGGCAATAATTTCGATCTTTACAAGACGATAAAGCTCATGGTTTAATTAGGCCCCAGCGATTCTTGGCCGCCCTCTACTCAAACTGTTGCGATAAACTTGACAAATAACATAAATACCTTTTATTGCGGGTGGTTTTGGATGTGGGTTCGATTTGGCTGGGGTGCGGGTCTGATTGGGTGGTTCGCTGTCTCCAGGCGTAAGACCTTCTCAAATAGACCTACTACTAGTATTACGCGGACCATGGCGGTACGTGCTTTTTACGACACCCACTGTGGCGTCAATTATAAAGATATTTAAGTACAGTTAGCATGCAATTAGACGGCCCACAGTTGACTCTATCGCCATGGTCAGACTGCCATGAAAATCCCTCTGATTTAATATATATACATATATAGTTTTATATGGTATCGGCCTGGCAGGGCCATATAACTAAGTCCCATTGATTGCCATAACTAGTTGGTCATATGACAATTAGTTATAAATTAAGACCACCGATTTCTGGCACAATCTAAAACCAGCGCATGTTCTGGATTTTCTCTAGGACAAGAGGTAAAGCTGTATAGATATGGACGTACCTTAGAATTGAGGGTTTATGATCTCAAAAGGTTCTCTAGTACTTTACATATCATAACTTACCTAAGAAAAATTTCGTAGCCTGCTTTTTGGAACCTAAACATGAACTACGATATCCATCCTTCAAAGTTTTTACATACCAGTTGTATTGCTTAATTGAATAAAACTAAGATATCCATGTTATTATAAAATTCTTTATCTATATTATGACAGAATTTGTTTTAAATATCCCGCGATATTAGTCACACATTTCAGCCGCTTCGTCTTATAACTCGGTCAATAACTTGAGTCAATAAAAAACTCATTAAAGGCAGGTATCATTGTCTCAGACTCCCCAAGCCACACCATCTTCCCCCCGTTTTCCCCCTTTCCCCAACGGGGGGGACACAACAAAGCGAAATTGAAATGCAAACCGACTAAAAGCTACTTGCCACCCCTTTGCCGCCCCCTGTGCCGCTCTATTGACTCAAAACGGTAGCCGCTCAACAGTGGCTAATGGTCATAATTAAACGTGGCTTATTTGCATAAATCAAGTGGTGAGTTATGTTCACCTGGCCAGCGCGCTGAGGTGAGTGAGTGGTAATGGCGGCCTTAAGGTGTTGCAGGTGAAGGGAAATCGCTTTGAAGAACTCCAAAGGAAGCCGCTTCTTCTTCTTCCCAGTCGATGCGACTCCATTTTGCATGGCATACCCTTTCGCAAAAGGTATGTTAGCTTTAATAAAAGAAATACCCTTATATCTATAAAGTTGTGTTTATCAATAATTGCATCACTTTACCTGGCTTATCAAGGAAGTTAAACCACAAATTGCAAGTAATTTTTAAGGTTTAAGGTTTTCTTGGCACACTCATAGAACTTTTGATTCATAATTATGATTACACCCATTCATAATTACAACCATGATTTCATTATCTATACAATAAAATTTTCTTGTTAAAACCAATAAAGAAATGAGTTGTCCAAACCGGAAGAACTGAACCTACGTCAATGGGCCTAGTAGTTCGACATATATCATAATCATCAATAAGGCAACAATCAAATTGAAGCGGTGACAGCATGTCTATAAGAAACTAAGTGTACAAATTATATCACTTTCATTATAATTGAATCACAAGGAGTTAGCCGGAAATTTCGCAATGCCCCGGAATCGATGACAAAATACGAGTTGCGTTCCAGATACGGAAGCAATTGCCCACTCAAGTTTTGGGAGCCGCAGATTTGTCATGGCCCGCTCCTTAACAACCACATACTACCAATACTATCAATATCTCTGCGATTCACGACTTATCGGGGTGCACAAATCAAACATATAGCAATGGTGCGAGAGGGCGATTTCAAAACCGTTGATAAATGGCAATTGTTATTACTAATATACGATGGGCTTGGTAATGGCTTATTTATAGGGTTTTGGTTGGCGCGAACTGGGCCTGCTTTTGGCCTGGTAAATCAACGTCTATGATTAGAGCTTAATACATTTTGATAAGGTGTATGCCATAAACGGAGGCAGCTAGGTTTGAACTCACAACTCAAATTATTGATAAATGCCACTACCTCGTCTTCTTCTGGCCCATTTGGCTCACTTGGCAACTCTCTCGATTAAGCCACCAATTTGGCTGATTGCACGGCTAATGGCTAATCGAGAGATTTGGCCGGTTCAAGTGGCCATTTCCGTGACTCCGAGAGGGTCAGGTTATCCGCGTTCTAAATTAATTAATTTGGTAGTGTAAAGTATAGATAGCTAACCTATACTTACTTTAACCTGCAGTTACTACTCCACATTTAACCGGAAATGATAGTTTGCAGACTCATTTCTGAAGGATTTTCGCGCTTTAAATCGCGCTTTCCAGACTCCTCCGCAAAGTTCAAATCTCGGGCGTCGCTTTAACCGCATCTGTGTTTACCCATTAGCGTTTTTCGGGCTGGCAGCTTAAAATGTTTACTCGGCTCGCCGCCGAAGACGCTGATGGTGTTTGTGAGTTTGTGAGCAGGGCGCGCAATTTCTGGGCGGGGCCAAGGTATACAATCGTCTTTTTGGTGTTTTTCTTTTTTTTGGCACTTTTGTTTACTTTCGAATTATTTTGGTTTTGGCAAAATGTTAAATACGCAATGCGTAAGTAAGGTAGTCGGCAGTTGGCGTTGGCAGGGGGGCGTGGGGCGTGGCACAGACATCTGAAAGCTAGGTGGCGCCATCATAAATTCACAGAAATTCCCCTTTAATGGAGATTAATACGTTTGTCCCCAGGCGCCTCTTAGCTCTTTTAGCTCCGCATCTCCAAAACTCCAGATCGTCGGCGATTTATTGACTTTGCTGAATGTTTTTGAATAACTTTTGATATTTGCACAGTTTTCATTTCATTGCTATTTGGCCATGTTTGTCGTCTATGGCCAAGCGGCTAATTAGGAACGTGGGAATGTCTAAGGGCATTTGACATTTGGCGATGAGTGGAGTGATTTGCGATTGATGGGGATTCTTTGCATCCAATTTATTTAAAATGTGTGCTATTAAAAGTAAGGTATTTTAGTTATAAGAGAACGTTACAGGAAATGTCGATCTAAACATACAAATTATTTACCACAGCTATTCTTCTCAAGAGTTTTCAATTTTCCCCCCAGACGGTCTCAAGTTCAGCATTCTATTGCTCCAATCACACCTCTTTAGATTAATCGAACCCTTCTGACGCATTTGAATAAAATTCACAACTGGCAGGCGGATTCGGTTTTTAATGATTTACAAAACCCTTGGTGGAAGCCTTTGCCCCATTGAGCTGGCATCTGGGCAGGAATGGCCCGTTTTTTATGACCACAAATCAACCAGACCAAATAAAACGATTAGGGGAACTGTGAAGAAGTGAGTTTGCTTTGTGTGTGAGTGTGTGTAAGGGTAAGAAAGAAAGAAAGAAACTTTGATATTTTGTCAAACGTTTATGGGCAAATCAATCAATTTCAATGCAATTTCAATTAGGCCAAGATAAGCGCTAAGGAGGCAGAGAGGCATTCAATTCAATCCAATCAAATGGGCCAATGGTCGCGCTATCAGTCCGATTGTGTGTGTGTTCAATAAACAATTTTAATATTTTTAATTATGAAAACAAGTTGATTATATAAATTAAATCGCTGCCCCGTCAGCGATTAGATTACGACACTTCTTCCAAAAAAACTTCAAATTCTTAACTTTTCGAGTGATGTGACGACCATTTAAGCGGCTTTAAACAAATTTTTATAATTTTTCCATCTTCATAAATATCAGGGGTATACGAAAAAAAAAGTGCGGAGGGCGCGACTGCTGATAAGGGATTTTGAATTAATTGAAAATTGATTATTAGCGATATATATGAGCGTGCCGATAAGAAAGTCCGAAATTGAAGGCAGCTAAAGATAAGCGATTTCTTTTATTTCGAACACTCTTTCATAATTGAAAATTAATCCATCATAATAGACGTCAGCGCAGAAATTAAAACTCAAGTACGAAGGGTCTTTCGAACCCTTAAGAAAATCACCGGAGAAAGGGAGCAAATAAAATATGAATCGATAAGCGGAGATAGTAAATTATGTGGCCACAAACAAGACCAGGAAAAAGGTAAGGTAAATAGGCCGAAAGTGACAAAATGAAAAATGAAAAAAAAAGAATCGTATATTTTATAAATACAAATGAATTGATATTGTAAGCAGGATGGCAGAGGTGGCATCATTATCTGGCAATTGAATGCACTTATGCAAACAATTACAAACTGCCAGGCAAACAGCACTGCCGTGTATCTGTAGCTGTAGTTGTAGCTGTATCTGTATCTGTATCTCAAGCCGAGTATCTGAACAAATAAGGAGCACAAATCAAAATGCGATTTTCGTGCGTCCTTCTTATCGGAAAGTGCACGTTTACCTTTCGCTTCCAATCGTCTGGCGCTTCAACGCACTCACTATATGGTCCCATATTTATATATGTACTTACATATATGTATGTATGTATATATCAGGAAGTATTCCCTGCAGAGGTTAAAAAACTGCGATGTCGCCACGGCAGCTAAATGTATCTGAACTGTGTGCAAACAGAACCTACAGAACCCACTCCAATCCACACAACTCCACTCGCAACTCGACTTGGTTGGGTTTTGGCTTCGGTTTCGGTTTTGGCTCCGGTTTTCGGTTTGCAACGGCTTGGAAATTTGTTTGCGCTGTGGCTAATGAGGCAGTCCAATGCAGATACAGAAGCTATATCCACATATGTAGATATATATATAGATATCTTATGTTGCTTTAAGATTGCGCGATTACGGAGATAAACTTACGCTGCAATCGTTTCTTACGGCTAAGTAAGTTCATTTTAAAATTCAAGTACCTTTTACCCTTCGCACCTCTTTAAATCTTATTTTCATCAGCACTATCAGCAAGATTTACGATGACCAAAAAATTATTGATTGTTATCAAAACGGCCCTAAAACCTAAAGGAGCTAATCTTTGCCTAGCGGAAACTAAATGGTATTCTAACGTGTTCTAATAAAAATAATAATTTGCAATCGTTCAGTAAACCATTTCCTCTCAAAGGATTATCAGTATCGGTATTATCTCATTAATGACTCCCATAATTCTGACGTTTTGTATATGGCAATTAAAAATAATAAAAAAATACGAGGAAGCGAAATACAGAAATGAGTTTATCAGTTTTTAATAAGTTTGCTTCGTTGGCGAGCCAATAACAAAAGCAAATCAATTCGCGCACTTAATGAAAAAAACACAACTCAATTATAAACTTTATCAGTGGTTTTTGGGGCGGAGTTTTGGGCTGGTCTCTTTCCTGGACTCTTGCAGTCATTTAAAAGTCATTTTCTCAATGCGAAAATTCCATTAAAAATTGTGTGTAAATAAATGAAATGTACATAACATAAAATATTTCATTCATTTCGTCTGTGTACTTCCGTTGATTTACAATGGATAATTTTGTGAAAAAGGTGTTTGGTTAAAAATGATTTAACGAATGAGATTATAGAAAAATCCGCAGCATAATCAGTAAATCAGTTAAGAAATATTACATTTGCAATTGAAAAGCAAACATATTTATTGACCTCCTTGGAAAGTGTGGCAATTGTTTGTTAATCATTTGGAGTCAGGCAAAGATGACCCGTCTGGGTTTGTTTAAAACATTGCAGGAAAAAGAAGAAAATCCAGAAAATAAAAATGCAAATAATAAATATCAAAGTGCAGTAATAATTGGCATTCACACATTTGTATAGTGAACTCGGTGTGCCCACAACTCTGTCAACATAATGAGCCAATTGGTATGGCAGGCACTTTGCAGATACAACTCAACGAAGTATCCGTATCTGTGTATCTTTGTTGCTGCTGATATGTAAAAATTATTTATTGATAACGCAATTTAATGCCAATTATTTGCACATCAATATTTGCTCAATTATCAACTGCAATTCACTTGGGTGCGGTTGTGATGATGTTGTGATTAATGAGCAGATCCAATGATGTTGATAATGACGATGACGATAAAAGGGTACTGGTTTGTTTTTCACTTTTCTGCGGTTATTGTTTTAAAATGTTTTGAAAAGTCTTTGACCTTCTTGATTTATCTATGGGGATTGAGGCATTGAACACAAGTGCCAAAGTCAACTCAATCAACCCTCCGCCTTCATCCCTTTTTTTTGCGCCAGCTTTTTTTGTTTACTTAGCTAACTAAGGCGCTGGAAATCTGTTGAAATTTTCTGGCATTATTGTTCACTTATCGGCTGAATTAACACGACAAAAAGGGAGAAATGGAATGGCAGGTTCAGGATATGTGTTACCCGTCTCTTTCCAACTCGGCTCATCCCTCTCTTTCCCTTTTATATGCTGACCACATCAGCTAAATTGCAGCGGCATATGTGACGATTTATTTTTATTGGTGATTTGGTGATTTCTATTAGTGATATTTGCTGGCAAATATAACGCCTGATTAGCCTAATATGTCAGACAATTTATCATTGATCTAAGGCAGAATTTATGGGGTAGCTGCTGTAAATTCAAAAAAGGGTTTATCAATTCAATTGTGCATTAAAAAAATCATTGTAAATAATGTTAGTTGCCCATATTGCGCATTTCTTGATTAGAAAAATGTATTTTAATATTTATTTGGCTTACAAAAATAGTAATGTACATACTAAGGTCCAGAATACTATTAAATTTGAAATCCTTTGATCAGTGCCTTTCCCTTCTGCGTCGATAAACCATTTTCCGCAGGGACACGTCTTATTTTCCATCAAAGATGACCAAATTGCTCGACTGCACATGTGACAACGTTTGTTATTTTCAATATCTAAACCTTTTCTCTTGATCTTTTGACATCCCGTTTCCGGCGACCAGAAACAGCAATACCCGATAATTGGCTCTATAAATTTGGTATTATAATAGTAAATGAGTAAATAGTGAATACTCACTTTCCTTCACAAAACCCAATCCAGCAGGCATGCAAGTCTGTAGAAATGGCGGTACTTTGGATGAATTTACATGCCTGCCAAACTTGCGGGCATCAACTTCGAATTCACAACTCCATCCGGTTGTCTTAACTTTGCAATCGCGGTTTATCTTCGAGCAATTCGCACATTGCATCTTATCATAGAAACTTTGGGCGGTGGTTATATAAGCGGCTATAATCCAAACGAGTTTTCCAAACATATCGGCTGTCAAAAGTGTGTTTTGCTTCAAGGACTGCTGGGATCGGAAAAATATAGAAGGTATTCTACAAGATGTTGTCACCTATAATAACAAGTAATAAGGAACAAGAGCTTAAATTGTTTAACCAATGAATTAAAATATTTCCAATTAGCTTGCATAGTATGTACTTAAGCTAACTCAAATCAAGTTTACCCATAACTCTTCTCTTTACAACATTTTAGCTCTAATTGCATATTTACGTAGCCATTTGCCCAAAATCAAAATGGAATCGCATAAACAAAATGCGAACTAAAACTGAAACCCAATTCAAATCCTCACACTTTCCACATAAAATTCCCCCACTTTCAAACCATTCAAAGCCCCCAATCCCATCTTTCTATCCACGTTTGTGTTGTTATATAAAATAAACTATTCTGGAATAACACAAATCATACTGAGCCAGAACAAACGAGGCTGGACCATTGCCAGGTCATGTTCCACGAGCACCACCACCCAACCCATAAATGTTAGTTAAATGCACGTGGATGAGTAGATAAATATGGTATAATGAAAATAAAATAAGAACCAGATAGAAACTTGCTGGAGAAGGGGTGGCGGGGTGATAGAAACAACAGCAATCAGTCGTCATTGCAGACATCGCACTAATTTTGAGTTAGTTATTGGGAAAACATTTTCGGCTTGAGTTTGGGGTTTTTTTCTCGGGAAAACTGGGAGTGAGTGGGGCTTCATTGTTGTACGTGGGCAAGGAAAATACACTTTGGCACGTTTCTTGTTAGCGAACAGTTTTCCCCCATTTCCTCGGCTACTTTTAACTCTTTTCCTGTCTGGACATTGCATTATACATATATGTACTACATATTATGGGTTCTATTTATTTGGGTTCTAAAGTCTGCACCTTTGCAACTTCTTTGTCTTTCTGCCAGCTGCTTTCGTTTGCCTTTGCTTTGGCCAGGGATTGTGGCTTTAAATTGGGAATGGTATACTTTGATTAAGTTAAGAAGATTAAGATCAAGTTAACAAGAAAAGCAATAGCACCTTTAACGTATAATTCCTATTAAATCAGCTTAGTATCAAGTTATCAAGGTGAAATGCACAAAATCGATTATAGCTCACATCGTTATATAGCTTATGTTAATGTATTCCTTGGGCTTCCATTCAATTTGATGTCCTTTGCTTCCGCATTCAATCCATTTATAGCCTGCTACCCTCCAAACACTTGGTGGCCGCCATTCATGTCCACTTAGTAATCCATCAAGGGAACATTAATATCCTCGTCTCATCTGGCTGAGCGTGGGTCGTAAAGAAAATGCATTATACGGGCATTACGGCGGATAGCGTTAAACTGCCAGCCGAGTTATAAAAGTCCAATGAAACGAGACGTTATCGAGATTATTGATTTCTGGCCGGGCTTAAGGCTTCTGCCTTTTGGCCGCTTAAAGTGGCTTGAAGTGTGTGGATCGCTGTGCTCAAGTGCCTTAATTGCTGGCCTAATCATCTGCCAGACTTCCTATAACCTATTGCCCCTCCATCTCAGCACCCCCTACCCCTCACTCCCTTTAGGAGCCATTAATGACCTTCCGCCCAGCACTCCCTCACCCTCCACTCTCCACCCTCCACTCTCCACTCAAGTTGATTATGAAGATTCTTTCGTCTTTTGCCGTTGAACTTGCTAGTTGCTCAACACTCCATAATGATGGCAATTATAGCCTCGTTTTTCCAACAATTTATATGAAATTTGCTGCTCCCCAGCTCACTAACCCACTCCTCACCCCCTCACTCCCCTTTTGTCCACACTCTCTCTTTTTTTCGGCCAAGCCACGCCCCTTCAATGGACATTTTCAGCCACTTGGCCACGCCCCATGCCAGCGCGCCATCTCTGTCGCACTGTCAGCGGCCACTGCCAGATACTCCATCTTGAAAGCGGCTTTTCTGGTTTTTCAGAGAGCGAGAGAGAGAGCGAGGGAGAGAGAGAGAGGCAGTGCTGATTGCACCACCGCGGTGGTGCTTTATACTGGCATTCCACAGCGCGTATGTGATATGATATACCACGTTCGCCCGCCAGCAGCGCACAGTCGTTAATGAGCGCTCGTCGAGTTCGCTTCGCAGGAAATCCCAACTCGGTTGCGCACGCGTTCGCAAAGATTCGATTTCGAAACGTGTTTGAAAGTGTTTTTGAAATTTCAAGAAAATATATATATAGAGTATTTCGAAAAGAGTATAGAAACTGAACATATTGGTGAACCGAGTGAAGCATGTCCAGTGCCCAAGTGTCGCAACAGCCGCCACCACCGCCGCTGACCGCCAGCAGCAGCAACTCAATGCCGTCGCAATTGCTACTCAGCCACATTCAGCACCACAGCAGCAGTCTGCACCAGCACCAGCACCAGCACCAGCGCAGCCACCAGCGATCCTCGCCACCTGCCCAGGACTACGATCAGGGCAGCAATCAGTCCACACTCTCGCCCAGATCCCAGTTAACGCCCAGTCCGCCGGCGGCGAGTCCCACGCACTCGGCGGCCACCACAGGATCACCAGTTAGCACCTACGCTCCGGCCTTGAGTCCCGGTGCTGCCCAGGATACCAGCCAAACGGAGAGTAGTCACAGTAGTCAGTCACAGATGCCCCTGCTAGTGGCGCCCATGCCCGTGGGCACAGTGGGTCCGCCACATCCACATGCAGCGCCGCCGCATCCACGTCTTTATGTGGAGGGTTTCCCGGCACCGCATCACGTGCCGCATCCACATCCCGCCCTGGGCGCCTATCCCCTGCCACGACTGCCCCTCATGATGCCGGCCAATCCACCAGGTGTGCCATCAGGAGCAACTGCACCACCGCCCGTTTCGCCGCAGCCCGCGGCCAATCACCTGAGCCACAGTGGTGCCACAACGATGGCCACAACCACACTCCTGCCACCCGCCCAAAGTCAGCCGAAGAAATCCTTCTGCATCGATGCCCTGCTGGCCAAGAGTCAGCACCAGTCGTCGGGTGAGCCACAGCCCATCATCGTGGATGATCGCCTCGCCGCCCTGCACTATGCCCGGGATCAGGCGGAACTCAATCATGCCTTCGTGACCGCCTCCAATGCGGCGGCAGCTGCTCAGGCGGCTGCCTCGGCCGCCGGCGGCATCAGCGAGCAGGAGGCACTGCAGCGCATCCGGGATTCCAGGGAGTACGACTCACCCAGTCCCGACGGCATGTCAAGGTGAGTGAAGAGATCTAGATGGGTTTACTGGTACGAAGTGGGTTTGAAGTGGGTCTGAATAGAAAAACATTTTAACAAGGCTTTAAAAATGTATCATGAGTGATCAAAATGCATTACTGAAATAATATCCTTTGAGTATATAAAATGTATCATTAAAAGCTTTATACTATTAAATGTTTTCGAGAATTTGTTAAGAAAATCTATCTCGCTTATTATCACCAATTGTTATTCAACATAAAAAATTGCAATTCATTTCGTTTAAAAAATCAAACTCTTTTTTAAAGTGAAACGCATTAAAAACCTAGTAATGTAATCACTTAATTAACACCCATCATAAATTTCAATGGGTTTGAAAAATGAATAATTCAAAAGTATTTATTTGATAGCTTATACTATCTGTCCTGATAATTTAATTAGTCACTTTTTAAAAGTACTACCAACGACTTTAGGTGGGTTCATAAAATTAAGAAAGCTTAATAGTTATATGATACATTTTCCTTTACAATACAAATACTTATATATTGTCCGACATTATTACTCATTTGCATTACTGGTCTGCTAATACCCAGAATTAAAAAACGATTCGTATAAAAATGCAGCTCCTACCAAAAATCCCAAAAATCCCTCAACTTCTGGTGCTAATCTCTTGGCTGGCTACCAAACAAAACCGTGGCACTTGGTGGAAAACCATTCCGAAAGCCAAAGCGAAGCCCCAATGAAGCTCCAAAGCAGCTTTGCTGGCACTCGAAAACATGGCAAGCAAAAAAAAAACCAATTCAATTGGTCAATTCCAATTTGGTCATCAGCCACAGAGATTACGTATACGCCATGTGTCTGCCGTCACAAGTGTGTGAGTGAGTGGCTAATTTGAAGTGCGAATTGTGTACGAAAAGGCAAACAAATGAGGGGGCGGGTGGGGGGTAATATTAATTGTTTTCAAAATGTGTCGCGTAATTTCGATTGTCATCGATATGTTAGATAATTCAACATATAGGGTGTCCCTCCATTAAGTTTCAGTCTTAAATTTCTGCTCTCTTTACAGATCGGAATCGCCCACTTCGTCGCACCGCTCCAGTCCGCCCATCAGTCCCGGCTGTGAAGATCAGCAGCAGCCCCATGGTGGCATTCATCCCCAGCATCTGTCCATGCGCATGTCCGACTTCCACGACGAGTTCAAGAAGCCGATTCCACCCCACAGTCCCATCAGACCACAGGATTTCCCACTCTACGCCGGCGGCCATCCTTACCAGCTGCTGGCCCAGGGCGGCTCCGCCTTCCACCGACCGCTGGATCCCTCAGGCAAACCCATTCCCGTAAGTAGAACTTAAATATATCTTAATATTATAAAGTAACTAATGCATTAAGTAAGTAAATAGATCCAAAGATACCTTCATATGTTATTATTTATGTAATAAAAATCATATATTTCTTGTTCCTCGTTGCAGATACCCATGGGTCACAATTTCATGCCCTCACAGCTGCAATTTGAGTTCCTGGCCCGCGCCGGCATGCTGCACCATCGGATCCCCGAGCTGGCCGCCTATCCGCATCATGCGATTCTGGGCAAGACGAGGAGACCCCGAACCGCCTTCACATCGCAGCAGTTGCTCGAGCTGGAGAAGCAATTCAAGCAGAACAAGTATCTGAGTCGTCCCAAGCGATTCGAGGTGGCCAGCGGCCTGATGCTGTCCGAGACGCAGGTGAAGATCTGGTTCCAGAATCGCCGCATGAAGTGGAAGCGCTCCAAGAAGGCGCAGCAGGAGGCCAAGGAGCGGGCAAAGGCCAATCAGCAGCAGCAGCAGCAGTCGACGCCCAGTGCAGCCAGTTAGGAGGAGCATTAAGGAGGAGCATCTGCAGGATCTGTAGATTCTGCTGGATCTGTAAGATCTGGAGGAGTGGTCTCCAATCTAGTCATGCCGCGATCAAACCGCCGTCCCACCATCGAAACGAGACACCCTGTTTTCTAGCACCCAGTTTCATACGCGCAATCGGTCGAAATCTTTTTTCGGGTTTTTTCACATTGGTTTCGCTTTATTATTTTTATTTTGTGCCACAACAACTGGTCACTGTGTGATATATGTAAACAAGAAATATAAATTAAATTCATTACCCTCCCCGCCACCCCCTCTTTCTAGACACTGTATGTACATAAACATAAATCTTAATAGGAACACGAGCATAAATAACTAAATAAACATAAATCTAAACTAAATGAGTAATGCCTAAGTAAATAAATTACATTAAATGCGATTAGTTTAGTTGGTAATTTGCAATTTGCTTGTATAATTTGTGTAAATAATTGTAATTATGTAATTGTAGTATTTAATATTAACAGAAACAACAAGAGCCATTGAGAAAAAATAACACATATAAAATGTATGATAACGCAATGCGATTGAATTAGTTAATTTTCTGGATTTTATTTTGAAAATCAAAAATGGAAAAAATAAATCACGAGAAACATAAACTTACATGGATTTTAATAAAGGGGGAAAATTAAGGAATAGAAAAGTGAATCATAAATATGGAAAAGGTAAGAAAAACAAAGTTTAAATTAAAGAGAAAAATTTCATAAATATAAGTAAAACCATAAACTAATTTAAACCAGAAAAAGCAAAGCAACGATTACGATGGCCAAAAAAATGTTTACAACGAAAAAAAGGTAAAAATAAATAAATAATTTATATATATTCAAGTAAGTATCTAATCTGGCTGGCTTTGAGAGCTGTCTGTGGCTCGAATTTATAAATACACGACGACCATAAAGAAAGAGCTATTAGCCACATATTCGTTTCTACCAATCAAAATTCTACTCAATTTCTGAATTTCTTGCCCTTGCGATAATGCTTATCGCTGCAAATAAATCAAAATGTGCGCAGATAATCAAGTTAATTGCTGAGACAATAATTATGACTAAATTTATAGTATCACTTCAAAATTATTTCGCTAATTAAAATGTAGGCAACTTAGTGTGAACAACGAAAGCACTTCTTAGTTTCTTGGCTTGTTCATATCGATTTTGTGTGTTTGTTTGTGTGGCAAATTAAAAAAATCATGATGAGCTTCGATTTCCGCCAGAAGAAGAGCCATATAAAGTGCTATTATCAAGGAGCTCAGTACAACAGGTTTGATAACCGCTTGAATTCGGTTTAACGTGAGTGCTAAGTATTTACATAAAAGATAATTTTAGATTTATATATATTTATTTCTTAACAAAACGATTTTCTATGTGAATTGCGTTTGTAACTTTTGATTCAGTTTCTTAATTACTACAGCAACCTTTTCTGGGACCCTACTGCTCACAAAAGATGACATAAAGTATTGTTCTAGCCACTTTCGATTGCATTTCCCATTTCCCATGCCCAGTACCATTTCCATTCCCATTTCCACTTCCATTCTCGTGAAGAGAACTCGTCCGTCCACTTTATCACGTAATTCTCAAGTATTTCATGGACTCGCACACGACGGACTTTACGGGTTTTATCGACGCTGTTGGTTTGCCTTGAAGTATGCTTTATATTGTTATTATTGGTTGTTTGATCTGTTGCTGTTGCTGTTGTTGTTGCCTTATTGTTGTTATTATGCAGCAGTTTCTTGTTTTCTGATGGGCTAATAAAAATTCATTCCGTTTCTCTGCTTGCCCCTAACACGTAGCGCATTCTTCTCAGAGCAAATGAGTGGAGCACACATTTCTATGGAAGGGTACATATGTGAGGTACAGTGGGTTAAACACTTGAAAGTTTTCTATAACTATAACGAATATTAACTTAACTAATATTAACTTATCTAACTGGTATCAGCTAATCAAAACCTTTTTCAATCGGTTTCACAGAAGCTAAACAGCTTTGCTGACAAATTACTTAAAGATAATTACGTTTTCTAGGAATATATCTTGTCTCGAAAACAGTTTCATATTGAACTTTTAACACCGTGTCCTAATTACTGAACCCTTGCAACCTTTCTGCGCCGAACTTGACCCACTGTGCACCCTGGGCTGCGGTTGCTGATGCTGCGCTTTATTTTGATTTGCCTTGAAGTGGCCAAATGTGTTGAACCAGAACACAATACAAAAAAAAATATATAAGGGAAAAGGGGCGGGCGATTTTCCCCTAATTTCAATTCATTGAGCTATTAGCGGGTAATTTGCTGCAGAAGAGTTTCAATGAAAACCCGGCGAGACCATAAAAGGGTGACAAAGATCAAACCGTAGAACTGGAATTCTACTCGGGATGTTGGATGGTCCTGGATGCTGTTTGGTCCTTTGGTCCTTTGGGATGCCTGCTGCTGATTGTCGCATCTGTTGCAAATTAAATTTGCGTTATAATTTCTATAAACACACAAGCGTTGAGTTGAGGAAGGCACACACCCAGAAAATCGCCGATTCAATTGAGGGTTCACTTCCCGCGTCCGCCGTCAAATTTGCCCCTCCTCGCCTGACTTTGTTGCCTTTGTTGCTGGTGTTACAATTTGGTTGTCCCCTGTTGGGCGACGTCATCAGCTGCACTGAACAAAATAATCTCCAATCTCTGCCAAAGTGGTTAAAACTTATATTAAATACATTACATTCACAGAGATCGCAAAAGATATCTCTAACTTGCTTGATATTATTACACATTAAACGTATGTAGATTTATTATTATTTTAATAATAATATATTTTTCAAATTTTTCGATACAGTGATTTACTTTTCTCAGTGCACGCCAACCCTCTTGGTTTGAATGGTATTTATCGTTCTAGACCCGCGTTCCAATTTGATCTTCATGTCAACACAGATGATCACATTTTATGCTTAATTTTGTTATATGTGTTGTTTGCTTAACTGATTTAGCGCACACCGCTGCCCATTCAACCCCTCTAATTTCTATAAATTGCCATTCGCTGCATTTTTACGCTAATATTCAATCGAATTTGCCTCGATTTTCGATTTTATTGTCAAATATGTGCGATTATTGTCATATGTTGGATTTTATTATTGTCAAATTTGCATTTGTCTGGGGATCGCGGAACTTTCATGGTTTGCAGGGGGGGTGGTGCGCTGCATAAGCGGTTATTGCTCGTTAGCCATCTAGCTAATGGCTGTTTACACAGTCAGCTGAGCGGGTGAACTGCAGCTGAAAGGATGCGGAGTAGGATACGTGGGTCAGGATGCTGTGGTGCCCTATTGATTGGCTGCGATTCATATCACAATTGATGGGCGGCAGTACGTTTTTAATTGCTGCCGCGTTCGGGAAATCCCTTCTAATTGATGGGTGAAATGCATATGCACACATTGAGATGGATTTTAAAACAAACATTGTAATTTTCAGGTTGTATAGTTGTGCGCAATTGTTAGAAGTACGTATATACACCTTTTCTTATTCATTAATTTTTGCTGACTTTGCAATAACTTCTGCTTTCTCCTTGAACATCACTTGAAGTAGTTAAAGCCATTCTACGTTGCATCTAAAAGATGTAGAGATACACCCATAGAATCCTAACTTGAGATGCTTTTAAGGTAAATAAAACACCCAAATTCCTTCCCATCAACCCGCTAAGCACTTTCTCCCCTCATTGCTCTGTTAAATTTGCTAATTAGCCCGACATAAGGTTTTCTAATTTCCTTTAACGCGGAGATATATCAGCAACAGGGGGATATACTCCTACATATACAAGTGCATTTAAGAGGAAACGGAGCCCGCAGTTGGTCCAAAAAGCAGACGAGCAACCCTCTCTTGGCCACCCCTTAACCCATGGCAGCCCAACAGCTCAACAGCCCCCCCCATTTGGAAGTTGAGTTTGGCTTCAGTCGTTTGGTATCATTAGCCTCTGGGGATGATTTGTTGTTGTTTGGCAGCACTTGATCAACGCAGCAATGAATTCAATTAGCACCAAAACACCAAAAGAGCGTTGCAGGGGCGAGCAGCAGGGTGGGGAGGTGGTGCAGGGGGAGGTGGCACTTGCTGCGGGCAGAGGAAAATCCGGAGGCAGAGGCGTAGGAAAAGCGGACACACCCTCGCCATTAGAGAGTTGTGAGACGAGGGGGGAGGAGATGTGACGGAGTCTGGTCAATTGTTTGGATTATTTTTCTGGTGAATTATTGCGTGTTGACGCATATGGTGACAATTTTCCCTTTACAAATCGCTCCGTCTCGCTCTCGATTTTCCATTGACCCTCTCTCTCTCTTTTGCACCCATTATTCGTCCTGATGCCCCGAGCAATTAGCTTTGATAGACGAATTGTTCGTTGCTGTCGCAGAAATTTCCTAACGATTAAATCGGAATCATTTTGGCAATGCCAGGACATTGACTTTATGGCAGGGCCTTTCCAAACAAAATTTCGACTGAAATTCGCTGGAAATGCGTTGGATTTTGTTATATAAAATGTTAAGTATAAAATAAAGTTAGTGTATAGTGAAAATTAGAAATAATTTAACTGGTTTTAAACATATATTCAATAAATTTATATGTATTCAATGTATGCTATACTATACTATAAACCATTTTTCTATTTAACTAATTGACCCTTTTACTATAAATATGAATTAAAATATAATTTTTAAAATGTTAAATTTTTGTAAAAATTAAAATTCAGAACGCGAAAGTGTATATTTTTTCTAGCATTTCTCTCTACCCAAAATGCCTCCTTTTCGCTATCCTTTTTCATTGTTTATTCAGTGGACGCACGCACGGATTTTCTTTGCTTCGTTTATGGATTGATGGCAGCCAAGTTGGAAATTCCTGATTGCTCTTGGACATTTTGTGTTTGCTCCGCGACTGTCTCCCGTTCCGAATTTTCCTCAATTTTCCCCCACCACCACCAGCACCACCACCAACCCCTCCCACGGACGTCTCTCTATCTGTTTGGTTTGCTGGAATATAGCCAGATGGATTGTGTAAACATGCTGGAAATTATGGTATTAGTCGCGTATCACGAGTTCGGCATTCCATTCTCAATTGGGTTATGAATTGATTAATGAATTGATAAATTTGTCGCCAAAGGTTGTGGGTTTTTTTGTGGATGGCGGAGATTATCATATGGTTAATAAAGAGGGAGGAACGGGGATCTACGAAATGAAAGGTTCTGATGAGAGTGAGTGAGAGCTCTTATAAAAATATGTTTCCATATTTCAAATATTTATAATGCGGCATAAAAGTCACCTTTCATAGTTCCCTGTTTGGCTTTAATTTCTCAACAATAGAATATATTTTTTTTGGGTACTCTACATATACATATTTCTTAAAGTAACTACCCCATTTTCAACCTTCTTCGCACCTTTTCCTCAAGTAACCTTCCATCCATCAACATTTGTAACAAATTGTTGTTAATTTGTAGAACTTCTTCCTGTAGCACTTCTCCTCGTCACAACTCCTTTTTGCGAGTGCCACATTAATTGCAACAATTAAAATGTACAAAAAGAGACATCAACTTTGCTGCTGTTGTTGTTGATGTTGCTGCTGTTGCCTGCGCTAATTAACCCATGTGTGCCCGAGTCTGAGGCAATCCTCTCACCTATCGACGGCACGAATGTTCTACCCCTGTCACAAAACTGGCAAGCAAACAAATGTAGATAAACAATGTGAGAAATATTAAATTGTAATCCGCTTAAATGTGTTAAAAGGTATTAAATCTAATTTGCATAATTGCCCAGCCGACGGAACGAGCGAGAAATCAAGCGAACCCCAGGGATATGTAACGAAAGTCAGGGGCGCGAAAGTTTTGCCCTTAAACAAAACTCGATCCAATCAAAACTGGCTCACGCGGGGAGAAGTGCGGGGAATGCACCGGGAGAAACAAATAAATAAGATTGAAAGTGTCAGGGAAAAATAACTATACTACTCGTCAAATTACAAAATGGAAAGATCTACAAAAAAATATCTTTAGGATTATGATTATAATCAGATACGCATTTTAAAAGTGAACAATGCTTCGGATTATATATATGTACATAACAAATAAGTGTTTAGAAGTAAACTTTTTGAATTTGTATTAATATATTTTTTAAATATATATTTAGTTAGTTTTAATATACAATTTTTATCACAATGTACAAGTCCTCAAGTGGCGCATCTTTGGCGCCGAGTTTGGAATGCACGTGAGGACAATATTTAAAAATGTTTAGCATAATTAATGCGTATTCCAGTTCCAGATCCGTTCGCATCCCTACCACCATAAACCATTTCCCTATCCGCACTCCCGTAATCCCGACAAGTGCAGCCGAAAGTTAACGAACATTTGCCTAATCAACCCTCGAAAACATTCGCGCTAATTTCAGGCCTCCGATGGTCCATGGCGATGTGGGGGTTAACCGGGGTCACTGGGGTAAATACTTTAGGTATAGCCGGGATCGGAGGAAGGACCTCTGGGCCACATTATTCACACATACGCTCAACTGGGCCTCGGCATTCCCGCGGCTGTGTGCCTAAAATTGAATTTACTTTATTTGCCACTAATTGGCTGAAATACCTGAGGGCGTTTGGGCTGAATTTTGGTCGAGAATTCCACAAGAATTGGAAGTGTGAATGGTGATTTGTATTTACTTAGGATGTTGGGCATATAAAGTGAATGGTACGCTTGTTAGATGAAGAAAGTTTATAAAACCAGACATACAGTAAAGTAAATATTCTCTTTAGGACAACTATTCCTTGTTTATAAGGAGTGTTCTAAAAGATTGAAAGCTTTTCCCAACCCAAAATATAATTCCCTTGATACAACACCATATCAAAACGCAAAGGCAATATATTTTAAACATAAAACTCAAGCGAAAATCTCAAGAACTTACTACACACATTACATAAGAAGGATCCGGAATAATATCCTTGGCGGCGAAAGATGAGACAGAACCCCCGCAGATGATATGATAATGGCAATAAAAGATGATAATGTGCAAAATCCTTTTGCCCAGATTCGCAAAAAAACAAGACACCAGTCTCAGTCCGCAGACAGAAGCGCAGAATCATTAAAATGGCAAAACTATACAATGAATCGCACTATGAATACCCATGAAATAATCTTGTGTTGATTATGAATCAAACAAAAGTTTAATACTTCTTAGAAAATAATCAAAAAATTGCCAAACAAGTCTAAATATTTAAAATTAAAATATAGCTAAAGTGATATACCCGTATAAAAACAGGGTATTTGGAGCGACAGATGAAGAAAAATAGCAACAAACGGCAACAGCAAAAGCTTGAAAAGCAGTGAATGCTATTAACATATTAAAGCAATAAAAGAAATGGCATATAAAATGCTGGGCAGAGCAACCGAAAACGGAAAATCCACCCAGTTCACAGTAAGCCAGTGAAAAACCCCCTTTTTTTTGGGAAAAGGGGGCGAAACGAGGACTCACACACCCAACTGTTTAGCGGCCAAGTGGCATTTACCCTTCGAGATCGAGATGGAAATGGGAACTGAGCTGCCGGGAGTGTGGAAACTCCAGGGACTCCGGGGTATATAGCTTCGTTTCTCTTGGTACTCCAGTCACCACCACCATCACCACCATCATCATCATCACCACCCCCGCCCGCCCACTTTGCAGATAATCATACTAAATGCTGCCATTTGCCATTTGTGAGGTTTTGCCACTTGCCACTTGCCCTTTATGGCTCGAATGCGTTGTCTGTGTGCCGTCTCTCTCACGCGACAGCGCACCATCTCTTTCGCACACAGTGTGTGGGCGTGTGCTGGAGCTGCTTGGACCCCTGGTTTTTGGCAAGCAAATTGTGAAAAGTTCGCCCCGGCAAGTACTTCTAAAGCTCTGTGTAAACACCCACTAAAATCAATTTGCTGGATTTTCTACCACCAGAAAATGTGTATTTTACGGGTTCAAATGGTATGGCTTGGCTGCAAAAGACTGCCAACGGATGGAAGCGGGGTGGGGGACTTATCGAGATGGTTAGGATTGTGAGTTGGGGGTATGCCAAAATGGGTGGATTGATTGTGTTTTTGTTCGATTTGCTAGCTGAAGCAATTGGATGGGTCTATTGTAAGAGCTGTAAATGGAGCATTATATGCGAGTGTGTTATTCACAGCGATTATCCTGTTCATACTGATTTTGGTAATAGATATATACACTAAATTAATATAGTTTTTACTATGGTTAAATAGTAAGTATGTTATTTTTTATATGCATTTTTAAGAAAGTTATATTAAACCACTGGATAGGATATGCTAAAAATTTAGCTTATTACTTATAATGCCTTCTCTAAGTAAACCTACATATTTAAATAGTAATTTTCTAATTAACAAGAACGTTGTGTGTATTGAAAGTAAGGAAAAGTTTGGCTTGATCGAACTGATATAATCTGCTGCCATAAAAATAAAAGTTTCGTTCAACTTTTATTCAATTTGAAACCCTGTCATCGCAATCCCCACACTATGACTACATAATTTGCCATAATGTAGCTGAAATTCCAATTGAGCACAGAGGAAAAATGTTGAAAGAGAAACTTTTTGCCATTTGGAAACTTTTCTGCAGGCAAACAAAGCTTAGAAAGTGGCGTTTTTCCAGCGGAATGGCGATGGACTTGTACTTGTACTTGGTTATGCTACTGTTCAATGGCCTTTGCTCCCTTTACTTAATCTCATCTAATAAATGGCTTCGCCTCCTGTCTCGTAAATCACTTAACAATTTGCGAACAAAAAACGTAAGTGAAATTCGTGCCAAGGTTTCCGGATTTTCCAGCTTTTTTACATGGCCCTGCATAAGTGGCCCAAAATCGCATTCATATGAGGCAACCCCTCCACAGATTTCTACATTTCCATCGAGCAGGGGCAACTTTTTTGTGTGACCTGCCATTTGATTTATTTATTGTTGGTTTATGCGTGATCTTGCCTCAAATTAGCATTTATCATTTCGATTGGCTCCACCCAAGAAGCAGTCGGGAAAAGCCATTTTTCCACCAAGTACTTAGGGAAAACGGCCATTAAAGTAAAAGAAATCGACGAATAGCTTTAGCTTTTCACGAAATTGGTTTAACAAGTGTAGCTTGATTTTTCAAATTGTGTTCCTTGGTCTTGTTTCCCCTTCAATCCCAAAGTGATTGATTGCGATTATGCAAATGCGAAATGCTTTAAAAGGAGTAATTTTGGCAATGCCGGGCCTCAAAAGGGTTGCACTCAACCATTTATTTTATGGCCATTATCACACAATAAATTTGATATGAGCTTCGGTAAGCCGACCCAACCTAATTTCCCGGCTATCCAGGCTTATCGGCAGATAATCCCCATACAGGAAACAGTAGCCAGATAGAAGTGCTCCCCCAACTCGCCATGCTAATCACCTCCTGCTCCAATTGGATGCAATCAATACTCATTCCCCGAATGAGGCGGCAATTTGGGGGTCCAATGTCACTAATTGTGTGCAAATGGCGTTTGTGCCTTGCATTTTGGGCCCTGCATATAAATGGCCTAATCCGAGGTGCTGCACAGGGGCGCAGCGAAAAAGGGGGGCTTAAATTGGGGCCTAGGAAATTAGGAAATTAAATTTAAATTTCGAATTTTAAAGGAATTTTCCTATTACTAAACAAATCCCTAATGATGAAACCCATACTAATGATAGATATTTCTGAGAAGTTATATCCTTTCCAGTTGCTACACCCGCCTGAACTTACGAGTCAATAGCAATAATAGCCACCTAATCAATGATAATATTCAATAATTCCGATTCCCACAGCACCCAGTGGTCATAAAATAAAAACGTGGCGACTTCCGTTGCGATTAAGTCGCGGAGTTAATAATATTAATAATATATTTTTAGTGCTATAATTTTATTTAATTTGTTTATTTATCTAGGCTAAGCGTATTCGCTGTTTTTTACGACACATCCCAGCCAATAAACACATTTGTTTGGTTAATGAAGACGATAAGACTACCGTCCCCATAAAGATACAGATACGGTAGCCCATAAATCCATAATACCATACCACACCATACCATACCATACCATTATAAGAAGGTGGGGAGAGTGAATCGCCCAAGATTTACGATCATCGTTCATATCAACGACAGCTTTAATTGAAAGCAAAGCGAATAATTTTCAATCAGCCAAATCAGGAAAACCCTAAATAAAAAAAGTGGAAAATAAATACCAGCCAGACAAGAGTGCAGAAGATAAGGTTCACCTCCAATGATGACGATGATGATGAGTGAGTGAGTGAGTGCTGGCGGAGATTGGGGGAATCAGACCTGGACCAGGCACGGCACGGATATATTTGTATTGATTTAACAATTATGCACACAAACAAGCCAAGAGGAAACAACAGCCATGGGGCACGTTCGTCATTTGACTTTCCGTCATGTTGACTCTCTGTTTAGATTTTCAATTAAATTTGTTGACTCGGAGTTCGGGAGCCCGAGCCCGAGCCCTGAGCCACACGGGTCGTATACGTAATATAAATTGATTATTTCAATTTATTTAAGGCGCAAACCGATAGCATTTAATTAAAAACCCATCTGAGCAAACAGCGCGCAGAGGAACCTCAGCGGAGAGACAACGACACGACTCATTACAGGCTCAAGTACCAGGGCCCGGGAATCGAGCAATGCTCACTGCACTGCCGATAAGATGATACGCGTAGTGGCTATGGATGGCCATATATCTAGCAACTATATATATATATGTATATATCTAGCTCAGGCTCCCAGTGTCTATCTTTGTATGCCCATGCAGCTCTATCAGACCTTTACATCTGTTTATAATTGAAAATGCAGCTACTGTGTCGCCGGTTGGCACCGGGAAAATGTGACACGAAAATTGACGCCAATAGTCTGTCATTAGTGTCAACAGACTCGGAACCACAGTGAAACCCAAGCGACTATCTGCTTAACCCATGTGGGCAGAATTTTTTAAGGGTAAATAATATTTTAAAAAAATATTTCAAAGCTGGAAGTATGGCTTCTGAAGTATGGATGAATGGCATTTGAATTTATGATAATCAGAATTCCTGCTTACAAATATTCATTTTAATAAGTACACTTTTATATTGAATATTTAATTTTAAAGTAATTGGAAAAACCTTGAACTCAGTTTAGTAGTGCAACTATCACCTACAAAGTCTTCTTTAATTATGAAGTTAATATTTCCGCCACCAATGGGTTAATTCGAACTTCAGGCTAGTCCAGTTTAAAGGTAAATACGAATTCTCAGCGCCGATAAAAGCAGGAAAATCATTTGGAAAGCCCCCACATACACAAGCCACATGTCTCCATCAAGTTTAAATAGGCAATAGCGAAACAATAAATTCTTCAACTGCAGTTCAGATCGGTTATAGATGGATAGTGCAGAGCTTGAAGGCGGGTAGAGAAGTGAAGGGGGCTCTGTTGACTTTTTCATATTTCTTAATGATGACATTTTAATTATTAGTAAAGTGCTTTCCGCAGCTGATAAGATATCGGGCACTGGATATTTATGATTGACTCGCTATGACTTTGAGCCACCTCCTCTGACGTTTCCCCCAGAGAACGAAGTTCAAGTTGATTGGGATTGAGGAGAATTCGGGGAGCTGGCAGAAAGGTGATAAAGGAGCACGAAAGTGGAGGCATGAAAGGGGCTTTGGCCACAAACTACAGTAGCAGTAGCAGCTGTGTGGGCATTGATTGATAATGGAGTGCAAGAAGCGAACTCAAGGCAGTAGTTTCCTATGAAGCTATATAAACAAGCCAACTCAAAGGTGGGAAAAGTGGTGAGGGATACACCATATGCACACTTCATAAAATATATCATAGAATAGAATAGCACGGATTTGTGTCTTTTATACAGCAAAACACTGATAAAGGCATAGAGTAGTTATAGGGGGCATTGAAGTGATAATCATAATCTGCACATTAGCCTTCGATTCCCTATGGCACTTTAATCAAAGAAATCCCAGGCAGATTAAGCCACTATTCATCCGCCATATCAACTAAAGTCCAAGTAAAGTCGCGTGATAAGAAAACCCCCGAAAGTGTCAGTCACAACCCAAAAGGTGATTTCCCAATCCAACGCATTCCGATCAATCAAGCAATTCCCAGCGTTTTCATAACTCACTTGGCCAACTACAGGCAAATATTTAGACATCATTAGCTTATCTAGTCGGGGTCCAACACTTTCAATTGAGATTAGCCCACCTCCGATGTGCCCCCTCAATCAATTTAATGCCTCTCAACAGGTCACTTATCGTTTGGATAAGGCCAGGCCCTCTGCAAACACAGCCTGCAGTTGCAATTTATTGTTTGCCCATCGGAGAACATCAAATTGTCGATATTCCAAGACCAAGTCACGTACTTTCTCATTTTCCTTGGGGCGAGTGAAAGGCGGTGAGAGTTGTACCATCGGATCAGAGACACAATTAGAATTATGAAGTCAACTCCTAGTTAGCTGGTGATTAAAAGACAACAAATGCAACGACGTCAACTGCCTCGCAAGTCGACCGCAAAACTCTGGGAGTCCAAACACTCAAACAAAGTCCTTACACTGAAAAAAAACTACATATATTTTTATGCTCTTAGAACTCACAAATTAGAGAAAACACATTTATAACACACTCACTAGTTTTGTAGGTCTTTTACTAAGATACCTTGTAACTTTCAGATACTTGGAGCTCTACCTATGAAGGGCATGTTTAAACTGTTTTTTTTTCAGTGCACCCCTATCATCCCACTGTTCCATATTCGACCTCAGGGTAGATTGCAATTTATCCGCACGCAAATTTGCCAGCAATTCGAAGGACTGTGGGTGCCAAGAGGCAAGTTGGTCTGTTGCTGTTTGGCTGGGCAAACAGTTTGGTGTCATGGCTCCCATGATCTTGGCCTTTTCGGGGCTCTCGATTGCAGCGGGAAACTCTGATTCGGATTCGGATTCGGTTTCGGATTCAGAAACTGATTTGCGTCCCCAGCTTTGTTAGCTTAGCCATGTGTGGGCGTGGGCGTGGTAAGGGGGCGGCAAATGTGGAAACTGGAAAATGGAGAATGCTATCAACTCGTGCATGAAGTTTTCGGCATGGCTTTGGTTATGAAATTTCACATTTTCTTGACATTTACTGGCTACAATTTGCGTATGTGTTTAACGAAGCATACATTTCTCAGTGGCAATTTGGGGTAGTCGGAGAATTTTCCACCGCAAATTTGTGTATGATTTTTGCTACCCACAACAATACGGAAAATTGTACCAATTGCAGGCGAAAAGTGTTGCCTGCTTTTAGGGGCTGCGAGTGTCCTGCAAATATTTATACAAATAAAAGACACGAAAGCAATTTCAACATGGAAATCCAGCAAATAAATACAAATTGCCTCCGGGGGCTAGCCACGCCCCCACTCCGGGACTGACTTATGGAACTTTTATAAATGGCCAAACGGCCACAAAGCCACTGAACTGGAAATTTGTTCAATTTTTGTTTACACAACCCAAGGAGACGGCCTGAAAAGCCACAACAAAATAAAAAACATATATATATATATATATATATATATATACTAACCATATAGATATATAGAGATTTGTATGTAGATACATTTCCAAGTCCGACTGTCCATTGTTTCATTTAATTTTTGGTTATTTGGCAATTTTTCACTTCATTAAACTTCTGGCTCCTATGGATTTGTCCAATCAATTTACTCAGTCGTAAGAAAAAAAGGGGTTAGGCAAAGAAAGTTTTTGTTACATCTTTCGGAGGGTTGATTGAGGCAAAAGGATTAAAGACACACTGGGAAAAAACACCGCATGAAATGTTGCACGTAATAACCATCTATTCACTTAAGTAATAACTGTTAGTTGTTGAAAAAGGTTTTCATATTTTTCTTTCGTCCCTAAATATTTCTATAAAATTCGTGTAATTTATCCTTGAAAGCCTTTTTATTTTGAGTCTTTATTTTGTTCTTTGTGCAGCCAAAGGGCAAAAAACAAACAGATTTATAATGGTTGGGGTTAAGGACTCGGGGCTCGGCGTTCAGGGTTCATGTCAAATCAATGTCAGAGCCTCCTTACGCAATTTGCTTACATGATGTCAGCAATTTCTTGGGCACCCCCCAATAAGCATCTTAGGATATAAATGTATATATATTTGAAGTGCAAATGTTTATTTGCATACGCACACATAGGCACACAAGCACTTGACAAATTCTAACAAATCTGTAAAAATTTGTCTGCTGTCAAGTGGAAATTACTCAAAGTGTGGGAAGTGGGGTAAAGGACATGCTTAGCATACTTATAGAACGAGATGTGTTATATCATGGGCTCGTTAAGCGTCAAGCAAAACAAATCATAATCTTTGAGTCCTTCAAGAAGTGCTGGTTCTTCCTTTTCGCTGCTGGTTCTTGAAATATGACAACGCGTGCCATTTTACTGTTTACACACATCCCGAATTGCCTCCTTGCGGTCGTAAGGATACTTTTCTTTATAGCCCCAACCCCCCTTACTCTTCCCCCAGCTCCAAGACACACCCCTCCATTTCTCATCGTCTTATGCGAAGCTGCTCCCTGGAGCATATGAAGGGAAATCCTTACGCATGTGTGGGGCTGCGATTTGCTTGTTTGAACAACTTCTTGGCACTTGACAGATCTACAATAATATTTTCACATTTGCTGAAAAATGCCGAGAAGTTCGTAAGTCCCTTGAGTTGATAGCATAGGTGCTTCCCACATTATTCACAATCCAAGTTCTAATTTTACTGAAATAACATGCTTTTTAATATTTTAGACAGGAATATCTATTGAATAGTATGTTTCAATATCTAGAAATGAATTCATGCTGCCTAAATCTCCCAATTTATTTGCCATTCTAAACATATCCTCAATCATCCATAATTTGATCACGTTTGCGGCTGCCATGGATATTTATACTATATTCCATGTAAATCAATTCATCGGCCATTTTTTTTTTCTACACGCACCGCAAATTTTTGCTTTGGTGGTCGTTGGGGCTTATTGATGTGTAATAAACCCAATTGCATTTGTTTTGAATATATAAATAAATCATAAAAAAGAACAAAGGTTACGCCATTTTTTGTTAGATGATTGTTTTGTTGGACTCGCTTCCGTTTCCGCTTCCTTGCTGCCTTTATTTTGTTTCCGCTCGTTGTCCTTTTTTGTTTTTTTTTGTGCCCTAAAGAACGTGCGTGGCATACTAATAGGGACTAAATGGTCGGAGTGCGGGTAGAAAATGGAGCGAGGAAAAATAGATACTAGGCACAGGACTAGGCACAGCCAGGCCCTAGGCATCGCATACATTTGATTAATCAAACAAAAAGTGTTGAAAATGTTATTTTGCCAGCCTGGCAAATGGCGCATTTGGATTTTTATGTGCCACACTGATTTTTACGATATGCACACAGGCACACATCACAAAAAGCCACAAATTGATGCCATTTTTGGCCATCCCAGCCCAAATGTAGCCATAAACTTGTCGAGACTAACATTTACAAAGCATAAAATCTACTGCGAGCCCAAATTTTCTATTTGTTCGATCAGCCATAAAATTTGCGATGATTTCCTTGAGTACAAGTCAAAGTGGACGAAAAGTGTCGACGCAATTGCTCATTAGGCATGCCAAGTGCACAGTGCGCGTCATAAATCTATGGACCAGTCCGAGCAATTAGTCAAAGTGTGGTGTGCTGTGGTGTGGGACACAAATTACAGCAGTGGCAAAAGAAAATGCCTGCAGACATGCTGGAAAATTATAAAAAAAGGACGAGGGAAAATGGAAAGGAAATGCTTGCAAACCGCTTTCGTAGCAGCTTCATTAACGCACATGTGTGTGGGTAAGAGGGCTTACACTGGAAAAAACATTTATGAAACAGTCTTATGAAACACTATTGAAGCATAAATAATTGTTAAATGCAATAAATAGCCATTGCAAAAACCAATGAATTAACTCTGTAAGAATAAGTTAAAATGGGAAATCAAACAGGGCATTCCTTGTATATTTATATAAACTTTATACAAAAGCATTGGTTCCAGTGTAGTTGAGAGTGGGTAGATCGGTAGCTGGGGCCATAACGACGACTCCACTGCCAGTTTGTCGTTTAACATTTGGCAAACGTATTAAAACACCCCATCATTGCCTTAATTAAGAGCCATAAAAGCACATTTACTTATTGTTCGACTCTGTCTCGCTCCCTTCTCCTCTTTCCATCTCGCTCTCTACAGCTTTTTCCACGTCTCGTGGCACGTCTTTTTGATTATTTATCCCTGGGATCCCTTCGGTATAATGCCCCATGCCACCCAGTACTTTGCGCCACCCACTTTGCCATCCTCTTAGCGTCCATTTGTCGTGCTTAATTCATGGCTAAAGTTGGAATTAAGTGAATTTTACGTTCATTAACGTGCGAGGGTTGTGCTCTACGTGTGTGCGTGAGTGGGTGGAAATGAAAGTGGGTGGGGTTGGGTACAAGTGGGTGGTTTTGCGAGCCATGTTTTACGGCCCGTGGGTGGAGTGGTTCTGTGTAGCGAGATGCTGCACAAATGGGCGCCATTCCAATGGTAAATGGTAAATGGTGGTGGACTGTTGCCGATGGCGGACTACAGGATAGGCGGATAAGTGGAGGTTAAGCGGGCTTTTTGCGCCTCAGACAGTGTTGATAATTAGCCGAGCGTCTAATGCTGCACTAATAACGTAAATTTGTGGCACAGTTAACGGCGGGGATCGGCGGGGTTGCGACCAAGGTAAAATTGTGCGATCCGAGGTGGCAAATCAATGTCTAGTTTAGCTCGCCACAAATTTGACGGACAGTCGTTTAACTAAGCAATATATAATTAATTCATTAATAATATATACTTAATGTAAAATATATATTTATTCAGCGCAACGAATCGATTAAGTAATAATATAATATAACTGACGAATATTTAATATTAATAATAATATTATTATTAGTATTTTGACTAGAAACTAATAAATAAGATTTTTCAGCAATTATATATTCCTTCTGCAGCGTTAGTTTTGAACAAACCTAATTTTCTTTAAATAACTTCTTTTAATTTCTTTAATTTTCTAATTAAAATGAATTGTAAAGTATATAATATATTAACTTTAAAAGAACACAAGCCTGATTAAGATACAAACTCACCCAAAGCGAAATGAAATCTATGCTGAAAAATGTGCTGTCTTTGCCCCAGTTACTCGTATGACTGCAACTAATTGGACTCACCCAACTTTTGAGTACCCAGCTACACATGTGAAAAGTTAGCCAGTGTCCTCGAAAACTTTCAAGTCCAGAGCTATCACAACCGACTAACTAGCCCCCAAAAATGTTGACCATTCGCCAGCACACACAGGAAGTGGAAATCTTTGGCCGAAAAAGAGTAAAATGTGCCGCAATGCTGCGAATTGCCTGTTAATTAGTCGCACTTAGAAAATAAACTGCAGTAATTAAGAGCAGAGGCAGACAAATAAAAAACGCCAGTGGAAAAATCAACCAGGCAGCCAACTAGTTGAAGTTTTTCCGCTTTCCCCCGTTTGCAAGCCATTTTCCTACCCCCAGTGGAGTGAGCATTTTAATTTCAACGCTAGAATTCTAATTAACAAACAAATCCGGTAGAATACACAGCAGTCGAGAGTAAAAAATCCCCCAAGGAAATTGGGGGGAGGACAAGGAAAAGCAGCAGCAGCGATGACAGCAAAAAAGTATGCTACATAAAAAAAGGGGGAAAGTAGAAAGGGAAGAGGAGAGAAGTCGGTGGAAATTGGGAGGGAAAACGCTGTGAGCCATGATCTCCCAATTTAATATTATAATTGCTACAATTATCATTCTCATGCCATTTACACAGCAATTGCACAAAAACAACCAGCGAAGGAAGTCGACAAAAGAGCAGTGAAAAGCGCAAAGGGAGGGTGGAAAGCGGATCCGGATATGTACGCCAAATTGAAGCAATTACCGGGAGTCCCCAGCCGGAAAACTCTATATAAAGCCGAGCCTAGACTCCTCCCACAAGCGCGAGCTCTCTTTCTCGCTTGCGCAGGCGCCAAGTGAACGGAGAAAGGGGAAGTGAGAAGGGGAGAAAGTAGAAAGGGAAAGAGAAAAAGAGAGATGGCTTCTCCCAAAAAAAAAATGTGTCTTGAGTTGAATCCCCACAACGATGATGATGATGATTATAATAAAAAAAGGACCAAAAAGTGAGTACATTTTTTAAAATTTATGACCAACCCAAAGGAAAGTTATTTCTAATGAAAGGGAAAACCATTTTTCAAAGGACATATCTCATTAAGCCCATGGTCGCTATCTAAAAAAACCAACAGCAACAACTACATTAATTGATTGTACATCGAGGATAATTGTTAAGTTTTTGTGGGGCCCCAGCAATTGATTACAAAATGTTTCTGCAGCTGTTATTATTAAATTAATTTGTCATCAAACAAAAGTCCCCACACACAGAAATCTGCATAAAAGCTCGCTATCCAACGTCGGGCTTACAAAAACATGACACGAAAATAATCACAAATGTTGTTGATAAATCCCCAGACGTGAGCGGGAATTTGTTTGAATACGCTCCACGAAAATCGTGGGGGCTTGGGGGTCATAGATTAGAAGTTCGTTCGTCATGTAAATGAGTCTTATCGCTTGCAATCGCACTAATTGAATTTAATAAATAGATAAAATATGAGCCATGCGGCTCGAACTGTTGGATGGTAATGAACTGCAGGCTTACCCTGTAAAACTAATAATTAAGATAATAATTCAAGATATGAAATAGACAACTTTTTGATTGGCTTGGATTGGCTAACATATTTCAGCATTCCCTTTTCTTTTATTTCCTTTTATTTGGTTTTTTGATAAAAGCAATCAGCCACACCCGAAATAATATTTAATGTTATTTACGTATGTTAAAGCATATTATTGGTTACAAGTATTTGTTTATATATCCTTAGCTCATCGGACAGTTTATGCCAACTTCTCCCAGATTGCTTATACCCTAGCTGCTCCACTCATATCCCTTACAATTATGGGGCATTAAGTGTGACAGTTTAACACCACTTTTGTCCGGAATTTCGACAGCTGGCCACTCAACCACCCACCATGTCGTATGTTCCAGCACCCCCCCTAAAATTGGGGACATAAAAAAAAAAATAAAATGTTGGATCATCAAAAGTACAAAGTACAGTTAAGCAATAACCAATTGCTAAGCAATTGCTGCCATCGTTTTGTTGTTGCGGAGCGATTCGAAGTTGTCACTTGATTTGTTGCTGCCGCTGTTGTAGTTCTAGTCATTGGGTTTTCAACAGAAGTCAACACCAGAAAAGATAAAAGACAACAGCAGCATTGCAATGTGTAATTATCGTTGTCACTAATTAAAGTGGGATGACTAAAAAGGAAAACAGAGGCGAACCACACAATTTCGAGTCTTATCACTAGGGGATTTTCAAGACACAGACTCGACGGAAAGCCAGAGCAGACAACCTGGCGAAGTGTTTAATAAATCCTAATCAGCTGAAATAATTGTTTAATTTTTTTTAGGTAAGCGATAAGTCCGTCGTAACTTATTAACTAGACTGGCTCTTGATAGATAGAAATAAAAAATCGGATATTTTCAATCGGTGCTTTCGCCATAACTTGGCCAAAAATAGACGCTAAAATAAAGACTGTTTTGTGCTGCTAATGAACATAGCTAAATATGTCTGTCCCAACATTTTTGATTTTCGAAAAAAAAATTTTTTCAAATTTTCGCATTTTTGAAAAGGGGTACATCATCAAAATTTGCGAAAAATGCCCAAAAATTAGCATTTCAATGTATGTACATGGATCGATAGGGAATTTTGTTACGAATTCAACAAGGTATGGCATTCCACATTTGGACATCTATTTTTACTGCTATCGAAAAAAAACGGATTAGTTTTTATAAAAAAATCGAAAAAAAAATATTTTGTTAAAAATCTGATATTTTCAATAGGCGTTTTCGCCATAACTTGACAAAAAATGGCCGCACATCTAAAATAAAGACTGTTTTGTGCTGCTAATGAACATAGCTAAATATGTCTGCCCCAACATTTTGGATTTTCGAAAAAAAAATTTTTTCAAATTTTCGCATTTTACCATCATCAAAATTTGCGAAAAATGGCCAAAAATTAGCATTTCAATGTATGTACATGGATCGATAGGGAATTTTGTTACGAATTCAACAAGGTATGGCATTCCACATTTGGACAACTATTTTTACTGCTATCGAAAAAAAACGTATTTTTTTGTATCAAAAAATAAAAAAAACAAAATTTTAAAAAATCGGATATTTTCAATCTTGATAGATGGAAAAATGGCTACAACTAACAACGTGATACTGAAAAGTTTCAAGTAAAAATTAAAGGTTAATGGTTAGACAATACTCACATTTTAAAAATCATCTTGTTACAACTGCGAAGAATTGGTTTTACATTTATCTAAATTAATCTTGGAAATAATGTTTAACAATATCTTAACACTTTATTGCATTTATAATTAAATTTAAAGTAACACTTTAAACTTTAGGATAGTTTAATTTAATGAAAAGAATTATAATTAATCAGAAGTTATGTTCATCTTTTAAATTGAACTAAAGGCGCCAAAAGTTACTAAAATCGATTAGGAAATCGACTAAAAATACTAAAATTTACTGTCGACTATTCGATACATGAAAAGACAAAATCGATATATCGATATCACCTACGGTTTTTGCATCGCAGTTATTATTATTATTATCTTACAGCAAAATGCGGAGCCAGCGGTTTCTAATTGTGGCCATTTTGGCCTGTTTTCTGGTGACCATCAAATCCACGCCCCTTAGGTGAGTACAAACGTCGCAAACTAAGATCATATTGGAATCATTCCTGGATTTTTGCCAACTAACAAACCAACTAAACTTTATATCTCGGTGATCCGGGATATATATTCAAGTTCAAGGTTGACCCAGTAATCTATTTTGTTTCTAACAATAAACAAAGGCTGCAGCTGAGTTAGGCAAATTATTCATGGTATCATGTTCTCCATTGCAGCGACATATCGGATTCGGATGAATCGACTTCGGTGGATGAGAAGGCACAGAAACGTCCAGACGATGACAGTGAATTCGATGGTTTCCCCTTTCGGGACGATGATGAATCCCTGCTGGATTCGTCGAGGGAGCTGTCTGTCCAGGATCACAACTGGGATGTACTGATTTTCACGCAACAATGGCCGGTGACCACATGCTATCATTGGCGCGAGGAGAATCCCGACCAGGAGTGCAGTCTGCCCCAAAAGAAGGAGTTCTGGACCATCCACGGCATCTGGCCAACGAAACTGCACCAAATGGGTCCCAATTTCTGCAATAACTCGGCCAACTTTGATCCAGACAAGCTTAATCCCATTGAGGATCGACTGGAGACCTTTTGGCCAGACCTCAAGGGAAAGGACTCCACGGAGTGGCTTTGGAAACATGAGTGGCAGAAGCACGGAACTTGCGCCATGCTGGTGGAGGAACTGGATAACGAACTGAAGTACTTTGAGCAGGGACTCACTTGGCGTGAAGAGTATATCATGTCGCGAGTCCTAGACGCCTCTGACATCCACCCCGATTCCAACAACACGGTGGCGGCCATCAATAATGCGATAGTCAAGGCTCTGGGCAAGAATCCATCCATCCATTGCCTATACGATGGCAAGAACAGCATCAGCTATCTTTCGGAGATTCGCATTTGCTTCAGCAAATCCCTGGAGCTCATTGATTGCGATGGTGTCAAGCAGGGCGATGCAGTGCCCGTTGGTGTTCCTGGTGGCACTATCATTACCAATTGCCATATCGGTAGCCTTGTGCATTATCCCAGCTTGGTGCCACCGCTGCAAAGGAAAAGCCATTGGAAGTTACCTCTCGTGAACGTCTACAAGTTGCTGCAATTCCTCATGTGGTTCACCTTGTAAACAGGTCGTTGTGCAACCCAATCTGGAATGTATTTAGAGGCGCGCCTTAGGAGGACTCATCGTTAACTCCAATATTATTTTATACTTCCACTGATCTGGTGTGCTGGAGATTCGGAGCTTAACAATCATAAACGAAGAGAGAACACTCGTTTTTAAATAGCTGCAAGTCTAGTAAATTATAAACAAAAGATGTCATATTTTATATTATATACTTAAAAGGATTTACCAATTTATACAATTTATTGTTTGGTTATCCACCCGTAATTCGAAAGAATTATTTAAATTGTACAAAATTGTAAACATCCTACGATGTAAATCAAGCTGTATTTGATTTCACACTTATTAGTTTATAGGCTCTCTTTTGTTAACTTAAACTTTGTTTTGTTTCTAATCAAAGGTTAAAAGCATATACTCCCATTAAAAGACACTCATTGTGAATTTATTTGATTAATCAAAGTGTATTTCAAATTTATAGATATTATTTTTGAGACTATTAACAGATGTGAACTTTGTTTTTGAAGATTAATGAGTTTAATCTACTGCATAAAACTGACCAAGCTGTCCAATCATCCTGTATCTCTTACTAGTTGCTAAGATCACATTTGTTTAATTAAAACACACCGAATTGATATTTTGGAATATTGAATTGATATAATTAAATTTAGCATAACTGGTTATTGCATAGATGGATAGCTAAAGACTGTTGTCAAACAGATTACTGTAAAGGAATAGTGATGTTCTATTGCTGCTGCGTGGAGTTTCCATTGTAAGTGGCCTTGTCCTTATCCTTTTCATCCTTCTTCGTATCCTGCAGTCGTCGAATGTTCGAGTCCCCATATTTCGGCGGCTGATAGCCACCGGGTCGCTGTTGGAATTCCTGTGACTTGGAGGAGGAGGCTTGGCTGGTATTATGAGCCGGCGGAGTACTTCCCGGTCCAGGTTGATTTTGAGGAGTGGGCCTGTCCGCTGCTCCGCCAGCCTGTGACGTTGAAGCCTCGTCGTATTCGTAGCCTGGAGCTGGTGTAGGTCGCAGGGAGAACATATCCATGTTGCGACGGGCAGCACTAAACCAGCAAGGTGTTGTTATCAAAATAAGAAAACCAAGTGAAGAAGTAGTACTCACGCATCGCCCTGGTAAACATCCAGGTTTGCCTGCTGTCCTGGCCACCGAATGTTAGCCATAAGCACGCTCAGTTTCTGAGTGAGCGGTCGGAGGCCCATCTTGTGAATGTAGTCGAAAGCCTTGGCCGCCGGTGTGAGCATAGCCCAAATTACGGTGGCCAGCATGGTCATTAGAGAGCCACCGCTTTGCACCACACGATTCACTTGCTCCTTGGTCAGCACCAGAACCACTGCATTGGGCACTAGATTTAGCTCGCTCAGGGTCTTGACCTCATCCTCCGTTTGGAACTCCCTGCGAGGGTAACTGGTAGCCAGGGTAAAATCGCGCCCATCGCTCGCCGCCAGCAACTCGTTTCGCACGTAGACACGAACGGTGGCCAGCACCTCGCCGGCAGGAAAGGATTTGGTGCGCTGAATGCCACCGGGTAATCGGATCTGCAGCCTCGTTTCGTCCACCGAACTCATAGAGGCATCTGTTGTGATGACATTGGAGGCAGCGGTGGCCGCCACCGAATTGGTCGTGCTACTGATGTCCGGTGTATTAAAACGTTGTGCCTGCTCCGCCCGATCGGCGGCAATCTGGGCACGTATGCGCTCCCTGGCCGCCAGCTCCTCCTGACGCTCACGTTTTATCTGCTCCTAATGGATTCATAAAAACGTGTCAAATCATAAATTAGCTCTATATATTTACTTGTAGTTATTTACCTGCATGTTCTTGAGTTCCTGCTCCTTGGTTCTTGCCTGCTGGCTCTGTGCCTCCTTTCCGTCCCGACGACGCCTCAGCTCGTTTTCCTTCTCCCTACGCTTTTCCTCCTCCACACGCTCCCTTCGCTTCTGCTCCAAAATATTTCTGACTTCAGCCAACCTTTCCTCGGATTCGGTGTTTGCCTGGCCTTCGAGCGGTCGCTGTGTTGCGACTGGAACAGCAGGTGTTATTAACGGCACAGCCGGTATAAGATTATTGGTGGCAAAGTTCCGGGCAGCTGCCCCGGATGTGGTAGCTGAAGCCTCCACTTTGCTGGCTGCTGCTCTCTTCTCAGCCGCCAAAGCGGCGGGAGAAGCAGCCTCTGACTCTGATCCCGATTTTACATCTAAACTGGAGGTTGATACGGCAGCAGGAATAGAAGCTAAGCTAGCTGCTACTGGGGAATTTGGAGGATTGGCCTTGGCTTCCTCCACACCATCAGTTGCCGAGTTTGAATCTGATGTGGTTTCAGGTTCTCCCAACTTTTCTGGTGCTGTAATATCGAGAATTTCATTGTGAATATCTTGTTCGTTCCATTTCCGATTGCTAAAATGAACTTTAGACTACCTGTTTGAATTGATTGGGACTCTCCAGTGCTTGAGCTGCTTGAGTTATCTGCCCCGGCGAAGCTTCTGACTGTATTGGCCTCCAATGCATTCACAGATGAAGAGTCGCTGGCGACAACCACTGGCTCGGTTCGTTTTCCCGCTAGGATCAGAACCTTATCGATCTTTTCCGTGAGTTCCTCCACGCTGGCAGTAATCCCAGTGGCTATCTCCAGAGGTGTACCCGTTTTGCCAATAAAGAAGAGCGAGGGAATGGGCACGACTTTGTCTGAAAATCAAATAAGATTTATAAGTGATTTTATATCAGGATTGCTAGTCAGAATGTTACCCACACAACGACATGAACTGTCCGTAGGCGGAGCTATTTCCCTGGACTTTGATGGCCACAAAGTCGGAGGTTTCCAGCCGGGATCGCACCCGATTATCATCCACGAAGCGCTCCAGTTTGTGGGACATCTCGTCCTGGCCTGAAAATCAGGTGAAATTTCACCAGAATGACGTGGTGAAAATTTGCAAATGCGAAGGAGTTACTAATTACCTTCGATGAAGACGACGAATACGGCGTCCTTGGCCTTGGATTCCGCCACGGCCTCCGCAATGTTGCCCGTGTGCCAGTTCATGTTTGGGTTTGAATTACAACTCGGTTCGGATACGGGTAATTTTGCCTGTTTTTGTTATTCCAGAAATATTTTTCTGCTGACAGCTGACTCCCGGGTATCGATGTATCCATTTATCGATAAGTAGTCTAAAGATAGTGCTTTAAATGCGAAAAAACAATATTTCGTTTTCTTTTATTTCATTTTCTTAGTATGGGGCTTTTTATCACTTTTTTTTAGCAATGCTTTAACTTTAAACCTGATATCAAAAGGTCGATAACACAGTCGATAAAATCGTATTGCCGCCATTTTTTAAATTCATATTTTGAAATTTTATTATGAATTTTCTAGAAGTTCAAACTAGCGACACCAAAAATGCCTCGAATTAAATAAAACCAATGAGTTTAGGTTTAGGGCATAAAATAAACCAATTTTTGTAATAAAATACATACATAGAGATCTATCTGGATAAAATATTCCAATACATATATTATTAATCTCCTAATTTTTGGTATATAAAATAAACGTTTAATCAAGTTAGTTCGATTGATAAGGTATTCAGGTATAACTAAAAAAAAAACAAAAGAAAATGCATGTTAGGCGCACGAGTTTGTATTAATGAATCGAATTTCATTTGCATACAGTCTTAGATGAAGATCTTATAAAAATATTCAGGGAATGAGTAGCCGCATATCTATTTGTTGTATATTGGACATGGTACTCTTCTGTGTACTTTGAATGACTCCCAGTGTGATTTGAAGTTTGTCAGCAGGATGCGTTGTTTGATCTTATAATATGTGAACACTAGATTGTCAGATTAGACTCCTGTTCGCTGGAACTACCTGCAAGGAAAACGTGGGTTAAAGATGGCTTCAAGATAGCCTAGGGCATAGGTTCCTAAGCAGACCTCGCTAGACCGTCGCACTTACCCTCGTCAATGTCGGAATTCATGATGGAACTGGCCGGGGTCACGGAAATCTCGCTGCGCTCTACGTCCGGAAGTCGGGCCACACGTACAATGCATCTCTTGGGCTTTGGTTTCAGCGGGAATGGACGAGAACTCGGAGTGGTGGACGACTTGATGCGCTCCAGGTTCACGCGACACTTTCGTACCTGGTACTCCACCTCGCGCTCCACGCTCCGTTCGCCTTGCACATTGAAGTAGGGATGACGCGGGATCTTGACGACCATTTTCTTAGTCTTCGGCAACATGGCTTTGAGTATAAAATCGTTGATAATTCGCTTTCAAAGTCGAAAAAAAGGAATGCAGTAATCCTCGTAGACGCCAAACTGGCAGTGATGTCAAACGTCGCAGACAACCTCGAACTATCGATTATGGGCACTACACTACTCGAAAATGTTGCGAGGTTTGAGATCATGTCGAAGGGAAATTTCAAAATATGTGTAATGTATAAATATTGCTTGGGAACCAATTACGAAAAGAATTAAGGGAAAAATTGATAATCCGTTGTTTTGTTTTAATTTATTTATTTAATATTAACTTCAAATTTGTTTGTACTATAACTGCATCTATTGCTTAGTAGCGATATATACCAAGGGTCGAACTATCGATAGTTCTTTATCGCCTAGCATTGTTTTTGTGTGTCATTGTAGATTTTTCGTTTTCATAAATATACGAAAACTAAACTGGTAATCAGCAATCCAACGCTATGAGTGAAGTACAGACCCTGATGGATATGGGTTTCCCTCGGGAACGTGTGTAAGTATCCATGACCATGGACAACTTGTCGCCGGCAAAATAAGTTACACTGCAACAATCAAATTTGATTTAATCCTGAAATTTATTTCACAGAGAGTATGCACTGGAGGTGACCAGTAACAAGGGTGTAGAACCGGCAATGGAGTGGCTACTGGCCCACGTGGATGATCCAATACCATCCCGACAAGGTGCTGGGGAATCCCCTAGTCCTGGAGCTCAACCAGCTGCAGCTGTGGATTCCTCAGCCGGAGCAGCTTCCAGTAGCACCAGTGGCGCCGGTGAAACTTCTGCTCCGGTAGCCAAGTCCCTGAAATGCGACGAATGTGGCAAAGTGCTTCGAGATCACACCGAAGTGGAGTACCATGCCGCCAGAACCGGTCACAGTAAGTTCTCCGAATCGGAGGAGGAAAAGAAGGCGCTCACCGAGGAAGAGAAGAAGGCCCAGTTGGCCCTCATCGAGGAGAAGCTCAAGCAGAAGCGCATCGAACGCGAGGAGCGCGAAAAAACCGAAGCACTGCAGCGGGAGAAGAATCGCATCAAGTCCGGCAAGGACATGACCGAGGCCAAGCGACGCATGGAGGAGCTGGAGATGAAGAAGATCGTTGAGCAGCGCAAGCGCGAAAAGGACGAGGAAAAGGCGGCCCGCGATCGGGTGAGGGCTCAAATCGAGGCCGACAAGGCAGCACGAAAGGCTAGGTGAGGATTACCCCCATCCTTACACTTTATATTTGACTATAATTCATGCCCCGCAGAGAACAAAAGGAATTGGGCAACACAGAGCCAGCTCCATCCGTGAGCTCCACCACAGTCTCGTCGCCACCCGCTGGCGTAAAATCTCCACCGCGAGACTACACTGAAACACGCATCCAGGTGCGCCTGCAGGACGGTTCAACGCTCCAGGAAACTTTCAATGTCAAGGAGCAGCTGTCCGCGGTACGTGTGTTCATCCAGATGAAGACCGGCATCGAGTCGCCCTTCTCCCTGATGACCACCTTTCCGCGCAAACTGTTCGCCGAGGACGATTACGAGAAGCCGCTGGAAGTGCTCGGCTTGGTTCCATCCGCCGTCATCACCATGACCAAGACGCCCGCATAAATCTGTCCTTCAAACTGGGATTTGGAAGTCTGGGAATCTCTCCCACAAACTACACAAAATGTCTAGAACCTAAATATACAAGTAACGCGGCGCGATATTCCCAAAAAAAAAAAAAAGAAAAACATTTAATGTACGATTTTATATATATATATTAAACACAAAATCTAAAAATACCTATATATTAGAGGATCTTTGAGGGCTATTTTTAAATTAATATTAAGAAAGGGTTATGAAACTTCCCGATAAGTTAATTTCATTTAGGAAATCATATAATTTATACATAATTTCCTTTTCAAAAGGTAGCGCTTCTTGTATTTTTCTTAAATTACAGTAGGATTCCATTTCAAAAGCTAATGATCACTAAATTTTTTACATGAAGGGCTGCACAAAGCTCTTGATCTTTTTGACGCTTCGCTCTGCGGGTCGAATGTTAAGATGCTGCCCAAATATGGTGAATTCCATGTTGCCCACTTTCAGCCCAAAGACGCACTCGCTCTTGGGGATCGTGCGCAGTCGATGATCCTTGCCGAGTAGCTTCAGAACGTTCTTAGTGTCCATCACACAGATGCCAGCTAAACCCTCCAGCGTTGAGCACTTGGACTGCAGCACCTTCAGTTTGGCGCCGTGCAAGTCCAGTTTGACCAATTTCCGGCTGAACTCCTCGTAGCGAGCATCGTGCACCTGAGGCACCTGCGCACCTTCCCGTAGCCTCAGATGCTCGCGCACATAGCCCTTCCAGAGTTGATGAAGTGGCAGTGCCTCCTCGTATTTCATCTGCTTGGTCGGAAGAGTATTCAAGCCCAGTGCCGCATATTCCCGGCGATTCAGTGTACTGGATTTGTGGGCGCGGCGTTTTCGGGAGAGCTGCTTCTTGATCTTGGTGCCCTCCAGCATGGTGATGTGGTCGGGAATAATGTTCACATTGCAGCGCTGGTGCGGAATCACCAGGTCTGTTATGAATTCCTTTAAATCACTTGTCGCGTGGTCCATTTCCTTGTTATTGCGCTTTGTTTATTTGACGAACAGCCGATGATGTATCGATATGCACAAGACTATCGATGGGATAAATGGAGATGTATTGCTAAATAATAATTCTAGTGCATAGCTGTGATTTTGATTTTGTTAGGTAAAAGCTAAACAATTATTATTGCTTTTATTTATTTGAAACTGTACGTGTCTGCAATATTTTACAAAACCGATATTTAAAAGTAACGTATTTTTGCGGGATTCTGGCGCTGCCATCCTGCTTTCCAAGGTGGAGTAATCGATAAGTACATTTATATACCAAAACTACCACAGGGATGGAGAGTAATATTCTGCGGTCACACTAAAAACATCGATTAGCAAGTCCCAATCGATATACGAGTAAGATACATCGGACACATCGATGTTTCTATCGGAGTGTGTCCAGCTCTAGCAACGCCGAACATATGTTTCAAGTCTCTCTCAACTTTCGAACGCAGCGGAACGTCGAGCGCATGAAATCGGAATTATCGCTGGAACAAACGTCGCCGCGTGTGATCGAAAATTCAAGTTAAGCACAGTCGTAGGGAAGCTGCGAGGTTATCAAACGCCATCCGCCCCCTCTCTTAGCCAAGCTCCGCGGCCGTGTGATAACAAAGATAATGCAATAAAGCGCAGGCATAAGAAAAAGCTGCGAGAGAGCCAAGAAACGTGACCCAGGCAAAATTTTGTTTGTTTGTCTGGCTCTGCATATACATGTACATAGTATAAACGTGCGTGAGATTGTGTATGCGCGTGTGTGTGAGCAGCCGTCGCGTTAGTAGTAGTAACACGCCAAACAACAACAAAAAATTCATCTCGCGTTTTTTACAATATTAATTAAACAAAATTACAAAATTGTTTCCCTCTCGTTCGCTCGCTCGCTCTCTCTCACTCTCACACACACGCACGAATATTACCCCCGGCGCGTTGTTCTTCCGTCTCGCTCCCACAAAGGCGGAAGAGTTAAACAAAAAAGAAAAAATAAAAAGTAGAAAAGAAATTATAAACGAAAAACTGCCACCGCCGCTGCTCAATAATTTGTGCATTTTTTAAGGTAATTCAATGTGAAATGTCATGTTTGCATAGCTTAGGTTTAATTAGTCCGGAAAAAGCTAAGCGAAACCCTGGGAAATATTACTTATCCCCGGGCAAATTTCCTTTTGTCCCGTTGCTTTTTGATTTTCATGCGAGCGTTTGTTGAATTCGTTTGTTTGTTGCTTGCTGGCGACTTGGGGGTGGTCGTCATTGTTTGGTTTCAACATTTGTAAATTAGCATGAAAAGTCTGATTTTTAAGTGATTTTTGTGTCTTTTGAGCGGCTTTTTGCGCAGGCAGCGCAGTCCAAAAATCACTCAGAATCGCACTCACATGCGCACACACTTACAACTGTAATACACGGACGCGCCCCGGTCGCGACAGCTAACGGCACTTTTCATGTCCTCTCGCGCTCTCTCTCAGTCTCTCTCCTTTTGGGATTTTTTTTTTTTTTTTTTGATTCGTGTGCAGCTTCATTTGCCACCAAAAATTTGAAAAGCAAACAAAAGTAATGTCAATTAAAGTACAGTGAACAATCGAAAGAGGGGATTTCAAAAAAACATGTAACCGTAACGATGAATATTTGAAATAAACACGATAAAAGCGATTTTACTCATATATAGAGTCCCCAAAATACATAGTTGTTAAATAATAAATCTGAATTTATAAGTCTGCGACATAAACATTTCAAATAAGAATCAATCCTTTATAAATTGTTTCGCAATGAGACTGTAAATGAGTATTGTAAAATCCCTTAGCAGCGTTTAAATGATTTCGAATATTACATTCCACAAAAACAGCCTGCAAAATAATGAGGTATTCTTCTTCTCTCCACTCTGCAGTTTCTTCACAATGTCCTCAAATCTAATTTAAATAAGTAAGAAGTGTAATAAGCCACACGCAGCGAAACAAATAGCGCTGAATAGAAGCACGCCAAGCCAAACAGCAACAAATGGCCAACAATTGAATGGCGGCCATCAGTTGGCCCCAGCGGCATCCATTGAGCAATCAACACCATTTCTCCCACATCAAATCAAGCACCACTACCAGCAGCACTAACACCAACACCAACACCACCACCATCGCCACTGCCACCTCAGCCGCCACTTTAGCCACCACCGACGTCACCGCTTTGGGAACCAGAACCACAGTCCAAGACCCAGTCCAAACCACCACCATCGCCAACATCGCCATCGCCATCGCCATCGCCACCAGCCACAGCCCAGCAGAACCACAACCACTGAGCTCCATCGGCAACAACAAATACCAGAGCCGGGTGCAGCTGCTCGAATTATTTGGAAAACTTGCCGCGTAGTCCATCAATGAGCGTTTCGATGTCACTGGTACAGGGTGGTGCTGCCGGTGGTGCGCCACAGGGCGCCAGCGCAATCTTGGCCGCAGCGGCTCCCTACTATCAACCGCCGGCTGTTCCCCAGGATGTCCAGCCGGATCGTCCCATCGGCTACGGAGCATTCGGAGTTGTCTGGTGAGTGGAATGATTCTATACATATATTAGCACCACACCATAATCCAGATTATGGGCAGAGGGTGTTGCCATAGCATTGGCACAATCAAATGTTGTATTCGCTGGCAAAAGCATGGTTATTTTCGGGTTGTTTTGGTAGCTTGTCCAAAGACATCCCGCTGAAATTGGCAAATACATTTGGGAATTATAATACAATAGATAGTATAGAGTGCAGAAATGGTTCTATAAACTTTATATACATGTGGTTTGTTTCATATCTTGGTGCAACTTTAAGAATTCATGATTGGCAGATGATTTTATTATAAACAAAAGTTGAGAAACAGGCTTTGATTACAAATGTTGATGCACTCTTGTACTCTCCTTCGACTTGACTTGACAAAGTTGTGTTAACAGCAAAGTGATTTTTGCGAGGAAAGGGTATCTGATGCATCGTTACTCTGCTGTGTGCCTTTTTGTCACGGTCTCGCCCGCCGTGGGTTCAGCAACCTTCTGCTTAGGCCTTTGATTCTGTAACCCTTTTGATTGTGTTGCTGCTGCTGCTGCTGCTGATGGTGATGTTGATGTTTTGTGCAGCAGGCAACGTCAACATCCTCGTACTCATTTCGATTCAGAACCTCGGTCCCCGGGTCTCAGCTAGCTGTCCTTCATGGTTTTGTGCCTTTGTGCAGTTTTCAACGTTGCTGTTGGCCCCCCGAGGGTGGATTTTTCCTATAATATATTTTTCTTACCCTAAGCGTGCTTGCTGGCTGGCTGGCTCTCCTTGTTTTGGCCTCCCCCCTCCTGCCATCAATTTGGCCTTTTCTATTTGCCCATCTCCTCATTGCTCGGCCTCTCTGCCTTTTTTCTATCCCCTCGACTCTTTTGATTTACATTTCAGTGCAAAATTTTACATTAATGGTTGCTTAAATGGGGTGAGCATTGAATATTTTTGTTTGTTTACTGGGGAAAGTAAAATACCTAATATGGATTAGCAACTTTCTGCTATCAATGCAACCGAAAAGCTGCAAATCTATCAAGTAAATCAAGGTTCCCTTACTAGTAATAGAACTTTTTTATGCATTGCTGCAATATATGAATATAAAAGAGCTTTAAATTGTTGAACCAGAGATCACTGCGATAAATCCCATCTATTTATTATTTAACTCGACTTCCTATCAATTTATTCGTGGTGTAGCCAGAAGTTTGGCAACGCTGCATTTACAAATTTCATTCACGTGTAAAACGGCATTTCCGGCTATAATCAAAACGCAAAGTGAGCCCAGTTCTATCGGGCGGGTCTTTTGAGGAGTGCTGGCGGTGGGGGAGTGGTCGTTCGTTGGTCGTTCGCTGGTCGTCCGCAGGGAAGCCAGTTAAAAACTGGCACACACAAGGGGGCACCGATGGTTTAGGCACAAGGAAGTGGAAGTCCGAAGACGAGCCACAAGTGGAGAAGTGGAGGAGCCCAGTGAAACACACACACACACAAAGCGTGGAGAACCCTGCGAACTATGAAAGGCGGCTAGAGGCGGCCCAAGAAGAGGCTCAAGTATATCCCACAATGCACCATGCACCTTCCCTTTGAAGCAGCACCCCCCTTCCGAACCCCAATCCATGATTCCCTTTGGACAACTGAAAGTGGAGCCCGCAGAATGAAGTCGTTGACGTTTGGATTGGCTTTACATAGCAGGCTTTACTGTTTGCGGGTCTACCAGTTGCTAACTTGCAAAAATGCTCATTTACTTTCAAAGTTACACATTGTGAGTCAATGCCTCAAGTCTTAAAGCTAGACCAATGCTAAACTATTGCTTTTATATTTTACTGATAATAAGTAAACTAATCTCATTTTTAGGTGGCATATAAAAAAGCTGCCCAAATCTGGATATCTGGGTCATAGTTTAATTCCATGATTTAATCTTGCAACGTTTCACTCAGCTCGAATATATTGCGTAAAATGCTAAAGTTATGAACACATATTTTTGCTCTCCCAAAACATGAAAGTTATGGCAGTTGAACTTATGGAAGTTGGACTGCATGTATCAGCAGATCCTGTCCAGCAAAGTGGGGAAGTGAATGGAGTGGAGTGCGACTAGAACTTGGGCGGGAATGCAATCAAGCGTTAAATTCAAGTGCCAAATGTCGAACTTGTTAGATGCAGCCGGTCAGCCTAGACTAGGAAATGGGTTTTATTTCGTATTTTTTGTATTTTTGTTTACGGCTTCTTGGTTAAAGGTGGTGCCTGTTTTCAGAGAGCCGGTGCGGAAAGCCCAAAAGCAGGTGAACCGTGGATTTTCAGGTGGAACAAGGCGGAAGGAAGTGCTCCGCAAATGGAGTGGGGTCCAAGTTGTTAAGTAGTTCTTGTTTTAAGTGAACTTCGACAACGTGGCCAAGCCAGAATAGATACCTTAATAAAATCCGCTTATAAAAGTTTCAGGCAACCTTAGTTATTCAAGTCTCTTGAAGAACTTTTCGATTAGTCAAGCTTTTGCGTGAATTTAGCTGTGAAAACGTTTTATTTCTAGTTGCTGTTTTTAATTAATAAAATGGCAATAGAGTGCGTTATTAATTTGCATAAATTATGCAATAAAACTGCGTCCAAATGCTGTTAAACCCCTTTAATTGAACTGCCACGCCCCCAGGACGATAAACACAAATGGCTGAAATAAAAAACGAATTCGATGCTTAGTGCTAGATTACTCAATTTATAATTTGTTTCCCAGAAGTGGCACTGTGGATAAGAACGAAATCCGAGGCAAGAGTAACAAGAACAACAAACATTTAACCAATTAATCCTAGGCATAGTTCTACGAAATTTCCCCAATGCAACCGACTCGAAAGAGTCAAGAAGCAACTGAGTTTTATACATATATATATATGTAGTATATACGTATATAGTTTTATATATTTGTATCCGAAACGTAGGTATGTATGTACGGATGGACGGGACAGACGGCGGGCGACTCAGGTTGCGCAGCAGTCGCATAAGAAATATGCTATAAGGTATCCCAAAAGACGAGCGAATGAGCGAAGATCTTTGGGCTTTACTTTAAACTACCTGCAACTGGTTTTGGGAGGTGAGCGGTAAGCGGTAAGCGGTGAGCAGGCAGACGACGAACCATTGGACGGCGGACGACGGACAACTGGACCTGGACAGTGCGACGGAAGGTAGGAAAAAGACAGTGTAAACCTTTTGCTTGCATCTCGACGAAACCCGCTTCCTGCACGAATTGTGGCCGGTGGTGGTGGTGGTGGACTTCTCCACTCGCCGATGCGCGATTCAACTCGTACCACCGACTCCAGTCGTCTCCAGTCGTCTCCAGTCGTCTCCATTCGACTCCATTCGGACCTGGACGTCAGCCTGGCATCCCAGTGTCTTGGCCGCTTGGCAAGGTGTCTTTGGTCTAGGCTCACTCAGTCACTAACTCACCAACAACTGATTCGGCTCGGCTTAGCCAGTTCCTGTTATTTTTAGGCTCTGTACCAGCAACATCACCTCACCCATCACCATCACCATCACCAGCACCAGCACGGCCTTTGCCTTTGTTTTGGCCAGTTACCCGAGTTCCCTTGCTACCTTGTTCCCTTCCCTGGTAACAGGCTCATTTGGCCAAGAACAATTTAGAGCCTTTTAATGGCCTTTATGTTTTATTGGTACACATAATGTGTACATTGTGGTTACTTTGAACGCAATGTTGAAATGGGGAAAACTGTAGTAAAATGTTAATTAAACGACTTAAAATATATAAATGATAGATGTCAACGAGCATAATCTTACATTGTGAAAGCAATTTGTCGAAATACGCAAAGAGATTTCTTAACATAAATATGCTACCCAACAAGCTCTTACTAAAAAAAGTAATAAACAATTGAATTAGCCTTTTCTGAAAGTTGTTTCCCCTATGCTGAATGCCTAATGAATATTCAAGGGTATGTTAGGCCTCGACCTTTTGTAAAGTCTGGACCCTTCCCCCTGCAGAAACCCCCATTCGACTTTTATCGGGTCGCAAATCCTGTGCTAATCTCAGTCGGGGAGTTCAGTTCCCGCATGGAATACCATGGGATCTTTTGCTTTTGGGCCGCGTCCAACCACCGAAAAATATGTGTGTGTGTGATTGTGTGTTTGAAGGGCCAAAAAGGAAAGCGGTGCACATGCATAGTTTTATTTACTACTACACTACAGCACTCATTCCAAACTCACACAATCCTGGACTGGGTAATATGGTATGCCATCCACTTTTTGGAACAGCTGCTCTCGGCTGATTTTGATGCTTCGATGTTGCTCCTGATGCTGAATCCCCCTTCCGAATTCCCTATCCTGTTTTTGGTCTTTTGCTGCTGCTGCTGCTGCGGTGGTTGGTTGCTTGCTTGCCCGTTTGGTTGAACAACCTTCGCCCGTTTTTCAGTTATTTTGTCTGGCAAACACACACATGTGCACACAGCCAGACGTTTACAGGATATGGTTGTGTCGTGAGGTCCCGCATATGTTTTTTTTCCACACTCGTTTCGATTCGCTTCCCTGCGAATGCAACATCCCGAATAGAACCGAATTTCAACCATCATCACGATGAACCACCATCCCTGCATATATATGTATATGTAATGTGTATTATTTTCCGTCTGTTGCAACGACAAAGTTTTTCCAAAAACATTTTCAATTCCACGTTTTCCGTTAGGGGAACACTTTTCACTTCTGCCCTCGTGTGTGTGTGTGTGTGGCAGTGTATGATTGACTTTGAAAGTGTTTGAATAATTATCCTGTTTTTCCTAGCTATCCTGGTTCTCTCTCCCTGGATGCGATTTCTTTGCATTTCCCCTCCTTTTGATTGCTTTTTGCAGCTTCGGCCAAAAAGGGCGCTGAATTGGTTTATGAGTTTTTCATCAAGTTTTTCTTGAGCTTCACACATTAATTGGGTTCGTTTTGTTTTGGCTGTGGTATTGATTTTGTTTTCCGGGTTTAGCGAACTAGTTTTAGCTGATTAAATTTGTAAAGGGTTGGTCCAATTATAATTTATTCTTCAAATTGCCATGGTTTTTGGGGTTGGCTGCCTCAAGTTGATTGATATGTATGACTTACTAATGAAGAAGGGTAAACATACTTCTTAATTTGTTTAGTTTGTCTTGATTTAATCTGGGTTTTTTGAGATATCTGAAATAGAACCGCTTTAAGACATTTTTTTCCTAATTCCTTTCTGAAATCTCGATCTATTGTACTCTATCTACCATCAGTTGATGGATAGGAGAAGTTTGGCAACATAGCCTAAGGAAACGAACAGGTCCTGGATTTCAGGTAGAGTACAGTAAATTCCTATACTCATTTTTCTAGTTTTCGGGTGAAGCATTTGCACAACGAATATAACGTAGAGAGTTGGAGTGGGAGACAAAAGGGATTTACGCACGCAATTTTGTCCACAGCTTCATTTTAGTCCTCGCAAAGAAGATACGGATACTACTCGGCTACAGATACGCAGATACAGATGGAGATACAGATACAGATACAGATACAGATACACATGTGTGTTTGCAGCTCACTTGCTGTGGCCAGCAGAGAACTGCAGCAAGCCACCGGCACCCTAAGTGTACCCGCTAAACACCGGGAGTCTCCGCACCCGGGTGTTTGGAGACACCCTAAATTTAGCAATGACAAACACCCGGGTGTTTTGCCACCAGGGTGTTTTTTGTACTTGCACAAAAACACCCGGGTGTCTGCTGTGCAAAGAAGTTTAGGGTGGGTGACGCGCAAGCAAGGATCGGCCGCAGGTACTTTTCTGTATGCATAAAAATTGTATGGGTGGAAGCGAGACACGGTCCAAAAAATTTAGGGTGAATGGAAATACCCAAGGAAAAGGTCGTGCACATGTTTTTGCGTTTTGATGTATCTAATGTCTTAACAGAAAACAAACTTATGTATTATTAAATAATATAATATATATATAATAATATATTATATATATTATATATATATATATATATTATAATATATTATATATATTATTAAATAATATTTATACTTAATTAAGACAATTCTATTTCTATTGCTTTTTTTTATCACTTTAAAAAGAAAAATTATACATACAAAATTAAATATGGGAATTAAATATTAAAAATTTTAACAAAGCAAGTAATATAAGATATAAAAAAGAAATGTCTATTTCGTGTTGGTGAAATTTCTGTAAAAAGAATGCATAAATCTACAGATTTTGGGCGTAATATATTTCGTTTTTCAGTACTTACTGTACTTTTCTTTTTCGTATGTTACCTACCACAGGCACTCGAATGTCTACCAGACACCCGGGTGTTCACCAAAACACCCGGGTGTTTACCAAAACACCCGGGTGTTTTGCCAGACACCCGGGTGTTTCCGAGAAAAAGGCACTTGCCTTTTTCTGCATGTTTGCCTTCTCTACCCTTCGTTATGAGTGGCAAGTGTGATCGGTACCCGCGACGTAGGGTGCCGCATTGATTCGGGTGCGCAGGCACCAGGGTGTTTGCAGACACCCGAATATTTTGACCGGGTGTTTGTATGTACCCGCGAGAACCGGTGTGAGTGGCACCCGCACTCAAAATTGTTGAGTGTGATCAGGGTGGCAAAAAATGCCACTCTTGCAGTTCTCTGGTGGCCAGCTTAGTTCACTCGAACGGCGTTCTCTACGGTTCAAGTGAAGCGCAAATGTATCTTTGAAGTTTATTTTGTACCATATACCCGGCCCTATTTGCTCCCTCTTGGCACCTACCTCTTCGGAACCCCGGCTTTTAGGTATCGTGTAACAAAGTGTGGCAAAAGGGAGCGCAAGAAATAACGTTGCAGCACATGTGCGGTGCGTCTATCTGTATATGTATCTGTATCTGTATCGGCATTTGTGTCTGTATCAGTATCTGTGTATTCCGTATTTTGTATCTGTATCTCTATGCGTGTGCCTTTGCGTTTCACCAGTATCTTGAAATAATTTTCACTGGACCGCCTGCGAGCGGCGAGCGGCCCAAATGAAAAATAATAGTCAACCAAGTGCCACCAAAACGTAAAAAGCTTCCATGGGTTGTATGTTGGGATTGGTGAACTGGGAAAAAAGGTTTTCTTTATATTGTGAGTGTCTTTAAGTTGTTTTGATTGTTGGTTTGATTTAGCTAACAAATTTGCTAGAATTAAAGAAGCAAGGACTTCCCATTAAATTTGCTACTTCGACTATTTCAAGAAGCGATACTTAGAATCTTCAAATTCAAATGTACTGGCTGGCATTAAAATTGATTCTTAACTCAGTTCGACTATTTTCTCGCTGTGCAGATACCACCTCAAGCAGGTAGCGCCCCGCTAACTAACCCTCTCTTGGTGCGTGTGTGCCAAATAAATCATCGTGTGTTGGACAACAGAACGAACGTTGAACGCCACTCCTTCTGCCCCCTGCATGGCCCCCCATTTCCCCAGTTTTCCCCAGTATACCCAGTTTCCCCGTCCATTGAGTGGAGTTCAACTGTTCTGGTGAGCTGCTGCTCCTACCTTAGAGCTGCTCGTAAAGTGCATTGGAAAACTGAAATAGACAAGTCGAGACAGTTGGACACACCGAACACTGAAATGGATGGCGATTGGGGGGCCGAATGGGGGGCAGCCCTGGGGCGGTCAACTCTACTTGAACCCGAACCTAATGAAGCCACTCCGGGTGAAGATACGGCAAGTTTGGGGGGCAGCAAATAAAGTAAAACCCATCGGGCTGGAAGAGCAGCTCCTAGAAGAAGGGGGAAACTAATTAAGTTTTGCGTCAAACTATTCGCCTCCAGGGGCCAAATGGAAAAACTATTCGAGAAGTGTTGGGAAATTTATGCATTTATGTAATTTAGGTTTGCGGAAAAGGAGCCAAAATAGGTGTTCTGAACGTAAATAGTAGTAGAAGTAGTAGAAGTAGTAAAGTGTGCATAACAATGATGTACAATAGTTAATAGTTTCGCTCTTACTAATTAAATAAAGAATTTCTTTACCAAATTTAAAGTCATATGCACGATTCCTGCTAATTACTCGATGCGACACCATATTTCCGATCGACAGGATCTGATGAGCTGCCACACTACCGCCCAACATCGATTTCCCACCTTCGGTCCATTGTTGTGGTGTAGTGTGGTGCGGCGACTCTTTGGAAAATCTCGCATATTTAGCACAATGGAAAACTCTTTTTGCCGCTGGCACGACGGCACAAGTCACTCAGCCGCAACGAGAAAATCGTGCGAGCGTTTAATGTGGCTGGCAAGCTTGCTTGCAATGCTCGTCGCAGCTGCAACAGCAACAGAAATTGCAACTGCAGCAGCAGCAACTCTTGCAACTGCAAGTCCGCAGCAACGGCAGTAAACTTACTGCCATTGTCTGGATTCCCTCGACTGCATCCTCCTCGGCGTCTGACGCTGTTTATGCTAAATGAGGGTTAACGCAAAACTTAAAGAGCAGAGGCGAAAAAAGATATTTGCGAAATGGGCTTTATCTTCGGCACTTGAAAACATTTTCTTTAACGATTTTATCACCGCTATTCACATTTATAGCTCCAATATTTAAGTTCTTACTATAATTTATAACAGCAAGAATTGTACATGATTTGGAATTGTTTTTTTTATTATCACCAGTATATCAATGTAATTGTTTTCTGTGCATTTAAAGCTGCAACTGTAAAATGCCTGTGGACTCTCGGCTTTAAAATATTGAATAGTTCGCAATCTTTGGTTGCAACGTTTTGACAACACTTTTTCCACCCTTCTTTTTTTTTCTCTTTTAAACTACCCGACTTTGGTTTCCCTTTGAGCTGCAGATTTTCACGTTTGCCCCCTTTTGAATTTCCATTTTGAGTTGGCAAATTTGTCTACAAGTTTCGGCAATGCTTACAACATTTTTTCGTAGGTGTTAATTAACAACTGTTCGGCGCTTGAATTACAAGCTTTAAAACAACGCATGACTTACACTTGAATTGTTTTGTGGGATTTAGCAGAACTGATAAGGAAAATTCTTTCTAATTGAGTAGATTTCTTGTCGGTTAAGAGTAGCTCTATTATTAATCTCTTAGTGACTACTTTAAATATTTTTTGTACCGAATTTTGGCTGCCAAATGAATTTCGACAACGGTGCCTCTGCGATAAGAAAATCAACAAAGCCCCACAATCGTACAAATTTTCCTCTTTCCGGCCTCTCTTAACTAGCAGCTTAACATACATATTTTCGTAACCCCAATAATGCCACACAATCAGGGACGGATTTTGCCGCAATGCCGGTCCGAACCAACGAATCTGAGAATACTCGACTCTAGACTCTTAAAATGGGGAACTGCTTTTTGGCTACATCATCATCATTATCAACATCATCATCATCATCTTCATCGCGATGATTATTATTATCGCCATGGTCGAAACGCTGTGTGTGCTTGCCACTAAACGCTTTTGACATTTCAATTAAAATTCTGGAAAAAGTCTATGGCGGTAATTGCTGGAAATGCCTTTGCGCCACTGCAGCGTCATTGTTAAATATTTACCAGCAAGAGAAGAGTATTTGAAAATGGTTCGCCGCCTGGCGCCAAAAGCCGGAGTTGCACCAGTGCCTGAGACGAGACCCTCTCTCTTTTTATTTTCTCCATTTACTGTCAGCAAGATAATTAGACAGATGCGTTAATTGTGGCAGGGAAATGTTTTCCTATTCTTTATTGCTGCACTTGCTGCAGAATTCAGCTGTGCGTCTCTTTCACTTCAGCAGCTAGCCGCCTCTTTCTAAGCTCCAATGACAAATAAGCCGCAGTTGGCTGGAATGCTGTTGCCATGCAATTACCCATATATAATTCCGTGTAAGGTGACTTCAACCAGATTTATTCTTCGCGTACCGCCCACTGAGAATTTAAAAAGAACTGAATTTGCGATTTATTTTTGTATGCATATTTCTTTCGAGACGGCTTTGTTGTCAACTGTCATTCATTGATGTACGATCTTGATAGCTGCTCGCAAAACACATGAACAACAACAAAAGGTTGTTACTCCTGCCATCTGCTCATTTCCCCTTCTTTTTTTTTTGTATCCAGATACTAATGCAACAAAAGCTTTGTGTCGTTTCCTTGGCGCCACTCGATGCGTCAGCGTTGCACAGTGCGAAGTTCAAACTGAATGATAATGAATACGATATCATATCAAGTCGCTTTAAATATAATAGGGGCTCGTAAATATAAGTAGCAGAAGCTGCACCTTTATTCGTCTATTTTCCAACAATATGGAATCAATTCAATGTCAGGCTGTAAAATACATCCGTATACATAGGGATTGTATTGTCTTAATACAATTTTTCCTGTTGTTCACTTCAAAATGTAATATAATTGCAGATGCTCATTCAAAGTACGAGATTATCTGTAATTGTTATTTTTACCTAATATACGCCCTATATGAGGCATCATTGCTCCTTGGAAACGGATTTCTCCTCCATTGCAGGCAGGTGCATCCCGCACTTTGTATTTTCCTGTTATTTTGGGATATTTTCATGTCACAGATTCTCTCACAAGCAAAGATCCTGCATTTGCGAGGACAAAAACGTTGAGCTCGAATTACGGCAGCCAAATGTAAGGATAACAAAGGGGGCAAACCTCGGGCGGATCGCGTTTGAGGATCCTTGCCGAGGATCGTTGAGCATCGCTCACACAATGGCAGGATACCAGCAGGTCTGGCCAAGTACCTGACCCTGTTTCGCTCCGATGTCCTTTGCAGCTGTCTTTCTTCGGTTTTTGTGTTGTAGTCCTTATTTAGACTCCATTTCATATTGATTTCCCTGCTTGTGTGTCAGAAACCTTGGAGCCTCGACTATTGGGAGCCCGGTTCTGTCATTAACAAAAACGAAAAATACAAAATACAAACCGAAAAACGAGTACGAGTACGACGACAAGGCAGGCGACTGCAACACAAACGGCAGATGGTCAGATATAATAGCATTGGAGCACGGGGTGGGGGCCGTTGACCCTGCCAGGGGGTTAGGAGGGGGCAGTAGGGGAAGAAGGGGTGCCACCTAAAGGATGAGCATGAATGTTAATATTGACGCAAGGTGGAGTTTGCAGTTTCATTCGGGTGCTCCACGACGAAGCTGCAACATTGGTTAGCCAATTTATTAACGAAGTTTGTCGGTCTTTGTTGGCGGACTTATTTTTGAGGGACGGACGAGGAAAGTGAGGGGAAAATTACTGTTAGTGCCGTGATCGTGACAGAGTGATTTATACTGCTACTTTGATTTTTATGGCGCTCATTCATATTTATAGAGTATCAAAAATTACGTACAAAGTGTGCTAAATTGCTGGCCATCGAACGCTGTGATTGAAATGTATTTGGGCCACCAGGAAGTTGTAACAATTTTGGCATTCCAAATAATAAAATAAACTGATCGTTTAGCTTCTTTTAGTTCTTAATATATCATCTTTAAACGAGAGTTGTATTGTATAGTACGTTCTGATTCCTTGCTTTTCAGAGAATATATCATAATTAATCTCATTCGTATTCCATCACGTTCTGAACACCGAATTTGTCATACAACTGTGACAGAATTTCCAAAACATTTCGAAATGTTTGCCCATCTCCAATAGCCGACAATGTTGTTATTTTTGTGGCTCTTCTCCTGCTGCTGGCACGCATGCGCTCAAAAGGAGCAGCAACGCAACGTTCATTGCACCCTAACAACAAAAACAAAAAAAAAAATAAAAAACAACCAGCTACAACAACGGAAAGTTAAGAAAAGAAGAATGAAATTTTCGTTTGGGGATTTTTACGATGACTGAGCAAGCGAGAGGCCAAGAACGAGCGACAGAGATGGCGAATGGGGGCTCTGCAGAACCGGATGGTCGGTGCGTCTATACGTCGAGCCAAGCTGACCGACCCAGACCCCAAAGACCCCTTCCCAAAAAGCCCCTCGGAAAACCCCCCCCTTCGACCCCATAACGTACACAGAAATTAAATGGGTTCCCCTTTAGTAAGAGAATTAGGTAACTCAAGAAATGTCGAAGCAGGAAACACTTGTATCTAAAGTTGATTTAAAAATGGAGTATTATTTATAGCAGAGCTAAAAACAATTATAAATAAATCGCTATCGTAACTCCATTAAATATTATTTTAATTATAATATAAATGTTGGAAATATAGAAATATTGCCCTGTGTAGTAAGCCAAAAGTCCAAGACCGCGTTCATTGCCTTTGCCTGCATTATTGTATGTGCAGTATGTTGCAATATGCCTTGGGGGCACAGTTCTCCAACCTATCCCAAGTTTTTTTCCTGTATTTTATTTTTTATTTTGACACGCATTTGTGTGTGTGTGTTTGCATGTAAAATGTGGAGAAGAAGAGGAGTTTAAATATTTTTAATTGAACTCTTGCCTCCAGTCGTAAAACAAAGAGGGGTAATTGGGTATTATTTTTGCGGTTATTGATCAGTTAGATACAAAAACATGCGGTCGTATCGCTGGCCTCAACCATGATAAAAAGTTATAACTATATAATTTACGCAGTCCACCAATTGCCGACACTGAACAGGGTCAAATTTATTAGGATCCTATTGATTATGGGGGTCTCTATTAATGTTATTGTTCATGTTACTGATAGACATGGATATGCATTGCATAAATGTTTAATGAGCTATGATACTTATAGATTTTGGTATGATTTTAGTTTATTAGTTAGTTAGTTTCTAGTATTAAGCAAAGTCATTAAACCAAATAAAGCTACTAATCCTAAAAATAGTTTAACTATGAATTTTTTCAATTTAACTAACGAATATTGTATTTTTTCTCTTTTTAGGTAAGTTCGATATTAACTTCAAAGAAATACATTGGCAACTAATCAGCCACGTAAGTTAATAAATTCCCTGCCCAATTAACACGGGTGAATCATGTTGCATTGGGCATAAAAACAAGTTTATTATATAGTTAAAAATAATTAACTGATATGTGGGTGCGTTTACCGGGAATAGAAGTTCAAAGTTCGAGTGGGTTTCTTTATTTTAAAACCTTTTAATGAGCTGTCCAGCGAATGGACAAAAGTGGGAGAAAATAGGAAAAACTACCATAAAACTCACTCGACAACAGAATGCATTAAATTTTTTCTTACCAATCATAAAAATGCGTCATAAAATTGAAGCTGGCAGTGAAATTCAACATGCCAAAGTGTAGGGAAATACTTGTAGATAGATAGATAGATAGATATATATATATAGGGATGGGGAGTGCGGGGGCGAGATGCATCATTTTATAGAGAATGCTTTGGGGTGGATGGAAGTGTCGACAAAGTGTTTGCTCCTCTGCCATTCTCTGTATATCTCACGGTTTGAGGGTCAAAGAGTGCGGCATCGAATTTCACGCACACACACACATATGCGGGGATGGGAAAATCGAGTGGGGAAAACTCTAATAAATGCTGCTGCTGCAGCAGCATCGTCGAGTTGAAAAACATTGGAATGCATGTAGAGCACTAAAACTATCGGACACAATACCGAAGTCATCGAAAGAAATCAATAAAGAAAGTAATTTGAAACGTGGGCAGACAAGAGTGTCCTCTCTGTGGGTCCCCATTTGTAGTCTATCCTCCTTCTCCCCCCAACTGAAGGCAATTTATCTAATGGTAATATTGTATGGCTATAAAACAATATTGGCAAAAGGCGAGTCAGCTGTGGTCGAGGCGGAAAATGCCGGACAACGCCAAGTATCCAGACAACTATTTTCCACGCCCTTAGTTTTCCAGGCGAGCTGCGGAATTTTAGTTGCCATAATGCACACTGCGTAATTACTTTTGCTCCTTTATTAATACTGCCAGTTGGGGGGTGTCTTTGTCTTAATCAAGGAGTTTTATAGAAGATATTCTGACTGACAGGGCATTAATACCATTAACATAGCATTTAGAAATGAATTCATCATAGCTTCATAAACCTAAAAGGCTTGTTACTCACATAGTTAAGGGTAGAAAATGATCTTAAATTTATATACCTCTTTCAATTAGACTACTTTACTATTATTAGCTAGCTCACCTCATCGATTACTATTGTTTCGCCCATCTTTGCGCTGTTTGAAAATCAGCCATATCAGATGGCAATCCCTACCAGGAATTTTCACATTTCCCTTTCATTTAATGCAAAGTAAAGGAGGGAATCGCAGAACATTTTAATTAAAAGAAACCCGCTGCTTTTCTACTTCCACCCCCAAGTGTAGCCGATGGTTTTTGTTTACACTTGCCGTTCCCATTGATATTGGCTAAATTTAAATTGTGACCCCAGCAACATTGATTTGTCAGCGCCTCGGCTTGAGTCACAAATACTGAATGAGACAACCGACACTTTTGCTCCCTATATACAAGATATAAGATATTCTTCCTATAGCCCCCCATATTCAGTTCCTATCTTTCCATTCTGGTAGTGCTGTCTGGTATTTATCCAGCTGTTAATTGTGTGTGATCTTGAGGAACAAGCCAAACATGTTGAACAATTTCTCTTAACTATTTTTATATCTTTCGCGGCGTTGGGGCCCCCAGCATATGTTTGATTTTCTTGAGACATTAAGAAGCCCCCTCTTTCGTCGTACCATTTTGTGGTACCATCCATTTGCCCCTCAACAAAGTTTGATGACCTTCAGCGGTGGAAAACTATGTGTTTTCTTTGCTCTTTTGCTGTCCCCTCATTTCTGTTTGCTTTTGATTTCGATTTGTGTAAACAAATTCGGTTTTCGGTGGTTACGCATTTCAGAAATATCTATCTATCTCGCTTATGAATTTTTCACGCAAAATCGATCAGCCCTGATTTTCATATTAAATTTCAGTCGAAAATAGATAGAGAATTTCGATTTCATGCTACCTACATACACCTTTAACCGAACAATGCTGTGGAAATCTCTTATCACCAGGACAACCCGCTGGGAGCGTATTTTCACAAAGTCTGTGCCGGAATTATTCTCATGTTTTTACCTCTCGGCAGTTTTCCTGAATTGAATTCCTTTTCCAGGAAGGCAATTCGGCATGGTCTAGTCTGGTTTTTCAGTCGGGTGTGGTTTTCTCTGGCTAAATTGGATAGGAAACAGGTTTTTTTGGCTAAGATTATTAACTGAATTCAACACAGCCTTTTGTACTAAATATTTTATGAAAGTGCATATGCTCTTAATGCACAAAACTATTTTACTTGATATGAAGAACCATGTTTTAAATCCATTACATTAAGTTGGTTGATGGAAGATACTTTCGTCTATTTTAATTTAAATTCGCATTTCTATTTGTTCTTGCAAAATGTTGTATTAAAGCGTTGATTAAAATAAATATTTAATATTTGAATTGCTAACTGCTTTTACCGCCGACGCCTTTTATCTGGAGGCGTGGCTGGATTTGTTTTGACTGCCGGGAAAAGCAGCAGGGGAACTCTCATCACAGGAAAAACTCATTAAACAAAGTACACTCGAACGCCTCATGACCCATCTCGCCCCATCACTTCCATTGCTTTCCCCGTCTGCACTTTTCCAGAGCTAAACTTTTCCTTCCCCTTAACCCTTTATGGCTCTTCATACATATTAGTTTCTCCTTTTCCCTTTGTACCGCCAGTAATTTCTTCAGTTTTTTTTTTAACAAAATGATGAAGCTTTAGAGTTTGTTTTTTTGCTACTACTGTTTGTTGATTGGCTCTTCTTGCACACCTCGTTTTTCGCTGTTTATTCTCCCTTTTTCGCTTTACGTGCTATAAACATTTCAGAATGAAATTTTACAAACTGTTGTGAAAGTGCTTAACAAACACAAACATGTTTGCCGCACACAAACACAGGTGCACCTTTTTTGTGATGGCTTTAATTGCGCGGGCAGTGAAAAGCATTGAAAAATAGAGCAAGGAACTATAGCACACTTTTAAGCGTTTCAATGGAGTGGAAAAAATGCCGAAAAATAAACAATGCGATCATCAAACGTTGCTTCGAGTGCAGCAGAATGTTCTTTAATATTATTACGTTTTTTATGCTTTTTTTTGCCAGGCCAATGTATGGTGTATAAAATATTTTTGCAATGAAAAATATTATTTTTCTTGCTTTATTCTCTTTGCATAAACATTCGATGTTGCGCATTGTATCCTGCATAAATTTACATTTTTTAAATACAAATTTAAAAAAGCTTTGTTTAATATTTCAGTTTTTAAGTTCTAGCTGGGCTGCAATTTTGTTGATATCGCTTTGTCTTTGCTCTCTGGATTTTAGCCACGTTTATTGCCGCTCATCAGTCGGTTCGAAGTTGTCTTGATGTTGCATCTCCTGTAAGATTGCAGTACCTGAACGTACTGATGCGAAGATGGCTTTTAATGCGTTGATTGCGGCCGTAAAAGTGGCTAATACGTGGGTTTGGCTACTATTTTTATGATTCTAGAAGTTGCTGCGTATTTTAGAGAGGATGTTGCTGCAGTTGAAGTTGCATGTAACTACTGATTTTACTACTACGATTGTAATTTTTTTTTGTTCTCTTCCTGTGTGGCAGTTCTTTTAAATGTACATCTCTGTTACGCCCAACGGCATTTTATATCCTCCTCGAATGCGGTTTCATTTTTGTTTGATTAAAAACCGCACCCTGAAGCCACCTTCATTGTAATGGGTTAAGTTTACTTTGGCGTTACTATAAAGCGATCAACCTTTTGTAGCATACAACTGGGCGTTGTGACCGAATCAATGTTGGTTTGTTCCTTTTGCGCTTGAGAATTTTAAATTACTACAACTACTTCAATTAGTATGCATTGAATCTATTAAAATTGGTTTAAAGTTATTTCTTTAAGCATTGCATTTTAGACGAAACAAAATTTGCTTGTCTTTCGAAAGTTATTTCATTTTAGTTATTACTGTATAGATTCCCCTGAATTTCGTAGAAATTTTGCAGATTAAAAGTTTGAATGTTCTTCTATTCGTTTTTATTTTTTGATTGGCTTGCCCTTCGCTTTGCTGCCTTTTATTGTTTTGCATAAATTTGCGCCACGCCCCCATTTGTGGGCTGTCTAGCAAGCGAAATAAAAAATTATGCACATAAATTCAGACGCTTCGCAGTCGTAAACATTGGACCATGTAGTTCTTCTTTTTCGGCGCCATTTTTTGCTCACTTTTTTGTATGTTGCCAAAAAAGCATTCTTAGAATTTTCCTCTGGCAATTTTCCTTGCAATTTTTCCTTCCGATGCTTATTTTGTTTTTTTTTTTTCTCTATTTTAGCCTTTGTTGGATTTCCAAACGGTCTACTCATGTTTTTATTATACTTTTCTCTTCTGTAAGCTTTACCATTTCTAACGTTTTTGTTTAGCATTTGGAGCAAACATAAATTGCTTCAACTTTGTACTTGCGTCTAAAATTTAAACTTTCTGCTGTTTTGGCAGTGGGCGTGTCACGCTTTTTCCCGGGGCGTTTACCGAATTCCGTGAACATTTTCTTGTTTGTTTTTGTAGGTGGTTGATCCTATGGGTATTGTAAAGTGGTGAAAAAATGTGCGGATAATTTAAAGAAACATGCTGAATTAAGCATTAGTTTGGAAATCACTTGATTTTATTTTCATTCCAATTTTATGAGTTTCTGTCTAGCCGCAAAGGTTTTTGTGGTTTATAATATAAAACGAAAAACCACAAGTTTTTGCCTAAGGCCATACTGTCATGCAAACAACAATAACAGCAAGTTTTACATAACACCTTCTACTTCCTTTCGCCTCCCCGTCGCAAAATCTGAAAACATATTTCACCGAAATAAACATTTTGCCACTTTCAACCAACCAGCTTCCATTCCACCAGCACAGAATTTTCCAACGCCACCGTGCCAACTCCACAATTTTGCTGAGGTGCGTGTTATCTGGTGCCACAGAATTTTGCACCAAATGCGAATTACGAAAAATAATCCACGAGCACTGGGTTGCAGGAGATTGAATGTGGCAGAAAGTTGTGCCTTTGCCGAGCAGCCGAAAAGCGTCGCTTAAAATTAAACAAAACAAAGTTTCGATGGTAGAATTTTCCCCAACGCAAAAATGCCAGACGAAGGACATTATTTCCCTGGCCGAAAATCCAGTGAGAGGACGAGCGAGATAGAGAACGTAGCAATCTCGGTGGAAGTCAAGACGGAAATACCGCCCCCGTAGAGAGTTGGAACTACTACTTCTACGAACGGTGGAAATTTTTGCTCGCAGTGAAAAGAGCAGGGCCATCCATACAGAAGGCAACTTGTGCAACATCGTAAAAGTTACATCACTGCGTTGGTGAGGGAAAACTCGGACCATCGGAGCATCGATGGGAAAATCGGTGAGGGCGGGAAAAAGGGCAAAAAGGAGCGGGTGTGCTGGAGCGACTTTGGCATAAATTATTTTGTTCAAGCCAGTGAGCTTGTGTCGTCGTAGTAATAAAAATAAAAATACTCAAGCAAAAAAAAAAGAATATTGTAATTTGCTCGTAAAATAGTTGTGCTCAAGTAATTTTAACGATTATGATCTTAATCAAGTTAGTAAAACTTTTGGGTTAGCAGACGGCTTTTGCGTAGCCAAGTCCTTTTCTCCGGATTTAGCCTCCAGTCATATTTTTGTGACGCTGATCCTGGTTTAATTTTCAGCACAACAGTATGACAATATCTGAGAAAATGTGCGATGGTCTTGGAAATGTAAGAGCGTATTTTTTGCAAATTATAGTTAGCTATGTTTATTAGCATCACAAAACAGTATTTATTTTAGCTGTGCGTTCATTTTTGGCCAAGTTATGGCGAAAACGCCGATTAAAAATATACGATTTAAAAAAAAAAAAAAAATTCAATTTTTTTATAAAAAATATTCCGTTTTTTTTTCGATAGCAGTAAAAATAGTTGTCCAAATGTGGAATGCCATACCTCGTTGAATTCGTAACAAAATTCCCTATCGATCCATGTACATACTTTGATATGCTAATTTTTGGCCATTTTTCGCAAATTTTGATGATGGTACCCCTTATCAAAAACCGCGAAAATTTGGAAAAATTTTTTTTTTTCGAAAAACAAAAAAGTGGGGATAGAAATAGTTAGGTATGTTTATTAGCAGCACAAAACAGTCTTTATTTTAGCTGTGCGGCTATTTTTGAACAAGTTATGACAAAAACGCCGATTGAAAATATGTATGTATTATAGTTGAATATTTTATCAAGTTCATATATAAGATTCAGTTTGTTCTTGCTGCCAATCACTTTTAGTGCCCCTTTCATAAAACCAATTTTCATTTACCTTTTTTTTTTGTTTGTCTAGAACCGAAAATTGAAGCGAAACTTTTACGATCTGACAAATTTATACGCTTAATGATAATCTCTTCCACTAACTACAACTGCTGCTGCTAAAAAACCACTACCATATATTTCACTATCCTTTCATCTCCCCACATCTACAAGCCCCTTTTGGCCATCCTGATTTTCCGTTTAGAGTCTCAATCCCCATACCAAAAAGCCATTCTAAAACGCTTAAGAGTAGGCAACATAGTTTTGCAGGAGGGGTGGTAAAAACGAGCGAAAAACACAAAACAGAAACATCACACGCGGCGTATGCGTAACATAAAATTAGCCACAGGATTTTGCAGGGCATCTATGTCCTGCCCCTCGCCGTTTTACCCATTCTCCCATTTTCCCACCCAAAATTTGCCCTAGCTATTTTCCGCTGCTGCTGGAAAAACTGCGCGTCATCCACACACGAAAATGGTTGCCAAACAGTTGCCAAAAATGGGTAGGGGGCGTGGCTGGTAGGCGGACGCTGAACCTGGGGGTCGCACAAAGGACAAACGAATGGTGGTTAAAAGGGGGGTGGTGGGTGGTGGTTCGGTGCGATGGCAATTGGTGGGCAGCAAGGAGGACAAGAAGGGCGAGAAGAGGATGACGCAGCCAGAGGCATCCACGTGTACGTGGACGTGGAAAGGTGGAACCTCCAATGGGATCGGGAGTAGTAGCTTCCTCAAATTTAACCGCTTATAACACCCCGACGTCCTTCGACCCACATCCACCCACCCAAACTCCCATTGCTGAGTAGATTTTCATGTCTGTGGAAAAGTTTTAGCGTGTGTGTTTGTGTGTGTGTGTGTATGTTTGCGCGGTGAAAATTCCCGGGCAACAAAACAAAAAGAAGAACCAGAACCAAAAAGAATCCAAAAGTCTGGGCAGCGAATTTTCTTCTTGCTTGCCATTTTTCTTCGAGTTCCATGGTCCATGATTTTTCCTCCCATTGTTACGTGTCTCGCCATGGTGTTTTTGATTTAAATGCCTTCAGCTCGCCAAAAGAAAAGCGATTTTTATTGCTCGAAATGTGGCAGAAGATATGGCAAAAGCTGCTACAACATTTATCCAATTAATATTTTACTTTGTTTATTTAACTTAAGTGGCAACATTTCCATTGAAACGAATGAATTTTGGAATTATTTCTTAACTATAAACTGATTGTATTTGGCAAGTTTAACGTTATCCATGAATAAAACTACTAAGCGTTTATTATTTAGGTTCGTATTTAACTTTTTGAAGTCACTCAAATAAACATTCCTTTCTCGTCTGGCTGCTGGAAACTTTAGTTTGATTAACCGCAAACCACAGTTAAATTAAACTAGTTTCCTTTGGGGAAAAGTCAGCAACTTAACTGTCTGTCGGACTCTTGTCTCCCCCCAAAACTCCCACTTTTCTGTAAACCCCTTATCAGCCTGCTCGCAGCCCTATTCTAAATTGTTTACAGAAGGCTCACCTATATTCTGCCCACCCCCACACTTCCACTTTACCCAGATAATTCCAAAAGCAAACACGAACTAGTAAAAACTAAAAATGTATACACAACATTAGGGTGCAGAAAACCCAAGAGAACCAGATGTAACACTTAAATTTGAAAATTCTATATTCCATTTTAAGAATGGTTTCCAATTCTATGTTTTCTCTGTACTCATAGACTCATAAAGTTTAGTTCAAATCAACAAAGCGTCAGGGGGCGGCATTTAGGGCGTGGCCGCAAGTCAGTCACTAGCTCATTCATTCAACCAGCAGTGCTGCCATCAGTCATTCAGTCATTCAGCCAGTTAGGCATTCAGTCAGTTCGCCATTGAGTCAGTTGGTCCAATGTCCTTCAGCGTTTGCCAACGTGCCCATGCATATTTACAAAAAACTAAAAAAGATAGATATAGAGAAAAAAGCACACGAATGTCGGCGCTTTGAGGCAGCGTGTGCCACGCCCACCGAGGCGACGATGAGAGGCCGCCCCCCTGCAGGGATTTGCTCTTGCTCTTGTCTTTTTCCTCCGGCGGGAGCTGCATAAATTTTCAGCGCATTTTCCCCAACTCCAACCCCTTTTTATTTGCTTGACAAATTTCTGTTGCTGACTTTTCTGCAGCTTTGGGGACCACGAAAAACTTTGCTGGTTTCTGTCGCGCATTTTCCACCTCCCCCCTTTCAAAAATCCCGCTTTGTTGTATTTATTTGATTGAATTGAGTTTTGTTTCGACCATGGGTTTTTGTATTTGTTTTGGTTTTCCTTGCCATTGCCGTCGTCTACTCACTTGAGACCATTTTAAGTGTTTGCTGAATTTGCTTTTGACAATTTCTTGCATGCATTTCGATTTTTTCTGTTTTTTTCTTTTTTTGGTTTTGATAATTCAGTATATGCCGCAGTCACTTGAAGTTTTTATGTTTTCAGATCGTTTGATACAAGCCAGATGTTAAACAATGAGTAGGGGAACAAGTCTTTAGAGTCTTTAATTTATTTTGTGCGCCGCGAACAAATAAAGCTAGGTTATCAAAGAAATCAACCTCACATCTTATAGGTATAAATAAAATATAGTTGTGGAAAGTACTGCATTATTCACAGTTTTCGCAGCAATTTGTAGAAGTTTGAAATACTTTAATAACTCCTTCACATTTCGATAAAACAACTGTTCTAACAATCTCTCATTATTGTTCTCATTCTAGGTAAGTTTTGCAAAACTACAAAACTACATAATTGCGGGTCTCACATTACGTGGAGCCCGCACTTAACCCCAAACAATTCAAAGTGAGTTGAGTCATGGAACAGTGCCCAGTTATTTTGCTGTACCAAAAAGATCGTAAGTTAAAGTTGAATACACTGCGCAGATGCGTGTGTGTCTCATTAAAATTATATAGTCAGCTAGTCAGGGAATGGGATACTGGTATACTGGGCGATGGGGTATAACCACAATAAAAGTTGGAAATTAATTTCGAGCGCCACATTTAGCTGTCGTTGACTTTTACGCGCTGTTGAGCCACCAACAAACCCAAACCCAAACCAAAACCAAAACTCAAACCTATACCCAAACCCAAGCCAGCAGCTCAACCATCAAAGCAGAAACAACAAAGTGGCTTTAAATTTTTGTATCTTTTATCTATGCAAAATGGGAAATTACAAAAAAGAAAAACGAAAGGTGGAAAAAAGTTGGCTTTAAAAGTGTATATTTTTAATGGCAAATGCAAAAATGTTTCTCCCACAAACGCAGCCAGCAAATGCTTCTTAATGCTTCGGTGCGTTTTTCTAGCTGCGAGTAAACGCATGCAAAATGCAGGAAAAAGCAGGGAAAAGCGGGAGGTCGTTCGTCTTTAGCTTTATAATTTGAATTTTTGCTTCTTTTTTTTCCTGCTGGTGGGGTCAACTCAGTTTGTAAAGAGTTAGGATCGAGGGGTTATATACAATATGTATGTACAAGCAGGCAGCGGAGGAGAGGAGAGGCACACACAAGTTTAATTGCCTTGACAACAGACGCCCCTCGCCCTGGCTCTTTGGGCCAACTTTTAGTGCCATTTTGGTATCAGCACAAAAAGAGAGTCAACATAAATTATATTTTTAATTAGATGAAGGTGTCCGTCTCTGTCTAGGCTCTCTCCTTCTCCCTCTGCCAGCTGTGCCTCTATGCGTGTGTTTATTAAACATATTTTATGACAATATCGTATGGCAGTGACCTACCCCTTTTCCTCTCCACCGTTTGTTGGTTTTAGTCATTGTAAATTTAATTAGTAACTGGTCAAGTTAATTGGCTAAAAATGGAAATGAATTAAACGGCAAACGACAGAGGTTCGTTGAACTAAACACGCTTAATGAGTGCCAAATTATATTGATCATATCGTATCATATGGTATCGTCGTGTACATTCTTATCAGAAAAGAGATAAGTGAAAAGAAATCAGCTGGAAAAGGAATGATATATGTTATTTAAAGCAACATAATACAAAACATAAGCACATAGGATTTGGCAAATACGTGTTTCTCAGAACCATATCTTAGAAGTACCGCCAAACAAACCTTTTTACAAAGCGAACTCAACAGCTGAAAACCATTTAGATCTTGATTAACTTTTGAGGGAGTGCAACAAAAGGCAGCAAATTTCCTAACTGCGGTCCAGTGCAGCTGTGCAACAATAGGCAAATAGACAAGCAAGCAAAGTAAAAAATAATAATGAAACAGAATTATGTTTATTATAGCCAGCAGTGCAGCGGCAACAGCTGATGATGTTGATGAATCATAGAGTCATAGAGTCGAGACCCCAGCAACAATGCCCACATAATTGCCACTGAGAGCTTTGATAATGCCCCCAAATGGATAGACACATAATGGTTTGATATCTGTGAGTGGTTTCTTTTTGGACTGAGGTTTGGTTTGGTCGGTTTGTGGCTTAGGTCCGCACGTCTGTCTCGTGTCACTGAGTCGCATTGACAGCCTGATAATTTTTATGGGTCAACGAACAAAAACCAGAAAAGTGTCTACATCTGTCTCCAGCCTATATCCCTTTGCCTTCTGCATATATCTGTCACTTGGCCCATAAACAAGTTTTGGAAATATTTCAATTGAGCTGTTCTCGGCTTTCAGTTGCGACAGCTGCTGACCATTGACCAAATCACTTAGCCGTGGACACATGCTTCGAGATTAAAAAACCTTTGGCTCACCTTTTCCATCAATCGCACCTTTTCTTGGGCCTTTGCGAAGCCTTTTTCAAATCAATCAACGCCTTTTTGGCTTTTAAGCTGCCTAATTTGTTGGAGCTGGGGGGAAAAGTTCACGACTCGGTCGAAGGAACTTGAATAATAGTATGTGGGAGGATTAAGAAAATGAATGCAGATAGAAGTTGGGGCACCCTAACGATGATTTCACACTGGAGACATTGTGGCATTGTAGTTAGAATCGAAATGCCCTTATTTTGCCCTGCAATTTTGTGGCATGGTTACACCTTTGCACGTTTGCATGGTCACACTGCACATCAGTTATAGGTTTTTATAAAATTTGATTTCATTTAATTAAATGTTTAATTGATTTTAAAATATATTTTCCTACTTATTTGTTGTGTATTTTATTCTTTTTTTTTTTTTTTTTTGTTTTGTACAATTTTGTCAACGCTTCAGATTGCATTTACAAAGCGAGGTGCAGCAGTAGAAAGAGAGGCACATACGGGGCGGGAAAGAGACGTGGAGCTGCTGGCTTGTTGAGCTTGCTAGTCGGTTCAGTTGTCGGCTGTCTTGAAGTAGGTTAGTGGCACAAATCGCGCTGTCTGTTGACTGCTGCCGCAACGTGACTTTGCAGCGCTGCCTCTGCCGACGAGGAAAATTTATTTACATTTTGTGCAGTTAACATTTTCTGCATCTGCAGCTGACAGAACGCAGTACGCCACACAAAAAAAAGTTTAACAATTTTAACAGCAAATATTTCTGCTTTGACATTTTGTAGTATATTTTTTTTTGTACCTAGTTTTTTGGCTTTGTTTACTTACTGTTGGTCTTGAAGGCTGTTTACTTTTTTATACATAATTAGCCAATATTTATGACTGGAAGTTTGTCTTGTTTTTGTTTTGGTTTTGTTTTTCTAGTTGTGCTCAGGTTCATTTGTTATTCTTTTAGATTGCCAAATCAGATTTCCGTTTTACTCACAGAGTAGGTGTCGCATATATATCTGTATATAGTATATATGCGCGATATCTGTTCTCTGACTCGAAGGTGCGGCTTAAACATTTTGGTTAATTAAACTACAAACAATGCAATTAGCTATTTGTCTACGATTGATAGCCATCGCATCAACGAACTTAACTCAAACGAATTGAGTTTTGCTTGCAACTAATTTGCATAAAATTGCAGTTAACACCTCTTTTGAGGTGTGTTTAAGTGGGCGGAGTGGGCGTGGATATTGGGCCTTGGTATTTTGTGGGCATTAGACAAGCGGATGCTGGTCGAAAAACAATTGCAATTCGTATTTAATTTCATTATAAATGGTTGTAATTGGAAGAATACTTGCCACTAATTGGGATATAAAATATTTTTATTCTCTGCTGACACTTCGAATAATTGATGGTAGCTATTTATGTTAGTTTGTTAACGAAGCTTACTGCATTAATCATTCCAAAATTCCCGAAGAGAGAATAATCGACTAATATTAAAGTGTTTTTAAAGGAGATACCATATCTCGTTGAAATCTTGTTGTTTTGGCCAGCTTCTTTCTCATTGCAATAGAAATGCATTCAAGTATAATGTATATGTCATATCAACCTGCTCCTCTTTTGTTTTTTTCCGACCTTTTGCCCATTTTAATTTCCTGAAATATCTTCAGAGACTTCTTTATTTCGATTTCTTGTTGGCTGCAATAAAGTCGAAAAACAAACAAATAGCAAAGGAGCAGTAATAAACAAAAATGCAGGCTGTGAGATAAAGAGAGTGCATGTGTATTTGTGCATAAACATTCGCGTTAGTAAACCCTCCCTACCCCCTTGCCCCTTTCACCTCTTTCTCCCCTTTCCCCATGCTGAACTTTTGCTACGCTTTTCTTTCTTTGCTTTACTTTATAATTTTTCCAACTTTTGACCCAGTTTTTTCCTCTTCATGCGCCAGACAGTCGGGAATGCCCCCCGACCCCTCAAACCCCCCAAAAAGCCCACCGCCCACCTGCGAACCCCTCTGCACCGCGCGCCTCTGGAGAACGTTCTTTAAGAACTTTACACAACTTTAATTCAAATTGGAGCGGAATGGAATTGCCTGAAAAACTGAAAAAACGGCCACAATTTATTTCAATAAATTCTAGCAAGGCGCAAAAGAAACAAATAAAATACAGCAAATTTGTGCATATAAATAATGGCAACAGCAAGCGGCTCACGTTTTTGTGTCATGTGCATAAATATTATAAAAAAAGAAGGTTGAAACTTTGTGAGGGGGGACACAGACAAAACTGCGTCAGCTGTGACGCTCAAATATATTTTTATACATTGCGAAAAATTCGAATTGAATGTCGTATAATGTTGTAGCCACTGGTGTTCATATTGCATTTATCTACAACCTTTGGCACTTTGTGCCTTCCTGGCTATCAAATTTGATTTATACATTTAATTGGATAATAAATAATTGATTTCAACAAATATTAGGATTTATTTCTACATAGAGAAATTGGGTGTGATTGGCCCTAAGAACAAGAAAACCACTTGGTTAAGATGAAGAAGAAAAGGGAAATGGCGGGGGAAATATGGAAAAGTGCATTAAATGTGGATTAGTTCGGAAAGCTAGAGATTTTCCTCAAGTAATTCCTTTTGCCATTCCAGCAGCCATTAATGTTTATTAAAGAGTTATGCCATAATGGAATATAAGACCGAGAACATGATAGCTAATAATGTAGCCACTTAAGTGCAGCTTACAGCAAAATTAATAACTTCTTGAACTAGTTATGGTAATTTAAGAATATATAAAAAAGAATCAACGTTAATTGGCTGCCTGTTTTGCAATAAGTAGTGCAGGAAGTCGCCAGAAGAAAGTAGGAGGAAAAGCCAATTAAATCGAGTGTAATGGAAATGAAAAGTAAAGGAAATCACTTTACTAATGACAATGAATTTACATATATCTAAGAAATCGTTCTATTTGCCCCAAGATAATTAACAAATGGTAAACGAATCTTTTATAATTATTTCCTGATAAAATCTCTGACCAAAAAGTCAGTTTCTGTTCTTCATTCCTAAGGGGCCATCATAAAGTGGTTAACAAAAAAAAAACCCCAAGCAAACTGAAAGGTCAACGCGAATTAAACTTTGAGAACTCTTCAAGCTTCTCAGTCATTTCCATCGTTAATTATGATTGCCCTTCAGAGAACGAGAATACGCCAGAGATAAAGAAAAACCAGCAGAATTAACCTTTAAGGGCCTGAGAAGAGAATCAACTACCCGCTGATCTTTGCCGCCAGACCAAAAAAGTCATTCCAAAAGCAGCTACTAACCTTTTTTGATAAATTATACACAAAGTTTGAATGGAAATCAATTAACTATTAATAATAATATGATGGGTTTTGTCATTAAGACACGATTTCGCCGCGGGCATCTTGAAATCTATATACTTTTATAATGTTTACATTTCCAGTTGGCACCAACAACAAAAATCCAAAGCTGGCGCGCAAAAGTATTAAAGTTCAATCAAACTTTCAATTAGCAGTTAAAGTTAATGTTGATGGGGAAAAGCTGCTCCTGCTGATTCTGCCTCTGGGAAAATGCAAATCTCTGTTGCCTTCAACACTTTATTCTCACCAATCTTCCACAGTATCGGACTTTTCATGTGGGCCCATAAACGATTGTGTGGGCGTCTATTTGACATAAAGTGAAGTGAAGGAAATGACAGTCACAGTCAGATGTGAACAATCATTGAGGTGAACATTTAAATGTGCGTGTTCATGGAAAAGTGACTGGAAAATCGGGTTTAAATGCAATAAATTGTACATTTTAAAAATATTCTGATTGGGAAAAGTAACATTTGATGTTTGTTTGCACAAATGTTCCCATCAAAGTGATTTCTAACTATAAGTTTCTGCCAATTAAACAGGTTCAAGTAGAAACCCCAAGCAATATATTTAAATACACTAGATTGCTATAGTTTAATCATTAAATTGATTGACGACAGTCGATTGTTTATACTGAAAGACTTGAGCGTTCTTCAAAGATTGTTAGCATCTGTGAGATAGTTTTCCCTCGAACTTATTTGCGTGGCAGCTTCGTATTTCCATGTGAATTAAAAACCCTGATTAAGTTACCAACACCAAAGCAGATATATCTAGATAAAAAGTAACATATGTGCATTAAAACCAATTTAACAACAGAAGTTTTTAAAGACAACAATAATCTTGAAAGTTTTTTATTTTATATCACAAATAAAAGTAAGTAAACGCTAGGTAATTCGCACAATAACTATAACAAACTACACCAACGTTTACAACAACTAATTACACCAACTACTGCAATAATATAAATTTATAACTTTTACAATCTTCGCCAAGAAGAATCTGCATTCTGTACACAGATCAACACGAACAACTCCAGCAACTTGGCTGAAATTGGGAGTGAAGCAACGACAAGTGTCATTATATCAAGTGACTTCCTCATTGTCCGAACACTTGGCAACTACTACAGCTGCATTGCCGCCATCACACAGGACTCTTGGCTAAGCCATGGCCTAAACCCCCTGCCCCTTCATGTTCCTCTCCGCATCTCGATGTGTCAGCTTGGCTTTTGTGTGAAAGCGCGGGCCATGCCAGCATTTTGAGTGGCTTATGCTTCGACTAGCATCAGCTCAACTTCAGACTGTGTCGCCATCTCGTACGTTTCCCCCGGTTCCAAGTTGCATGCCACACAACCCTATGCTATATTTACATATATTCTGCTGCTGATTTTGCTGCTGCTGCTGCTGTGTCTGCTGCTTGTGAAGTGTTATGCGATTTTACATTATTGGCTCTGTCGCTGACTTAACTGGGGAATAGTTTTTGACGCAGCTTCGCAGTTATGCATTCTGGTTAGATGTGGAAAAGCGTTTTTCTTGACGTTCTGCTGGGTTATAAATAGAGGCGGCGGATTTGCTTACGGCTTAGCAGGCTGACAAACTGAAACTGAAGGCGAAAGAAAGCATAAAGATGCCAGCAAACTTTTTCTGTGAGTACAAATCCTTTGAGGTCCTCAATGTGTGTTTTGCGTCAGTGGGGATATAAATATACATATATGTATATCAACATAGTTCATGTGTTTTAATGGTTTACAGAAATGGCCCCACCATTGTGGCATGGAAACAAGGTTACTCAACATGTGCATGGGGCTTTGTAGTTTATACATGTAATGTAAATCGTGCGTCATCTACCTGAATTCTTTCCCTTTTCCATCGATTTGAACACCCTCTAGGAGTGTTCCATTTCCACACTTTGTTCATTGTGATGACGTTAACCCTACAATTGCCCCCAGGCCAATCCATTTCGCACACTTAACCCCTCGCCATGTGCACTGCAGAAAGGCATTTTCAGTCTAACGAGCAGGGAGACCCTTTCATTTCGTTTTAACACATTTATCAGTAATCAGAGCAAAAGCTCGGCCACAAACAGATAGCATTAACCCCCTGGAGGTAACTACATTTTGCCTTTTTTTTCATTTTTTTTTTCTGCATATTGTTTTTGCAACAGAAGCAATAAGTGAGGCATTCAGCTTTGCCGCTTGGCTGCTCCACTGGCCACATTTTTATTTGTGACGAGTGCAGCCAGACGGACGCGGCTCTCGGTCTTCGGGCCCAGTCTTCTGAGTATCTCAGTCGGCTCGCCGTTTGTCAATTACCCTACAAACCTCCAAGCAGCAATACCCATAACTACAATAGCAACTGCAGCAGCAGCAAAAAAAAAAAAAAAAAAAAAAAAAATACTTCAACGATAGCAACATCAACATAAACAGCAACAACTCGGCTAACTCAGCTGATTGTCTTTCATAATCGTCGTTATGCGCTTGGTGGCCAGTTGGCCGAGATACGAACTTTTGTTACTCTTGTTCGCAGTCGAATTATGCAAAAATCGGTCGAGTTGGCCTATAAGAATTTACTAGATTATATAATTACAGCTTTGGCTTCAAGTTCTGAGGATAGTAAAAACGTGGCTTATAGCTAAAATCGGTTGGATCTGCTACACTCGATAATTTTGCAGCTGGGTTCTTTGTTTCCGAATTGGGGTTCCTTTTTACATAGAGATAGTAATACTTTTCCTCATGAATTAATAGCACGAAATATTGAAAAAGATAATTGCGAGCACGCTTGACTTTATCTGTATGTATAGAATTAAGAAAGGGTGTTGGCGCCTTCGATCCCCAGCAAAGATATATTTTTATGGAAGTGTGGTTGCTACTTGGAGGTGTGGCCGTTAAATTTGTTGCCTTTTGCTGACTCAACGCCCCCAGCCTCCTTTCTTCCCTTTTGCAGATCCTCTTGCATCGAGTTTCTGCTGCAGCTGCTCCAAAGTTCAAGTGTTGCACTTTTTTTTTTCTCTGGCTCCAACTCGGCATTGCTGTTGTTGTCATTTGCAGGTGTGCTAAGATTTGTTGTGCGTTTTTTTTTTGTTGCACCTCCCTCTTTTTTAACGGTGTGAGTATTTGTATTTTTTTTTACTTTAGCTGCTTCCGTTCAGCATTTTTTTTATAAACATTATCCCGCTGGCACTTCCACGCTTGCCTGGCTGTCATAATTATTTGCACTTCACATCATCAGCAAGCGAACAGGGAAGATAACGTGAAGGCACTAATACAACAGAAAAAGGGATTACATTTTTAAATATTTTCTCGATGTAAAAGAAATGCATTACACAAAATATCCTTACAGCTGAATTACACTTTTTTCACTGTACCACCAAGCTCGTCAATTTTTTACGCTCATTTTTTCCCATCTGTTGTCATAATCAGAAACACAAATTTTTGTTGTGGTCAATTATGGTTGCCGTCTTCCGAAGTTTGAGTTGTTGTTTTTTCAGCTTTTACTCCTTCTCCTTTGTGGTCAGCTCCTGTAAATTGCCACTAAAAGTGTTGAAGTGCAGCACTCGGGTTTGTCATTAAGAGCCAAGGAGCAAGGGGAAATCCCCTGTCTCCCTTTTTGGATCATAATATTCATATTAAATTATGTATAATGTCTGCGGCTTTCACGACTCTCAAATTACACCAGAAGGGAGCAGGGAACTTGAGAACGAAGAAGGAAACTGGGATGACACAGGAAGAGATTTTTAGGAAAGGAGGGTATTGGGAAACCAAGAGGAACACTTCAAAGATACACGTGATATAATTTATGTAGAACTAGTATCATACGAACTAGATTTTAAGAAATCATTTCAGAATTAGCGTGGTCACACTGTCAGCTTTAAATGAAGGTTTGTCACACTGACTGTTTTCTAACGGGTGTTTTTTTTAGAGGTATAGAACTTTAAGTTGGCATTACTGTTCAAGATGGCGACCGATTTAACAGCTGTCAAGTGATTTATTCTCAGTTTGGTTTGGCAATTCGTCATGCGTGCTTACAAAATCCAACTCGTGCAAGAATTGAAACCAAACGATCATCAAGCAAGGCGTAGATTCGTCGAATGGGCCCAAAACGAGATTGCTGTTGTTCCCGATTTTTCATAAGCCTCCAAGATCTTGTGATTTAACACCGCTAGACTACTTTTTGTGGGGCTATGTAAAGTCATTGGTCTATGCGGATAAGCCACAAACGCTAAACCATTTGGAAGACAACATTCGCCGTGTTATTGCCGATATACGGCCAAATGTTGGAAAAAGTCATTGCAAATTGGACGTCCAGATTGGACTACATCCGAGCCAGCCGTGGCGGTCATATGCCAGAAATCATATTTAAAATGTAATGCCACAAGATTATCTTTCATGTCAATAAAATTCATGTCAATCGAATAATCCATCGTTGTTTTATTGCAATTTAAAGTTCTATACCTCTAAAAAAAACACCCTATATTTATAAGCTCTTTATGGGGCACTTGGAAGTAGAGCTGGCCTCTAAACCCTATTCTCGTGATTTGATTAACACCCAAGCCTCAATCTGGCTTCCATTTCAATTACCTTCAGTCGACTTGGCCTCGGATTCCAGCCCTATGATTGACTAATTGCATGCCGCCTACCAACTTCAGCATGCATGTATCTTCTTCTGTTCATCCTGCTCCTCCTATATAATTTTCTCTTTGCCCAGCCAATCGCAATCAATAATTCTCCTTCTCTGCGGACTCCCTGAAGCATTTCTCAACTGCACGTAGTCTTCTGCAATTGACAAATCGCTTAATTAAAATGCACAAACGCCCCAATAAATATGCAAGTAAGGCAAAAGGAAAATGTAAACATGCAACAAGAAATAAGGTAAAGGGAGAAAAGGAGAAAGAAAAAATCCAAAACCAAAACTCAGAGAGCGATCATCGCTCAAGTTATACGCTTGATCAATGCTTAATAATTGTCTGTAATTTTAGTTAATTTATTGCAAATGCTTTCAGCAACATGCTGTGCGTGTTGCGGCAACATGTTGCAAATAGCTATCATATGCGCGAGTGTGTGTGGCCAGTTTCTGTGTGTGTATGTATGTGTGTGTGTGTAATCGAAACCGAAGCGAATCATTGATTTCCTGTGCATTTCATGAGCTTCGACTAAAAGCGAAGACAGACCATGGAGAAAACGAAGACTTCGACGACGCATCGATTTCACACACCTCCCTATCTCGCTTCTACGTTCTCCGCTTTGCTTTCTCCCTCTAACACTCATGCTTTATCCTGCGTGGAGTTCTAATACCCTGTAATCATAGACGTCTTAGGAAATCTTAGGTTCCCCTTTGTAATGAAAGCTTAAATTAAAACCTAACATAAAACAGCAAGGCCACACTGTTCGCTGACTAATAAAACCACAGTCACACTCGTCATACTTGAAGCATGGTTAAATTGCGCTTTGCTTTCTCCGTTGAGTATAGTATTATTTATTGATTATTTTTACTAGGTACTAGTACTACTAGGTATCATGCAGTCAAAACTTTTCACAGATCGTCGATCTTTGTTGTCTTTAGTCCGTTTGCTGAACTGGTTCTCAGCTTCTGCCTCATTCTTCTGCCTCTTTCCGGCCCCGTTTCGTGCTGCATCATTCGACAATGTTTAGTCTGGTTTTTGTTTCACTTTTCCCCCGGCAAGTCGCTTTTGTTGGCTACTTCTTCGGAGTCACATGTGAGTTTCAACCTCCCTCCCTCTCCCTCCCTAAGCATGGAAGTAGAAACTAAAAATTCATTGAACTTTCGCATGAAAATGCTCTCAAGGTTATCAACTTTAGGCCTGTCCAGTCCAACTGTTGCCAGTCCGATTCCGATCCGTTTACGACACAAAAAAAAAAAACTAAACAGAGAAGAAAATATACAAAAAAAAAAAAAAAAGAAAAATAAACTCCAACAAGTTCTCTATGGTTAGCTGTTGACTTTAGTCGGGGTTTATTCAACTCGTATCGGAGTCGCGATTCTGTGGCTTTGCCCCTGTGCCACCTGTGGCCTCTACCCACCGCCCCCTTGGCCTTGACTGGCCCGCGGACACGCCCCCTTTCGGGCATGTGGTTATGCGTTTTTATTGTTCCTTAATTTGTTGGCTATATGTATTTTTAATGGCTCTGACTGGGCTTCGTTGTGGGTTAAGGTGTGATAATATTTGCAGAGGTTGGTCAGTTGTTATGTTAGGCGTTTATTTAGTTGCCATAAAAATTGAAGTCATTTCACGTTATTATTTCACCTTATTAACTTGGTTAATAAAATATTTATTTGTTTCACACTTTGCTAGTTAAATTGCATGCTTAAAGTTTGCAGTTTATTACTCACTGAAATAATTATTATAATTTCTTTATTACACTCAATCTCTGCATTCTTCAAAAATTATTTAATACAGATTCTACAATGATTAAGTTTCCCCTTTAAAATCTATATTAGTGCACTTGTTTTGTTTTCCATACTGATTGTTTTTGATGGGCTTAATCATTAAATTCTCCATTCGATTCTCATTTTATTCGTTTTATTTGTTTATATTTTTTTGACTGCGAACACTTTTTAGCTTGTACAAATTTAAATTACATTACGCATACGCCCTGTTGCGTCGCCCCCAAAGGCAACTTATTGATATCTCTGCGTCAGAGCCGCGTTACATATTCTCCCCTCATTTCTCACTTATCTGGGGCCACATGTGTTTTATTTGCTGTGGCCGAGGCAATTTATGTTTTATTCTCCCCGCGCTCAGTGGTTCAGTGGTTCTTTTTCACATTCGGACGAGTTTTCATTTGATTTAAGGCCGCCCATTAAATTGTATTTTTGTTTTTTTCTTTTATTACTGGAATTTATCAAAATTTTCGCCACATTTATAACTCGGCGGTTTAGATACGAATGGGGGAGAAATGGAAATTTATTCTATTGAAAAAGAAAATGTGCTGGGGTAGACAACCAAATGGAGTAAGTGAAATTACACAATTATTGTTCCACATGTGAGTAGCCAAAAAAACATTAAAAGCACAAAAAAGGAAAAAGAGAAAAAGCGCCTGCTCAACAACCTAATTACATGGCTAGCAATAACAACTGAAGGAATCACACACAACTCAGTTGGCTGCTCGTCTCAGTGCCCCCTGCATTTCCCTATTTTCCGGCCACTTGCCACCAAACCCTCCACCTTTTTCCCATCTATCTCCAGTGTAACTATTGCGTGTCAGTTATGTTGACTGACGACTGCTCAACTCTTTTCTGCATTTACTCTTCCTCACCCCGGACATTTTTCCCCGCTTCCCCGCCCTTTTGCGGCTGCATTTTCTTGCATCGATTTTAAATGCCAAACACGTTTGCGGTTTGGCCACGAAAATGTAGAAAAAAAAAATAAAGAAACGAATGGGAAAAACTGACAAGTTGAAATAACGAAAAACCTTAAGCAGGTGATTTCCTGTTCTATGTAAATGCAAAGCGAAAACTTTGAAATGGGTATAAAGTTATTTGTTGGGAAACATAGTTTTTGTGCTGCCAAGCACGTTTGGACACAGTTTTCTCGGAAAAACATAATGGAAAACTAGTGGAAACCCTCGTCTCGTTTTGATACCACAAAAAGGACATATTTTCCCATTGTAAAACACCTTTATTTTCATAGAACCCAAAGCTGGTCTTAAAAATTATTTACATTTATCCCATTCAATAGAGAACATTTCAATTAGTTTATTACTTGCTACAACTATCTTGCAGCCTTTGCAGATCTCCCGTTTTATTTACATTTTGTGCACATTTCTTTTAATGAAATCCTTCATTTCCTTTTCATCAACTAAGCGTTCTCATTGCCCTTTGCAACTATCTAGAGGAAGTTTCTTAAGCCCCTGGCTACAATTATGTTTCCTTATCGTCTAATTGTTGTTTGTAATCCTCCAACCCTTTGGCATACATCCGTTTCCTTTAATTTCCCTTTTTCGAGTGACTCGAAGTTTGTCAAGAGAGTGTTTTTTGTGTCATTTGCGTTCGCAATAGTTGGAGCAGGAAACGTAATAAACATTTTTATCAACAGTTAGGTGGAGTGAACTGGGGGAAGGTGGAGGTGGCAAGCAGGTGTGTGCTGTGCTGTACTGTGTAGAATACCTGTTTTCCAGCTTTTCCAACTTCTCAACGGCAAACTTATTTATTTTTGATACGCTCCGCCCAGGGCATTCAGCTTGTGCAAACATTGAAGTTATATTTTCTACCAGTTTAAATGTGAATAATAAACTTCCGTTTTTGTATCGCTTACTTTACTTCAAAATAAGTTTATTGATTACGTCAGTTCGTGTGCCTTAGTCAAATTGCGAAACAGATTTATTAAAGTGAAACCACATTAAATAGTGCATGTTGAAAATAATCTGTGAATAGAGTCATTGCTTTGGATGTGGGAAAATTTCACATAGCCTAATCAAAACTAATCAACAGTCAGCAAGAGCAATAAATTTGATTGCGGCCTGTTGATGTTTGTTCGGGGTCAATCCACCTTTCGATTTGGTTTGTTGTTTTCGCCTCCGTTGAAATCCAATCAAATTGAGTAAAATTGGAGCTTAATTAGTTGGACCATTTGGCATGCAAATTGCAATCAGTTTGATTTGATGATGATTGTCCATTGCTCTCAAAATATCTAGCTTGCAATTAATCAACGTAATTCGCCGGGATATGAGGAAAGCTTTGCACGCCAGTATGAGAACGAAAATGAAGCAGTATTTTTATCGATTTCTTAATTCACTTCATTCAGTTTTTTTTTTTTTTTGTTTTTTTTTGATTGTCGTCGCTGCTGCTGTGGCTGCAAAAGTTGATTTGGTAAATGCATTTTATTTGTTAGCTGTCACTTGAATGCTTTTCGCGGCTTAATTGATGAGTTTTGCCATACGAGTAGCATGTTGCGTGGGAGTGGATAACTTAATTTTACACTCTACTGAGCTGGGAAATAATGTCATCAGGCCTCCCATATACCTTTTAATAGATTGGTACATTGAAATCAGGCAATTATTGTTTTTTAACTAAATTAAAAACACCGCATTTCAACCGACTTTATCTTCTTAAATTTCCATATAACTCAGGATAAAACGCAACTATATTTTCCAATATTTAATGAACTTCTTTTTGAAGAACTGGTTTCTCTTGCTTTTAAACCAACAAAAAAAGGAAGAAAAAATCATAATATAGTTGCATAAATTATGAACCAACCTGCACTTGTCTGTCTCGGTCTTTAAGATAGTCTTAAAACTCAAACTCACTCGGCTCTCGCTTCGAATCGAGTATGTGGATTATTTATGACACTTGCAAAATGATTTGTTGCCAAATAAAATGCTGAAAATGTTGTCGGCTTTACTTAGCTCTACTTTAGTAATAAACGTCCATGAAAGATATATATTTATTGATTAATTCTCCCCCCTCTTTCATTTTCATTGCAGGTAAGCAAAAATACGTGTTATCTGTCGCTCTTTTTCATTTCCTTCCCCTGGGGTAAGTTTATTTTTGGGCTCAACGGGAAAATTTCAATTGGAAAATTTGGTTGGTACGAGTTTTCATGTGGAACGGTTTCATTGAAAATAATTTGTATGAGAATGGAAACAGCTGCACGTAACTTTTGATTACAGACGCAAGTATTCAAGCCCTTTCAGGCAGCCAAACAGCACTCCTTTGTTTAATTGGCTTTGATAATTGGACGGCAATAATTATTCGGAGAAACGGTGGGCCATAATTTGTATTTTATAATACTTAGGACCTAAGTAATATTTTAGAGAGACAAGAACCATTGAGTAATTATATAAGTAAACGCAGCACAAACTAGGCCAAAAGAAAATGGAGTTACGTTCTAGAAAAATCGAAGCATTAAGGTCGATTTTCTGCCATGTTGGGCAATGAGATAGAGTAGATGACGATAAAAGTATACAAGAATCTAGAAAAAAGAAATAAGTGACAAAAGCCGCACTGGGAAATGGCAAAAAAAACCCGGGACATGAAGAAAGATTTTATTTCTTATTCTGCAGATTCCTTTGTCAAGTTAGCATTTAAATCTCACAATTTGCGTTCTTTTTTACCCCCATACAATGTCCATTTATATTTGCTTCATTCCCAACTTTTAGTTTAGATTAGAGAAGTGGTGTTAAATGCCTTCGGTAACAAAAAGAACCATTTAATGAAAAAAATTCCACATGCCACTTTTCGACCCTACGAAAATCACGTTTCTAATTTGTGTGACCATTGATGGATTTCCAAGTTTCATTCTATTGATTTTCCGCTGATTTATGACTCTGCGTGGGTTCTTCAAGCAGAAAATCAAACTATCGTATCTATTTATCCAAATCCCGCCTTCCCACCAAAAACCATTAGCAGCACTTTTCGAGATTTTCCACGCTGGTTTTCCCCACCCATTTTTCGAGATAAAACCAAATGATACACAATAAAAACAAAGTTCATTGCACGGAAAGTTCTTTATCCACACTTGAAACAAAATAATCAAAATGAAATTAGTCACTCCGACATTCGTTGGACAAATAAACGTAATGCTGTCAGTCAGTCAATTGTTTGTTTGCCCTAGATTCTGACTAGGAAGGGAATAAAGTAAACGTAACATCGTGCTGCAGATAAGATAGATTCATTAAATAGGCAATAAAACATTACAAAAAAAGTACAAAAGCTTGAAGTTTTATATACGTTAAATGCTGATCACGTTGATCGCCAAAGATTTTAAGGAGGAATAGATAGAATTGTAATTGCCACTGGAATTGCCACTGATTAACTTCACTTCAATTTCACGCAATTGCTTATGAGTCTAAAAGGTTTTTTGATTTGTTGATAACATTGTATTGTATTGGGGGGAAAAAAACGAAATAAAGAAACTTGTGATAAGAACTTGCTGGCCGAAAAGCCATTGAACTTGAAAGGTTTCTTATCAATTAGCGCCGCATTTGATGTCATAAAATCAGTTGTGTGCCAATTTTAAATTTAATTCCGACTGATTCGCTTATTGGGGCTTTAAAAATATTGGAAACTTACCATTCTGTATTCCATTCGTTTTGGGCCATACATTGTACAATATCTTAATCAAATTTTCCATAAGTAATTTGTCTAGTTTTTGACATGTTTAGTCTTAAAGTCTACACACAAAATGTGCTAGCATTCTATAGCTTTTAATCTCTTTTCCGTACATCATAATTAGTGAAGGCCTTGCTATCGCCAAGTTTCCTCTTCAAATTTCTGTTGCCAGGTTGCGACATAATGAATCCACTTTCAGCGTCACATTTTCCACACATTTCGCCAGTGCCAGTGCCATTTCATTTCCTTTCATTTAAGTCGTTTCCCAGTTTCCCACACCAAAAGATATAATACCTGCCATCCCCTCACATGTCATTGACTTTCTTGGGACTGTGTGTGTGTGTAGATTTGTATGTTTTTAGGGTCATAAATTAGCAATAAGGCCTGGAAACATATAGATATTTCGCATAACATGGCGAGTTCTAGTCACCCTGTTTTTACCGATTTTTAAATTAGCTTTTTTTATGATATCGATTTAATGCGAATTTTATGCTTTTCTATAAACAACGGCCAAAAAAAATAAAACCGAGAGAAGACGAGTTGACGCCTACATGCGATTTTTTTTCGTCTCGAAATTTTGTTGTTTAATTTTATCATATCTTTAAATAAAAGAGGCGACCGACAATGTATTCAATTTACACTTGACACAATTCTCTGGCCGATACAGTTTTTAATAGTTTAAAAATAAAATTCGCTGCGTTCTGCCAATAAAGCGAGCGAGAGGGAGGGGGCTATAAAAGGGGCGGAAAGAGAAGGGGAATGGGTATGGGAATGGGAGTGTGAGGCGTGCGAAGTGTGCATAAAATTAAAATTAGGCACGAACGCTGTCTCTTTCCCGCTCGTGCACCCCGCTCCCTCACGCATTAGCGACCACATGGCGTCAGCTTGGCAGGGGAGCAAATACCAATGGCCCCCAGCCCCCAAAGTCCCCCCTTTCGCTTACAACGGGTGCGAGCGAGAGGGGCGAGCAACTTGGGCAAGGTCATTAAACCACACAAAAGCAACGATGCCTTTTGAATCGTCACCATCAGCTGTTTGAGGTTTTGTTTCTCATTTTCTTGGGTTTTTTTTCTTTTTTGTTTTGTGTGTGTTGCTTTGCTGACTTTTTTCTGCATTTGCATTTTGTGTTGTGCTTTACATTTCCGCTTGCCAATGCATTTCCAAATTCGCACACAAACACACACACCTTGGTAATAACGCACCTGGTTTTTAACTTTATAGCAGAAAACGGCGTAAACTGGGTCCAAAAGAAAATCCAATACAAATTCTACGGCTTTGCCAATTTGCGCTATTTTTTTATGCTAATGCACAGTGGGTTATAATTAAAAGTTACGCAAAAGCGTAGGCAAACTGTATTCTTCTCTATGTTCTTGCTATTTTATTAATATTTCTTTTGTTTAAATGTATCTAAAAATGGTTCGAATTTTTAAAAACTACTATATCCAATTTAAGTTTTATAAATAAAATTCTAGGGAGTATAATTTTCGTGTCGGAAAACTTCTTGCAGGCAGTGCAGTGTGTCCCAGTGTGTGTAATTAACACGCCCACCAGCTCCCATGGCTGCCCTCCTTTTTTTGCTTTGGCCTCAATGCTGATTTGCATTTGGCTTTGCTGCCGCTTTTTCATTGTTTTTTTCTTCTTTTTTTTCTTTATTGCCCGCCCTCCTTAATTTATGCATTTTTAAACATGTTTTGTGTCTGCCGCGCGGCGCTTCCTCGTTTTTAGTTGATTTTGTTGTGACATCTTTTCCAGTTTTTTTCTTATTTTCGTGTGGGAAAGTGGTCAACTGTCCCTGCGATGACTATTTTTTAAACACACACTGAGGTTAAAGCAACAATAATATTTGGCCAAAACTGATGGCACCTAAATGGTTAGTGATAGCAGATCGAGCTTATTTTGTATTCTCCATTATGGATTTGCGGATAAATTATTGAGGTATCGATGAACTCACAGATGGAACTGAATTTCTGATAGGACAGTCGTATTTAATTGCAATTTATGTGAGAAACTAAAATGGGAAACTTAATCGAACATCAATATCAGCTTAATCTGATAGGGCCAAGTTCAAATAGCCAAGAGGAATGCGCTAATAATTACGTCACCTGCAACATGAGCTGACTCACATTCATAACACGCCCAAATCGAGTGATTAATCAAGACAAATTGTTTTTCCTTCATTTGAATAGAGATAGGTAGCATTTGTTCAACAAATGTTTGCTCAAAACATATGCTAATACAGATTTTTTCTAAACCAAGAAACCCACACAAATCGCTTCGAAATGCAGTTGCCAAATTGCTTTCAGCCTAAACCGATTACCAAATTTTGTTGTGTGTTGCCAAACAACAACCACAAAAGGCAACATTTTGGTTGTTAAATGCCGAAAACTTGAAAAGAAAAACCCGAAAGAAAAGTTACACAAAAATTTCCACACAAATGTGGAAAGCAAAGTGCAGCAGTGCCGTACTAAACAGCAAGACCAAATTCATTTGCTTAAAAATTTATACATTTAAAATAAACCATATAAATTATCATTAAAAATTCATTGAAATTGTGTGTGTCAAATAAAGGGAAATGCCAATGAGAAAATTAAATAAATAAAACACGTTAAGCCAGGTGAAGGCATCCAAAGTAATTAACGTCAGCGATGAATGTCAAAAAGGTTAATTCCCCTAAAGGGAGTTCAATTTAAAGAGCCAAAGAGATATCGTCCATTGTGCCATAGGTAAAAATATCTGCAGCTAATAAATTAAAAATCAAAAGCTAATAAAATACCTGAATAGTTGTTGTGTTCTGAATTCCAAAAACATTTTGATAAAATCTTTTTGTATGCTGCCAATGCAAATACGAAAACGCCCTAAGGTTAAATGCTGACTAAAACAATGAAATTCACCCGGAGCATATGAAAATCAAAATACATTTTTGGAAAAAAAAATTACATCAAAACAATGCCAACGGTACGGACACAAAAAAAATAAATACCTTTAAAAATATTCAAGAGTATAAACATGGATGCGTGGGTTGTTACGCCTCAAGGTTTTTTAATTGTGATCATTTTTTCCTGATAAATGTTAAAATAAAGAACGAGGTTTTTGGTGAAATTTCTGGTGAATTGTTATTATCTAACTCATTTTCTATGTAGCTTTAAAAATATAAACTGAAAAGTATACATCCGTGTAGCTCAACGCGCATTTTCCATTGTGATCGACATTTAAAGTCCATAAAGTTTTAATGAGTGTGTGTTTAATTCCTAATTTAGCTGACCTAAATTAATTATTTCAAACTTCTGTTCCCAAAAGTTGTAGTACTGTGAGTCATGAATGACTCAAAAAGTTTTTTAGGCATGACTCAACCTTGATTAAAGTTTGATAACTTACGTGTAATGAGCTTAAAGCGTATTGCAAGATGTTTTACAACAATTTGAAGTTGGCTTCCTCTGTGCCGTTCGCTCAATCATTAAGCAGCTGTTGCTCATCAGATGTTGTAGCTGCTGCTGCTGCTGCTGCTGTTGCATTCAATCATCAATCAAAATTTTGTGCTGTGCGTGCCGGGAAAAAGGAGACAAAAAGAAGGAGCTGCAGGAGAAAAATGCGGTAACTGAAGGCTTTAATGATGCCAAAATGAGCAGCAAAAATGTGGCCAGGCTCCTTGCCCGTTTGCCGGGGCCAAAATGCACTGCAGGAGCCGCAAAACTGCAGCAGTAAAATTGCATTGCCACAGGCAAATGAGGAAATGCTCCTGCTCCCTTCCCCTTTCCCTTCCCCTTGCCCTGTGCAGCCAGGCTCCCTTCCCTCTGCCCGTCACATTTTCCCTGTGGCTGCTCTTTGACTAATCCATCAACAAATGAGGCTGCCGGCCATACAGCACGCATATAGCGGCTGTTGAACAAGCCGGCCTACCTTCCTGCCAGCCAGCCAGCCAGCCAGAAATTGCAATAAAAACGTTCTCTCCTCGGCCTGACCCAAACCATTTTGGTCAGTTACCCTTCAGAACGGATCCGTGCCCACTTCACTCCTCTTCACTTCACTTCAGCTCCTCTCCTCTTGCTCACTTTTTGCTGGATTTTCAAGTGCTTGCGCTCCTCGCATCTTGGTCCAAACAGCAGCAGCGAATTCTTTTTTATTTATATAACACACTTATACAATTGAGGTCGTAATTATAGGCTGTAAAATCATGTTTCTGCATTGTTTCGCAATATAATATATGCTGGATGTTTTCTTAATCAGATGTGCATAATATTGTATATTGTTAACAAATGCGGGTTAATGGAAAATATTTTAGAAAACATGATATGAAAATAAGATCTGTTTTTAATGCCCAAGCTAAACCAGTACTACGTACTTTTCAAATGATTTGGTATTTGAAACTTTTATGCTATTCATTTTACCGCCACTGTTTGTAATCGCCCATTTTTTTGCCCAGGACTTTGTTGGCTAGATGCTTGGCTCAAAAGTGGCTGCTGATGGCCCCCATCCGCTATCTATGGGCCTGCCACGCCCCCCTGCCGCCGCCCTTTTCCGCGCAGCGCATTGATGTGCAAAGTTTTTATGACGCATTCGTGATTTCTCCTTTTCCGTTGCTTTTTCCACTGCTTTTTATCTCGACATTTTTTTTTCGCCGTTCAATTTCATTTTATTTCTTTTATTTTTCTTGTTTTTAATGCTGCAGTGCGTCCATTTTAAGGCCTTTTGTCCTTGACTCAAGTGCTGGGAATACTGAGAACTCTTCAATGAAATGCGGTTTTCTTGATTTTCACGGAACAGCACAGTTTTCTGAAAATGCATTTAAACATTGCAATTCATTCAAATTTAAGGCAATTACCGAAGTAATTTGAAACTAACCAATTTTACATTCATTAAACGTGTTATTTAACTCTTAATTGTATTACATATCGGTGATTATTATTTGCATTGAATTAATAAAATTGCACTACAGCATTTCATTGGATTAAGAAAACAAATTCAATAAAAAATGCATAAAAAAAAGTTTTCACCTGGAGATGCGGGGCATCGATCCCCGTACCTCTCACATGCTAAGCGAGCGCTCTACCATCTGAGCTACATCCCCGTATAACGGCACACGTGCTTAGCCAATTCAAAAGCGAACGGAAACTATGGCGTGTGCAGAAGCTATACAAGAAGTTGTTGTTGTGGCAATCGCTCGGTTGATTTCGATTTCATTTCCATAGTTTGGTTGGCTTTACTTTGCGGGCTTATCTATAAATAAGCAAGAAAATGCTCAGTCAGCTGATGACAAAAGCTTTCTGAACTTGACACTCTTGGGCATTTTTCACTCAACCAACTCGTTAGCACTGATTTTGGTGCCCCATTACACATATTTTTGTAACTCGTCAATCGTCAATTTCCCTTGGTGGTGTATAACTATGTATTTAATCTCGCTCTACTTGCGTGAATTGATTAGTTGGGCCACAGTCTTGCCTTACATTTATGATTAGCTAATTAATTGGCCAAAAAGAAAAGCAAATTTATTGCGTCATTTCGAAAGTGCTCTATTACAGGCTAATTAGGTATGGAAGCGCATGAGCCGGAAAATCATATAAGACGGAAAAGAGATAGCGAAATTGATCTAAAGATGAGTGTGGGCCTATTATAATATTTGTTGAGCGAATTTGGGTCACTACTTGCTGCTTAGTTTCAGTTTCAGTTTCGCTGAACGTGTCGAACGTGTTTTTGTTACTGCTGTCTCCTTTTCTCCGCATAATTCCATCTCTTTCTTTGCATATCTCGCTACCTCACTCCACTTTCCCACTGTCTGCCAGCTGTTGTGTGTATAGTTAACTATGGGCAGCAGCTGTTGGATATTTACTTTCAATATTGGAATGAAACTTTTTAGTCTCCGCGCTCTATATGGGTCACTTTGACGTCATTATCGATGGCTAATCAAGATGGTGTTGCAGGAATAACCAATGAAAAACAACAGGAGGCGACTAGTTACAGTGCGCGCTCAACTTAATGAAATGTATAATAGTTTGAATAAAACAGAGTCAACTTAATAAAATTTATGGTCATTTTAATAAGGTATTTGTTTCAGTGGGCTGATTCCAATTTTTTTAAAATTATAAAGTTTACATTCTACTCTTCAAGCAAAGTGTTCACTCTTCAGAATGTATACTGTAGCTTAATATCCCGAAGGCAAATTGGCTTTATGCGGTTTTTGATGAAAACATTTGCTTGATTAAGGCAACATCAACAGATGTGACCTAAAGGAATTACAGGGGATCGAATGGGGGGATTTATCTTGTGTAACATTATTTTTGTGCCTCGGCTCGTATGCGACATGCCACATGCTAATCCCAACATACACACAACACACACCGCATACACAAAAGTCATGATTAATCGCATTTACTAATCAATACAAATGTCACTCAAGCCATTTGACATTTAAGATTTGTGGTCTATCGCTCCTGTGTTCCCATTTTCCTCCTTTGTGTCCCCTTTGTGGCTCATATTACGCATACGCACAGTAGTCCCAGAT